>NC_135328.1:17947951-18572846 GCF_023851605.1 Tamandua tetradactyla | reverse complement strand
GGTTGTAATAAACATGACTTGTCAAAAGAGAAACAGATGAAGGGAAAATGTGTGTCATGCTGCATGTTAATGCATTCTCAATCTTTTATAGAATGAAAATAAAAACTTCAAGATAACTGACTGCTATGACTCTTGTATAATAATCTACAACATGAAATGGGAAAGAGTTCCCCCATTTATTAATGTATATTAATGTATTTATTAATTATTAATGTATCAAAGTAATTATGATCTGAGGAAAATACACCAAACTTTTGTATATTATGTACAAAGAGGTATGGGATTATATGAACTTTCACATTTGTTGTTATATTCATTTAATGTCTGAATGTTTTGAAGGTATATATATATCTTTTATAATAAAAATTCAAAAGATTTTTAAAAAGTAAAGGGACGTTTTCATGAACAGACCACCTCATAGTTCTAAAAGCACATTAGGGATATAATGGGTTGCTGTTTTAGTATTAAAATCACATCGTTAGCTCTTAAAAAATATCAAAAGTTCCTTTCTGTTATTTACAATAGCAGCCTTTTCTCAGCATGAGCTTTTAATTTATATGTTTAGGGAAAAGAGGCACTCAAATGATTTAATTACTCTAAATTATAATGAAAATATAAAACTAACACTGATTTTCTGTGTGTCCTGGAGTAAATGCTAAAAGATTCCAAATGAAACATCAAACTGAGGAAGCAAGGTAGAGATTCCTATGGTTGCTTTAAAACACTTTTTTAAAAGAAATACTTAAGATAGCACTTTAGTTTCCCTACCAGAGAGGAACACGATTTTCTTTCTCCAGATGCACTGCTAAGTTACTTGGGAATTAGGCAAATGAGGAAAAATGGAAACAACGTTCTCTCCAAATCAGCCAGTTAGTTCTATCTTTTCTAATTGAAGCAGGTAAATCTCAACAGTGCAAAAGATTTAAATGTTCTTTTTTTCCTTTAAAAATTACTGCTTAGGAATTTTCCTTACAGTTGATTAGTAGGTTGCCTCTAAGATACTGCCTCTCCCAAATGGATTAGATCCTGCATTAAGGAACACAGACTCTGAAACCTTTCACACTCAGATCACAGGTGCTCAGCCTATACTGCCTGCCTCTGACAGCAGCTCAACAACACCACCTCTCCCAGTGAAAGCAATCAGGAGGACACCTGTTCCAGTGAAAGTAATCAGGAGAGCACCTGTCCCAGTGAAAGCAATCAGGAGAGCACCTAGGTTCCTCCAGCCCTCCAGATGCTTTGCACTGTGAGAATAATGCTGCGTTTTTGTTTCCCTCTACCAGTCCTGTTCAGTAGAATATTTTGCATTAATAGAAATATCCTACATGTGTGCTATCAATACATGTGGCCTTTGAAATATGGCTAAAACCACTGAGGGATGGAATTTTTAATTTCATATAATTTTAAATGGTTTAAATTTAAATAACTTGAATATATTTGAATTCAAAATATATGTTAGCTTATGGAAATGTAAATTTAAATGCACTAAATGGCTACATATTGGACAGTGCACAATAGCCCTACATTCATTCCCCAGAGTGATACAAAGAACCCAGCATAAATTTGGATTTTTTTTAAAGTTACAAAATATTCTAATACATAATGGTATAAATTGGAAAATTCACAATTAGAAGTTTACTCCTAGAGATGAATCATTATTAACATTTGGCTTGCATTTATTCTTCCAGATTTTTTTCCCTATAAAGCATAGCAACATGTACAACCAGAGGCAGATTTAAAAATATCTAAAATAGAACCACACTGGACATTCTGTTGCACAGCTTGCTTTTTCCCTTAACAACATTTGTGATCATCTTTCCATGTTAGTACATAGAAGTTTTTACAGTTCCATGAGCCAGTACATCCCCTTCTTTGCTAAGCTATTCTCCTTTCTGTCACTTTCACCCCAGGTATCCTGACTGACACAGGTGGTTTCAAGAAGCAGCATCACTGTTAAGGTATTTCAAGGACCCTATCTTAGGGTAAAGGCAGAGAACCAGGCAGAAAACTCTGAGGAGGAGAGCTTGGTGAGCCAGGCTGCGGAAGTTCTATTTTATTATCTACTCAAAAGAAAATTATTGAAAGATTGTGAACATGAAAGCAGCATGATCAGAGCTGTCACTGAGGAGGGTGACCCTGGAAGAGAAATCAGATTTGTACAAAGGTTTACAGTTTACAGGTCACCTACCACCTATTCAGAATTCCTCTAACATTACTATGCCATCATACTTGCAGAGCAAGCCCACAAAATCCTGTTTAGCCTCTCTCAACAACAGAGTAGAAGTACAATATCGAATTTTGTAACGGTTTAGTTCCCAGTGGTTATTGAGCAAATGTAAAATAATTCCTTCATTCAGTTTTTATGGAGCACCTATGCCAGGCATTAGGGAAATAGCAGTGCACAAAACAGTCTCTGTCCAAGTGGGGAGATTGTAGAAGGAGCAAATTTGCAGGCTGGGGGAAGTACAAAGTTTAATTTCTGACATATAATTCTGAGATGGCTATTTGACATCCAAATGAAATGAAATATCAAGGAGGTGGTCACAAGTGTAGGAATTGGAGAAAGGGCTAGGTTGGAGCTTTTGGGAGGCGTCAATCTGTGATCACCTCATGAGTGAGTGAACATAGAGGTGGGAGGAATCACCAAAGGACACCAAAGAAGGTGATACCAGGAGTAGAGAGGGAGAGGAAATCAGTGAACCGAGAGCTAGAATCTCCAACAAATGTGTGAGGGAGTCCAGTACCAAGGAGGCAGAGCAGGTGGTGTTGACCATGGCATGGGTTTCCAAACTGAGTGATTTGAGGAAGGAGAGAGGGGCAATAGTTTGGGAAGGAAATGAGCAGCAAGGAGAAAACCTACCTTGCCTCCAAGTCCAGTAGCACAAGGAGTTTGGAGGGTTAAAGGGGAGCAATATAATTAAGGAGAGCCAAGTTCAGAATCTGAAGAGACAGGAACAGTTCAGAAGAGGTTGAAAAGGTAAGGGACTTTGCTGATGACAAACAGGTGAGGCTTGGAGGTCACAGGGCAGCAATTAAAAGGAATTGAGTGGGAGATGGGATCAGATTAAAGATCCACAGAGATGCTCCATGGACCTGAGAAACCACAGGTGAGAGAGGGATAGAAGCAGGGATAGAAGACATGACTGAATTAGTCTTGACATTCTTTGAGGCAGATGCATGGGGCTGTGTTGAGTGGCAGGAAGGGAGAGCTCTTCTGTGTTGTGTTGTGACTAAAAAGAAAAAATAAGCCTTTGCAGGCTAATCTAAGAACATGACCAATTAAAAATATTTTACAGTGAAATATGTTTACGAAATTGTGGCATCTCTAGGCAGTGTGGATTCAACCATCATCACAACAAATATTTATCAAATGCCTACTGTGTTCCAGGTAAAAGAGTAAAGAAAGCAGTCAACTCCAGAGAACCCAAGACCCCAACTATAGCTGTATCTATTGTCTCACATGTAAGAAGAGATGATGATTGCATAACTTTGTAAGTATACTTAACATCCCTGAAGCATATATTTGGATGTGGTTAAAAGGGGAAATTTTTAGCTTGTGTGTCACTAGAATAAAAATTAAACAACATGGTACTATACAACACAAATGGAGCATCCTACCCTAAACCACTGACGATAGTTAAGAGTACAATTATACTAATAGTCTTTCATCAGTTATAATAAATGCACCATACTAAGGCAAGATGTTAATAATGGGGAGATATAAGGGAACTCTGTATCTTCTGCAGGATTGTTCCGTGAATGTATTACTTGTCTAATAAAAAAGGAACATGACTTCTGTAAAGCTGAAATTAAAAATCAGTTTTTCTGATGAAACAAAGAAACAAACCTCTTCTTGCTCTTTAGAGTTCCAGGAGAAACATATTCTCCTCTGGGTCCAGAGCAGAAGGGACCCCCTGCCCATTTCTCCAAGCACCCTTTTGTTGGAAACCTGTGCCTCAGGAATGCATGTGCCCTTTTATAACAAGCATCTAGGAACTATCAGAGAGTGATGCAAATGTTAGACCAACCCCTTTACTGATTCAAAATGTGGCTGATTTAAACTCAGCCCTCCACCCAACCAGCTTTCCTTTTCTTCTGCATTTTTAAAGAAATAAGAAAATGTGTGCAAAAAAAAAAAGGGTTCCGAGTCAACTAGACTAGAAATGACAAACAAAAACACACCATCCATAATTAGGACAGACCACAGCATTAAACCTTGGACCTCATTCTTGTTGGGCCCAGTAGGTCTTCCAAGTGTTTTCTACATGGTCCTCCAGACAATCATTCCCAATTGAGGAGAACAGTGCTACCCCTGACAGCACAAGTGGTACCACCATTTTAGACACATTATGTGGGTCCAAAAACGGGATAGAATGCCATGGGGCTTCACATGCCACGCATGCTTCAATGATTCGTGTGCTTCTTCAAAGTACTCCAAGTTCCTGAGACAAAAATACAACCACAACTCTGAGACAAGACCATAAAACGTCCCCTCCAGAAGCAAGGTATGCTGGAGGACATGAAGCACGGGCTCTTACCTGCCCTCCTCTCACCACTGGTTGATGTTAATTTTGGAGGAGGCAAGAATGGCCTCAGTGAAAATGGTTGGCTTCTTGCTATGGGTCAGCCCCTAAATCTCTCTCAGCCCATAGTGTTGGCATATCATGGAGTTTGGCATGGGAATCTGTGCAGCACAGTAATTCTACTAAATTTAGAGCACCGACGGGAGCAGAGATTATTTTCTCTCTAACCTTAGGTGAAATGGCCCCTAAATGTATTTCACTGACGGGATGTCATTATACCTCCCTAATAACCTCAAGACCACATCTCAATTTGAGTCTTGGCCCGGGACAGGCGTGAAGAAATAGCACAGAGCTCAGTGCCATTTTGAATAGTCTCATTTAGGGAAGTAGACACTGAACAGATCTATGTTGTTATGAAACAGGATAAGAACAAGGCATTAAGCTGCTTAGGGATTTGAATTAGAGGAAAAATTATTCTAATACACATGATAGGGAAAAGGCTCTCCAAGTTCGTAATCTCCTGATTCTTATGAAAAACTGTCATTCTGTGTCTGTGTTTGTGCTTGACTAGAGGTTCTGCAAAGTCATCTAAGCCGCCTTTTCTCTCTTTTATCCTCCTGGATTGATTTTTCTTCCTTTTGAAAATGGTTGTTCCACTTTAAAACTTTCTGAACATAGCACAATGCATAATCTGTATCATTTGGCACTCAAAATACTCTGCCATTATACTAGGGTGCCTATGGCTGAGCATACCTTGTCAATGAAAATTTATTCGATGAAATGTGAAATTACTTTAGAAGACATATTTAGAGATTTGACTTAGGTCAGGCAGATGGAACTAAAAAGATTCAGGAAGTTTTATTCCTAAGTAGTTAGTAAATTTTCGTTACAGGGTACATTTTCATTTTTGATGGCCATTTCTACTTTTGATCTCTTGCAATGGTCACCTGACCTGAAGGATGGGGATCCAATAGGTGAAAGATCATTCAGTGGTGTCTTTATATTTTCCAGACATTATATCAGAACTGTTACAGAGTGTGCAGCTGGGTGCTGGTCTGAGCTCCATTGGCTGACACCCTGGACCTGGCATCATCATCTCCACCCAAAGTAGAGTCTAAAAACTGTCCATATTGCCATTTCAGCTAACCACAGGCTTAGTTCAACCTCTTCCTAGGCACATGGCCCTTTATTTCCTACGAAGGCAGATGGGGGCTCTACTTACTTGTCATCAGGTTAAATGACATTAGCTAGATATATTTAAGAAAAGCTTATGGTCATCTAGCATGTTCAGAGACAGAGATGTGGTAGGAGACAGACAGGGATAATCAGGTCACTTTAATTCCTACAGATATTCCAAAGAGCACTGTGAGCCTGGAAGACACATCCTCCTACATGGGGACAGTGAAAACTCAGAGTACCAGACTAAGAGATCCCCAGGGACTGGAAACATGGTGCAGCTATTACTCATTAGTGTTCCAAGAGCCTGGCACATAGCAGGTGCTCCATGAGTGCTTGTTCAGCAAATGGAAAGAAGCCAGAGTAGGGGAATTGTGAGATCCAGACACAGTAAGCCAGATGGGTACAAACACAGACCATCACACTTACAACCCATGCTCCCACAAGTGACTCAAGACAACTGTTAATTACAAGGAGCGCTCTGCAAATTGCCATGGAATCAATCTCAACCCCACTTGAAACTAAAAACACTTTTCAATATAAATATATTTTGATTTGCTTCCTTTCCTTATGGTGGCTGAAACAATTCTCCTGTCAGTTGGGAAAGGTGAAGGACTGGTTGAGGTAAGTTTCTATTACCATTTAGGTCGTGTAGACAACTGCAAGGGAGAGGGGGAGGGGATGGAGTTGCCTTTGAGTTGCTTACTTTCTGTGCTTTTACTTTCTCTTGTTGGAGAATTTTCTATGAAGTCCAGACTTCTGAATCCAGTTGTCTGAGTTTAGCTCTAGCTCCAGATGTCTTATTGAACCCTCCCTCCTTCTGGAAGCTGCCTATTCACCTCACCTCCTTGCATCTATGCTTTTCACCTTGTGCTTCTTTTCACTAAAGAGGAAGAGTCTATTTCCCCACTCCTGGAATCTGAGCTGGACGTATCACTTACTTTGGCCTAGGGAATGTGTGCAGATATGATTGTAAGCAGAGGCTTAGAAAGCTCTTGTATGTTCCCTCTTATTCTTGCACCTTTGTCTTTGCCAAGAGAGCATGCCTGTCTAAGCCTGATGGAGGGAAATGACAAGTTAAAGGAGGAGAGCCAAGTCATGCCAGGTGATAGTAAGCTACCCATATCTGTAAGAGCCCTGGCCAATGGCTGCTCAACTCTCACACCCATCAGTAAGCTCAGCCAAGACCAGGACAACTACCCAGCATGACCTAAACAGCCAACCTGCAAACTCATGCTTGTTGTCATAAGCTACTGAGTTTTGGGCTGGGTGTGATCTATCTTATGGGCAATAGATATTAGACATAACTACTTCTGCTTTTGAGGGACAGCATAGTTCAGTGACTAATGGATCAGACTCTGGAGGATGAGAGCTCAGGTTCAAATCCTGACTGTCATTCACTGTGTAACTTGGAGAGAGTTCTATAAACTATACTTCAGTTCCTTCATTTATAAAATGGCAAATAGTAGTACCTACCACAGAGGGCTCTTGTGAAGATTTAATAAATTACTAATGTTTGAAGAGTTTAGAATCATTTCTGATCTATAGTAAGTGCTATAAATGTGCCATTATTATGGTGGTTTGTATCGGTGAATAGAGAGCCAACCAGTTTGCTCCATTCGCCCCACAGCCTCTCCTTGAGCTCCTAATTAGGGACAATTAGTAGTTTTTTCCAAGTTCTTTTATCTTTGCTTTAGGTGGTGCCACGGCTTTGTCAGGGTGAGGAAGGGGTTCCTACATTGGCCACTATCCCATCTCCCTTCTTCTGATTGCATCTGCCAATAGTCTTAACTCCCAGTTCCCTGATAACTAATGAGGTTGAGCATCTTTTCATATATTCATTCACACTCGTGTTTCCTCTTTATGAAATATCTATTCATGCCTTTTTGCATTTTTCTATTTTAATCGACTTGAAGTAGTTTTTAATAAATTTTGAACATTAATCTTTTTTATCAGATACCCAGGTGGCAACTTAATTTTCCAGGTATTGACTTATCTTTTTATTTTCTTTGTAGCATCTTTTGATGACTACAACTTTTTGGTTTTATGCTACCTTCAGTATGGTTTTCACTACATCAAAAGCATATTTCATTGTATGCAAATATAGGGAAGAAATTATTTCCAATTACTTCATCAGTTGTAATCTTTTTATGGTGATTATCTTAAGTCACATTGGTAGTCTAGAGATATAATTCTGTGAATATATTATGGTGCACATCTTTCATTCTCCATTTGCTCCACAATTCAGATTCAACATTTATCAAATTTGCAGATAATTTTAATATTCTCATAAAAATGAGGCATCGAATGATTTAATAGATAACCTATCATATCAATAAATTATAATCATCTTTAAAAATCAGTCAAAAATATATTGCCCAAGATCACATAGCTGGTAGTGCAGTTACTGGTAAGTGAAGCGGATGTACTAGGAAAAAGCTGCCTTGTGATCTAGGCATTAAGTAGATCTAAGAAGGAAAGGTTGAGATTAGCCAGACATGGATCCCGGACTTCATGAAAGCAGGATTAAAAAGATCCCAAGAATAAGCAGACATGGGTCCAAGGCAAGAGAACCTAAAATGGTTCTGGACAGATAGAAAGTTCTCAAAAATGAAGTTCTCCTTGTACGAATGCAAGTCATGCTAATGAGAAAGAAGAGGGAAACCACTGAAATAAACATTTTAGACCGGATAGGAATTCTGTGATGAGGTCAAATTTGGAAATTGGGTGTATAAAAGATAAAAGGAAAGATATTCAATTGTGCTGGGTTGAAACTGTTATGTACCCCAGAAAAGCCATGTTCTTCTAATTCAATCTTGTGAGCACAGACTCATTATGGGTGAGATCTTTTGATTAAGTGGGTTCCATGGAGATGTGACCCTGTCTATTCAAGGTAGGTCTTAATAATCTTACTGTAGTCCTTTAAGAAACATTTTTGGAGAGAGCTCAGACAAAGACGCTTGGAATTGCAGACAAAAATGTCCCAGGAGGAGCCAGAAAGACCCGCAGAAGCTGAGAGAGCTAGTTTGAAACCAGAAGCTGGGAGAGAAGGGCCAGCAGACTTCACCATGTCCCTTCCCATGTGAAAGAAGCCCCAGATGCCATCAGCCTTTCTTCAGAGTCAAGGTATCTTTCTCTGGATGTCTTAGATTAGACATTGGCATTACAGCCAATGTAAACTTGTAACAATAAATCCCCTTTATAAAAGCCAATTCATTTCTGGTATATTGCATTCTAGAAGATTTAGCAAGCCTAAACACTAACCAAGACAGTAGCTCTCTCTTTCAAAGTGTGCTCAGGGACATCTAAAACTCCAAGTAATTGATGGCTAACAAAATTTCTACAGTTAAATTTGACACAAGAATAGAATAGTGATATGATATTGATGGAAGACCCTGAGAAAGCAGAGTTCTTAAATATTTATTTGCTGTCTATCTTCCTTTCCAACAAGTATGATCTTTAGATTTAAAAAGATTACATTGGTTCCAAATGTATGGAGTAATCAAAGAAAGGTCTGACCTTCTCTAAATGAGGTTAAATATATTGTCCAGGAGAAATCACAACCCAGAGCACTGATAAAATTTGAAAATGTAACTTTTAAGGAATATAAAAAAGAAGCAGGATGTTTGGAAATGAGCAAATATATTTCCATTTCTCAAAAAGGGGAATATATCCATTTAAAAGTGTTCCAGATGATTGAATTTCACAATAATACAGTTATAGGGCAACCTTATTAACTCTCAGAAGAGGAAGAAGCACTGGTCACTCTGGCCCAGGATGGACTCACTAAGCACAGGTCAGTTCAGATCAGGTCATACTGATGTTGTTTCATTCCTTGATGGAATTACTGGATTGGCATAACTGGGAAATTCGTTACGTTTATATTCTAAATTGTACTATATTTAGACTTTATTAGACATTTCGCCAAAGTTGTCCTGGAGAACATGGTGGACAAGATACAAATGTAGATTGGTTGATAGATGTGTTGATAACTGGATAAATCCAAACTGAATTTATCAATGGTTCAATAGTAATATTAATGGAGAAATCCAGGTCTGTGCATTTCTCAGCCCTACACTGATAAGTTGGAAGTCAGTCTTACCAAATCTGTGAATGAAATTATCTTTGGGAACTAGCATATATATTGAGTGACAGAATCAGAATTCAGGAAGATCTCAACAATCTGGAATGAAAGACTGAATTTAACCTGAAGACATTTCATAGCTGTTCTAATTTGCTAGCTGCTGGAATGCAAAACACCAGAGATGGATTGGCCTTTAATAAAAGGGGATTTATTTTATTATTTCTTCAGAGGAAAGGCAGCTAACTTTCCAATCAGGCTCTTTCTTACGTGGAAGGCACAGGATGGACTCTGCTGGTCTTCTCTCCAGGCCCCTGGGTTCCAACAACTTTCCCCGGGATGACTTCTTTCTGTATCTCCAAAGGCTTGGGCTGAGCTGCAAGTGCTGAGATGAGGAATGCCAAGCTGCTTAGCTGGACTACGTTGTACTGTCTCATTTAAGCACCAGCCAATTAAGTCAAACATCACTCATTGCAGCAGACATGCCTCCTAGCCGACTGCAGATGTAATTAGCAACAGATGAAGTTTACGTACCATTGGCTTATGTCCGCAGCAACAAGACTAGGCATGCTCACCTGACCAAGTTGACAACTGAATCTAACACATGTCCACCCCTTGTCAGCTTGGCAACTTCAAGCATCACCTTAAACAGGTGCAAAAAATTCTCTTCTTGCTGTGGACCTGTGAATCTCAGAACAAGTTGTCTGGTGCCAAGATGCAAAGGAGGATATTCACAGGATACAGATTTTCATTTCCATAGGGAGAAATTGGAAGAAACACAGATGTAAAACCTGCAAGGTAAGTGCCGTGGGATTTCAAAGTCTGAAAGTCATTTATCCTTCCGCTTTGGAAAGTGGTAGTCCCACCCCTTCCAAGGGCCTATGCAGTGGCCTGCCTCTTTCCAAATCAACCTCGGGGAACATCGAGGAGACCACCTCTCCGCTCTACTCTCTCCAGGCATCAGAGCCACCCTGGGCTCTCTGCCATTTCTGGGGCACACACTCAACCCCTCCATGTGGTGGCAGCCAGGTTCTCCCAGTCCCCCAAGGAGCGTGCTACACCTTTTCGAAGGCCTGAGGCTGCACAACTCTTCCACTGCAATGAGAGGGGAGACTCATCCTCACCCTTCAGGGTAAACTCACCCTCTCCATGTATATGGGTGGGTCCACTCTCTTGGCTGAGGTTTCTTGGCTTCAGACCCGAGCTTCCATGGTTCTCACTCTGCAAACTCCAATCTCTCCCTTTTGTGTCCTCCTTTGTCAATACTGGTAGTAGTTCCATTTACACCAACAGTCCCTTCAAGCACTCCAGAACTTCTCCATCATTTTCTTCATGGTTCCTCCAAAATCTTCCCCTTAGCCATCCAAAAAACTGTTCCAACATATCTGGTATTTGCAAACTGCAGCAGCAAGACTAGGTATGCTCACCTGGCCAAGTTGACAATTGAATCTAACTAACACAATAGCCATAGACAATAGACCACTTGGATGTTAGAAAAAAAACCTATTGCTCAAAAACTAGGCAGCTGTGATGAGTAGGGAGAATAAGAAATCAATACTTGAAGAAAGCAAGAGTGAGCTGAAAGAGACTTTACTCTCAGCTCTTAACTAATTTGCCTTTCTGGAGAATCCTGCTCCATTCAACATTTTTCCTTCTTACCTGAATCTCGACACTCTCAGTCTTCACCGCTTCTGAGCAGATTTGATCCATTTTAAACAATAACATAAATAAAACAAAAACAACACAAAAAATAAAGCCTCCCCTTGATGTTTTTATTACTTTTAGTTACCACCCAACCTTTCTACTTTACTACACTGCAAAACTACCCAGAAGTTAACTGCTTTTGCTCTCTCCACTCTTCTCAAATTGGTGTCATTTTAAGTCATCAATGACCTCCTAATCGAAAAATTCATTGAACACTTTTCAGTCCTAAGCTCATTTGATGCCTATGCAGCATTTGGCATGGCATGCCTAGTTATGCCTTTTATTCTTGAATTTCTTTCTTCCCTAGGCTTCTTTTCTTTTGAGTCATTCTACTAGCTCTTCACAGTTTCATCTCCAGTATCTTTTGTCAGTTCTTTTCATGTGCAGACTTCAAACGTTGGTGTTATCAGAGTTCAATCAACTTTGTACTTTCTTCCCACTACATATGCTGGAGCATCTCATGCACTCCCAGGGGTTCAACTGTCCTTTACATATTGAAATCTTTATATCTTGCATAAATCCCTTTCCTGAGCTTTGGGCTCTGTCTTCTACTGAACTTTTCTAATGATTTCAACCACCATCTGTTCTTAGATCTATAACTTCATCCTGAACTTTCTCTTGTGCTTCAGACTCTTACTTCTAATTCAATATTCAACATCTCCCCTAGATGTACTTAGACACCCCATACTCAATATTTTCCAATACGAATCATACTATTCCCTTCCTCTACCTCCTGTCACCTCCTTTTACAGTATTTCCTTTTCTGAAAATGGCATCACCATCCATACATTTATTCAAGTCATAAATTGGAGAGTCACCCTGACTCCTCCTTCTTTCTTTTTCTCAATCCACGTTTAGTCAGACTCCAAGCCTGATTGATTCCATCTCCTAATCACTCAAATTCATATGCTCTTCTCCATGTCTGCTGCCCCTTATTCATTCCTTCAACACTTTTTTCTATGAAGTGATCGTTCATCCTTAGATTATATAACTAGCTTGATTCCTAACTTCTGGTCTTGCCATATGAGGTAGTTTGGAGGTATGCACCCCAAAAGAACTTTATCCATTCCTATGGGTGTGAGCCAATTGTAAGTTGGACCTTTAGATGAGATTACTTCAGTTAAAATGTGGCCTAACTCAATCAGGATGGGTCTTAATCCTTTATAAGCAGAATGAAATTCAGATAGAGAGAAATACATGGAAAGCAAGAAGCCGAATGTCAGTAGAACCCAAAAGAGAAGTGGGAGGCCAGGAGAAGTTGTCATGTGCCTTGCCATGTGTCAGAGCAGCCAAGGACCAGGGTTCACCAATGACACCTTTATTTGGATACACTTTTGGACATGCCTGGATGACACACTTTTTCCTAGCCTCAAAAAACCCTGCAGGTTAATAAATTCTCATTGTTTAAGACAACCCATTGCATGGTATTGCTTGAACAGCCAAGGAAACCAAAACACCATACGTCAATCTCAATCCATTTGCCACACTGCTGCTAAAATGCTTTTTCTAAAACATAAAACTATTGATCTCCCTTTTCAAGAGAACAAAAGTCTCAACCCCTTAACATGCCATCCAAGATCCCGATAAGCTCATGTTCCCTACGTTTCCAGTCTGATCTCATAGCACAGCCATGCATGCATCCAATTGACTAACCATACATTTCAAAGTAGGGTTGCCTACATGTGTCCTGCTTTCTTATACCTCTGGGTCTATTCATATGCTATTCTTTCTGCTTCAGTTACACTTTCTTGCATTTCTTTGCCTGATGAATTCTTTATTAAACAATTCAGGTGTTCCTGGGCACTGTGAAGCCTTCCTTGCTTTCTCCAGGCAGCATTAAAACCTTTTCCTTCTGTATCCACATAGAACCTCATTTCCTATCATAATTATAAAGCTGTAATTACTTGTTTTCATGACAATTTTTACCACTAAAATATGGGCACCTCAAGGAAAGTGACCAAATTCTGCTTATCCTTGTAGTCTCAGTACTTAGTATATTCCTGGTGCACAGTGTGCAATTAATTAATGTTTAGATTAGATGCTTAGAGTAGATTAATTCAATATGCAAGGATTCTGTATTGTCACTTCCATGAAAGCTTGTTTTCCCTCTGTCTCTGATATAGTTCTAGAACCTATAAACAATGATAGCTCTCCTTTTCTCTGGGATAATCAGACTTGCTTAAGAACATGTAAACTAAGTAGCGAGGTCTAATAACAATTTCCAGACATTTAAGAAGGGGCTTTGGAGTTGGATCTTCTTGAAAGCTTTCAAATCACACCATCACAGAAGCTTGGATTTGTCTCTTGCTTCCTTTACTAAGTTCAAAGCTGGCAATTTTTAAAGTGGATTAGGGTAACCATGAAATTTGTCTGTATGTATGTGTGTTTGAAAGACAGAGAGAGAGAGAGAGAGAGAGAGAGAGGAGAACTATTACTGTGTTATTTGAAAATAAGAATTTTATATCCTGCTGGTTTTCTCTTTTAAGTCCTTATCCCCTGGTCTCTCACATTTAAAGAAATAGTAGCTTTATTTTCTCCCAACAGTTGGCATTACTCTTACTGAGGAGGAGAAGAATGCTAAGAGAAGGGAATAATCCTTGCATTCAAATATATGAAGAATTTCTAATTGTTATTGTAGAGAAAGGGTAGAGATTAGCCCAATATATAAGAGTTGAACAGAGAAAATTTTGCACGAACTTTTTGTCAGAACTCTCCAGAGAAGCAATGTGTTGCTTTGATGGGGGTGTGTTCTCTATAGCTAGTTGAAGCCAAGCACAGGCCTGGAATTTACTTGACGGAGAAGACAGTAAAGGGAGTTCAAGTAGAGCTGGAGCATTAGGCCTTAAAATCTCATTGTACCCCAAGCCATAGGAAATACTGAAGAAACCGAGCACAAATATGAAGATATTTAGAGAGACTTTTCTCCTGAAATATAAATAATATGTAGAAGGAATTAAATTACCATAATCAAATGTTGGTTCTCATTCCCATTTTGTCAGGTATAAATAGCTCTGCTGATACTTTTAAAATGGGTTTTCTAATAAAGCCAGCCATGCATGAAATAACTCCATAGCTGCTTTAGTAAAGACTAATTGAGGAAATTACACTAATGAGAGGCTAATGAAGCAGACCAAGACGGCCTTAGAAAAGCACGTCTTTCTCAGGCGAGACTGGAGAATATTGGGCCTGTTGTAGTAACTTCGGGGTTTAGAATGCCATTTTTGAAGGAAAAGTTTGGGGAACTTGATCAGCAGGGGGCATTGGTGTTCTATCAGCAGAACTCGGAGATGTACTCCCGGTAATTCTGAGCATTTTGGGATGATCAACAAATCAAAGCAGATAGGAAACTTTTTTTTTTTCTTAGAAGAATCTGCATAGAAATGTCATCTGTTCTAAATGAAACTTTAGAAATGAAATGTACAGCCTGCACATATTTGCTTTTTCCAAGATAAATGAAAGATGTTGGAGGCCTTAATTTTTTTTTTTGAAGAGAGAAATAAATATCCCGACAGCTGCAGATTCAGCATTTCCAAGTCCTGGGAATTGAGAAGCGAGATGAATTTGCATCATGGTGAACTAGCATCCCCAATGCTCATGGCTCCCATTTAGCTGTGATGAGACGGGAATGAAACAGCGTGTCTTGTGTTACAAGCTTCCCTAATACGACAAATACTGATCTGTTTGTCTCTGTCCTCCTACCCGCACAAGCAAAAGGCACACAATCATGAAAGGAATGGGGGCAAAAATGCAAATCCACAGATTTGGAACACATAGTATCTGAGATAAAGAGCTGCATTTTTTCATCCTGGGTCTAAAACACACCAGCCCTGGAATCTGTCGTGGATAGAAAGATTATTTATTAAACACCAATAAAAAACAAAAGCAAATTCTTCTACAGCTACAATGACATAGATGCTAGGTAGCAGATGAAATGATTAATGAATTCTATCTATATTTGTAGAAAAATCTGGAGATCCCATGTCCTCAAAAATACTTTTAATTTTACATCTTGGAAGTTAGAATGTAAAACTTTATGAAATTCAGGGACACAAGGAACAGCAAAAAGTAAGGGTTTATTTATCTGATGAAACTCTTTTTGCAGCAGGAGAAGGCAGCCTAATTTCCACCCACCTTTAAGACTCATTCAGATTTTTACCTTTGTTCAATCAATGAAGCCACTTCTAGGTAGAGGTAGATCAAAGCTCGGTTCTCCTCCAGAAAATCTGCCCCGAACTCCAAACTCGTGCTCTGAACTCCTTGTACAGGAGTTTCTGCTTAGGTTATATTTTTCCAGCTTAATAAGTCCCTACCAGTATTTCCCTTATATGGGAAACTATTTTGCTTGTATAAGAAAAATACACTACCACTTGGAGAGAAGGTCAAATCCCGAGGGCAAAGGTTATTAGGAACCAAAGTAACACAAGGAAAAGCTAAAGGCTTTGCATTTGCAATTAATAGAAATTTGGAAATGTAGAGAGAGAGAGAGAGAACAGGTGGGAAGCCATGAGGTGACTTTATGGCGTGAAGTGGCCAGTGAAAACTTCTCAGGTGATAGGGAGATGGTTTTAGAACTGGGATGTCTAACATTAAATTTAAAAGGATTTGCAATATTGCAATGTAAACTTTCTCCCCATGCTTTCAGCAAACAATTGCCTCAGGGGTGGGTGTGTATAAAATAGGGAGAAAACAAAACCCTGAGCTCCAAGTTGATGTTACATAGAAAAGGATGAGAACTCAAATCACTGAGAAATAAGATGCACACCAACTTGACTATGAAGACTCAGGAGTATGCGGCTAGAGGAGACCATGAAAATATAAATCCTTCCTCCCCACTTCCTCACCGCCAATTATCCACAGAAATCTTGAGCAGGGCTCTGGACTTCCACAGGTGTAGAATAGAGGGTAGAGATAATATTATATAGCTATTAAAGTATCAGGTAGCTGTAGCTGACTTTGAAATTACATGGTGGTGAAGCCCACCAGTGATATCCAAGCCACATTCACACTGTAGCCCTGTCTCCCTACACCTCCCAATACAAAGTTTTTCTGGCTCATTTCTGAGTTACTGTCCTGCAAATCTGATCTCTACTTCCATCCATGCCTGGTCATGCCAGAAGAGCCCAGGGCACATAGGACCATCCCCTCCAACACCAACCCTCCTCACATGTTTAATTTTTGTGAAAGCTTGTCCTTCAAACCTTCTTCTTTTGACTATTCATCCATTTGTCCCAATTACAATATCATTTTAAATCATTACACATGTAAAGTTAAAATCACATGCACCCATCCGTTTTGGCACTTCTGTATTTGGAGAAGCTTATTATGGCAGTAGATGGAACTAAGCACAGCCACCTGTTGGCAAACAAGCTGTTTGAGTACAGCTGCATTTCAGGTCAGAAGATTCCAAGCTCAATCTGAAATGTACTTTGGAAGCTATCTATTTAGAAAGATTAGTCAATATGCATGAGATGTATATTCCAATACATCTGGGTGCTGAGATGCTAGAACTGTATGAGGAGGTCCCAGTGGTTGGATCAGGTAAGAAAGTTGCTCAGGTTAGGATGAGAAATGTTTATTTCAGCTGGGGTCAAATAAGCCAAAACACAAATGGGAGAAAAGGGAAGTCTTTAGGTCCCTATGAACAACTAGGCATTTTCCTTATAATCACCTCTTAACATTAGATACTTTCATTCCCATTTCACAGATTGAGATCTTTGAGGCACACAGAGGCAAAATAACTTGCTCAAGACCCAACAGCTAGGGTGCAGTGGTGATGGGGTTGTAAAGCAGATAACACTTGAGTCACTCCATGAAACCACAGATGGAGCTCAGCAGCTGACAAATAGGGAAGTGCTAATAAGTCAGACAACACCATGTTGGTTCCTGAAGCAGACCTAGCAGTACAAAGAGCACAGAATTTGGAGTCCCAAAGTTCAAGTCCAAGCTCTGCCACTCATTAGATCTATGACTTTGGGCAAATTAGTTAGATTATTCTAGTTATCCTAGTGCATGGAACGTTTGCAGAATCTTATATATTGCCCTAGGTGCTCTTTAGGATTGGATGGAATGGCTTTGGTTGGGGGTTGGCAAATTATGATAGGCTGCAATGTCTAATTGAAGCTTGAGTAGGAGTGGCCTCCAGAGTAGCCTCCTGACTCTATTTGAACTCTTCCAGCAACTGATACCTTATTTGTTACACTTCTTTTCCCCCTTTTGGTCAGAATGAAATTGTTGATCCCATGGCCAGGGCCAGACTCATCCCTGGGAGTCGTCTCCCACGCTGCCAGGGAGACTTTCACCCCTGGATTTCATGGGGTTGAGAGCAATGATTTTGCTTGCAGAGTTGGGCTTAGAGAGACCGAGCAACAAAAGAGGTCCTCCTGAAGTAACTCTTAGGCATGCCTACAGGTAGTCTAAGCTTCTCCGCTACCTACATAAGCTTCACAAGAGCCAGCCTCAAGATCAAGGGCTTGGCTTATTGATTTGGGTGTCCCTAAAGTTTGACACTGTATCTGGGGTTTCTCAGTGGTAAAATTTAATAGTTTCATATTTTTCCTCCCTTCTGTCAAGGGACTTTGCCAATACTTTTTGATTATCTGTTTAATATACTCTGGGATGTATTCAGGCACTACATTAGCTATACTGGATAAAAGACCCTCATTCTTCTTCTGGGCTCCCTGTGTTTCAATTGTTTATATGAGCTATCCAGACAGGTTGAGTTAGATTATGTGCTATAGAAAATTTAGGTTCAGAACAAAATAAACCTTTCTTCCTTTGGTCTCAAAGAGTAGGTGAGTTTTTAAAATATAGACAATGTCTTCCTTACCCCTGTGTTCTGAATTACCTTAATCCTGACCTGACTGGCTTCGTACTTATCTCTAAATACCAGGTTATACATATATAAAACAGTCCCTCAAAATCCAGAAATAATAGTTACTACTCCGGACTAAATGTGACTGCTATGAGAGCTTACAATCTAGGCCCCTGTTTTCTCATAAGCATTTTCTAAAGAAGACCATACAATGCTTACTGGGTTCTTATTCCAAACTTGCCAGTCTTGGCAACTCAAGGAGTGGAGGGAGACCAGTGGCTTTACCACTGTGGATATTCCCTTCCCAGGAAAGGAAATACCAGGAGTGGAAAATGTGCTTCTCTGACCATAAATCATCTTCATTCCTGTTAGGCAGAATGAATTGGATTTCACGATAATGAAATTTATTATAAGCAATAGAACTCTGCATCTATACCCTAGATGATTAAATAGACCACATTTCAGCTGCCCTGATGAATGCATCCTGGTTTTATTCTGGGGTCACTTGAAATGAATGGGGCATGAGATGTCTGGACGTCCCTTTCTTTATTAACCTTTTTTTTGGTGTATTAAACCTTTTAATGTGTCTAATTTCTAGAGATGGAGAGGGAGGGGAGAAGAAGCATCTGCAATGATCTCTGACAGTGTGACATGGAGCACTGATTTTTACAGCAGCAGTCAAAATTACAGTAATTAGAGAAAATATCCACGTCTTTATAAACAGAGCATTAACTGATTCAGAGAGAACTTAATGAGAACCTACAAGAGGAAGTGCACTCTTGCCATGAGTATTAAACATGAATTAAAGTCAGAAGGCAACAGCCAAATTGCCTCTCTGATTCAGTCACTTGGCAAGGCACAGAAATTGGAGATGCTCTAAAATCTGCTGACTTTGCTGGCTGTGACCCTCCAAAAGGGTTCTCTAAACTTGTGGCCAGTTTTAATGCTGAAGTTTGCTTCCTGTTAAAGACTTTGCTACGATCTTGTGGCAGAAGCTGAGGGATGAAAGCTTTCCAATGCCCAGGATTTTAAAGTTGGCACCTGTTTTTGTTTTTTAAAGGTATTTTAAGTGCATCTTTAATTTTAAGGATAAATAAAAGAAGTCGTATATGAAATATAGTATGATTCCAATTAGGAAATAAAATATACATAGAAAACTCTGGAAAGAGATACATCAAAATATTAGAAGTAGATTTCTTTGGATAATTGGACAATGGCTTTTTCCCCCTTATCTTTTCTGCATTTTAATGCATGCTTTTGTAAATGGAAAAATAAGGTATGTTTTAACTTCTAGAGGTCTGGTTATTCTCAGGAAATAGCTAACCAAGAACTGACTGTAAGGTAGTTAGGAGAACAAGATCTTAGGGATGTGGTAAAGTTAATGAACTTGAAAACAATAAACAGCTAACGTATTAATAGTACCTTACACTGCATTTTAAGTGTGATACAGTCTCACCACCCCCCTTAGGCAAGTATCATATCTACTTACATATGAAGCAACTAAGACCCAAAAAAAGGGATTTGCACCTAACTTCTTGCTTGCAAAATCTCTTGTTTGTGTGTTTACACACCTACCATATGTAACTGACATGGCTCAGCATTTGTAACCGCTTCAGGCACGTGGGCTTATGTTCAGCCTGGGAATGGGAACTACAGTGGACATGAGGAGAAGGGAATTTGCAACATGATTTTTCTCTCAGTTTAGATTGGTTTTGTCTGATCTCCATAGTGTGTGCATGTGTGTGCTTTGTATGCATATGTGTGTGCACACAGGCTTCCTCATAGCACATAGCAAAGTGCCTCAAACATATTAAGTATTCGCCAAGAGTTTCCTGAACTGACCTGAGTTGAAAGTGAAAACAGCAGCAAAATCTAAAAGCGAGGAAGGTTGCACCTTCTAAATAACTGCTGCAGGAAGCCAAATGCAGAATGCACAGATGCTTTTCTTTAACCTCAAAATGAAATTATGTGTAGCCTGAGTTGCTGACCCACAGCTTTGCTCTGAAACTCTTGAGAGAAAATGCCGCAGCTCAGACCACAGCATAATGTAGATTTGTCAATGCTTTTCCAAGCATCTGCTCTCATGCTGGTTCCTGGGGATACACTGATGAATGAAGTCCATACTCTGCTTTCAAGGAGCTCGCAGTCTAGTAGGGGAGAGAGTCCTAAAAGCAAGCGAGCAATTCATGAGATATGGTGGTAGCTAGAAAGGGGGGGAACTGGTCAGGGAGGGCTTCTCAGAGGAGAAAATACCTCCCCAGCACCAGGAATCTTTCCAGGGTCAAGTCATTGTTTTGATGTTTCATACTCTTAAAATTTATTGCTAGGATTCTAGTTGTTGAGGCAAATATGGTAGCTTATGTTTGGTTAATGATAAAAATTGATAATATAAATGTAGCAGGTATAAATCTTATGTATAAATTAGGGTGTAAAGAAGTCCCATAGTTTTTCTTTTTTTTTGGCGGTCTTGGGGGTTAGGGTTGTCAGTTTCTATCTGACCTGAGCCACCATCACAGTGGGCCATGGGAAATTTAGTCTCTGCAGTAATTGGGGCTCCCCTACAGGCTCTTACAGTGCATCCCAGCAGCCCTCGGAATTTTGGTCTACACTGGGTCCCCTGACACCTCATTGTCCATCTCCCGGGTTTCCTTCAAGTTCCTTGAGTTCCAGGGCTCTGCTGCAGTCAGGGCACAGACGTCATTGCTGGGTGGGGGTCCAGGGTCCAAGGTGCAGCCTCCCTGGCTCATCACCATTGTGGTCTTGCCACCTCTCAGCACTTCTGCCGCCCAGCAGGACGCATGTCCTCCTTAATGAAGAATCCACTCTGTTCTGTTTCCTAGTCTTAGGGAATATCCTCCCTCCCTCTCTCTGGCCCTGAAAGAGACTGCCCTCTTCTCTTCACCTGCCCCTGCAAGTCTTCTAGCACAATCCCTATAAGGAACATAAGCTTTGACAAAGACAAGAAAAGTCTCTAACTTTAAGTAGCCTCTGTTTTTTTCTCTGGCACACATTCCTATGTCTACAAAACACACTGACATCTGGCTACTTGCTTAGAATGGAGTGGGGTGGGCAGGGGAGGGGATAAACACACACACACACACACACACACACACACACACAAAAGCATTGATTAATTTCTCGAAATATTATTCTGAAAAAATATATATATTATTCTGCCAGTCAAGCAGCAAGGTTCCCAGGAAATTCACTTTACAAGAAACTAGAATGACCCCAACCCAGAGTGCAAGCAGCTGAACCATCACATCAGAGACTAAGGTCCGGAAGCAAGCTGGGAAAGAGATGAAAATTAGCTACAGGCCATTTGGTTCTGCAGAAAGTACACTGTAGCGGGGTTCAGGAGGCATGGGGTCTGGTCTTGGTTTTCTCCTTACACTCATGGTGGGACCAGAGACAAGTGATTTTATACCTCTGGGCCTCAGTTTCTCCAGCTGCAAAATAAATGCTATTGGTGAGTTGATCCAAAAGATCCTTCAAGCCCCAATATTTGTATTTGTATTTAGTTCCACCACCTTAATAGGAGTAGATCTATCATTTTTAGGAAAGCACCTTAATAATCACCAAATCAGTGCCTCTAATATTTGACGCTTATAAATTATATCATTTGGCTAGACAGGCAAAGGGAAGAGTGTGGGAGGAGTTCTAAGTGGGGGTGTATGAAGGCTTCGAGGCTGACCATCACTTATAAGTGAGCATGGAGGGAGACAGAGGTGTTGTGTCAAGGCCCCTCCACTCCTGAGTGGGGTTGGCCCTTCCATTGCCCCTTATGTTCAACTGCACAGGCAATTTCAGCAAATTGGGAAGAGAGGTTCTGGAAATCTGGGAGTTTGTGGGTGGGTCTTTGTATGGCAGTGGTCTGGCTCTGGCTTTGGGGGCTCTGCGTGGTCTAGAATGAGCACTCAGCCCTCACAATGAGGGCAGGCACGGCCCTGGCAAACCTGTGTATGGCCCCTTCTGTTTTAGGGAGGCTGCCGTGTGAGCAGTGACAATATTTCACTCCACAAATGGCCCATAAAAAAACATTAAAGATGTCATATGCTCTAAAGGAACTGACTTAATGATGCTTTCCACTTAAGCAGGAATTGCTGGGGAAATTCATTCCTCAAATGACTCCAAGGGGCAGACTCCTGAGAAGCCAGATTCTGGGCAAACATGCTAACGTAGCCATTTCTACCTGTGATATCTTCGAAGGCCACCCTTGACCTTCTACCAGCCACTGGAAAGAGTCCGCAGTGCGTTTCATCTCCTGAATGACACTGCATAGGCTTCCCTTGGTGTTGAGTTGTCTAGTGTCTGCCCAAAACTCACGTCCACCCGGAACCTGTGCATGTGACGTTATTTGGAAATGGTGATTATTTGCAGTGCGATCAAGTGAAGATGAGGTCACTTCATCTTTAGAGGGGGCCCCCTAAATCCAGTGTCTGGTGTCCCCATAAGGAGAGAGAGATGAGAGACATAGAAACACGGAGGACACACTCAGGGAAGAGGCCATGTGAAAACAGGGGCAGAAATTGCAGTGATGCTGTCACAAGCCAAGAAATGGGAGAATTCTTTCCTAGAGACTTTAGAAGGTACATGGCCCTGCTGACACCTTGATTTTAGACTTCTACCCTCAAAAATAAATGTCTGTGGTTGTAAGCCACCCAGTCTGTGGTCATTTGTTAGGGCAGCGCTAGGAAACTAATATACCTCCTTTTAAAGAAGAAATAAACTATACCCTCAAAGACTCACAAACCAAACACCTGAACATCAGTAATAGGGTTTAGTGAGAAGGGAAATATTCTGAAGCATTCAGATGGAAGCTTTTCATTACCTCCCCCACCATGAACTGAAATAAAAAAAAATATTCAAAATTGAATAGTGGATCATATTATTTTGGATATAGAACCTGAATCCTCATTATTTGGGGGGCAGAACATTTTATTGTTAGTTTATAACCATCAAGGAGAATAGACATGCATCACCTGATTTGTGGATAAAACCCTTTTTTTGCTGAATCTTTCCATTTTATACAGCTTTTTATCTCATCGATTGCCAGAGTCTAAAGTACAATGGTGCTTTTTTTATTTCTCACAATATCCTTTCTAGGGAGACTGAAGGGTTTGCTACTCCATCTTTATAAAACAGGGAAGATTTAGACCCAGATATACAGCCACAGATTGCAATGTGTCATT
This sequence comes from Tamandua tetradactyla, assembly GCF_023851605.1. NCBI lineage: Eukaryota > Metazoa > Chordata > Mammalia > Pilosa > Myrmecophagidae > Tamandua > Tamandua tetradactyla. The sequence continues at coordinate 18,549,359 of NC_135328.1, read as the reverse complement.
AGTAGGAGTAGGACAGCAACTCAGAAAAGAGTTTCATCTTGATTCATTAAACTGTTAGGAACAAAAAAATACAGTCTAAAAACAGATGGCTTATTTTAGACAATGATGAAGCACTGGTTAGGTTATTGTTATGTATTGAATCAGCCCCCAACAAAGACATGGTATCGCCTTAACCCCAGAGCTGTGTGGATGTGAGCCTATTTGTAAGTAGGCGCTTTGAAGATTCTCTTTGTTAAACTGAGGTCAGACTGAGTCGGGGTGGGCCTTCATCCAAAACGAATGGAGTCCTTAGAGCTGAGGAGATCTGAACCCAGCCAGGAGGGGACAGGCAGTGAGCAAGGGCCAGGTGTGGGGGGCAGAGGCTGAGTTATGGATTTCTGGGGAGCACCCCGGGTCGCCACAGACTTCAGAGCAAGCGGGGCCCTGCATTCTGGACCTCTAGCCTCTGACCGTGAGACAATACATTCCGGTGGTTTAAAAGGCCAACTGGTCTGTGGTACTTTGTTATAGCAGCTCTGGCAAAATGAGACGTTATGTATATTTAAAATACATATAATTTTTTTTAATTGACAGAGCTGATTGAGTAGACCTTTCATTTTAAACTGGATTTGTCATTTCTCACTTCCCAAGGCAGCTCAAATGGTCTGTGGTCCCCACTGGCTACCTGAAAGCTTAAGACCCTGGGATTTGACTCAGAATTTACCATTACAGATCCTTGTTGGCTGTGGGGGAGTTAGTGAATTCTCAAAGGGCGAGGGTTTCTGATTGTAAGGGGATGGTCTCATACAAATTCTGGAAATTCTGTTGTAGGATGTCATGCCCAGAATTCTTATATCCCAACTAATGTGTTCCCACGCATGTCCAGGGCAGACTTGCCCCTAGCAGCTGGTGTTCTCCCCAGTTGTTGATGATGCCCTCATTGTTTTAAGACCTGGCCTTTTGAGAACAGCTTAGAAGTTTCAGAGGTAAATACATGGTGGCTCCTTCTAGCACTACGGTTTTTGAACTTTTGTTACTAGTGAAATATCCTCAAATACAATCTCACATACAGCTCTAACATAAGAAGCATACTGAGGTAGAGAATTCCCTGGAGAAAAGATGGAGGGAGAAAGCACATGGTCTTCTCTTGGCCCCACCACAAGATACCTTTGGGACCTTCTCTCTGAAGCCAACTGCTCTGCAGAAACTCATTTGAGGACTCCTGCTTAGGCTATCTGCAGAACAAGCCAAAGCATATATAGTTGCTGTGCTGGTTTGAATCTGTTTTGTACCCCCAGAAAAGCCATGTTCTTCTAATCCAATCAAGTGGGTGGGACCTCTTAATTAGGTTGTTTCCATGGAAATGTGACCCACCCAATTGCAGGTGGGATGTTTTGATTATGGCCTATCCAATTTTTAATCCATTTACTGGAGTCCTCTTGTGATGAGAATAAAAGGCAGAAAACATAGAGAAAGCTCAAAGCTGATATAGAGAGCAGGGAGGTGACAGATATCTGGAGATAGAAAATGTGCTGGGAGATGCTAAGCTAAGAGATCAAATCCAGAGTTTGCCTCAGAGAAGCTAAGAGAGGACCCATAAGTTCTTAGAGAAGGAAAATACACAAGGAGTGGCAACAAGGACCCATAGGATCTAAGAGAGACATTTTGGTTATCAACTGAGGAGAGAAGTGCCAGTAGACATTGCCATATGATTGCCATGTGACAGAGAAACTCCAGCTGTAATCAGCCTTCCTTGAGTGAAGGTATCCTCTTGCTGATGCCTTAATTTTGACATTTTCATGGCCTTAGAGAAATGTAAATTAGTATCCTAATAAATCCCCTTTGTAAAAGCCAATCCTTTTCTGGTATATTGCATTCCAGCAACATTAGTAAACAATCATTTGCCTGTATTCTCTGAGAGATTCAATGGAGAAATGATTGTTTTTATTGTTGCCATCTCACTTCTATATAACGGGCAAAGAAATGAGCATTGGGGTTTAACTCATAGATCACAACTTTCAAAGGTTTATGTGAGCTCAGGATGCCACATATATAGAGACTGAGATGGATGGGTGATGGTTTTATTGAGTTTTGATATAACTAAAAGGCAGATTCTTGCTAGAGCTGAAAGAAATCTGCATAATACCAGAGTTTGTGGAGATACAAATTTTGTGGCTACGCTGGCTTTTCAAGACAGTCCAGAAATTAGAATCCCGTGTTTATTCCTTTCCAGAATACAGGGTTTGAATTTAGCTAAACCCACGTTGGTGTGTATTTGTTCGTATCTTTCTCTAACAGGCATTGCCCTTGGCCATTGAAACCTGGGGCAGAGCTGAGACATGTTATAATGGGACAGTCATACATTCTACTGGCTTCCCCCAAGTCACTGCAGGGCTGCCCCAGCTGCCACTAATTTCTCTGGGGACTTGGTGACACTGCCCAAAGAATTAGTGCATCACATCCCTGCTCCAGGAATATCCCTTGCTGTAGATGCTGTTACTATTACATCTCGAAGCTGATTCTCTAGGCGGCCTCCTTACCATGAGGATGGCTAAAGATTCTTCACATTGCACAAGGGTTTTATCTTTCCTATTCTCTTTTCCTCTTCCATTCATTTATTCCTGGAAGAAGAAAAAAGGCTTTGTATTCTCTCACGCAAATAATGTAAAGCACACAATCTGATAAATAATAGATTCTCCGTAAATATACACTGATTCATTGATTATCTTCTGGGGTATTCGATTTTGGTGATACAAAGCCCAGGCTTTGGAGTGAAGAAGATATCATTGTGAATCCATGCTCTGCTTCCTACAGGTGGAATGTTCTGGGACAAGTTCCTTCATCTCTCAGCGTTTCCATTTCCTCATCTATAAAGTATGATAGCAATGTCTCTCTCACAGGGTACTGGCACAAAGATGCAAAATGGTGTATGTGACTAGCCTGGCATAGAGCAGGTGCTCAAAAAGTTAAGCTCCTTTCCATACCCCTTGAAGAGGGAAGTGCTGCGCTACCTGCAATGGGGACAGACTGGCAGGGCCCCTTGGGAGTTCCCATTTACCAAAGAGATTCTGGCCATTCCCTGGGGGCTGGCTGGGGAGACCTCTCCTCTCTCCCTTGTCCTGGGCTAAGACCTGCTTCTTGGTCTTGGCCCAACACACTGGTCTGCTGCCTTCTGGGTTGTACCTGTTACTTCTCAAGGAGCTTCCAACAATGCCAGGCAAAGGAGACAGGTCTGTGGTAAAGGGTCAGTACTAAAAAGGGGAAGAGTTGTTAAATAACAAACCTCTGACTGTAGGGGTAGGTTAGCAGAGCCCGCGTAGAAGCGTGCTATTTACCGCCACCACCACCACCCCCAGCATCCACTAGCCCATATCCTGGAGCTCTAGGGTTGAGTCTTGATAGACTTAAAACAACTTTATATCTAACCTTCTGGCTGCAGTGACTGGTTCGAGGTTGACTCAATGACTCAATCAATGACTCAATGATTTAAAAGAAGAAGTAGCTTCCTCTCAATTTTATGGAGTGATCACAAGAGAGCCTGTTTTCTTTTTGGATGCAACTGTGAGGCCTGAGCTACTACCAAAGGGCCTGGAATTGCCGGGGAGTGGTATGAAACCCAAGGATGAAGTTGGTGTTAAGAAAGGCAGCTGAGAGATGAGAATCTAAATTAAACAGTCTTTGGTGAAAGTTTTTGAATGGCTGGATCAAGTCTCTTGTGAAGCCTGTACTACATTTGGGCATTCTGGCTATGGAAACATATTAGTTTCAAATCTGTTTCTGAAGTTCATGACTGAGAGACTTGATATGCTCAAGGACAGGAAAATCCTGTGACTCTAATTACCCATAATGATAAATTACTTCCTATTTAGCTAAAAGGCAGAGTTGTAAGAAAATCATTTGTTCTAAAAGATATTGGCATTTTAATAATGTAATGACTGCTGAGTTGATGTAGCTCTTTGATATTTTCTTTGGTGCTTTATTGTTCTACATGCAATATGTATATAAATAGATTAATAATATTCTGGGTTTCAATGTAGCAGAAAAAACAAGTCTTGCAGTTAGATCTAAGTCCAAATCCAGATAGTAATTATGTAGGCTTTGGCAAACAGAACCTCAATTTCACCACCTTAAAACTGGATCTAATTTTGGGGGGTTAATTTTAGGTTTGAGGTGAAGAATAAACAAACTCATGTATTTAAACCATCGTGTCTGACATGTAGTAGGTGCTCAGCTAAATGACATTTAGGACTAACATATTTTAACCATTTCAAGTGTACAATTCAATGATATTAATTATATTCACAATATCGTGCTACTGTCACCACCATCCATTATCATGGCTTTGTCATCACCCCAAACAGAAATTCTGTACCCATTAAGCAATAACTCCCCATTCCACCACCCTTCAGTTCCCTAGTAACCTCTAATCTATTTTCTGTCTTTATGAATTTGCGTATTAGATATTTTGTATAGGTAGGATCTAACAATATTTGTCCTTTTGTAGACTGAACTTATTCGACTCAACATGATGCATTGTAAATATGCTATTACAATTTTTTTTAAAAGCATGAATGAATGAACAGGAAGCCATCTGGAAGTCAGTTACATGGTTCTCAACCGGGGACAATTCTGCTCCCAGGAAACATTTGGCAATGTCTGGAGACATTTTTGGTTGTCATGACTTTGGGGCACAGCTACCAGCATCTAATGAATGGAGACCAGGGATGCTGCTGCACATTCTATGATCCACAGGCCAACCCCACAATGGAGACTTATCCAGCCAAAATGCCGGTAGTGCCGAGGTTGACAAACCTTGATCTAGAAGACATGACTAGTAATGTCAGTGGAGCTCTCAAGTTGAGTTAGGGGCTGCTTTATTCCTACCAAACGCTATGGGGAAATGAAGGTGAAAATAAGTCTAATGAGTGAGCAGATAAGACAGTAACAAGAAGAAAAACAGGGGCCATCCCCTGCCTTTCTGCCATGGCTCTGGGAGTTCTACAAGTCACTTATGTGTTTCAGAGTAAACAAAGGAGCTAAGAACCCAGCTGAGGAAGAGTAGGATTTAAGGTGTTCTGATGCATGGAGCACAGAGTACCAAGGTGGGGCTCATGGCTGTGCAGCCCCAAGAGGGTGGATGTCATCAGGCTGAGCACAGGGCATGGACTGGCCACTCCCTGCATGTTTCCATGCTGTGAGTGAAATGGAGCACAGCCAAAAGGTTAAGAACTGGTGTCACTGCGAATGAAACATCTCAATTTCACTGACCAGCTGCTCAGCTCCCCCAGGTTTTATATTGTTGAATGCTCCTTAATCTTAATAGATACTTAATAGATAACCTGGCCTGGTGGGGAAACAGGACACTGCCCATATTAGTCTAATAGATATTTCCAGGTGTAACAGAGAAAAAAGGTGGAATAGCCTTATAAATACCATAACCTGGCCCTTTGCACCAGCAGTAGTTGTCCTGAAGTTGTAGGAATCTTTCAGATTTCTGTATTGAAAACTCCTGGCTGGAGTGAACTCTGTCATGCACCCACTTTCCAGCGCAGGGGCAGAGTTGCCTAGTGCAACTAAGTTGGAAACCCCCTGTCTTGTTTGACAGGGTTGCTATAGCAAAGATCACAGACTGGTTGGCTTTAAAGAAAAGAATTTATTGTCTCCCAGTTTGGGAGGCTAGAAGTCCAAAATCAAGGTTTTGGCTGAGCCACACTTCCTCTGTAGAATTCTGGGGTTGATTTGCAGGCAAGCCCTAACTCAATTTCTGCCTCTGTCACATGGCCGACTCTCTCCCCTTCTGTCTCCCCCTGTTTCCTACTTCTGTGTCCAAGTTCCCCCTGCTTTTAAGGACTCTAGTCATGCTGAACGGAAGCTACCTGATTCAGTTTGTGCCTCATGATAACTAAAAGGATCTCCAAAGATCCTATTTGCTAATGAGTTTACATGCACAAGGCCAGGGTTTAGGACTGAGGCTTAGAGAGGCTGAAGTAACTTGTCCAAGATGATGTCAAATTGCTTGGGGTAGGCAGAGCTGAGAGTCCAGCACAGGGAAAGACTGACTCCAGAGTTGGAACTCCATAATTGTATTCCTGTTCCTTCCTCTCTGGCTTCTTCCAGTATTTATCATGATGCACACATAATTTTTTACATTTTTGCAAACATAGCACTGATGGACTTTATCATCTTGCTCTTTTCACTTAACAGATACCAAAAACACGCCCCAGTTGTTATATGCACAAGGTGGGTCATTTTATTGATACTACAGTCTTTTGTTATATTGATATATTATACTTGATTTGAGCATGCTTCAATTGCAGGATTTTTTTTGCATGTAGCTTTCAGTTTTTCATCTTTTACAAATAAATCTCTGGTGGACCTCTTCATGCACATAGTATTTCCTATTTTTTTTTTTTTTTACCTATTTATTGGGATAAATTCCTAGGGGTGAAGTTATTCAGTTAAAGAGTAGGTGCCTTTTTATAATTCTTCAGGCATGTTAGTTTTTGAAAGATTTTCCAAGTTATATCACATTGAATGCTGCTTGAGGCTACCAGATTTGCCACAATTTCACCAGCATGGAAAATTATTATTATTTTAAGTTTGTATTAATTTAATAGATGCCTTCTGCAAATAGGCATTCCTTTGACAATTATGAGGTTGGACATAGTTTATATATGGTTCTGTCTATCATTTTCTAAAAGCTTCCTATTTAGTACACATCTATTTAGTACACTTTGGTCCAAGGGCCAAATCTAGCCCACTGTCTGTCTTTATAAAGTTTAACTGGGAAACAGCAATGCTCATTCATTTCTGTAGAGTTTATGGCTGCTTTTGAGCTACAACAACAGGGCTGAGTAGAGGCAACAGAGACCTCAGGCCCACAAATAAGACTGGTTATATAATTTGTAGGGCCCCGTGCAAAATGAAAATGCAGGGCTCCTAATTAACAAAGTTTGGAGAACTTGATGACAGAGGCAGCAGAAGATTGTACCAAGTATGGGCTGCACCCCTGTGAACTGGCCTTGCTTACAAAGCCAAAAACATTTTCAGTCCAGCCCTTTACAGAAAATGTTTGCTGACCTCTGGTGTAGATATTAATCCTAATCTGCTATAATGGGTCCAACATTTTTTTCTTGTCTACAATTTTCCTCTTTCTTTGAATTGATGCCATTTGTGGCTGACGTCGACGTTTGCTTTTATGTGATGGAGTCTTTAGATAGTTCCCTTCATTGATTACCAACCCAAAGATCAGATAGCTAAGTCTGTTTTCTCCTAGTTCCTTCAGTGATTTGATTTACTATAGTCCATTTAATTTTAATGTATAGTATCATATCTGGTTATATATTAATCTATTTTCTAAATTGTTCATCACAACTACAATTATAAAAACCTTCCCTTAGAGATTCAGAGCAGAGCAGAATGACACAGCCACGATAAGCAAAGAGCCCACAAGCCAGTGACCTTTGGAGATGAAGAAGGAAAATGCCTCCTGGGGAGCTTCATGAAATGGGAAGCCATGAGAGAAAGCAGATGACGCCTTGCTCGCCATGTGCCCTTCCAGCCAAGAGAGAAACTACGACTGTGTTCGCCATGTGCCTTTCCAGATGAGAGAGAAACCCTGAACATCATTGGCCTCCTTGAACCAAGAGCCCTTATAGAAGAGTCCACAAAGAGAGAAGCCATGGGGAACAGCCAGTAGCCAGAAGTCAACAGAACCAGAAGAGAAAGGAGAAGATACCACCATGTACATTGCCATGTGATAGAAAAGCCAAGAAACCCCAAGATGGCCAAGTCAGAAGATACCAACCCTGGGAGAAAATAAGCCTTCAGCCTCTGAAACTGTGAGGCATTAAATTCCTATTGTTAAGCCAGTCTATTATGTGGTATTGGTTTAGTAGCTAAGAAAATAAAACAGAGCTTTCAAATAAGAAACAATAGTAAATTGCAACATGAGTAATACTGATTTATGCATATAAGTTTGTACCAAATAAAAAAGCAAACGTAATTGTGATCTGGAGACAGTTTCTAATATCCTTTACATCTCTTTTCTCTTCTCATTTCCTCCTTGTTGGTTATTCCTCTCCTCCTGCTGATAGTGTTCAGGCTACCTTGGTCACTCAGAGTCCTCCACAGCTGTACTTGACTCAAGCCTGTTGTCCCACAGTAGCTGTCCTAGTCTGTTAGGGCTTCAAGAACAAAGCTACAAACTGGGCAGCTTAAAAACCAGAAATTTATTGTTTCACAGTCCTGGAAAGCATGAGTCTAAAATCAAGTTCCTCTGAAGTCTATAGGGTTCTGGTGGTAGCTTACCAGCAGTCTGTGAAGTTCTTTGGCTTGTAGCCTAACTCAATGTCTGCCTCTGCCACATGGTTGTCTTCTCTCTCTGTTGACGTGTGTTCAATGTTCTTTTTTCTTACAAGGATATCAGTTGTATTGGATTAGGGGCCCACCCTACTCCAATTTGATCTCAGTTTAATTTACCTCATCCTATCTGTAATAGCCCTATTTTCAAATAAGGTCACATCTGAAGTACTGAGAATTAAGACTTCAACATATCCCTTTGTGGGATGATTCAGTCCTTAATAGTAGCAATCTATGTCCTGACCTTGCCTTGGGCTGACTACCTGTACTGGTATGAAAGTGTTGTGTACCCCAGAAAAGCCATATCTTTTAATCCTGATCCAATCTTGTAGGGGCAGCCATTTCTTTTAATCCTGATTCAATATTATAGGGCAGGAACTTTTGACTTCCCAGCTGACAGAAGTGTTCTTGATGGAATCAGCCTTTCTTGAGTGGAGGTAACCTTTTGTTGGTGCCTTAGATTGGATATTTTCTTGGAATTAGGATTGTAAACTTGTAACTTATTAAATTCCCTTTTAAAAAGCCAAAAAATAAAAAATAAAAAATAAATAAAAAAAACCTTCCCTTATTCATTGTTCAGTTATGCATATCTTTACATGAATGAACTTCCTATATTAAATTGGTCTATTTTTGAGCTTTTTATTTCATTTCATGAATCTCTAATTCTATTTTTTTTTTCCTTCAGCTCAGTGGTTGTTGACTGGAAGAAGGTTTTCTCTACAGAGGATATTTGACAATGTCTGGAGACTTTTCTAACTGTCATAGCTGAGGATGGGGGGTGGTGCTACAGGCAACACCAGCAGTTCTGCTAAGTATCCTACAGTTCACGGTGCAGCACCCACCACAAAGAATCATCCAGCTCAAAATGTCAAAAACAGTGAGGCTGAGAGACCCTGCCTTGGCTTTGTGTTTGATTTACTGATGTTTAAATGTCACTTACTGCTAACCACCTCCCAGATCAGTGTTTCTTTTCAAACGGATTTTAGAACAGATTTTGTCCAGACAAAAGAAAATTCTGTTGGGATGTTGACTAGAATTGATCTAGTGCTACAAATTAATTTCTCTTCCCAGTTGGGCTACCTCTATACGTCTAGTTTTACAAAGTAATATTTATAGTTAAGTTTCTTAATTTTTCTTAATTTGTCATAATCATCGTCAGGTTTATTCCCAGGTATTTTATAAGTTTCTTGCTATAAAATGGGATCTCATTATTATTAAATGGCTATTTCTGGATACTACCTTTCATTTCAAACAATTTTACTAACTCATAATTTGAAAGAGTTTGGCTGATTCCTTTAGGTTTTCAGTGTATAAGGTGATATAATTTATAGATCCTTACCAATATTTACCCAGGTTTTGTTTGGTCCTTATAACATAGGCTTGGGCTTCCAAACTAATTTTAGTTAATAATGCTGATAGAATTAGAAGTGTCAAACATTTCATAACTATGCAAAATGTTCTCGATTTAGAATAGTTATCATTTGCTATCTTAAGTTTAAAAAGCAATTTGTCATGATTTTCGGTGTGAAAAATTTAAGCTAAAGATCTGTTTTAAAGTATTATTGGCCTTTTGAATTTATTACATAATAGGGGTACCTGTGTGTATGTATTATAAATATGTATATTTCCATGTGTGTATATATGTGCATGCATCCATGCATATACACATACATACGCATGGATATAACAGACCTCTAAAATAGTAACATGACATGGCAAAGTGCTGGGTATGCCAGGTTAAGACAAGTCAGCAGTGAAGGATGTGCTTAAGCTTGCTGAAGTACAGGGAGCTATTCACAAGCTATCAAGGGTACAAAGGACCTTGTAGCAGGTCAAATTGTCATTTCCCCAGCATCCCTGCAGAATAATGTGATTGAGTCTTGAATGAACTTGAACAAAAGCATTTCTGACCTAATCTCAATTGCTTCAGTGTTAGCCCCTTTTCACCATGATCTGTTTTGTCACCTCATCCATCTCTTTACAGATTTTCCTGGAGGCTTCACAAGGAAGTCAAGAGTAACTGACAACATATTTTCTTTGCAGATCAAAACTGTAGACAAACACTTCTCTCCAAATTGACCTGTATTTCTGGCCCTCTCTGAATGTATGGAGTTATAGAAGTTTGCAAAAATAAATACAACACTAATAAAACATTTATTTGACTCCAATCATGTTATCTTCTCTTCCTTAAGTGTTTAAGCCTCTGTGAATAATATTCGCACATGGTACATTTGCATTTGAGGAGTTTATGACTGATGCGTCCCTAGGCTATTTATAGCACGCTATCCTCCTCCAGGTCAGAGCATGAGACTGCTGAGCCGACTGACAAGTTGGAGCAATGGAAGGACTGTGAAAATGAATTGCAACCTAAACTATATGAGGATGGAAATTGATAAAGAGTAATCTATACACACAATGCTGCGGTAGATTTCCCCAAGGTTCAAATGGTAATGGGTTTTCCCAAGATTACTCCAGACAATGGACGCGAAAGCATACAGTAATCACGTCCAACCAGGTCTGTTACTTTATAAACTGACATTGATAAGTAATGCCTGTTTATAAATTTTATATATTTCTGGGCATCTAATATCTTAATATTAGCCTCAGAATTTCTACAATATAGATAATGTGAAGCACATCACTTGCTTTGAATTTAATGCAGTACATATAAACACATCTATTTTTGAGTGCCTACGTAAAATATTTTATGCATTTTTTTATATTTATTCATTTAATTTTTGATTTTTAACTAAGGTTAATCAAAGGTTGAAAGGTTTGAAGAACTGTAAAAAGTGGCTAAGCCCTTATAAAAACTGTGATAAGCTGGAGAGGAAATGGTAAGGGAGCACTGGAGGAAGAATATGAGATGGTTGTGAGACTCAACTAAGGTGGACAAAGAACACTGAAAATCAGGAAGAAGGACTGGATAAGAGAAAAGGAGCAAAACCAGCTGGGACAAATCGAATAGCAGCTCCAGACGTAAAGACCCAACACACTGTTATTAGCGAGAAGAGAATCACATGGGAAACGTGTGTTACAACTCACAGCACCTTAACACACTTGTATTAATCCTCATTTTACACATCTCTCTTGTCCCATCTGTTACAAATAGGCCTACTGGAGTTAAACTACAGTAGCCTCTATATTTGTACTTTTCGATGATCCTCAATAACAGAGAAATAGGCTTTTGACAATATCTGCTTGTACCATCTGAAACCCATAGTTCTGTATGAATAATAGTATATAGCTCACTCAAGAGTTTGATCGTTGGAATCATTAACATTTGAAACAGAAGAAGGACGTTGATAGTGACATTAACTGTAAATAAAATAGGCAAACATATAGTAACTATTATTATGATCTCCTAGAATTGTGTATGTTACTCTTGGGATAGCTGGCATTCTGAATCACTACTTTTTAGATCAAGAGGATACTCTTTAGATCAAGTATAAAGAATGCATCACAATGTCACAAAGGCAGTAAAATGCAATTATTAATAGCAAAGCATGTGGAACTAGACTACTTGAATTTGAACTCAAGCTTTGCCACTGTTTGTGTAATCTTGGACAAGTTAATTCTCCTCTCTGTTTCAGTTTCCTCATCTGTAAAATAGACATAATAATAGCATCTATTTGATAGGCTTGGTGTAAGAAATAAAACAAGTAAATTTATGTAAAGAACTTAACACAGAGTCCGACATAGAATAACTATTATATGTTAGCCACTTTTATCTATAAATGAAAGATCCACTTTCTGTTTGGCTACTCAGGATGCAGTGACTCTCCTGTCCAAAGTTCTTTAAAATCTTTTAAGCATATGAACCCATTAATGACAAATCTCCCAGAAGAATTGATGGCAAAGAGAGACAGAGCAAACTATGTCCAAGGTTAAGGAGGTCGGCCTGACTAGTAGAATTCAGACTTGTTGCCCAGAATGGACATAACCAAGTTATAAGTCCATTTATAGACTATTCTCCATTCAGTGACCACTGGAAGCACATATGCAATTGAACAAGCTGGGTTTATTTCTTGTGGGAGCAAAGGAGAAGGCACACCATGGGGAGCCATGGGTGGCTCTGTATGAGGGCATCAGAAAAGATTCATTATAGCATTTGGGTTTTCGTTGGGTTATTTGATGAGGGTCCAAGGACGTGGGACCTTACGCTGGATTGGGGGTTCTCAGAGCGTAGAGATAATTCTGTGATTAGGTATCTCAATACATTTCATCTAAAGGCAGGAGAGTGAGACCAAAGCTGTGATTGGGAAACAAGCAGCAGTCACTCACATTAACTGGGAGTGGCAGATGTTTGGTATTGTGTGGCTTGGACAAAGTTTGTGTTTTATCTGGGTTCAGATGTGATTATGGAGTGATCTTGTTTTTGTCTTCATCCATCACGGTCACAGCATGGTTTCATCTGACATTGATGCAATTACTCATGTTCAACAGCAGAATATCAAGGCCACTGAGGGTATCTGCCAGCTCCCGGGTGTCAGGGGCTGCTTCTCTCTGCTCTCAGTCTTAACGAAGCTCATTCAGATGGGGCAGATGACTCCTTGGGAAATCACCAATTCTATCTTTTTAAAATATTACCTTAACATCAACATCTGAATTGTGAAATTAACCAGAGGCTCATAAAACCATAATTATAATTATACTATGAATATAAAATAAAATTTAATTAAGATAAAAAACGGAAGGATGCCCAACTTCCATTGTGAAGTCAAATAAAGAAGCAAATCACATTTTTCTTCCAAATCATGGGTTTTAAGCCTCTGTCTATTTTACTAATACAACTGATCATCAGAAATGGGTCAAATTCATCATATTTATTTAATGTAAGGGAAAATCTGGAAAAGAAGACAATTGGAGACTATGAATCCTCAAAGCCCATGCTTTAGGCAGCCAGAGAGAAAGAAAGAGGGCAAGTCAAGTCCTCTCTGCAGAAAGGACTCGGGGCAGCACTGGGGTGGGGATGGGGTACACTTGCCTTCCTTTTTGTTCTTACCTCTGATTACCTCCCACAAAGTCCCACAGAGCTCAGGGAGAGCCTAGGGCCCTGGATTAAGGATTCAGAGGTCTCCAAGCTGCTTGTATCATTTTCTACCTGTATCTTCTCCCAATTGAGTCTCACCCTTGTGCTTTCAAGAAGTACCACGGCTTACATTAACACAATTTATACCTCATTACCCCAAAGTTGGAGGTGCCTTTGCTTTGACAGAATGCCACTGTATATTTGATTTCAATGCTATATACTGTTTATAGTTGTTAGCAAAGCATGATTATGATCACAACTCATATTAATTATCAGGACTTAGCAAGTGTACATAACATTTGGCTTTATAATCGTAGAAATATTTCTGAACTTAAGTGGTGACAAAACTAATCTGTAAATCTCCAGGAAGCACAGCTCCTTCTTCACCTCTGCCATTATTCCTGGGCTCAGGACTAGGCTGATAGTCACCACGCAATAAATCTGTAGGAATCAGACTTGAAGATAAAACAAATTATTATGTCAGTGAGATTGTGATCCAGGAGCTAGATGAGATGTTCTTTGTAAAATTCACTGGCAAAATTATTCACATTTGCACTAATTCCTTAGAGTGACTACTTCAGTGGCTGAAAAAAGGACAGGCATGGAATGGCCATACTCCTTCAAATCCATTTGATATGGAAATGAAAGAGTTTGGCTGGCAAGAATATTGCATTGGTCGATGGCTTAAAGTGTATTTCAGGTTTTACCCCATGCATCTTCTTGGTTTGGACCAAGCATCAGTTCCTCAGTGTGAATTAGCTAAGTCTATCTTTCCAATGGCACTCAAAATGGAAAAGAGGTTATGTAAAAGGAAGAAACAGATTATGGGCTGTGGGGGTGCTGGCAAACTGAATGCACCCCAAGGAACCTGAGAAAGGCACTTAAAAGGAGAGGCAGTCAAGGAGCAAAGACATTCCATCCATTTCAAAATTACCTTAAAGCTTGGTCCTGCCTATAACCTTTCGATCTGAAATACCCACACCCACGGCACATACCTACTAGATAGGAAACATTCACAGATGGAAGAAATCTTTCAGTACCAGGGGCCACAAGCTCTAAATTGTCCGTATGGCTCAGAGCAATCTTTGTAGAGAAACCTGGAACATAGTTTCTATAGATGGAACTAAGAACACCTGGGTTCTCAAACTTTTATGCGTGTCAGAATCACTTGAAAGGCATGTTAAATACAGGCTACTGGGCTCCATCCCCAGAATTTCTGAATCATGAAGTCTGTGGTGGGGGTGAGAACTTACATTTCTAACAAGTTCCCAGGTGATGCTGCTTATCAGATACCAGCAGGTCTGATTAGATCACAGGTCTAACTCTTAATTCCTTTCTGAGCTCTCTAGGCACAAGCCAAAATCCTGCCCAATGCCCTCCTTGTATAGGCTCCGTTAAGTGATTGTTAGTGAGTGAAGGAGGAAAGCCAGGCACAGAGAGGTTAAATGGAAGGTCCAAAGGAGGGGCAGGTGGCCATAGAGATTGATCTTGATGAGTTTAACAAAGATCCAACTAGAGCTTACAACTCATTAGAATTTCCAGGGATCTTTTAGAAGGCCACCCCATAGCTTCATTGGAAATATTCTATTTCTTTCTTCCAAATGCTGTGGAAACATACTTAGTGGAGTTACCTTTACAAATGTATTAATTTATTCTGCCCTGCGGATATTGCATTCAGTGATTTGGCAAAACTAATCTGAACTAATACCAGACACACTTCCATGAGATTAAGCAAATTTTCTAGTAAAGAGATATCTAGCCGTCTGGAACAAATGAAGGTTGAGGTATGAAAATTAAAGAAGATCCAAAATGTCCAAAAGAGGTAAGAATGTTTACAGTGAGCTCTGCACAAACTGACTAAATGTGAGGATAAGGTGCTGGCAAAGAAACATGTCACTAGCGGGTTAAAAGTGCAGACCACCATGGCTGGGCTCACCTCCAGGAAATTCTACACAACTGACAGTGGCTCAGGTTCAAGAGTCATTCTCCAGCCATTTCAAACAGATGTATGCGTGTCTTCACCGGCACCGCCCAACAAAACTTCTCAGAGCCCTTGCAAAGAATGACAGCTGCTCCCTTCCCTCCTGCCAAGGTAACCTCCAGGGCAGCTCACCCTTTCAAAATCCGAAATCACAGCCTACTGGAGCCACTATAAATGTGGGATTTGTTTTACAAAAAAAGACACCACAGGCTCTGTTTAAAGGGGTAGCTGTTCTCCAGGCCCATGAGAGATTGTGAGCCTAAAGTGCTGGAACATGAACCCAACATTGCCAGATCTTCCAGCTCTTCAAGAGGTGTCAGAATCCAGTTTTTATGCAAAATTTTCTGATTTAAAGTACTGTGTGAACCAAACAAAATATATTTGTAGGTATGCTGGGAACCCTGGCCTTCTATTTGGGACCTCTCCTTGGACTCTAGGAAGACTCCAAGACTTTTTCATCTCTTCTTGGGGGAATACAGGTTTGGGAAGGGAAGGGATTGGGCAGATTTTTCTTTAAGGGTTTATATATTCTTTTACTGAACTACCATTTATTAAGCATCTTACATTTGTCTAAGTCTTTCTCCAGTCCTTACTGCTTTCCTGGTTTTCCCACCTCTTCCTTTGGAATTTGTATTCTGTTCCCTGCTTGCATAACATTCCTTCCATTTTAAAACTCTCTTATGGGGTCAGAATTCTTCTTCCCCTAATTCCTGAAGCACCAGACAAGTAGATCATGGTTCCATCAGGAATTGTCTGTGAGCACAACATATGCTGAGATACCACCCATTAGTGATGAATCTGCCCAGGTGAGGCAGGCTGGTCTGATGCCATGGAACCTAATAAGGGAAGCTTCCAAGAGATGCTTGGGTTCTATTCACCATGGTCACCTCCATTTTCTCCTCACCCTGAATCCTCATCTCAGGCTCACAGAACATCTTTCTATAAAAAAAAAGGTGGGTTCCAAGAAAGAGAGCAGTCTGTCCATTTGGTCAGAGAATGAAGAACATCCAAACCACAGTTGGGCTTTGAGAAACATTGAACCAGAGAACTAGAGAGTTTGAAGACAGATCCACTAACTCTTTCAACGCAGGTGCAATTAAAGGATAGAGGATAGCCTAATCCTGAAGGTCAGTCTATTCTAACACTTCTAGTTCCTTCTCCATCTTGTTCTCCTTCATTTTTCTTACAAGGGGAACAAGGTTAGGGAGGAAGGGAATGAAAGGTGTTGGATGTTTAGATTTTTTTAAGGGTTTATCTATTTATTCACTGAACCGATTATTACTGAGCATCTAGTATTTGTCCAACATGGAGCTTAGCATATGGTCAGTGAGACTCATAATTAAAAGCAAACGAATAAAAACTTAACATAGTTACAGATTGTAGAAAGTACAATCTGGGAAATAGCCAGGATAGAGCAAATAACCACAGAGGAAAAAGATTTCACTACACGCATATCTATTGTGTGTCCACAGTCCCATCCTAGGGCAGAGAGGGAGAGATGGGTATGGGAGCATGTTCCCTATAAGTCCTGGGTGGGCAGTGGTGGGGAGTCTCTGGGGGTCTACTCTATTTCCTCAAGGGGACATCAAACCCAACACCCTGTGGTCTCAGTGATGCTGGGATCCCCTTCTGCCCTGTTGGGTAGCTTTGAAGTCCTGGAGGAAAGAGTACCTCTAGTATTGGTGGTGCTCACAGGGAAAATACAGTTCACTCATAAAAATTTAAAGACCCAAAATTAGGACACTCAGCAATTCAGCAGGAAAACCCAGGCCTTGTAGCTGGGGGTGGAATGAATCAATTTTTGTTCCAATTCCTTTCAAGAAGAGACTCTTCTGGTAAGGGATCCAAGTTGACTCCTACCCTTTGCCCATCCCAACCCTGCCCCTTTGCTGTGGTGCAAGAGCAACCTACAGTGTCCTCACCACACAAAAGTACAGAACAAAAAAGGCATCTAGACAGAGCAGGTTGCTCTGGAGGAAAGCACAGGCTGCAGAAGGGAGCCTCATCAATATGAAGTGAACTTAATAAAATTTTTTAAAATGGGTAAAAATAGAAAACAAATGTGTAAATGCATATACCACAAACAACAATGATGACTGTCAGACGAGCCTCTCATATCTATTGGCAGTTTTCCTGTGTAAAATAAAGCATTACTTAGCAACGATTTTTTTCTGTTTAGAAACACCCAATTTCTGGCATCAGCAAGATATCTTCTTGGAAAAGAGATTTAAAAAATCATTTATCATATGAGTTTCTCTAAGGTAGTTTTTCTCAAAACAAGATCCACCTGCTAACTGCATTTGGAATTATTTGGTTAAATTGTTTACTGTAAAGATTCCTAATCAATCACCTTCCCTGACTCAATATCTCTAAGAGAAGGAGTTAGGAATCTACATTTTTAACCGTTCTCTGGTACATCAATGTTTGAGAACCACAACGCTAAGACCTTGGGTGGAGGGCAGGATTAACCTCTTGAAGGAAACAAAAGCATGCCTTGAGTTTATGAAGCCTTTTCTATGCTCATAGGATAATAATAATAATTATTATTATTATTTGCATGAGCAGGCAGGCACTGGGAATCAAACCTGGGTCTCCTGCATGGCAGGTGAGAACTCTACCTGCTGAGTCATCATGGCCCAACCTAGGTCCAAAGGATTTTACAAGCATTAGTGACTCCATTTTTTGTTGCAACTGGGAGTCTGACAGTCATCATTGTTGTTTGTGGTATATGCATTTACACATTTGCTTTCTATTTTTAACCATTTTAAAAATTTTTATTAAGTTCACTTCATATTGATGATGCCCTGTGTAATCATGCTGAGCATTTGAAGACAAATGGGAAATCAAGGAAAACTTGCAACACACAGGGAAGCAATCTTAAGGTCTGTTCAGAGAAATTTTCAACTGCTGCACGTTTTTACAGACCAATTTGTCATATCAGTCATAAGAGAAAGAAAGATTTGTCCCTCTCTCTCAGATTCCTTTTTCTCTACTTGGAAAATATATTCTTACTTATAAATGGGAGAGGATAACATTTGCATTCAAGCAAAAAAAAATCATTTGAAAAGGACATATTTTGAGAGCCATAAAAGTTTGTTTTCTCATTTTGGAGTAAAAATGACTCTTCCATCTAGGATGGATAGATATGTATGTGCAGAAATAGACATGTGCATTTAAACACATATCTATATCTATATTATTTTCTCCCAAGCACGACTTGGTCTACATGATAAGGTGCAAATCCTACTCCTTATTTCCTAGGATAATCATTCTTGAAGCTGGAAGAAACCTTAGGATTCAATCTGTACATTTTGCAGATGAGCAAAAGGAGACAGAGACAGTTCATAGTGATTTCTGCAAAGTCACACAGCTGCAAGGTCACAGGAACGAAGTTGCAAACCCAGCTCCCCTGCTTCCTGGCCCAGGGCTGGTTCCAAAGGACCGTGAAGTTTTTTTTTTCCCTATTGTCTCTACTGATATCTCATGTAGCTTGGTTAAAAAATGAAAAGTACTTTTATTTGTTCCATCTATAACAACCAGATTATGGAAGACATACCAATAATGTGATGGAGTCAGAAGAAAAAGTGCCTTGTTGCTGCTTTTAAAAGTGACATTGCCCCCAAACCATTCAGTGCTGCCAGAGTTGATACTGCTGATGACATGCATATGCAGGAGGTGAGTAAAAATCAGTGCTTAGAGGTCTTAAGGCCATCTGACATTTTTTAGAGTTCTTGGCAAATTCTATTCAATCCCATGCAATGAGAGTTTATTGGACATTACATCAGAGACTTCCCACAACTCCTTGGCACTCACTATTTTCTTACAAGAGTAACTGTCTTGCCTGAGGGTTTCTTGAGACTGGTGGTAGATGCTGGCTGCATGCATGTCCTGCCAAAGTGCCCAGGAATCTATGCATCTGGGAGTAGACTTCAAATAACAATTCAGTAACCAGGACAAATAATCCAACTCCCTCAGGCGGGACAGCTTTGAAGCATATTCTAGACAGCCTCCCAGATGTCTCCAGCAGCGATGGAGCCCCACTTCTCTACAATGCACCTGCTCTTCAGTTCAACAGCATCCTTCCCTTTGTGGTACCATTTCCCTCCTCTCTACTGAAACTTTCTGCATTTACCACCCAGATAAACTACTGCACTCAACTCCTTATTTCAGAATGGGCATCTAGAAGAGTTCAACCAGAGATAAGCATATAACCTGTGTAAAGCGCTCTTTTGTATTAGGTGTTGGGGCATGTGAAGATGAAAAGGATATTGCCCCAGGCTTCAAAAGATTGAACCCAGAGAGGGATGATAAAACTTTTACCAGGGCAATCATGTAGATGAGGCAGGATAAGACAAAGTACTTTGGAAGGAGATTAGAGAGAGATGCTATAAAATCACGTTCACTAATGAAGGATGCTCTTCAACAAAAAGCAGAATTTGCCATAAAGCACTCAGCATGAAAATTCTCTATAGCAGAAAGGAGTGAAATAAACAAAGCAGTAGCATTACACACATCAGATAAACAGCCAAAGTCCAACTGCACAATGAAATTGGAATAACCAATTCAGAGAGGAAAAATTCCTATAACCAGGGCCTGTTCTTAGTGAGAAGGGGTGGCACACAACCCCCCAAACAGGCTGGACAACATTAACTAGCTATTTTGCATCTTGTATTTGAAAAGTTTCAAAATTATCTGTCTTTTCATCAGTTTTGTCAAAATAGATGCATTTCAATGAGAAATAACGCATTAAACAGTTGAATTCTGTGAATGTCATGAGATTAAGAAGTCAAACATTTGAATTTTCCCTTGAGCCAACAACTATGCCAAAGTCAGCCAAATGTTTGCAGGTCACAAACTTCAGTGACACAAAATCCTAGCTGGATCGTCTTGTGAGCTAATGATTCCTGAGCAACTACCTGCCAGGTGCTAAACACCTCAGAGACAACTCAGCGAAGCAGGTCTTATTATAACAATTTTATAGGTGATAAAACAAACTCAGAGATATAAGTAACTTGCTGAAGGTCATATAGCCATTTTGTCAGACCCCCAGATCCAAACTTTCCCCAAAATACTGTGATGCCCTCTTTCAGAGCTGAGGATAAAGCAGACCAAAATTCTGGCTTCAAGGAAATGTCAAGGATGAATTTGAACAAATGTCAGCTGAGTGCAACACACACTTAGTAACACTGAGTTTAAATTCTTATTAGGTCAAATAACATGAAGCCCTGGGAAAAATGAATCTGTAAAATGCTTTTTGTTTGTTTGTTTCTGCTAAGCATTCTTTTTTTGCTATGTGCCAGTTGGAAATGATGCATGTAACCCAGAAAAGCCATGTTTTAATCCTAATCTCATTTTGTAAGGCAGCCATTTCATCTAATCCCTATTCAGCATTGAATGTTTGAAACTGTAAATAGATCATCTCCCTGGAGATGTGATTTAATCAAGAGCAGTTGTTAAACTGGATTAGGTAGAGGGTGTCTCCACCCATTTGAGTGGGTCTTGATTAGTTTCTGGAATCCTATAAAAGAGGAAACATTTTGGAGAATGAAGGAGATTCGGAGAGAGCAGAGAATGCTGCAGCACCATGAAGCAGAGAGTCCACGAGCCAGCGACCTTTGGAGATGAAGAAGGAAAACGCCTCCCGGGGAACTTCATGAAACCGGAAGCCAGGAGAGAACACCAGCAGATGACACCATGTTCACCATGTGCCCTTCCAGATAAGAGAGAAGCCCTGACTGTGTTCACCATATGCCTTCTCACTTAAGAGAGAAACCCGGAACTTCATTGGCCTTCTTGAACCAAGGTATCTTTCCCTGGATGCCTTTGATTGGACATTTCTATAGACTTGCTTTAATTGGGACATTGTCTCAGCCTTAGAACTGTAAACTAGCAACTTATTAAATTCCTCTTTTAAAAAGCCTGGTATATTGCATTCCGGCAGCTAGCAAACTAGAACAAGCTAACAAAAGAAAACTAACTCCCAGTGATCTAAATTCCATGGAGTGTACATAAAATTAATGTATGTCTCCAGAAAATCTGAAGTTTTTTTTTTTTTTTTGAGGAAAAGCTGCAAAGTTTTTCCTCAAAACTTTGCGTTGGAAGTCCTTAAGTATTAGATTTCACAGAAGCATGAGTATGCATACTCAGAGTTGATAGCACACAATGTGAAAAAAAATAAAATTACCTAAATTAAACTCAATTTTACTTAAATAATAAGTACTCTGGACCACACAGCTCTCAGGCATAAAGACATTGTCTTTATTAAATCTCTTTTTTAGATTTTTTTAACTCTCCATTTTTCAAATATTATCTGCCAATTACATTTATAGGAAGCGATTATGTTCCAGATGTATTCTTTGTCTTAATTTTGGCTCCCCCAAAAGTGGACCCTGAGACAAGTATTTATTTATGAAGTGACCCCAGGAACCATGGGAGGGAGTAGGCTAGGGGACAGGTGAGGAAGAGTGGGAAGGGAGGAAGCCAATGAAAAGTCCATTCATGAATGTGTTACGGCTCTGGACAACTGGTGCTCTCTCTTGCTGGGGACCCCTTGGAGACTACATCAAACTCCTTTTAGAATTGTTCCACTGAGGAATGAAGAAGCTGGGCTATTTATTCACCATGAAGCATCCTTCATCAGTTGAGATTTGCTCCAAGTGTTAACTCCCCAAAACTATGGCCTATTCAACTTGCTACAGCCTAAGAACAGCCTCAGGAAGAGGAAAAGGAAAACTGAATACTTGCTCCAGAACTGTTTGTAAATGCCATGAGGGTGGGTCAAAGGAAAATGGAAGGCACTGACAGCATCTATTACACTATGTTTGTTGATGTACCTTTCCAAAACGGGCTTCTTTATTGATTGATTTCCATCTTTAGCATTACTGTACATAAGAATGACCTGAAATATCTTTGAATGTGCATATCACTAGGGTTCCCCCAATTCTGATCAAGCAGATTGGATGTTGGGTCCAGGAACCTGAATTTTAATAAGCACCCCAATAATTCTGGTGCAGGTAATCCTTGGCTACAGAATGAAGACACTGTGCTAGTGAAGCCAGAGGCCATGTGTTCATCCCCATGTGGGATGGCCAGTGTCTCAGAGGGAAACTTCTCTAACCTGGTCATATAGGTACCTTGCTTCCCTGTATCCTATTTTGCAAATATAAGCTTTTATTCATAAAGAGAATATGATGCGAGTATGTGGATGGGTTAGCACTTTGCAGATACAATTCTAGAAAATCACTTTTAAAATGGGTACATTTAACTAATCACATATCAGGAGCAACATTATCAGACACACTTATGGTATAGTTGGCCACAGTTTTCCAACCGCAAATAAGGACGCATGGTCTGTTGAGTAGGTGTGCACTTCTGGGGAAATGGGACAAAAGAGTTGACATTGGGACAGAAAATGAAGTCATTCTTATAAAATGCTGGTCAGAAATCTTAGGGAAAACTATGTTCAAACCTCTGCTATGTGGAACTAGACTATACATGAGTGCTGTTTTGGGCATTATCAAAGCTGGGCTAATTGGTTGAAATAGTCTCTTTATAACTCTGAAGTAATGATAAAGGGTGATATGATGGTTCTGAAAGCAATTTTCTATGCTCAGTTTTCCTCTGATATAGACCTCCATTCATGTTATCTCATCTATCTCTGGCATTTCAGGGAGGGCGGGCGACAAAGCCAAGGGCCAAGAAGAAATGGTTGTCTGTTGGAAATAGAGAAATTCTGACAGCCCATGTCCACCCTTGTTCCTTAGCTCCGTGTTATCAACACTGTTTCTCTCTGCCATTCGTCATCACCAGGTTAGGTAAAACAGGATATTCAGGAGTGTTTGGGTTTCCTAAATCCCTTAGGATAAAATTTAAACTTTTTCACTTGACCTACAAAGTACTTCACGAGTCTTGGCCACTCTGCCTTGCTGGTCTGCTCTCTCACCATCCCGACCTTAAGCTCTTTAGCTCCAGTCTTACTGAAACTCTTTCAGTTCTTCAAATTCTCTGTACCTTCTAAGGCGTTGGTCCACACCAAGCTGTCCCTTCTGCCTGGAGCACTCCTCCCACGAGCCTACTCCTTCACTCGAATGACATCTCATCAACTTATAGGCATCCCTCTGAATGTAATTTCTTCTGGATGCTTTCCTGACCCCTTCAGGCAGGCAAGTAGAGCTGTTTAGGACCTTAAAGCCTTGGATTGTTCACTTCTGAAGCCTCCTCCTTGCATTATATCAGGCATATTAAGATATATATTATGGCTCTTGCTGTGAACATTTTGAAATAACTTGTGGTTTTGTTTTTGGTTATGAGTAACTAACTTAGCTGGTTGCCTATGACAGGGTCAAGAGTTACAAGTTTAGATGCCAACCCACTACATGATATTGGACAAGTTAGTTAACTTCTCTGAATCTCAGTGATGTTATCTGAAAAGAGAGTGATTACCTGCTTAAATCATCTAAGGCCCCGTTTAGCACTAAGAGTCTGTGCCTTTATCATTAACGGTGGGGAGAGATGATTTTGGTGATGGTAAGTGCATGGGGATGGGAGTGGGGCACAGATACTTTAATCCACTGATGGGACAAGCACCAAAGAGATGGAGAACCACTGATGGGTATTCTGGTTAGGGCTCCCCATTGAGTAGAAAAGATAGCTCCACAAGTATGTATAGAAAAGATAGCTCTGAAACAGAAAATAAGGACACACATTTATTTTCTATCATGAAAAATTTAATATATTAGCTACAATCAGAAAAAAAGTATTCAGAGCACTCAATCTGGAAATATATTTCCCTAAACAAGACCCACCAGTGAATCATGATCGTAATCATACTAACCCCCAAGGCTTGGCATTAGTGACAATCACATAGGATGTGTTGTGAAAATAATCAAGTGTTTAGAAAGAGCAACTCTCAATATTATTTCAATCAATTCTGCTGAGAAGTGATGTGAGACTTTAGTTTTATGTGAATATAATCAGTTTTCACATTATGGAATAAGAAATTATTAGTTTTACCTTTGCAAGAAGAATTCTTTATTTCATCTCTACACTTCAATATCTCAATGCAATCTTGAAAGGTAATTTACTTTTTCCTGATGATCAAAGTAATATAAGCTCAGTGGAAAAGGTGTCTTTTTAATCACAACACCCAGAGACGAAGACTGATTTTGTACATATATTTACTGTCTCTTTCTTAGCATACAGTTTTATAGTCACATATACATATTTCCAAAATGTTATCAAATTCTATGTCTGTGCTGCAGAGTTTGAATGGGGTGATCAGAGGTATCAATCTCCATGAGAGCAATATATCTGGCAGATCTGAGACATTAGTGAGGCAGATATCCCACAAAAGATATTTTCCATACATGGAGAAAGAGGAAAGAAAAATGAGGATAGGATAGGGGAGATGAGGATGTCTGCCATAGATATTGGTCCTTCCACAAGAGCATGGATTCATGTCTGAGCCCTGTGGAAAGAAAGGCTACAGCTGGAAACTTATGACACAGTGGCACTGCCTGATGCCTAGGGGACAAAGTGAGATATCAGGTTTGGGAGCAGGGCTCCTTCACTGTCTGTTCAGAGAATGTACCAGTGGCCCAGATATCAGCATCTCCCATGGCAGCAACGCTCACAATGGAATGGGTGAGGTACCCTTAAGTAGCTACTCTGCTTGAAGAAATGGATGTGCATGGTTCGCATTTATGAAGAGACAGATGCAGACTTTCTGGGTTACTAGAGCCAGGAAACTGCTTCACGAGACTTGTGTTAGTTTGCAAGCTGCCAGAATGCTATATACCAGAACAGGAATGGCTTTTATAAAAAGGAGTTTAATGAGTTACAAGTTTACAGTTCTAAGGAAGTGAAACTGTCCAAATTAAGGCATCAACAAGAGGTTACCTTCATTCAAGAAAGGCCAATGGGTCAGGAACAGCTCTGTCAGCTGGGTAGTCATGCAGCTGGCATCTGCTGGTCCCTCGCTCCTGGGCTCTATTGCTTTCCATCTCTGTCTCTGTGGGGGTTCCTCACTTTGCTTCTCTGGGGCTGGCTTTCATCTCTTGGCTTCCCCTGGCTCTCTCCAGGTTCTGGCTTGCTTAACATCTAATGGTGATGTCTGCTGGGCTCCAAACACCTTCAAGCATCTGTGTCTCTGTTTCCTGACTGTCAGCTCTGCTCTGAAGTTTCTGTCGGCTCTGTTGTTTCTGTTATTTCTCTAAGCTTTGTTATTTCTCGCATTTCTCCAAAAGGTTTCTGCTTTTAAAGACTCTAGTAATCTAATAAAGACCCACCTGGAATGGGTGGAGTCACATCTCCATCTAATCGAAAGTTAGTACCCCCAGTTGGGCACATCACATCTTCATGGAGATAATCTAATCAGAAGATTCCAACCTACGGTATTGAATCAGGATTAAAAGAAGCAGCTGTTCCTACAAGATTGGATTTGGATTAAATCATGGCTTTTCTGGGGTACATAATACTTTCAAACTGGCACAATCTTGGACAGCAATCCCAGGCTTAGCCAGGAAAGATTGTGGGATGCTAGAATCCTCAGGGAACAGGTGGCAGCAATAGATAGTGACATTTGGTTCTTAGTATTTGCCATCTGTATTCACAGTCAGATAAAGTTTAGGGAAACAGGTTATATCTGGTTTTGAACCCACTCCCTTCCAACCTCTTAATTATCTACCTTGAATATTTCCCCAAGGGATTAAATATTTTTCTGCAGTATCATTTTTTATGGATGCATAGTATTCTACTCTATAAATGGACAATAAAATTTAAACATCTCCCCTGTAGTTTAATATGAAGGGATTCATCCAAGTTTCTATCAATAGTTGAATGGATCAACAAAATGTAGTATATCTACATGATGAACTATTATTCAGGCATAAAAAGAATTGAAGTGGTGGTATGTGCTACGACACAGATGAAACTCAAAGACATTACGCTGAATAAAATAAGCCAGACCAGAAGGACCAATATTGTTTAATTTCTCTTATATGAAATACTGCGAAAAAGCAAATTCATAGAGACAGAAAACAGAATAATATTTATCAGGGGTGGCAGGATGTGGGAATGGGGAGCTACTGCTAAATAAGTATGAGTTTTGATTTAGGATGATGAAAATAGTCTGGAAATAGGTAACGGTGACAGTTTCACAGTATTGTCAATGTGCTTAATGCCAAAGAATTGTTTCACTTAAAGCAGTTGTTATTTTTATGTTATGCATATTTTACCACAATTAAAAATGAATACACTTTTAAAATATTAGGGGTTTCTAGGTTTCATTATTGTTAATTTTGTGATAAATCAGCTTGCATCAAAATCTCTGTGACATCCATGATTCATGATTATTTCCTTAGGACAGATTATTACAAGTGTACTTCTGAGATCAAATAGGAGGTAAAGTCTTCAAGATTTTGATACATATTAACAGGCTGTTGTCTCCATACAAATTGCTTTTTTATACTTCCTCCTCTATAAAGTGTGCAAACCTGTAAAATCTACTTTCACACACTGTGAGATAGATTAGAACGTGAAGCTTTTTTTGTTTGGTCTTGTTTTAAGAGTAAATTATTACAGCATGGTATTGGTTTAGAAATTGTGCTCCATGCAATTTCTAAACCCAAAGATTCAAACACAAAGAGCTTGGCCAGCTACACACATCAGTGACAGCCTAGACCAGTTCATATTATTTGTAAAGAAGGATAGAGTTTGTGAAAGAAAAGCACATCACAAACAAGAGATTAACCTTTTGCCTGTGCAAAACAACACACTGCAGCAGGACAAGATGCTATCTTTGGTAGTTTCTGGAAATGACAGCATGTTCAGTCCAGAGTCGGTCATTATTTTAGAATGATTGTCAGAGCCCATGACCCATGGAGGAAAAAAATGTAAAATTCTACAAGGCTCAGAGTACTAGTGCATCCAGGCACTATTATAAAAAATGTTTAGTCTACGGTAATATAATGTCACTTCTCAGGGAAACTGACAAGGAAGATGTTATTATCATCATGTGGCACAAAGCCTGGGGGTCCTGGACCATGCCATGACGAGGTGGTCTGGAAAATGACACAAAATATATGCTGTGTTGAGAAAAGCATCTTATGGTAAACTGTGGAAATGTCGCTTGGGTGGAGATGGCTCTTGCTAGGACTACCATCTTTGGAATCAGAGGTGTGTAGGGTCAAAAGGGAACATTCAGGAGACTTCCGGAGAAGATGGCGGCTTAGTAAGACATGCAGATCTTAGTTTCTCCTCCAAGACAGCTACTAGGGGAGTAGAAACAATACAGAACAGCTCCCAAAGCCACGACAGAGATAAAAAAGACAGCGTACCCCATCCTGGAACGGCTGGCTGGCTGAGAGAACACGCTCTGGTGAGATCGCCAAGGGGTGCGGGCTTCACCGGGCAGGGCGGCAAGTGGCCGGAGTCACTCCCTTCCCCCTTCCCGGGGCGGCTGGGAGAATTGGACAGGCGGTCCCCTCAAACCGCGGCGGCTGGTGCCCACACCACGCACGGCCCCCCGGACCAACTGAGAGAATTGGATCGGAAATCCCCAGGCCGCGGAGAACGGCGACGGGGGGAGGGGCCCCTTCCAAACCCGTGACTCCCCGGGAACGTGCACTCTCCCAGGCGGGCCGCTGCCGCTGGCGCCCTCCCGCCACGCTTGTCGCCCCGGGCCGACTGGGAAACTCGGACAGGCGCTTTCCCGGGCTGCTGCGGCCAGCGACCCTCCCCGCGTTCGGACCCCGGGCCGGCTCGCACTCTTCCAAGCCGCTTCGGCTAGCGAACCTCCCGGACGGCGAGAGTTTTCCAAAGTTAAAGGACCCACAGCACCTTTTACTGGTGGGACCTGCAGACAAACCTGTGCCACGAGCGCCACCTACTGGGCAAGATAAGAAAAACAGAACCCAGAGATTTCACAGAAAAATCTTACAACCTTGTTGGGTCCGACACCCAGGGAAATCTGACTAAATGCCCAGACGCCAGCAGCAGAAGATAACGGTCCACGCTCAGAAGATTGAGAATATGGTCCAGTCAAAGGAACAAACCAATAGTTCAAATCAGATACAGGAGCTGAAACAACTAATGCTGAATATACGAACAGAAATAGAAAAACTCTTCAAAAGCCAAATCAATAAATTGAGGGAGGACATGAAGAAGACATGGGCTGAACAAAAAGAAGAAATAGAAAAACTGAAAAAACAAATCACAGAACTTATGGAAGTGAAGGACAAAGTAGAAAAGATAGAAAAAACAATGGATACCTACAATGATAGATTCAAAGAGACAGAAGATAGAATTAGTGATTTGGAGGATGGAACATCTGAATTCCAAAAACAAACAGAAACTATCGGGAAAAGAATGGAAAAATTTGAACAGGGTATCAGGGAACTCAAGGACAATATGAACCACACAAATATACATGTTGTGGGTGTCCCAGAAGGAGAAGAGAAGGGAAAAGGAGGAGAAAAACTAATGGAAGAAATTATCACTGAAAATTTCCCAACTCTTATGAAAGACCTAAAATTACAGATCCAAGAAGTGAAGCGCACCCCAAAGAGATTAGACTCAAATAGGCGTTCTCCAAGACACTTACTAGTCAGAATGTCAGAGGTCAAAGAGAAAGAGAGGATCTTGAAAGCAGCAAGAGAAAAACAATCCATCACATACAAGGGAAACCCAATAAGACTATGTGTAGATTTCTCAGCAGAAACCATGGAGGCTAGAAGACAGTGGGATGATATATTTAAATCACTAAAAGAGAAAAACTGCCAACCAAGACTCCTATATCCAGCAAAATTGTCCTTCAAAAATGAGGGAGAAATTAAAACATTCTCAGACAAAAAGTCACTGAGAGAATTTGTGACCAAGAGACCAGCTCTGCAAGAAATACTAAAGGGAGCACTACAGTCAGAACCGAAAAGACAGAAGAGAGAGGTATGGAGAAGAGTGTAGAAAGAAGGAAACTCAGATATGATATATATAATACAAAGGGCAAAATGGTAGAGGAAAATATTATCCAAACAGTAATAACACTAAATGTTAATGGACTGAATTCCCCAATCAAAAGACATAGACTGGCAGAATGGATTAAAAAACAGGATCCTTCTATATGCTGTCTACAGGAAACACATCTTAGACCCAAAGATAAACATAGGTTGAAAGTGAAAGGTTGGGAAAAGATATTTCATGCAAATAACAACCAGAAAATAGCAGGAGTAGCTATACTAATATCCAACAAGTTAGACTTCAAATGTAAAACAGTTAAAAGAGACAAAGAAGGACACTATATACTAATAAAAGGAACAATTAAACAAGAAGACATAACAATCATAAATATTTATGCACCGAACCAGAATGCCCCAAAATACGTGAGGAATACACTGCAAACACTGAAAAGGGAAATAGACTCATCTACCATAATAGTTGGAGACTTCAATTCCCCACTCTCATCAATGGACAGAACATCTAGACAGAGGATCAATAAAGAAATAGAGAAACTGAATATTACTATAAATGAGCTAGACTTAACAGACATTTATAGGACATTACATCCCACAACAGCAGGATACACCTTTTTCTCAAGTGCTCATGGATCATTCTCAAAGATAGACCATATGCTGGGTCACAAAGCAAGTCTCAACAAATTTAAAAAGATTGAAATCATACACAACACTTTCTTGGATCATAAAGGAATGAAGTTGGAAATCAATAATAGGCAGAGTGCCAGAAAATTCACAAATACGTGGAGGCTCAACAACACACTCTTAAACAACAAGTGGGTCAAAGAAGAAATTGCAAGAGAAATTAGTAAATACCTCGAGGTGAATGAAAATGAAAACACAACATATCAAAACTTATGGGATGCAGGAAAGGCAGTGCTAAGAGGGAAATTTATTGCCCTAAATGCCTATATCAGAAAAGAAGAAAAGGCAAAAATGCAAGAATTAACTGTTCACTTGGAAGAACTGGAGAAAGAACAACAAACTAATCCCAAAGCAAGCAAAAGGAAAGAAATAACAAAGATCAGAGCAGAAATAAATGAAATTGAAAACATGAAAACAATAGAGAAAATCAATAAGACCAGAAGTTGGTTCTATGAGAAAATCAATAAGATTGATGGGCCCTTAGCAAGATTGACAAAAAGTAGAAGAGAGAGGATGCAAATAAATAAGATCAGAAATGGAAGAGGAGACATAACTACTGACCTCACAGAAATAAAGGAGGTAATAACAGGATACTATGAACAACTTTACGCTAATAAATACAACAATTTAGATGAAATGGACGGGTTCCTGGAAAGACATGAACAACCAACTCTGACTCAAGAAGACATAGATGACCTCAACAAACCAATCACAAGTAAAGAAATTGAATTAGTCATTCAAAAGCTTCCTAAAAAGAAAAGTCCAGGACCAGATGGCCTCACATGTGAATTCTACCAAACGTTCCAGAAAGAATTAGTACCAACTCTCCTCAAACTCTTCAAAAAAATCGAAGTGGAGGGAAAACTACCTAATTCATTCTATGAAGCCAACATCACCCTCATACCAAAACCAGGCAAAGATATCACAAAAAAAGAAAACTACAGACCAATCTCTCTAATGAATATAGAGAGAAAAAATCCTCAATAAAATTCTAGCAAATCGTATCCAACAACACATTAAAAGAATCATGACCAAGTAGGATTCATCCCAGGTATGCAAGGATGGTTCAACATAAGAAAATCAATTAATGTAATACACCATATCAACAAATCAAAGCAGAAAAATCACATGATCATGTCAATTGATGCAGAGAAGGCATTTGACAAGATTCAACATCCTTTCCTGTTGAAAACACTTCAAAGGATAGGAATACAAGGGAACTTCCTTAAAATGATAGAGGGAATATGAAAAACCCACAGCTAGTATCATCCTCAATGGGGAAAATTTGAAAACTTTCCCCCTAAGATCAGGAACAAGACAAGGATGTCCATTATCACCACTATTATTCAACATCGTGTTGGAGGTTCTAGCCAGAGCAATTTTGTCTAATTGTTCTTGTCTGAACAAGAAATACAAGGCATCAAAACTGGAAAGGAAGAAGTAAAACTATCACTGTTTGCAGACGATATGATACTATATGCCGAAAACCTGGAAAAATCCACAACAAAACTACTAGAGCTAATAAATGAGTACAGCAAAGTAGCAGGTTACAAGATCAACATTCAAAAATCTGTAGCATTTCTATACACTAGTAATGAACAAGCTGAGGGGGAAATCAAGAAACGAATCCCATTTACAATTGCAACTAAAAGAATAAATTACTTAAGAATAAATTTAACTAAAGAGACAAAAGACCTATACAAAGAAAACTACAAAAAACTGTTAAAAGAAATCACAGAAGACCTAAATAGATGGAAGAGCATACTGTGTTCATGGATTGGAAGACTAAATATAGTTAAGATGTCAATCCTACCTAAATTGATTTACAGATTCAATGCAATACCAATCAAAATCCCAACAACTGATTTTTCAGAAATAGAAAAACCAATAAGCAAATTTATCTGGAAGGGCAGGGTGCCCCGAATCGCTAAAAACATCTTGAGGAAAAAAAACGAAGCTGGAGGTCTTGCGCTGCCTGACTTTAAGGCATATTATGAAGCCACAGTGGTCAAAACAGCATGGTATTGGCATAAAGATAGATATATCGACCAATGGAATCGAATAGAGTGCTCAGATATAGACCCTCTCATCTATGGACATTTGATCTTTGATAAGGCAGTCAAGCCAACTCACCTGGGACAGAACAGTCTCTTCAATAAATGGTGCCTAGAGAACTGGATATCCATATGCAAAAGAATGAAAGAAGACCCGTATCTCATAGCCTATACAAAAGTTAACTCAAAATGGATCAAAGATCTAAACATTAGGTCTAAGACCATAAAACAGTTAGAGGAAAATGTTGGGAGATATCTTATGAATCTTACAACTGGAGGCGGTTTTATGGACCTTAAACCTAAAGCAAGAGCACTGAAGAAGGAAATAAATAAATGGGAGCTCCTCAAAATTAAACACTTTTGTGCATCAAAGAACTTCATCAAGAAAGTAGAAAGACAGCCTACACAATGGGAGATAATATTTGGAAATGACATATCAGATAAAGGTCTAGTATCCAGAATTTATAAAGAGATTGTTCATCTCAACAACAAAAAGACAGCCAACCCAAGTACAAAATGGGAAAAAGACTTGAACAGACACCTCTCAGAAGAGGAAATACAAATGGCCAAAAGGCACATGAAGAGATGCTCAATGTCCCTGGCCATTAGAGAAATGCAAATCAAAACCACAATGAGATATCATCTCACACCCACCAGAATGGCCATTATCAACAAAACAGAAAATGACAAGTGCTGGAGAGGATGCGGAGAAAGAGGCACACTTATTCACTGTTGGTGGGAATGTCAAATGGTGCAACCACTGTGGAAGGCAGTTTGGCGGTTCCTCAAAAAGCTGAATATAGAATTGCCATATGACCCAGCAATACCATTGCTAGGTATCTACTCAAATGACTTAAGGGCAAAGACACAAACGGACATTTGCACACCAATGTTTATAGCAGCGTTATTTACAATTGCAAAGAGATGGAAACAGCCAAAATGTCCATCAACAGACGAGTGGCTAAACAAACTGTGGTATATACATATGATGGAATATTATGCAGCTTTAAGACAGGATAAACTTATGAAGTATGTAATAACATGGATGGACCTAGAGAACATTATGCTGAGTGAGTCTAGCCAAAAACTAAAAGACAAATACTGTATGGTCCCACTGATGTGAACGGACATTCGAGAATAAATTTGGAATATGTCATTGGTAACAGAGTCCAGCAGGAGGTAGAAACAGGGTAAGATAATGGGCAATTGGAGCTGAAGGGATACAGACTGTGCAACAGGACTAGATACAAAAACTCAAAAATGGACAGCACAATAATACCTAATTGTAAAGTAATCATGTTAAAACACTGAATGAAGCTGCATCTGAGCTATAGGTTTTTGTTTTGTTTTGTTTTGTTTAGTTTTTACTATTATTACTTTTATTTTTTTCTCTATATTAACATTCTATATCTTTTTCGGCTGTGTTGCTAGTTCTTCTAAACCGATGCAAATGTACTAAGAAACGATGAACATGCATGTATGCGATGATGTTAAGAATTACTGATTGCATATGTAGAATGGTATGATTTCTAAATGTTGGGTTAATTTATTTTTTTCCGTTAATTAAAAAAAAAAGAGAGAGAAGGGGTAATTGGAGCTGAAGGGATACAGACTGTGCAACAGGACTGGATATAAAAACTCAGAAATGGACAGCACAATACTACCTAATTGTAATGCAATTATGTTAAAACATTGAATGAACCTGCATGTGAGGTATAGGTTTTTTTTTCTCTCTATTATCGTTTTAATTCTTATTCTGTTGTCTTTTTATTTCCTTTTCTAAATCGATGCAAATGTACTAAGAAATGATGAATATGCAACTATGTGATGATATTAAGAATTACTGATTGTACATGTAGAATGGAATGATTTCTAAATGTTTTGTTAATTTTTTTTAATCAATAAAAAAAAAAAAAGGGAACATTCATGGCTTCCTAATACAGACACTCGGGTTAGGGTGTCCTCAGCGTCCTATCTTTCCAGTGGCAAAGTTGTCCCTGTTTTAACCCTCCAGAAATGGGGAACTCTTCCCAAATGTGCCATTCACTACACAAATCACCTTACAAATAAGAGGCAGCAAACTCATACAGACATCTTTTTTAATTACATCAGGTTTAAGTAAAACCTTTTTTATCATCTAGGTGACTTTTATTATCTAGATGATGCCATTTAAGCTATGAAGAATCTCCTTTCCAGACATTTGTAGGATGTACTTTCCCATCTTCTTTGAAGCTAGGCATGGCCATATTTTTGTTGCTTTAGCAAATGAAATGTGAGTGGAAGTGACATATCAATGACAGGTGGGAACTTCAAAAGCCTAGGATGTGAATCCTCATATTTGCTTCCTTCGGCCAAAGTGATCATGGCAACTTGTGTTTAGATGGAGCCTCTGACAGTCTGGGTCCCTGAGTGATTGTGATGGGCAGAATCTGCCCATCATATCAATGGGACTTACAGTGTGTGAAATCCCCTTGTGTTGTGTTAAGCCACTGAGATGTCAGCACTGCCTGTTCTGTGGCAAGACCTCTCCCATGCTGAGTGCTGCAGTCAGTTTTAGTAGGGATCATTTTTAAATTTCAACTTTTGAATTTCAACAATCCATTCTGCAGCTTTGATAGTATGCAATTGCAACCCATATTCAGATGCCTTAGCATTAAAAAAGAGAGACTTAACTGCTTTCAGCATTTTGAGCTAAGATGCGAAGTAAACTAACATATCTTAGAAAACTTTAAATCTTAGAAAACTATCCAAACCAAATTCAGGTTAGTTGTTACCTCTGGAGAGCCAAGGAGGACAATGGGATCCTGGAAGCATCTGTAAATATTCTGTTTTATTATTTTCATTTAAATCTGAATCAAATACTGCCAAAATATTAAGACTTATATAGCTGGGTTGCAGGTACTTGGGTGATTATTATGTTATTCTCCATTACATACAATATGCATGAAAAAATTTCAAAAAATTTTTTTTAAGAAAAAGGCTGTTTAAAAAAAGTTGCTGAATGAAATTACTCATGAGATCACATATCTTTTCCTATATTTACCAGACATTTGTATTTTGCCCTAGAGTCAATTTGGGTTTCTATTGTCTTTTAAGATAGGGGCAGGGTAAAGACTCTGGAGGAAAACAGATGAGGTGTGGTTGGGAAATTAGAGAAAAGCAGTAGGAAGTCCCAGTCCAGGGCCCACCCCTTTTCCTGTCTAACCACCTGATTTCTTTTGGAGCTTTATTTCCTTCTCTTCTGATCCTTTGTCCTCCAGGGCCAGCTCCATTGTCTAAGGTCCTAACTCCTCTTCTCTTAATGATAATTTATTTAAACCAGGACCTTCACCCCAAATATCCAACTAGGGGATACTCAGCACTGGAGAACTGTGCTCCCACTGAATTGGAATAGCCTCTGAAGACCAGGGGAAAAAATGATAACAACCATCTCTCTTTTAAAAAGGTAATACTGGCATTCAGTACTATACAAAATATAGAGCCAAATATTAGTGTTGTACTTTTGCTCCACTGCTGGAAATAGTAGTCAAAATTATGAGTATGTAAAAAAATGCTTGGGAAAGCACTTTTCTATTTGCATCTGTCATTGCATTTGTTATTGCAATTTAAATGCCCCCCAATATGTTTCATTGCATTCCATGAAACTTATCTAGGAATGCCTCAGTATATACTCTAAAACTTATTACCCTTCTCAACCCAGCAATATCACATATTTGGGGATTAAATTGGGCAGTTCCTCTTCCAGTGTCAGAGCTTTGGCTTTCTATGGTTTGTTTGTTTTATATTTCATATTATGTTGTTTTTGTGTTACAGTGGGTAGGAGCCGATTTAAATGATATTCATATTAACATTTATTAAGCACTTATTACTTGGCAGGAACTTTCAGGGATATTACCTCATTTATTTCTTGAAAGTGCCCATAAGGAAGTTATTTTCATTTACATTCCACAGATGAAGCCATTGAGGTACAAAGAAGTGGCCCCAATTTATACTCATCATAAAAGGCAGAGTCAGGACTCAGACCCAGAGCTGTTGCTTTTTTTTTATTTTTTTAATATTTTTATTGATAAGTATCCACACACATACAGTCCAACCACATTATATAATCAATGGCTTACAATATCATCACACTGTTGTGTATTCTTCACCATGATCATTTTTAGAACATTTGTATCACTCCAAAAAAAAAGAAATAAAAAAAAGAAAAAAGAACTCATATATCCCATACACCCCTTGCCCCTCCCTTTCATTGACCCACAATATTTCAATCTACCCAATTTTTACCCTTTATCTCCCTCTACTACTTATTTATTTTTTACCCTAATTTTTTTCTTCACTCCTCTGTCCATACCCTGGATAAAAGGAGCATCAGACACAAGGTTTTCACAATCACACAGTCACATTGCAAAAGCTATATAGTTATATAGTCTTCTTCAAGAATTAAGGATACTGGAACACGGTTCAACAGTTTCAGGTACTTCCCTCTAGCCACTCCAATGCATCATTAACTAAAAAGGAATATCTATATAATGCGTAAGAATAACTTCTAAGGTCACCTCCCAACTCTGGAATCTCTCAGCCACTGAGAGTTTATTTTGTCTCATTTATCTCTTCCCCCTTTTGGTCAAGAAGGCTTTCTCATTCTGATGATACCTGGTCCTCGTTCATCCCTGGGAGGTATGTCCCACATATTGAGGAGGGCAGTGAAGTTCACCTGCTTAGTTGGCTTAGAGAGAGAGGCCATATTTGAGAAACCAAAGAGGTTCTTTGGGGGTGATTCTTAGGCATAATTATCAGAAGGCTTAGCCTCTCCTATGCAGGAATGAACTTCATAGGGGTGAGCCCCAGGATGGAGGGCTCAATCTATTGAATTTGCTGTCCCCACTGCTTATAAAAATATCAGGAATTCCCTAGAATATATATATTTTCGCACAGAGGTTGACGTTTCAAAATATGAGCCATATCATCCTTTACCCAGTATTCTGATTTACCTTAGTCCTATCCAGATCACTTAAATCATATATCTAGAAAAAGTCTGATCACTAAACCCAGCATTTTTTACATCAAATTATTTTCTCTTTCCACTTCACTAAATACAAGAAGAAGATTTTAATACTTTCTCTTTGGTAAGAACCAGCAGAGTATAAAAATTTTAAAGGAGAAAAATGTTCTTAATGTGATTAGATATAAAAATCTAAGATAGCGGTGGAGGCTCAGAGCAGCGGAACAGCGGAGCCTGCGGGAGTATGGGGACGGGTATACGGGACTAGGGAGTAAGCCTGGCTGTTCCTTGGGCGCAGCTCGGGTACCGGTGACTCACCCCACACCCCACATGCCTGAACCCCCTCACCCACTCCCATTCCCCACGCTTCAGGCGCCCCCACCCCACTAGCCCCAGTGCATGTATCTGTCTCCCAACCCCACCTCAAATGCAGCCCAACCCGCCTTTCCTGCACTCCTCCTGAGCACTACTTCCCCCAACCTGTTCCCTGCAGGCTGCCACAAGTTTGCAGGCACTAACCTCCATATTTAGGCTACCCCTGCATCCCCCAGTGTTGCACAGCCTCACCCTGCCCTCCCTGAGCTCAGTGCATCTGTTTATGGCACTCCCAGGCTCACGCATGCGCACAGCCCCCAATCACGTCATTCAGCTCTGGGAACCGCACATTACAGCGGTCCTAGAACCGTGCATGCACACAGCCCTCAACCTCACTTCCCAGCTCTGAGAAAGTGCCAGCCTGCACAGCCGGGTCACAAATGCCCCCAATCCATAAGGCATAACGCCGACCTGCTGTCCCAGCTCTATGCATGCACACAAAGGGCCCCATGCCTTAGACCAGCACACACCAGGGTCACGTACCCCAGACCTGTGCACTCGCACAGCTACATCCTCCCTGGCTACTGGGTGCCCACGTTCACAAGCACCAGTGTAACATCCTCAACCTGCGCCCATACCTGTCCTGCAACAAATTACTGTACTGAGTGCTCCACCCCATGCCCAGCTCCCTACTATACAACTATCCCACAAACACAAGGCCTTAGAATATTGAAAGAAATCAACTCCCAAAGTAAATCAATCAAGATATCTACATGTGAGGAAGACAGCAGAAGATCACTAAGCATATCACAATGCAGACAGATATAGCCCTGCCTAATGACCAAATTAAAATACCTGAGGTGACACAGATGTTGGAACAACTAATCAAAGATGTTCATGCAACTCTACTTAATAAAATAAGCAGGATAGCAAATGACATAAAGGAGATCAGGAAGACAGTAGAAGAGCACAAAAAGGAATTTGAAAGAATAAATAGAAAAATAGCAGAAATCACAGAGATTAAAGACTCTGTTGACCAATAAAAAACATACTAGAGGAACACAACACCAGATTTGAAGAGACAGAAGAAAGAATAAGTGATACAGAAGACGGAATAATTGACTTTGAAGACTCAAAACAGCAAATGGCAAAAAAGATGGGAAAAATTGAATGAGAACTCAGGGAAATGATAGACAAAACAAAGCACACAAATATAAGAATCACTGGTGCCCCAGAAGGAGAACAGAGAAGTAAAGGGCTAGGAAGAGTAGTTGAGGATATAATGGAGGAAAACTTCCCAACCCTCATAAAGGACATAAATATACAAGTCAAAGAAACCCAAAGAACTCAAAACAGAATAAATCCAAATACGCCTTTGCTGAGGCACATACTAATCAGTCTGTCAAATGTTGAAGAGAAGCAGAAAATCCTGAAAGCAGCATGAGAAAAACAATCTACTACATACAAGGGAAATCAAATAAGACTGAATTCAGACTACTCAAATAGCACACTGGAGGCGAGAAGGTAGTGGTATGATATATTCAAGATCTTGAAAGAGAAAGACTTCCAGCCAAGAATTCTGTACCCGAATAAATTTTCCTTTAAAATTGAGGGATAGAGTAAAGCTTTCACAGACAAAGAAGTCCTGAAAGAATTTGTCAACAAGAGACTACCCCTACAAGAAATACTAAAAGGAGTTCTGCCAGCTGAAAAAAACAGACAGGAGAGGGAGGACTAGAGGAGGGCACAGAATTGAAGAGTACCACTAAGGGTAATTTAAAGAATCCAAAGAGAGAGAGGGAAAAGAATATATAGATCTGATAAATAAAATAAAAAAAGATGAGATGGTGGAATCAAGAAATGCTTTTTCAGGAATAACTTTGAATGTTAGCAAACTAAATTTACCAATTAAAAGATACAAATTGGCAGAATGGATTAAGAAACATAATCCAGGTATATGCTGCTTAAAAGAGACTCATCTTAGACACAAGAATACAAATAGACTGAAAGTGAAAGGATGGAAAAGATCTTCCATACAAGTTGTAACCAAAAGAAAGCAGGAGTAGCTATACTAATATTGGACAAAATAGACTTTAAATGTAAAGACATCATAAGAGACAAAAAGGACACTATATACAAATTAAAGGGTCAATTCACCAAGAAGATATAACAATCATAAATGTTTATGCTCCCAATCAAGGAGCTCCAAAGTACATGAGACAGACATTGGCAAAACTGAAGGGAATGATAGATGTTTCAACAATAATTGTAGGAGACTTCAATAGACCACTCTCCTCTATAGATAGAACATCCAGACAGAAGATCAACAAGGAAATAGAGAAGTTAAATAATGTGATAAATAAATTAGATCTAATAGACATATATAGGTCATTGGACTTGTACACAGAAAACTATATAACATTGCTAAAAGAAATCAAAGGAGATCTAAATAGGTGGAAAGACATTCCCTGCTCATGGATATAAATGCTAAGTATAGTTAAGATGTCAATTCTCCCCCAAATTGATTTACAGATTCAACATAATATCAATCAAAATTCCAACATCCTACTGTGAAGATTTGGAAAAGCCAACCACCAAATTCATCTGGAAGGGAAAGAGACCCTGAATAACTAAAAGCATCCTAAAAAAAGAAGAACGAAGTGGGAGGATTAACACATCCTGACTTTAAAATGTATTATAAAGTCACAGTGGTCAAAATGCATGGTACTAGCACAAAGACAGAAGCATTGACCAATGGAATCGAATTGAGAGTGCAGAAATAGACCACCAAATCTATGATCAACTGATTTTTGACAAGGCTCCCAAATCCTCTCAACTGGGACAAAATAGACTTTCCAATAATTGGGCATGGAAGAACTGGATATCAATAGCCAAGAGAATGAAAGAGAACCCCTATCTTACACCCCACAAAATTTAACTCAAAGTGGATCAAACACTGAAATAGAAAAACTAGCATCATAAAGCTTCTAGAAGAAAATGTAGGGAAACATCTTCAAGACCTAGTAATAGGAGACAGCTTCCTCAACTTTACACCCAAAGCACAGGAACAACAACAACAAAATAGATAAATGGGAACTCCTTAAAATCAAATGCTTCTGCACCTCAAAAGACTTTGTAAAAAAGATGGAGGCAACCAACTCAATGGGAGAAAATATTTGGAAATCACAAATCAGACAAAGGTTTGATTTCCTGTATAAACAAAGAAATCATACAACTCAAGAACAAAAGAACAAACAATCCAATTATAAATAGGCTAAAAATGTGAATAGGTATTTTTCTGAAGAGAAAATGCAGATGGCTCAAAAGCACATGAAGAGATGCTCATTTTCACTGGCTATAAGGAAATGCAGATCAAGACTACAATGAGATACCACCTCACACCTATAAGAATGGCTGCTAATAAACAATCAGGAAACTATAAAAGTTGGAGAGGATGTGGAGAAACTGGGACACTTATGCACTACTTGTGGGAATGTACAATGGTGCAGCCACTATGGAAGATTTTTTGGCCATTCCTTAGAAAACTAAATATCGAGCTGCCCTATGACCCAATAATAGCACTACTTGGTATATACCCAGAAGAGCTAAAAGCAACGGCACAAACAAACATTTGCACACCAATGTTCATAGCAGCATTATTCACAATCACCAAAAGATGGAAACAAACCAAATGCCTATCAACAGACGAGTAGATCAACCAAATGTGGTATATACATATGATGGAATATTATGCAGCAGTAAGATGACATCACGTCCTGAAGCACATGACAGGGTGGATGAGCCTTGAGGACATATGCTGAGCAAAATCAGCCAGATACAAAAGGACAGATACTATATGATTCCACTTTTCTGATCAGCATAAAGGTACAATCAGAGAATTATAATATAGAATACAGGGGACTTAGAGATACACAGAAGCTAGAGATGGGTGAACTGTTAGCTAATGAGGCTGAACTCCAATGTAAGGGAATAGATAGGAGCAAAGGTGATTCTCTAGTGGGTCTAGAAGTAATATTACCATATTGAAGATGAATAAGATTGAAAAGGGTTGTATAGACCTATGTTTCCCACTGACTCACACTAGAAATATGAATGAGTTCTTATAAGAATTACTTCAAAGATATGATTCTTGTATAAAGAGTGTTTAAGTCCAGGATACAGGGGGAAAACTGCTATTGCATGCTATGAGCTGTGTTCAAAAGGAAACCATCAGCACTACCACAGCAACAGCAGAGATAAATAATGGGGTCAGGGACAAGAGTTAAAGAGGAAGTTTAGATCTCCTATTTGGTGAGGGTGTGTTTATTGTTTTTCTGTCTCTTTGGAACAATGAAATTATCTAAAATTGAGAGTGTTGATGGACTGTGGACTTTGAGCCCTCTACATAATTGTTGATGAATGCAGGTGGCTGAAGGATGCACTGACAGAGGCTGCATGCATGGAAATATCCTAGAGTATATTCCACAAAGGTTCCAGGGACTAGAGTAACTTGCCAGAAACCTACAACCTCCAGATGGGTCCCTGGTTCAAATAAGTACTGAAACCTAGTCCAGCCTCTCCAGAACATCAAATAGTTCCATCTCCCTACCCCATATTAGTGACAGACCCTTCCAATATCAAAAATATAGAATTGCCATAGCCCAAACAACCCCAATGAGAGGTATGCAAAGATCAAAGGTGATGGTGGAATTATACATAGGAGATAGGACTTAATAAATGACTATGAATGCTGAATCATTAAATTGATATCTCTTTTAGTCTCCAGTATTTTAGAGCACTAGAAGTAAAGACCTAAAATTGTGAAATTGTAACCCATGTCAAAGTCTGAAATACGTTCTACAACTAATTGTGGTGCTGCACTTGGAAATTTAGAGCTTTTTTGTATATATGTCATTGTTCACAAATAAAAGATGGAAAAAAAATTGATTGTGATGACAAAAAGTAAGCCTGCTAGCCTCCTATATTCTGGAACAGCTAGAAGGAAAAATAGGAGAGGATCGTATGGTAGCCTATGACAAACTCTGGGATCTATCCTGTACCACTTTTTGAAGAGCGCATTGAAAACTATTGCTTTTGTATTTCTTTGCTTTGTATATATGTTATACTATACAATAAAAAATTTTTTTTAAATTATTTTTAAATAAAAGAAAATCTAAGATAGCCCCCATCTGAGTCCAGAAAGAAGGCAGTTAAAGCTTCAAAATCTAAGCACCTGCAGTGGAAGTGCAGAAAGCAGGGCCAAGAAAAATTTTTTTTGAAAACCTGAACCACATAAAATGAGGGAGGCATTGAGATGAGTGTTCACAAATGAAGATGCAGCATTCCTTTACTTCTAGCCCCACACAGAATCATCAAGTTCCTACAGAACTTCATGAGCTTATTTATCTTCAGGCTAGGATTTATAACAATCACCTAGTAGGTTTGAGCTGAGAAAAATGAGTTGTCAATACAGGCAATAGAACTTGCAAGTACAAGCAATCATCAAAATGATAAAACTGTCATATCTGCACATATCTAGCAACAACTGTATTCATTATGCCCAAATTCCTGGTACTTAATATTGTTTGTTGAGAAAGCCAAACTCCATTTGGAGTTTTCCTGTTAGCACAAATATTCCTGAGAGAGACTTGACTATTTAGGTTATTTATGATTTTACAGAGAATTCAGTGAAATTGCCTTCAAAGGACTCCAGCAGTATCTGGGAAAATTTTCAAAAGGGGCATCTCAGACCTAAGTGTTCTGGAAGGATATATCTGACATTGGTTGGGGGCATGAGGGAGAGATCAAACATTCACATTTTTATTTTCAGAAAAAGAAATGATGCTTCAGTCACCATGTTGAGTGTGTTTACCATCAGGAAAATCCTCTTTCTGTAGATCCTCAGGCATAAAGGAGTTGCTGAAATAACAGAAGGAAAACAAGAAGAGAGCAAATGGGAGAAAGAGGAAGAGAGTGTCAAAAATATGGAAAGAAGGAGGAAGGTAAAGGAGAGAGAGAAGACACTGAGGATGGAAAACACAGAGAATTTTTTTTTCAATCAGTACTTTTTTTGTTAGCTATTTTGCTATACCTTTACCTAAAAAGGTATAGCAAAAATTAATATTATTGACCTCAAGGAGCAAAGATGAAGATAAGAAAGTAAATGTCTTCATGTTCGTATCAAATTTGTTAGGTTTCTACAGTTCCTACTGCTTCTGACTTCTCTAGCTTTTGTCTATTTAGTAGTTGGTGGAAGACAAAAATAATGTATTTTTACTTGCTCTAGTAGAATCAGATGGGTGAAGAGTTGAAAATTGTTGGTTCGAGTTACAGTTGTGGACAATTCTGGAATTTTAGTGATTCCAGATTTTCCTCTATTAGTGACAGAAAAGTTTATGTTCTGGTCTTTACAGTCACTACCCTCTTTCAGGTAAAGAGGTTCTGACTAGCACATTTGGGCTGCTTCTGAGCATAGAGTTTTGGCAGAGGGTGGGAAGAGGCACATTTAAGGAGAAGATGAACTGGAAGACAGGCAAAAGCACATTTTTCTGAATGTCTTACATTCCAGAACCACCTGCCTACTCATTGCAGTCCACACTTTTAATCCACTCTGCCCACCTCCCTTTCAGCCCATTACCTTCTATTTATGCTCTCTTAATTGGCAAACTTTGCTGTGTCTCCAGTGACAGCTTAACTTCCCCTTTTTAGTTTTGTAATATTCAAGGGTTACCTGGGACTTTGCTGCACCTGACTCCATGAGACCTTTCATGCCATTTTCTTAGGCACCTCTCCACCACTGTTTCAGCCTTCTGGGTCAGTCCCAGACAGGCTGCATCTTTGCCAGCAATTTGGAATATAGATGTTGCTCAGCATCTATCCTCCTTTTCAACTGCCACAACTAAACAAACTCTCCCCACCCTCTGCCAAAACTCTATGCTCAGAAACAGCCCAAATGTCCAAGTAGCTAAATAAGTGTGGTATATACATATGATGGAATATTACTTAGCTGTAAAACAGAA
This sequence comes from Tamandua tetradactyla, assembly GCF_023851605.1. Lineage (NCBI taxonomy): Eukaryota > Metazoa > Chordata > Mammalia > Pilosa > Myrmecophagidae > Tamandua > Tamandua tetradactyla. The sequence continues at coordinate 18,504,965 of NC_135328.1, read as the reverse complement.
TAAAGTCATAAAGTATGCAACAATATGAATGAACTTTGAGGACATTATGCTGAGTGAAACTCTCCAGAAACACAAGGACAAATACTGTATGATTTCACTAATAAAAATTAACATTAATGAGTGAACTTGAAGAACTGAAGTTAAGAACACAGATTATCAAGAGATAAATAGGATAAAGATTGGGCAATTGGTGCAGAAGAAATACAGATTGTGCAATAGGACTGACTGTAAAAATTCAGAAATGGATAGCACAATACTACCTGGTTGTGGCAGAATAATATAAGTACACAAAAAGCTGAATGTGAGAATGATAGAGGAGGAAGGGCTAGGGGCACATATAAAACCAGAAGGAAAGATAGAGGATAAAGATTGGGACAATATAATTTAAGAATACCTAGAGTGTACAATGATGGTGATTAAATGTACAAATATAAAAACAGTTTTGCATGAGGGAAAACAAATGATTGTAAACACTGCAAGGGTTGAAAAAAGATGGTATATAAGAAATGGTGCAATCAGTGCAAGCTAGGATCTATAGTCAACAGTAACATTGTAATATGCTTCCACTAAATGTAACAAAGGCGTTAGGCCAAAACTAAAGGTCACGAAGTGAGGAGCAGGGGAAGGGTTCTGGATTCCATGCCGAAGAAAAGGAAATGTCTTTATATAGATTATGGTGGCGAAGGCATGCCTCTAAACTTAGGTTGGATTGTATGATGTGTGAATAAAATTGTTTAAAAATGAACAGAGAGGACTTTCATGAAGATGGCAGAATAAGGTAAGGCCAAGTTCACCCCTGCTCCAAAGAATAGTGAGAGAATGGACAGAAAAAAGACCGGGAGAGTAATTCTAGGTATAAGTGATCTGGGAGGGTCTTCTACACGACACAGGGAGGCCTGCGTTGAAAAAGCAGAAGAATTGAGATGCAGAGCACCAGAGACTGGCCAGCTAGTGCAAACAGCCTAGCGTGTCCATTTCCAGATGGAGGCCTAGAGTCATCAGGACTGCACAGACAGGGAGATGGGGACAAGGAAGCACCAGCATAGAGTCCCCAACCCGTGCATATGCCTGCACCGCAACCCATCACCAGGCTGTAGGGCCCCGCCCTGTGCCCAGTGTTCTGCTCCATACCCATCCTGCAAATGCAAAGCTTTAGACTACTGAAGGAAATCAATATCCAAAGTAACCCTATTAAGCTATTTACATGCCACAAAGACAACAGAAGATCACTAATGATATGAAGATACAGACAGAAACAGTCTAGTCTAATGACCAAACTAAAACCTGGAGGAGACAAAGACATTGGAACAACTAATCAAAGGTGTCAAACAACTTTACTAAATAAAATCAGTGGGATGGATAATGACGTAAAGGAGATTAAGAGGACACTAGTAGAGCATAAAGAGGAATTTGAAAGAATATATAGAAAAATAGCAGATATCACAGAGATTAAAGATGCTATAGACCAAATAAAAACTATACTAGAGACACATAACAGTAGATTTGAAGAAGCAGAAGACAGAATAAGTGAACTAGTGGACAAGACAACTGATTTTAAACACACAAAAAAGAAAATGACAAAAAAGATGGAAAAATTTTAGTTGGATCTCAGAGAAATGATGGACAAAACAAAGTGTGCAAATATAAGAATCATTGGTGTCCCAGAAGAAGAAAGAGCAAAAATTGAGGACTTAACTGCTTACCAGGAGGAACTTGAGAAAGAAAAATGATCATGGTAATAGCAGCCATAAGCACACTATATACAAATATGTAGGTGAAGAATATACAACTATGTGATCATATTGTGATTGTATAATATGGTTGGACTATATGCGTGTAGATACTTCTCAATAAATGTATTTAAAAATTCTATGCTTGGGTGGTGCGATGGTGGCTCAGTGGCAAAATTCTTGCTTGCAAAGACTCAGGTTTGATTCCTGGTTCCTGCCCATTGTAACAACAACAACAACAACAAAACAAAACAAAACAAAAAAACTCTCTATGTTCATACAATTGGAATCACCAAGAAAATATCCATCAGTGTTCCATGGTGGGTGCCTGTTTCAGTCACTCTCTCCCTCCATCCCCCCCTACATATTTCAAGTATGGTTCAGCAAGCATAGCTGTATGTAAAACTTGGTGAGATCCAAGTTTCTAAACCCTAGTTATTACGTAAGGCATTAAAAAAGGACAGAAACACATAATGCCTTAGAAAAAAAATAAGTACTGAATGTTTGTTGAATGAATGAATGAACAAAGATCACATGGAAATGTTCTGCAGTAAATATCTAGAAATAATGATTAGATAGTGAGATGATTAATTTCATGTGTCAATTTGGCTAGGTGTCCAGTTGTTTGGTCAGGCAAGCACTGGTCTGATTATGTCTGTGGCAGTATTTTATAGATGGATTTATATTATTAATTGCATCTGTGGCTAATTGTATCTACAATCAAAAAGGAGATTGCCCACAGCATTAAGGGGAGTCTCCTCATCCAATCTGTGGGGTGTTAAAGCAAGAACTAAAAATTTCAGAAGTCAGAACAAAGAATTTCTGCCTTTTCTTCAGCCAGCTAGCTTTTCCTGGGGAATACAACTTCACCTTTATCTGAGTTTCCAGCTTGAAGCCTTCCCTACTAAATTAGGATTAGCCAATATCCATGGTCTCATGAGCCAATTCCTATAATAAATCTCTTAATATATTATATTAATATTATCAGCAATCATTATTTACATAATAAATTATTACTATATTAATATAACATATAGATATATTTTATTAATATAATAAATATAAATTAATATAATTCTCTTATTGGTTCTGTTTCTCTGGAGAACTCTATTACAAATGGGGTTTTAAAATTTTAATTCACAATTAAACTGAAACAAAAAGAATACTGAAAACTATAGTGGTAATTAAATAAACTGATACTACAGTGAACCAGGGCGGGGGGACAGAAAAGGGCACATGTCAATCTCGGTAACATAGGGTTTGGGCTTTAACGTCCCTTGGGGTGGGTCATTCAAGTTGGAATTAAGACTCCAGTGTAAAAGTCAGAATCCCTGAAAGTGTGCCTTTCACTTCAGAACAAGAGTATTCTCTATCCATCCACCCAGTGGCACAGGAGGACTACAAGGATGGTGAATTTTGACTAACTGTACTTTGGTTACAGTACTTGGTACTTTGTATTGTATTTTGGTACTTTGATTGTGCAAGTTTGGATTCTGAATACAGAAGCCTAAATCCAAGGGTGAAATCCTTGGGGAACCTGGAAACATGCAAGCCTATTAACTCCAAAGAGATATTTTGAAGTCCCTGTTAAAGATGAATGAACAATACAAAACATAACAAGTCGGCAAACAAACATAATCACTAGAGACAGTGGATAAGCATATGGCAGGATTATTCTGCCAATAAATTTCAGATAATAGAACAATCTGAATGAGAATATAAAATAAAAATATTTAACATAATTAAAAGTATGAAAGAAATAAAAACCACAAGCACAGGAAAAGTAACTACAAAAATATGCAGACATTTTAGAAAAACACTCATAGAACTTCTAGAATTTAAAAAATAAAAACAAAGAAAAGATGGGTTAAGTGACAGGAAGGCTAGAAGGAATGAGATGATCCAACATGTATCGAATAGAGTTCCCAAAGGAGACAATATAGAGAACAGAGGAGAGAATATATTTGAAAAGGTGATGTCTGAGATTTTCACAGAATTGGTGATGAACATCAATTTTCAGATTCAAGAAGCAAAGCAAATGCTTAACAGCATAAATTCACAATATGTTGAAACTACAGGACACCAAAATAAAGGAACAAATATTTAAAGCAACTGGAGAGATGAAGTGGATTACCTATTAAGAAGAACAGCAATAAGACAGAAAACAGAACAACACTGTCAAATTTCTGAGAGTGGAAAATAAGTCTTTCAGTGCAGAATTCAATGCCAAGCTAGATCAGTATTCTATATTAATTGATACATAAAGACAACTTCATATAAACATTAAGAATGTTTATATACTGGAGCCTTGCTGAAAGAACTGCAAAAGAACAAACTTCTTTAGGAAATTAAGCCCTGAAAGAAGGATAGAAAGTAAAGAAGCACTGGTGAGCAAAGAAGCTGATGTATAGGTGACTATTCAAAGAAGTTCTAACTGAAAAAAAATTAGGGAAACATTTAAGGAAGATATAAAACTCAAGAAGGACACACTAGACTCAATGAGGTCTAAGAATAGTCATTGGTGGTTTAAGAAGAGCACAGAGCTATTGATTAACCTTGGTCGTTATGTCAAGTATTCATATTTAAAATTTGGGAGTGAGCCTTAAAAAAATAGAAATGTAATCTATAACTTACATCCAACAAAGGAAGGGGAAGGGTATAAAAAAAGTTTAGGTAATCTACAAGAAGGCAGAGAACAAACAAGAAAATAAAATTCCATACATATTCAAATTTAATAGCAAACCATCTAAAATATTCCTTTTAAAGTCAGTCACAAGACAAGGATGTCCTCTACCACTGCCTCTATCAGATATTACACTGGCGGTCTTACCAGAGCAATAAGACAAGAAAAACAAATGAAAGGCATATCAGTAGGAAAACAAGAAATAAATCTGCTACAACTTGCAGATGATGTAATAGAAAAGATACATAAGAAATATACAGAGCAGCCGAGCCGCCCGCCCTCCTTCTCCCCTCTCTTTCTCCGCCGGCCCGCCGCGCGGCGCCCACGCCCCGCAGCAGCCGAGCCGCACGCCCTCCTTCTCCCCTCTCTTTCTCCGCCGGCCCGCCGCACGGCGCCCATGCCCCGCAGCAGCCGAGCCGCCCGCCCCCCTTCTCCCCCCTCTTTCTCCGCCGGCCCGCCGCGCGGCGCCCACGCCCCGCAGCAGCCGAGCCGCCCGCCCCCCTTCTCCCCCCTCTTTCTCCGCCGGCCCGCCGCGCGGCGCCCACGCCCCGCAGCAGCCGACCCGCCCGCCCTCCTTCTCCCCTCTCCTCCCCCTCCTGCTCCGGCCGCTCTCCAACCACCACGGTGCCCTCTTCCCCCGCCTTCACCGTGCTCCTCCGCCACCAGCCTCGACAGCCTTGCCGCCCTCACCTTTCCTCCTCCAGAACAGCTACTGGGAGAGTGGAGATAATACAGAGCAGCTCCCGGAGCCACGAGGGAGATCAAAGGGACAGCGTACCGCATCCTGGAACGGCTGACTTTCTGGGAGAACCAGCTCCGGTGAGATCACCAAGGGGCAAGGGCTTTCCTGGGTGGGACGGCAATCGACCGGAGTCCCTCCCTTCCACCTTCCCAAGCCACCTGGTAGAATTGGACAGGCGGTCCCCTTAGGCCGCGGCGGCTGGTGCCCCCACCACACGAGGCCCCCCGGAATAACTGAGATAGTTGGGTCGGAAATCCCCAGACTGCGGAGAACAGTGACCGGGGGATCCCTTCCAAACACGTGACTCCCCCGTCAGCTGGGAATAGTGCACTCTCCCGGGCTGCGACAGCTGGCGCCCTCCCGCCACGCTTGGTGCCCTGGGCCGACTGGCTAATTTGGCCGGAAGCTCTCCTGTGCTGTGACGGCCGGCGACCCTCCCCGCGTTTGGAACCCCGGGCAGGCTGGCATTCTTCCAAGACGCTTCGGCTGCCGAACCTCCCCTACGGCGAGAGTTTTCCAGAGTTGAGGGACCCACAGCAACTTTCGCTGGTGGAACCCACAGACAGGCGTGTGCCACGAGCGCCACCTACTGGGCAGGATAGGAAGAACAGAACCCAGAGATTGCACAGAAAAATCTTTCAACCTGTGGGGTCGAACACCCGGGGAAATCTGACTAAATGCCCAGACGCCAGCAGAAGATAACGGATCACGCTCAGAAAATTGAACATATGGCCCAGTCAAACGAAGAAACCAATAGTTCAAATGAGATACAGGAGCTGAAACAACTAATGCTGAATATACGAACAGAAATGGAAAACCTCTTCAAAAACGAAATCGATAAATTGAGGGAGGACATGAAGAAGACATGGGCTGAACATAAAGAAGAAATAGAAAAACTGAAAAAACAAATCACAGAACTTATGGAAGTGAAAGATAAAGTAGAAAAGATGGAAAAAACAATGGATACCCATAATGACAGATTAAAAGAAACAGAAGATAGAATTAGTGATTTGGAGGATGAAACATCTGAATTCCAAAAGGAAACAGAAACTATCTGGAAAAGAATGGAAAAATTTGAACAAGGTATCAGGGAACTCAAGGACAATGTGAACTGTACAAATATACGTGTAGTGGGTATCCCAGAAGGAGAAGAGAAGGGAAAAGGAGGAGAAAAACTAATGGAAGAAATTATCACTGAAAATTTCCCAACTCTTATGAAAGACCTAAAATTACAGATCCAAGAAGTGCAGCGCACCCCAAAGAGATTAGACACAAATAGGCGTTCCCCAAGACACTTACTAGTTAGAATGTCAGAGGTCAAAGAGAAAGAGAGGATCTTGAAGGCAGCGAGAGAAAAACAGTCCGTCACATACAAGGGAAATCCAATAAGACTATGTGTAGATTTCTCAGCAGAAACCATGGAAGCTAGAAGACAGTGGGATGATATATTTAAGTTTCTAAAAGAGAAAAACTGCCAGCCAAGACTCCTATATCCAGCAAAATTGTCCTTCAAAAATGAGGGAGAAATTAAAACATTCTCAGACAAAAAGTCACTAAGAGAATTTGTGACCAAGAGACCAGCTCTGCAAGAAATACTAAAGGAAGCACTAGAGTCAGATACAAAAAGACAGAAGAGAGAGACATGGAGAAAAGTGTAGAAAGAAGGAAAGTCAGATATGATATATATAATACAAAAGGCAAAATGGTAGAGGAAAATATTATCCAAACAGTAATAACTCTAAATGTCAATGGACTGAATTCCCCAATTAAAAGACATAGACTGGCAGAATGGATTAAAAAACAGGATCCTTCTATATGCTGTCTACAGGAAACACATCTTAGACCCAAAGATAAATATAGGTTGAAAGTGAAAGGTTGGGAAAAGATATTTCATGCAAACAACAACCAGAAAAGAGCAGGAGTGGCTATACTAATATCCAACAAATTAGACTTCAAATGTAAAACAGTTAAAAGAGACAAAGAAGGACACTATATACTATTAAAAGGAACAATTAAGCAAGAAGACATAACAATCATAAATATTTACGCACCGAACCAGAATGCCCCAAAATACGTGAGGAATACACTGCAAACACTGAAGAGGGAAATAGACACATATACCATAATAGTTGGAGACTTCAATTCACCACTCTCATCAATGGACAGAACATCTACACAGAGGATCAATAAAGAAATAGAGAACCTGAATATTACTATAAATGAACTTGACTTAACAGACATTTATAGGACATTACATCCCACAACAGCAGGATACACCTTTTTTTTCAAGTGCTCATGGATCATTCTCAAAGATAGATCATATGCTGGGTCACAAAGCAAGTCTTAACAAATTTAAAAAGATTGAAATCATACACATACTTTCTCGGATCATAAAGGAATGAAGTTGGAAATCAATAATAGGCGGAGTGCCAGAAAATTCATAAATACATGGAGGCTCAACAACACACTCTTAAACAACAAGTGGGTCAAAGAAGAAATTGCAAGAGAAATTAGTAAATACCTAGAGGCAAATGAAAATGAAGACACAACATATCAAAACTTATGGGACGCAGCAAAGGCAGTGTTAAGAGGGAAATTTATTGCCCTAAATGCCTATATCAGAAAAGAAGAAAAGGCAAAAATGCAGGAATTAACTGTCCACTTGGAAGAACTGGAGAAAGAACAGCAAACTAATCCCAAAGTAAGCAAAAGGAAAGAAATAACAAAGATTAGAGCAGAAATAAATGAAATTGAAAACATGAAAACAATAGAGAAAATCAATAAGACCAGAAGTTGGTTCTATGAGAAAATCAATAAGATTGATGGGCCCTTAGCAAGATTGACAAAAAGAAGAAGAGAGAGGATGCAAATAAATAAGATTAGAAATGAAACAGGAGACATAACTACTGACCTCACAGAAATAAAGGAGGTAATAACAGGATACTATGAACAACTTTACGCTAATAAATACAACAATTTAGAAGAAATGGACAGGTTCCTGGAAAGACATGAACAACCAACTTTGACTCAAGAAGAAATAGATGACCTCAACAAACCAATCACAAGTAAAGAGATTGAATTAGTTATTCAAAAGCTCCCTAAAAAGAAAAGTCCAGGACCAGACGGCTTCACATGTGAATTCTATCAAACATTCCAGAAAGAATTAGTACCTGCTCTCCTCAAACTCTTCAACATAATCGAAGTGGAGGGAAAACTACCTAATTCATTCTATGAAGCCAACATCACTGTCATACCAAAACCAGGCAAAGATATTACAAAAAAAGAAAACTACAGACCAATCTCTCTAATGAATACAGATGCAAAAATCCTCAATAAAATTCTAGCAAATCGTATCCAACAACACATTAAAAGAATTATACATCATGACCAAGTAGGATTCATCCCAGGTATGCAAGGATGGTTCAACATAAGAAAATCAATTAATGTAATACACCATATCAACAAATCAAAGCTGAAAAATCACATGATCATGTCAATTGATGCAGAGAAGGCATTTGACAAGATTCAACATCCTTTCCTGCTGAAAACACTTCAAAAGATAGGAATACAAGGGAACTTCCTTAAAATGATAGAGGGAATATATGAAAAACCCACAGCTAATATCATCCTCAATGGGGAAAAATTGAAAACTTTCCCCCTAAGATCAGGAACAAGACAAGGATGTCCACTATCACCACTATTATTCAACATTGTGTTGGAAGTTCTAGCCAGAGCAATTAGGCAAGAAAAAGAAATACAAGGCATCAAAATTGGAAAGGAAGAAGTAAAACTATCACTGATTGCAGACGATATAATACTATATGAAGAAAACCCAGAAAAATCCATCACAAAACTACTAGAGCTAATAAATGAGTACAGCAAAGTAGCAGGTTACAAGATCAACATTCAAAAATCTGTAGCTTTTCTATACACTAGTAATGAACAAGCTGAGGCGGAAATCAAGAAACGAATCCCATTTACAATCGCAACTAAAAGAATAAAATACCTAGGAATAAATTTAACTAAAGAGACAAAAAACCTATATAAAGAAAACTACAAAAAACTGTTAAAAGAAATCACAGAAGACCTAAATAGATGGAAGGGCATACCATGTTCATGGATTGGAAGACTAAATATAGTGAAGATGTCAATCCTACCTAAATTGATTTACAGATTCAATGCAATACCAATCAAAATCCCAACAACTTATTTTTCAGAAATAGAAAAACCAATAAGCAAATTTATCTGGAAGGGCAGGGTGCCCCGAATTGCTAAAAACATCTTGAGGAAAAAAAACGAAGCTGGAGGTCTCGTGCTGCCTGACTTTAAGGCATATTATGAAGCCACAGTGGTCAAAACAGCATGGTATTGGCATAAAGATAGATATATCGACCAATGGAATCGAATAGAGTGCTCAGATATAGACCCTCTCATCTATGGACATTTGATCTTTGATAAGGCAGTCAAGCCAACTCTCCTGGGACAGAACAGTCTCTTCAATAAATGGTGCCTAGAGAACTGGATATCCATATGCAAAAGAATGAAAGAAGACCCATCTCTCACACCCTATACAAAAGTTAACTGAAAATGGATCAAAGATCTAAACATTAGGTCTAAGACCATAAAACAGTTAGAGGAAAATGTTGGGAGATATCTTATGGATCTTACAACTGGAGGTGGTTTTATGGACCTTAAACCTAAAGCAAGAACACTGAAGAAGGAAATAAATAAATGGGAGCTCCTCAAAATTAAACACTTTTGTGCATCAGAGAACTTCATCAAGAAAGTAGAAAGACAGCCTACACAATGGGAGACAATATTTGGAAATGACATATCAGATAAAGGTCTAGTATCCAGAATTTATAAAGAGATTGTTCAACTCAACAACAAAAAGACAGCCAACCCAATTACAAAATGGGAAAAAGACTTAAACAGACACCTACCAGAAGAAGAAATACGGATGGCCAAGAGGCACATGAAGAGATGCTCAATGTCCCTGGCCATTAGAGAAATGCAAATCAAAACCACAATGAGATATCATCTCACACCCACCAGAATGGCCATTATCAACAAAACAGAAAATGACAAGTGCTGGAGAGGATGCGGAGAAAGAGGCACACTTATCCACTGTTGGTGGGAATGTCAAAGGGTGCAACCACTGTGGAAGGCAGTTTGGCGGTTCCTCAAAAAGCTGAATATAGAATTGCCATACGACCCAGCAATACCATTGCTAGGTACCTACTCAAAGGACTTAAGGGCAAAGACACAAACGGACATTTGCACACCAATGTTTATAGCAGCGTTATTTACAATTGCAAAGAGATGGAAACAGCCAAAATCTCCATCAACAGAAGAGTGGCTAAACAAACTGTGGTATATACATACGATGGAATATTATGCAGCTTTAAGACAAGATAAACTTATGAACCATGTAATAACATGGATGGACCTAGAGAATATTATGCTGAGTGAATCCAGCCAAAAACTAAAGGACAAATACTGTATGGTCCCACTGATGTGAACGGACATTCGAGAATAAACTTGAAATATGTCATTGGTAACAGAGTTCAGCAGGAGTTAGAAACAGGGTAAGACAATGGGTAATTGAAGCTGAAGGGATACAGACTGTCCAACAGGACTAGATACAAAAACTCAAAAATGGACAGCACAATAATACCTAATTGTAAAGTAATCATGTTAAAATACTGAATGAAGCTGCATCTGAGCTATAGGGTTTTTTTTGTTTTTGTTTGCTTGTTGGTTTGTTTGTTGTTGTTGTTTTTTACTATTACTACTACTTTTATTTCTTTTCTTTATATTAACATTTTATATCTTTTTCTGTTGTGTTGCTAGTTCCTCTAAACCAATGCAAATGTACTAAGAAACAATGATCATGCATCTATGTGATGATGTTAAGAATTACTGAGTGCATATGTAGAATGGTATGATTTCTAAATGTTGTGTTAATTTCTTTTTTTTTTCTTTCCGTTAATAAAAAAATAAAAAAAAAAGAAATATACAGACACACTCTTAGACCTAATGTGAAATTAGATTTCTAGAAGGAAATTGATATACAAATATCAATGTCGTTCCTTTACCAGGCAAGCTCATCATTTACACGTTTCCAGCAACAAACAACTGGAAAATAAAACTACCACCCAGCAATTCTACTACTGGTTGTCAATGCACAAGGAGACATGTAAGGATACATTTTCAAACAGCTTCGATGCGTAAAAATATATTAAGGAAAAAAAACAAGGAATAGGCACAAAATAGAATAAAATGCAATAGTCAATATGAATGAACTGCCTATCTGGATAAATCTCAGAAAGACGATGTCATATGGAAAAGGCCAGCTGCAAAGGAAAGTTCAGTATGGTATCATTTATGCAAAATTTCCCCATAATATCATTTATGCATATGTACACATGTTGAGAAAACATGGAAATGTGGAAATCCTACATGAGAAAGAGGTATCTAAACTAAAGTTACTTCTGGGACCAGGATAGTAGGATCACAGCTCAACTGCAGCATTTCATTACCTTAAAAAAATACATCTGAAACAAATACGGCAACATTTTCAGATTTATTTGGTCTTGATAGTGATTGGAGGAATATCTGTTATATTATTTTTTGTGCTTGAATTATTACAGACCTAAAACCCAATATTGAAAAGATGTCTATCAGTTAAATTGACCTTTTAAACCAAATTATTTTTTACCAAGTTTTTTCTACCTATTGTAGTGCTTGGATTACTATAGGTGAGCAAAACGTGTTTGATGAATGAGATACACAAGAATCAAGAGAGACACTCTGAGATTTACCTTCTCCCCTCTCCCCTTCCACTCTTTTCTTCTTTCCTGTCTCTTTTTCTTTCTCTGCCTGTTTCTGAGAGAAGTGACTGATCTATCTTACATTTCCACGTAAAACAAAACAACAATATGGCAAGAAAGAGAATGTGCCATCTTCTCTCTCCCAGACTTTTACACCTATTTTCATGTTTGTGTCACATTAAGCTATAGAAGGACTAATTTTTAGTTGCTTGCTTTACCAGGCAAGCTCATCATTTACACGTTAGAGGGCTGAAAATCTTCAGGCAATATAGTTTCCAGCAACACATTAAACCTCTTACTTTGAGGCTTGGTTCCTGTTTGATTTTTAAGAAAATTTAAAATAAAATTGCTACCAGGAGGATACGATGATACAGATGACTTATGCTTCTATTTCCCCTCAAGCTTACTTTAAAAATGTACTTTCCTTATAACAAATGAGAAAGAGTTTCAACATATAAAACACTGGTGCTATAACTTTCTATCCTTTCCTCAGGGGCAGCAAAGGACTTCTCTTCCTCCACCACAATTTCAGGAGGAACAAAATTGCTAGAAGCCTATGCATAATGTATAGTTACTGTCTGAATGGGATTATCCTTCACTTGCTATAGCAAGTTAGAGGCAGAGTATAAAGAGTATGTTTTTATTATTGAGAGATGTATCAGTTAGGGTTCTCTAGAGAAACAGAATCAACAGGTACACTTGCAAATATAAAATTTATAAAAGTGTCTCACATGACCGCAGGAACACAGAATCCAAAATCATCAGGGCAGGCTGTGAAGCCGACGACTCCAATGCAGGGTCTGCACGAACTCCACAGGAGAGGCTCACCAGCCGAAACAGGAAGAGCCTGTCTCTCTTGAATCCTCCTTAAAAGGCTTCCAGTGATAGATTAAGCATTACCCATTGCAGAAGACACTCCCCTTTGGCTGACTACAAATGGAATCAGCTGTGGATGCAGCTGACATGATCATGATTTAATTCTATGAAATATTCTCATCACAACAGACAAGCCAGCAATTGCCCAACCAGACAAACAGGTACCACTACTTGGCCAAGTTGACACATGAACCTGACCATGACAAGAGATGAGTTCATTTACACTTTCAGAGATTTAGCTTAGCTGGAGTCTATGTGAACCTTAACTTAACATGTCTATTCCAACCTACTTACCAGTCTATCACAATCTACTTGCCTGTAATATTCACTTGCCAAAACTAACAAGAGGTGTGTGCAAGATAAAACTTAAGGATTCAAACAAGATATACATATTTGGCTAAAAATCAGAATGCTCGAAATTATCCAGATGATTATATAGACAAAGAAAGTTATTTCAAAGGGAAGAAGATAAAAATACTTGTTGCATGGATTCTTTGGCTATGTTTAAACAACACATGCCCTGAAGATAACTTTCTGCTATTACAAGTAGTGTTTTCTTTTAAAGACAGCAAAATACTTTACTTGCTGGAACAATATTATTGGAATAATAAAATAAGGATTACAAATTATGTTGAAATAAAAAAGCTTTAAAATAGCTGCAGGAGGGGGTGCAAAGGTAGTTCAGTGGTGCAAAGGCGAATTCTCACCTGCCCTGCAGGAGACTGGGGTTCAATTCCTGTCCTGTGCACTCCCCCTCCCCCAAAAAGAAAAATTCAACAAATGGTGCTGCAATAACGGGACAGTCACATGGAAAAAGAATGAAATGTGACCTCACCAAAAATCATGCAAAAAATATATGGTTGCAGGAAACATGAAATGATAATAAATAACATTTGGGAAAAAATATGAAGTACAACTTCTAAAAGTGAAAACTGTAATAACCAAAATTAAAGTTTCAATGGATAAAGTTAATTATAGATTTAGGCAAAGATGAAGAGAGAATTATTAGCCTGAAATATCTCAGAAAAAAGTTGCCAAGATGCAGCTCAGAGATGCAAAAAAAAAAATACAGAAAATGATAGATTAAGCAAATTGAATTAATTGGAATTCTAGAAGAAGAGAAAGACAACGAGGAAAGAGGCAACATTTAATAAGATGGGGGCCTAGTTTTGCTTTTTTTTAACTATTGAAAAACACCCAGCTAGAGGTTCAAAAATAAATAAAAAAAAATTTATACCTGGAAATCCAAGTTATGGAGAATGGACAAAAATCCAAAGCAGAGAAGTGTAAGAGTAACATGAGAAAAGAAAAAAATATTCCCTTCAAATGAATGATAGAATAATGGCTGAATTTTCAGTAGCAGCAGCAGGGGCCAGAAGAGGGTAGGATGGATTATTGAAAGTACTAAAAAAAAAAAAAAAAAAATCAATCTAGACTGCTATGGCCGAGAAAAATACATTTTTAAAGAATGAGACAAAATAAAAATATCTCCTAACACTAGTTAGGAGAATTCACCACCAGAGGCCACTCACCAAATGAAATCGGTAAGAGAAAGAGGAAAGGACACGAGGTGTATTTAAAGAAAAAAAAGAGAGCCAAGAAAGTACTAAATAAGTGGCTAAATCTAATCAAACATTGATGAAATAAAATGACAATAATATTTTGGGGGTTTAAAAATATACAGAATTTAAATGCATGACAGCTATGGCAAGTAGGTCAAGACAGTGGTATATTTAATTAAAGTGATCAAAGTACTTTGCATTTCATAGAGGAAACTAAAGTTATTGCTTAAATGTAGACATTAATTAAGGATGAATTAACTTATAAGTTCTATAAGGACTATTAAAATAATAGAAATAGATTATACAATTCTAAATTAGTACTGTGGAAAGATGTAATGACTTACAAAAATATTCAGTAAGTCCGAAAGAAAGCAAGCAGGGCAAGACTAAGGAGTGAAGAATACATGATTCAAACATAAAGCACAAAATAAGATGATACCTATACATTCAAATATATCAATATGTACACTGAATATAATTAAAGACAAACATTTTCATAATAAATTAGAAATGTTGCATGCTTCTTAGAATAAATATATCTACAAAAAAAGGATACAGGGAGATTGAAAATAAAAGAATGGAAAAAGATATACCATTGAAAACACTAACCAACAGAAATCTGGTACAGCTATCTTCATATCTTAAAATCCTTTAAGACAGAAAGCACTTCTATAGAAAAAAAGGAGTCATTTCTTATGATAAAAGGTTCAATTCAGATGAAAAATAAAATGGTTTTAAATTTGTATTGCACCTAACCTCACAGCCTCAGATTTTATGAAGCAAAACAATGACAGAGCTCCTGGTAAGGAACAAATCTGGATAGTCATTTGGGAAGATTTTAAAACACATATCATAAATTGATTAGTAATGACAGAAATTATGAACAGGTGACAAACAAAAGGGATATAACTATAACTCTGTGTCCAACAACTACAGAATACATACTCTTTGCAAACACATGTAGAATATTTACAAAAAATTGACCATAGATGATGACACAAGGTGTCTCAAAAGTGTATAAGGTTCTAGGTCACAATGAATTTAACCTAGAATTTTTTTTTATTCCTCCCTATTGTCACTACTCTTGACATGTATTCAAACTTCAGACCTGCTAAATTAAGGATATTGTGAAGTCGTAGACAAGTGAGTTGGAAATTTAAATACCTTCACAGGGGCCAGCCCTAAGTCTGCAGATCATGCACAACCCATGTGATAGCTTCCAGTAGCATTGGCATGAATGAAGACAAGTCACATTAATGTAATGCTCATTGGAAAATTCTAATGAATCACCAACCATATGACAAATAAGGGAATTGATAAGCCATACCCAACCTCCTCATTCTCTGTAATGCAGAGGTGACAATAAACCAAATACAGGTTTGAGCTAGAATTTTATAACAAAAATGCAAGTAGAAAAATCCCTATAAACTAAAGAAATCACAAGTCAAAGTAAAAAATCACAACATAAATTTTAAGCATTTGAAATAAATGATATTGAAAATAATTAATAGTAAAATTTATTGGATATAAATGAACAAAGATGAAATTTGGGCCCATCTTCAGACCAATCTCCCAAATTAATCAATTTAAAGGTTAAAAAAAAAAAGCTTTTAGAAGACAAGATAGGAGAATACTATTGCAAATTTAAGGTAGAAAAAAGTTTCTTGAACAGGACATAAAAAGCACTAACCATAAATAATAATAAAGAACCACTGTGGAAGTGGCTGTACATGAAAAACTTCAGAACCTCTGCTCATCAAATACAATATTAAAATAGTGAAAAATAAACATACTTGCAATAACTGAGAAAGGGTCTGTACTTGTAAAAAAAATTATATGGATGTATCTTTTAAGTCATTAGAAAGCGAATAGTTTTGAAAATCCAGATGATAATGACATACTTCTAAAAAATATAATAAAACATACTCAAGAAGAAATAGAAAATTTGAATTTTTTATAATCATTAAATAAACTAGATTATTTATCAAAAATCTTCCATGAAAGACAACTACAGCTTACATGGCTTCACTGGAAATCCCAACCAAATATTTAAGGAATATTATATGACTTCTAAGAGAGCAGGAAAAGAGCAAATGCTATCCATCTTCATGAGGTTAGCATAACCTTGATATTAAGCACAATAAAGACAATATAAGAAAGTAGCATTCCAGGTCAATAGCACATTGGAGTATTGATGCAAATCAATCCATCAATAAGAAAAAAAAATACTATATCATAAGTTTATAGAGGTTTATCCTGCAAATGCATGAAATTCAATTGCTGTAACCCTTCATTTCAATTGATTAAAGAAGAAACACCATACTCAATTACAGCAAAAATTTTTTAAAATTGCTAAAATTCACCCCCATTCATTAAAAAAAATTATCAGCAAATTGGGAAAAGAAAGAAAGGTCTTTTAATCTGACAAAAGATGGCCACAAAAATCTCATAGCAATCATTACATAAAATGATAAAGTGTTTAATGCTTTTTCTTTGGGAGAAAAACAATAAAAGGATGTTTGGATACTTATTATCCTAATTTCTTAACATTTCCCTAGAGGTTTTAGCCTGTGCAGTTAGGCAGGAAATAGAACTGAAAGGTATAAAGACAAGAAAGGAATAAACAAAACTTCATTATTTGACACTATGAATAGTATAAAAAAAGAATTTGAAAGAACCAACAGATAAATTATCACAAATAACAAGACAATTTAAACAAATTTGTTAGACATATATCAATTTATTTTAAATTATCATAAATAATAGAGTTTAACAAATTTTGTTAGCTATGAATCAATTTTTTTTATTAGAGAAGTTGTGGGTTTATTGAAACATCATGCATAAAATATAGGGCTGTCATATGCCACCCTATAATTAACAACTTGCATTGGTGTGGAACACTTGTTACAATAGAGGAAAGGACATTTTTATCGTTGTACCATTAACTATAATACATGGTTTAAGTTATGGCTCATGGTTTGTGTCGTGCAGTTCCATGTATTTTTTTTCAATGTTTATTCTAGTACCATATATACAAGCAAAAATTTCTAGTTTTAATCACATACAGATACATCATTCAGTGTCGTTAATTACATTCACAGGGTAGTGCTACCATCACTACCATTACCAAAAGTTTTCCATTGCTCCAAATAGAAACTCTGTACATTTGAAGACTTAATTCCCCATTCCCTATCCCACTGGTACCCTGGTAAACTATATTCTAGATTGGGTCTCTACTAGTTTGCTTATTCTAACTATTTCATATCAGTGAGATCATGCAATATTTGTCTTTTTATGCCTGGCTTATGTCACTGAACATGATGTCTTCAGGGTTCATCTATGTCATCCCACATATCAGAATTTCATTCCTTTTAACAGCTGAATTCTGATATGTGTATATACCACATTTGTTTACACATTTATTTATGGACACTTGGGTTGCTTCCATCTTTTGGTAATTGTGAATAATGCTGATATAAACATCAGTGTGCAAATATCTGTTTGAGTTCCTACTTTTAGTTATTGTGTGTATATACCAAGAAGTGGGATTGCCAGGTCATATGGTAATTCTATACTTAACTTTCTGAGGAAATGCAAACTATTCCGCAGCAGTGACACGATTTTACATTGCCAACAGCAATGAATGAATGTTCCTATTTTCTTCACATCTTCTCCAATGCTTTTAATTTTCCATTTTTTTAAAAACAGTTGCCATTCTAGTGGGTATGACATGGTATTGCATTGTGAGTTGTTTTGCTTTTTTTGTATGTGTTGTGGTTTTAATTTACATTACCCTAATGACCAATGATGTTGTGTATCTTTTCATGTATTGTTGACCATATATATCTTCTTTGAAGAACTTTCTATTTGCCCATTTTTTAATTGGGTTGTTGGTCTTTTTGTTGTTGAGTTGAAGGATTTTTTATACATTCTGGATATTAAATCGTTATGGTATATTTGGTTTCAAAATATTATTTCTCCCATTGTATAGATTATTGTTTTGTTTTCACCATAAAGTCCTTTGAAAAGGATTTTAGTTTTAAGTTTTCAATTATGATGAAGTCCCATTTACCTATTTTTCCTTTTCTTGCTTGTGCTTTAGGTGTAAAACAAGAAACCATTGCTTAACATATCCTGAAGATATTTCCCCACATTTTATTCTAGGAGTTTTATAGTCCTGGCCCTTATATCTAGCTCTTTGATCTATTTTGAGTTGATTTTTGTATATGGTGTGAAGTGGATATTCACTTTTATTCTTTTGCTTATGGAGATGCAGTTTCCCCAGTATCAGTTTTTGAAGAGAATATTATATCCCAACTGAATGGCCTTTGTCCTCTTGTCAAAAATCAGTTGGCCATAAACCAGAGGATTAATTTCTGAACTCTTAATTCATTCCATTGGGCTATCTGTCTATCCTTGTGCCAGTACCATACTATTTTGATTACTGTGACTTTGCAATAATTTTTAAAATTGGAAAGTGGGGTTCCTCCAAAACCATTCATATTTTTCAAGATGGTTTTGGCTATTTGGGACTGTTTAATCTTCCATATAAATTTTAATGATTGGCTTTTTCATTTATGCAAAGAATGTTGCTAGAATTTTTATTAGTATTGTGTTGAATCTATAAATTGGACTGGGAAGAATTGAAATCTTAACAATATTTAGTCCTCCAATGCATGAACATGGAATATCCTTTCATATATTTAGGCCTTCTTTGATTTCTTTTAGCAATGTTTCATGGTGTTCTGTGTACAAATTCTTTACATCCTTGTTTAGATTTATTCCTAAATATTTAAGTCTTTTAGTTGCCATCATGAGTGGATTTTTTTCTTGATTTCCTCTTTCAATGGCACTAGTCATTACTATTGTATATAATGATCACTGACTTTTGCATGTTAATCATGTATCCCACTGCTTTGCTGAATTCATTTATTACCTCTTGGAGCTTTGCTATGGGTTTTTCAGGATTCCATATATATAGGACCATGCCATTTGCAATTTTTAAAAAAATTTTTTTGTTAATTAAAAAAAAATTAACTAACACAACATTTAGAAATCATTCCATTCTACATATACAATCAATAATTCTTAATATCATCACATAGATGTATGATCATCATTTCTTAGTACATTTGCATCGATTTAGAAAAAGAAATAGCAAGACAACAGAAAAAGAAATAAAATGATAATATAGAGAAAAAATAAAATAAAAAATAAAAATATGTGTATAAAAAAACAAACAAACAAAAAAATCTATAGCTCAGATGCAGCTTCATTCAGTGTTTTAACATAATTACGTTACAATTAGGTAGTATTGTGCTGTCCATTTTTGAGTTTTTGTATCTAGTCCTGTTGCACAGTCTGTATCCCTTCAGCTCCAATTACCCATTATCTTACCCTGTTTCTAACTCCTGATGGTCTCTGTTACCAATGACATATTCCAAGTTTATTCTCTAATGTCGGTTCACATCAGTGGGACCATACAGTATTTGTCCTTTAGTTTTTAGTTAGTCTCACTCAGCATAATGTTCTCTAGGTCCATCCATGTTATTACATGCTTCATAAGTTTATTCTGTCTTAAAGCTGCATAATATTCCATTGTATGCATATACCACAGTTTGTTTAGCCACTCGTCTGTTGATGGACATTTTGGCTGTTTCCATCTCTTTGCAGTTGTAAATAATGCTGCTATAAACATTGGTGTGCAAATGTCCGTTTGTGTCTTTGCCCTTAAGTCCTTTGAGTAGATACCTAGCAATGGTATTGCTGGGTTGTATGGTAATTCTATATTCAGTTTTTTGAGGAACCGCCAAACTGCCTTCCACAGTGGTTGCACCATTTGACATTCCCACCAACAGTGGATAAGTGTGCCTCTTTCTCCGCATCCTCTCCAGCACTTGTCATTTTCTGTTTTGTTGATAATGGCCATTCTGGTGGGTGTGAGATGATATCTCATTGTGGTTTTGATTTGCATTTCTCTAATGGCCAGGGACATTGAGCATCTCTTCATGTGCCTTTTGGCCATTTGTATTTCCTCTTCTGGTAGGTGTCTGTTCAAGTCTTTTTCCCATTTTGTAATTGGGTTGGCTGTCTTTTTGTTGTTGAGTTGAACAATCTCTTTATAAATTCTGGATACTAGACCTTTATCTGATATGTCATTTCCAAATATTGTCTCCCATTGTGTAAGCTGTCTTTCTACTTTCTTGATGAAGTTCTTTGATGCACAAAAGTGTTTAATTTTGAGGAGTTCCCATTTATTTATTTCTCTCTTCAGTGCTCTTGCTTTAGGTTTAAGGTCCATAAAACCGCCTCCAATTGTAAGATTCATAAGATATCTCCCTACATTTTCCTCTAATTGTTTTATGGTCTTAGACCTAATGTTTAGATCTTTGATCCATTTTGAATTAACTTTTGTATAGGGTGTGAGATACGGGTCCTCTTTCATTCTTTTGCATATGGATATCCAGTTCTCTAGGCACCATTTATTGAACAGACTGTTCTGTCCCAGGTGAATTGGCTTGACTGCCTTATCAAAGATCAAATGTCCATAGATGAGAGGGTCTATATCTGAGCACTCTATTCGATTCCATTGGTCAATATATCTATCTTTATAACAATACCATGCTGTTTTGACCAATGTGGCTTCATAATATGCCTTAAAGTCCAGCAGAGTGAGACCTCCAGCTTCGTTTTTTTTCCTCAAGATACTTTTAGCAATTCGGGGCACCCTGCCTTTCCAGATAAATTTGCTTATTGGTTTTTCTATTTCCGAAAAATAAGTTGTTGGGATTTTGATTGGTATTGCATTGAATCTGTAGATCAATTTAGGTAGGATTGACATCTTAACTATATTTAGTCTTCCAATCCATGAACATGGTATGCCCTTCCATCTATTTAGGTCTTCTGTGATTTCTTTTAACAGTTTTTTGTAGTTTTCTTTGTATAGGTCTTTTGTCTCTTTAGTTAAATTTATTCCTAAGTAATTTATTCTTTTAGTTGCAATTGTAAATGGAATTCGTTTCTTGATTTCCCCCTCAGCTTGTTCATTGCTAGTGTATAGAAATGCTACAGATTTTTGAATGTTGATCTTGTAACCTGCTAATTTGCTGTACTCATTTATTAGCTCTAGTAGTTTTGTTGTGGATTTTTCCAGGTTTTTGGCATATAGTATCATATCGTCTGCAAACAGTGATAGTTTTACTTCTTCCTTTCCAATTTTGATGCCTTGTATTTCTTGTTCAGACAAGAACAATTAGACAAAATTGCTCTGGCTAGAACCTCCAACATGATGTTGAATAATAGTGGTGATAATGGACATCCTTGTCTTGTTCCTGATCTTAGGGGGAAAGTTTTCAAATTTTCCCCATTGAGGATGATACTAGCTGTGGGTTTTTCATATTCCCTCTATCATTTTAAGGAAGTTCCCTTGTATTCCTATCCTTTGAAGTGTTTTCAACAGGAAAGGATGTTGAATCTTGTCGAATGCCTTCTCTGCATCAATTGAGATGATCGTGTGATTTTTCAGCTTTGATTTGTTGATATGGTGTATTACATTAATTGATTTTCTTATGTTGAACCATCCTTGCATACCTGGGATGAATCCTACTTGGTCATGATGTATAATTCTTTTAATGTGTTGCTGGATTCGATTTGCTAGAATTTTGTTGAGGATTTTTGCATATATATTCATTAGAGAGATTGGTCTGTAGTTTTCTTTTTTTTGTAATACCTTTGCCTGGTTTTGGTATGAGGGTGATGTTGGCTTCATAGAATGAATTAGGTAGCTTTCCCTCCACTTCGATTTTTTTGAAGAGTTTGAGGAGAGTTGGTACTAATTCTTTCTGGAATGTTTGGTAGAATTCACATGTGAAGCCATCTGGTCCTGGACTTTTCTTTTTGGGAAGCTTTTGAATGACTGATTCAATTTCTTTACTTGTGATTGGTTTGTTGAGGTCATCTATTTCTTCTTGAGTCAAAGTTGGTTGTTCATGCCTTTCTAGGAACTTGTTCATTTCATCTACATTGTTGTATTTATTAGCGTAAAGTTGTTCATGGTATCCTGTTATTACCTCCTTTATTTCTGTGAGGTCAGTGGTTATGTCTCCTCTTCCATTTCTGATCTTATTTATTTGCGTCCTCTCTCTTCTTCTTTTTGTCAATCTTGCTAAGGGCCCATCAATCTTATTGATTTTCTCATAGAACCAACTTCTGGTCTTATTGATTTTCTCAATTGTTTTCATGTTCTCAATTTCATTTATTTCTGCTCTAATCTTTGTTATTTCTTTCCTTTTGCTTGCTTTGGGGTGAGTTTGCTGTTCTTTCTCCAGTTCTTCCAAGTGGACAGTTAATTACTGAATTTTTGCCTTTTCTTCTTTTCTGATACAGGCATTTAGGGCAATAAATTTCCCTCTTAGCACTGCCTTTGCTGCATCCCATAGGTTTTGATATGTTGTGTTTTCATTTTCATTTGCCTCGAGATATTTACTAATTTCTCTTGTAATTTCTTCCTTGACCAACTGGTTGTTTAAGAGTGTGTTGTTGAGCCTCCACGTATTTATGAATTTTCTGGCACTCTGCCTATTATTGATTTCCAACTTCATTCCTTTATGGTCTGAGAAATTGTTGTGTATTATTTCAATCTTTTTAAATTTGTTGAGACTTGCTTTGTGACCCAGCATATGGTCTATCTTTGAGAATGATCCATGAGCACTTGAGAAAAAGTTGTATCCTGCTGTTGTGCGATGTAATGTCCTATAAATGTCTGTTAAGTCTAGCTCATTTATTGTAATATTCAAATTCTCTGTTTCTTTATTGATCCTCTGTCTAGATGTTCTGTCCATTGATGAGAAGGGTGAATTGAAGTCTCCAACTATTATGGTAGATGTGTCTATTTCCCTTTTCAGTGATTGCAGTGTATTCCTCACGTATTTTGGGGCATTCTGGTTCGGTGTGTAAATATTTATGATTGTTATGTCTTCTTGTTTAATTGTTCCTTTTATTAGTAGATAGTATCCTTCTTTGTCTCTTTTAACTGTTTTACATTTGAAGTCTAATTTGTTGGATATTGGTATAGCTACTCCTGCTCTTTTCTGGTTGTTATTTGCATGAAATATCTTTTCCCAACCTTTCGCTTTCAACCTATGTTTATCCTTGGGTCTAACCTGTGTTTCTTGTAGACAGCATATAGAAGGATCCTGTTTTTTAATCCATTCTGCCAGTCTATGTCTTTTGATTAGGGAATTCAGTCCATTAACATTTAGTGTTATTACTGTTTGGGTAATGCTTTCCTCTACCATTTTGCCTTTTGTATTATATATATTATATCTGATTTTCCTTCTTTCTACACTCTTCTCCATACCTCTCTCTTCTGTCTTTTTGTATCTGACTCTAGTGCTCCGTTTAGTATTTCTTGCAGAGCTGGTCTCTTGGTCACAAATTCTCTCAGTGACTTTTTGTCTGAAAATGTTTTAATTCCTCCCTAATTTTTGAAGGACAATTTTGCTGGATATAAAAGTCTTAGTTGGCAGTTTTTCTCTTTTAGTAATTTAAATATATCATCCCACTGTCTTCTAGCTTCCATGGTTTCTGCTGAGAAATCTACACATAGTCTTATTGGGTTTCCCTTGTATGTGATGGATTGTTTTTCTCTTGCTGCTTTCAAGATCCTCTCTTTCTCTTTGACCTCTGACATTCTAACTAGTAAGTGTCTTGGAGAACACCTATTTGGGTCTATTGTCTTTGGGGTGTGCTGCACTTCTTGGATCTGTAATTTTAGGTCTTTCATAAGAGTTGGGAAATTTTCAGTGATAATTTCTTCCATTGGTTTTTCTCCTCCTTTTCCCTTCTCTTCTCCTTCTGGGACACCCACAACACATATATTTGTGCACTTCATATTATCATTCAATTCCCTGAGCCCCTGCTCAAATTTTTTTTTCCATTCTTTTCCCTATAATTTCTGTTTCTTTTTGGATTTCATATGTTCCATCATCCAGTTCACTAATTCTAGCCTCTGTCTCTTTAAATCTACCATTGTAGGTTTCCATTGTTTTTTTCATCTCTTCTACTGTGTCTTTCAATCCCATAAGTTCTGTGATTTGTTTTTTCAGACTTTCCATTTCTTCTTTTTATTGATCCCATGCCTTCTTCATGTCCTCCCTCAATTTGGTTTGGTTTTTGAAGAGGTTTTCCATTTCTGTTCGTATATTCAGAATTAGTTGTCTCAGCTCCTGGATCTCATTTGAGCTATTGGTTTGTTCCTTTGACTGAGCCATATCTTCAATTTTCCTGGTGTGATTTGTGATTTTTTGCTGGCATCTGGGCATTTAATCAGATTTCCCTGAGTGTGAGACCCAACAGGTTGAAAGACTTTCCTGTGAAGTCTCTGGGCTCTGTTTTTCTTATCCTGCCCAGTATGTGGTGCTTGTCTGTCTGCGGGTCCCACCAGTAAAAGATGTTGTGGCTCCTTTAACTTTGGAAGACTCTCACTGCTGGGTGTGTGGTGGAGACAGAGGAAAGGTTGTAGGTTGGTTTTAATGGCTTCAAATTGTGAAGTCCTGGGATCTGAATTCTTTGAGAGAGGGATTCCACCTGAGTTGCATTTCACCCCTCCCGTGGGGAAGGTTCAGGTGGTAGAGAGCCCTGAAAGCAGCCTGTTTCTGCATTTGGGGCAGTTGTAACCTGTGTAATCCCAGCACTGAGCCCAGAGGCAATGAAGCCTCCATAGAAACAGCCACAGAAGGCTCTGTTTCACCCCCTTTCCTCTTTTTCCGTTAGCCCAATCGGTGACTTCTGCCTTGATCAGGCCTGAGCTGAGGGCCTATTTTTAGTAGTCAGAAGTTGTTCATTAATGCCACTATTGGTGTTAGGTTGGGCTCAGTCTCTACTACTGTTGGAGACTCTTTCCTTTCCTTCAGGGAAGTCACCTGTGGGGGAGGGTCGCCAGCCACCGCGGCTTGGGGAACCACTGTTCCAAGGCTCCCAGCCGGCCCGGGAAGCCGCGTGTGTGGAAGGGGCTGCAGTTGCCAGCCACTGCGGCTTGGGGAACCGCTGTTCCAAGGCTCCCAGCCGGCCCAGGAAGCTGCACGTGGGGGAGGGGCACCGGCCGCCGTGGCTTGGGGAATTGCCGATCCAAAGCTCCCAGCCGGCCCAGGAAGGAGGGAGGGAGGGGCTCTGGCCGCCAGCCACCGCGGCCCAGGGAAGCGCGCGCCTTTCGGGGACCTCACCGCAGTGGAGTCTCTTAGCCAGTCCAGCTGGTCCAGAATGGGGTACACTGTGTGTCTGGTCTCTGTTGTGGCTCTGGAGTCTGGTCTCTGTTGTGGCTCCAGGGTCATTTGCCATTTCAGAACATTTTACACCTTCCTTTCCAATTTGGAGGAATTTATTTCTTTTTCTTGCCTAATTACTCATGCTAGAACTTCTAGTACAATGTTGAATAAGATTGGTGACAATAGGCATCCTTGCCTTGTTCCTGATCTTAGAGAAAAGCTCTCAGTCTTCCACCACTAAGTAGGATGTTAGCTGCAGGTTTTGTTTATGCCTTTATCACATGAAGAAATTTCCTCTATTCATATTTTCCTAAGTGTTTTTATCAAGAAGGGGTGTTGGATTTTGTCAAATGCCTTTTTTGCATAAATTGAGATGAACATTTTTTAATCCATTCTGTTAATGTGGTGTATTACATTAACCAATTCATGTATGTTAAACCACCTTTGCACACCTGGGATAAATCCTATTTAATTGTGGTGCATAATTCTTTTAATGTGCTGTTGGCTTTGTTTTGTTAGTATCTTGTTCAGGATTTTTACATCTATATTCATAATAGACATTGGTCTGGAATTTTCTTTTCTTGTGGCATCTTTTTCTGGCTTTAGTATAAGGGTGATGTAAGCCTCATACAATGAATTAAGGAATGTTCTTGCCTTTTCAATCTTTGGAAGAGTTTGAGAAGGATTGTTGTTAATTCTTCTTGGAATGATTGGCAAAATTCAGCTGCAAAACCATCTGGTCATGGGCTTTTCTTTCTTGGGAGGTTTGTGATGATTAATTCAATCTCTTTACTTGTAATTGGTTCTATTTCTTCTTGAGTCAGTGTAAGTAGTTTGTGGGTTTCTAGCAGTTTTTTCATTTCATATAGGTTACCAAATTTGTTAGTGTACAGTTATTCATAGTATCCTCTTATAGTCTTTTTTTATTTCAATGAGGTTGGTAGTAATTTCCCCCTTTTCATCTGGGTTTAGTTATTTGCGACCTCTTTCTTTTTCTCTTTGTCAATCTAGCTAAAGTTTTGTCAATTTTATTACTCTTTTCAAAGAACCAACTTTTGGTTGTGCTAGTTATCGCTATTGTTCTTTATTCTCTATTTCACTTATCTTCACTCAAATCTTTGTTACTTTCTTCCTTCAGCTCACTTTGGGTTTAGTTTGCTTTTCTTTTTCTACTCTTTCCACTTTTGAGATTAGGTCTCTGATTTGGAATCTTTCTTCTTTTTTAATATAAGCAATTAGAGATATAAATTTCTGTCTCAGTATTGCCTTTGCTGTATCTCATGAGTTTTGATGTACACTATTTTCATTTTCATTTGCCTAAAGATATTTGCTAATTTTCTTTGTGGTTTTCTCTTTAACCCATTGATTGCTTAAGAGTACAAATATTTGTGAATTTGTTCCAAATATTTGTGAATTTTCCATTTCTCCTTCTGTTATTGATTTCTATCTTCATTCCGTTGTGGTCAGAGAAGACAGATTGTATGATTTCAGTATTTTTGATTTTACTGAGATTTTTTTTTTTTTTTTTTTTTTTTTTTTGCTTAAGATATGGTCTATCTGGTAGAATTATCTATGTGCACTTGAGAAGAAGGTATATTCTGTTGCTGTTTGGTGAAGTGTTTTATATATGCCTGTTAGATCTAGTGGGTTTAGAGTGTTATTCAAGTCTTCTATTTCCTTAGTGATTTTCTGACTAGATGGTCTGTCCATTATTGAAAGTGTTGTATCAAAGTCTCCTACTATTAATGTAGAACCACTTATTTCTCCCTTTAAATCTGTCAGTATTTGCTTCAAGTTTTGGGGCTGTGCTGTTAGGTGCATAAATATTTATGACTGTTATATCTTGTTGAATTGATCTCTTTATCAGTATATAATAACCATTTTTGTCCCTCATGACAGTTTTAAACTTAAAGTCTATTTTATCTGGTATTAGTGTAGCTACCTTAGCTCCCCTTCAGTTTATACTTGCGTGCCATATTTTTTTCTATCCATTAACATTCAACCTATTTATGTCTTTGAATTTAATTAATTTGAATTATTTAAACAGCAGGCAGTCAGGGAATGATTTTTTTATCCATTCTGCTAATCTCTGCCTTTGACTGGAGAGTTTAATTTATTTATTTTTAAAGTTACTACTCATAATGTAGGACTTTCTTCTGCCATTTTGCCATTTGGTTTTTGTGAGTCTTATACCTTTTTTGTCCCTCAAATCTTCATTAAAACCTATTTTCATATTTTTTTTTTATTTTTTGTATGGTACCTGTGCCGGTTTGAAGCTGTTATATGCCCCCAGTAAAAACTATGTTCTTTTAATCCATTCCTAGGAGTGGAGACTTATTGTGAGTGGGACCTTTTGGTTAGGTTGTTTCAACTGAGATGTGATCCCCCCAATTCAGAGTGGGTCTTAATCCTTTCACTGAGGTCCTTTATGAGTAGATATAGGACAGAAAAAGCCTAGAGAACTTAGAAAAAAAAAGCTCCAGAGAAGCTAACAGAGGACCCACAGAGGGAGCCCATAGAACCAGGGCTGAAGGCAAAAAATCCTGAGAGTGAAGGACCAGCAAATGCTAGCCATGTGCCTTCCCAAGGACAGAGGTGTCCCAGATGCCAGAAGTTTCAGAGTCCAGGTATTGTCCTGTTGATGCCTTAATTTGGATATTTCCATGACCTAAGAACTGTAAATTGTAAGTTAATGCATCCCAATTTTAAAAGCCAACCCATTTCTGGTAATTGCATTGTGGCAGCTTTAGCAAAACAAAACAGTACCACATTTAGTCTCTTCTCATTTCTTTCTGGACATATTTTTTGTATATTTTCCTTGAGGTTACCACAGAGTTAAAATTTAACATCCTATATATAAATATAACAATCATATTTGATTTGATACCAACTTAACTTCAATAATATACACATAAACTCTTCTTATGCCCCTCCACCTCCCATCTTTTTATTGTACTTGCTACAAATTATATCTTTCCATACTCATAGATTTATCATTACTTTTTATGAATTTGCTGTTTAGCCACTGTAGGAAGGAAGGAGTGTAGTTACATACCCCCCATAATACAATACAATAATACTGGCATTTAAATTAACCAAATGGTTACCTTTACCATAGTTCTTTATTTCTTTATGCCACTTTGAACCACTGTCTAGTGTCCTATCCTTTCAGTCTGAAGAACCCCCTTTAGCATTGCTTAGAAGGTAAGTCTACTGATGATGACTCCCTCCACTTTTGTTTATCTTAATTTCTCCCTCAATTTTGAAAGACAGACTTGTGGATTAAAAAAAAAATCCAAGGTTGGCAGTTGTTTTCTCTCAACATTTCTGGCCACCTTGATTTCTGATGAGAAATTAGAAATCAGTCTAATTGGGACTCCCTTATACACAACACTTTGCTTTCCTGTTGCAGCTTTCAAAACTCTCTTCTTGTCCTTTGCATTCAACAGTTTGATCAGTATGTGGCAGAGTATATAATTCCTCAGGTTTATCTTGTTTGGTATTCTCTGGATTTTTTGGATATGGGTAGTCATGTATTTTGCTAAGTTTGCTAAGTTTTCTGTCATTATTTCTTTGAATATACCTTCTGCCCTTTTCTCTCTTTCTTCTCCTTCTGAGACTCCGATCATGTGTATATTGATATGCTTGATGAAGTTCCCTAGGCATCTTAGCCTATTTTCACTTTTTTGTAATTCTTTGTTCTTTCTGCTCCTCAGCCTGACTCATTTCAATTGTCTTGACATTGAGTTCACTGATTCTTTCTTCTTCTGGTTCTAGTCTGTGATTAAAATCCTCATAGGAATTTTTCATTTCAGTTATTGTGGTGTTCAACTCCAGTAATTCTGTTTGTTTCCTTTTATATTCCTTTTATAAAATTTCTGTCTCTTCTCTGAGATTCTCATATTGTTCATTCATTGTTTGCCTTATATCCTTTAGTTCTTCACATTTACCTTCATCTCCTTCAGCATACTGAAGATCATTTTTTAAAAAGTCTTTGTCCAATATGTCCACAGGCTGGTCTGCTTCATTACTGTTTTCTGGATTTTCATCCTTTTAGTTTGGATGGGCCATCATTTCCTGTTTCTTTGTTTGTTTTGCAATGTTTTGATGCATCCATTTTAAAATTTTAAAATGTTAACTTGGATTTATCCCCCGAGAGTTCTGTTTCTTGAGTTTGTACTTAACATGATATGACAGAAATTTTCTCTAGTGTCAGGAGCTAACAAAACCAAATGGGTTTTGCTTTGACTGCTATTCTTCATCAGAGTTCAACCTCCTATACAGAGGGTCTTGTTGGTCTTTTTGGGTCCATGTCTTGTCCTGGGATTGTGCTTGTTAGTGGCCTTAGGAATTCCCTGTTTCCAGGGGTGTGAATTCCCCCTTTGTTTCCTAGTAAACTGGCCTTCTCCCTCTCCTGTGTTCTGTGTAACCCTTTGTCCCAGGCCACCTGCCTCAATTGTTTCTTATACTGCTTTCATTGTCTTACACTGCTTTTGCCTGGAAGGCAAATTCTTTTCCATCAGACAGGTCAGTTTTTCCCAGCTGGGACAAAGCTGAGGACTCAGTAACGGAGTGCTGTCCAGTTACAAACTGCCCTGGAGAAGAGATGAGAGAGGGGCCAGGAAAGGCTACAGGAGTGTCTTCCATGGCTCCCTAAAACTGTACTTTCTTGACATGGTACCAGCCTGTTCTAGTTTGCTAACTGCTGGAATGCAATATACCAGAAACAGAATGGCTTTTAGAAAGGGAAATTTAATAAGTTGTTAGTTTACAGTTCTAAGGCCAAGAAAATGTCCCAATTAAAACAAGTCTGTAGAAATGTCCAATATAAGGCATCCAGGGAAAGACACCTTGATTCAAGAAGGCCAATGAAGTTCAGGTTTCTCTCTCAACTGAGAAGGCATATGGTGAACAGGGTCAGGGTTTCTCCCTCATCTGGAAAGGCACGTGGCGAACATGACATCATCTACTAGTATTCTTTCCTGGCTTCCCTTCACAAAGCTCCCTGGGAAGCATTTTCCTTCTTCATCTCCAAAGGTCACTGGCTGGCGGACTCTCTGCTTCTCATGGCTATGTTGTTCTACTCTCTTCACACCTCCCGCTTTCTCCAAAATGTTTCCTCTTTTATAGGACTCCAGTAAACTAATCAAGACCCACCCAAATGGGTGGAGACACGTCTCCACCTAATTCAGCTTAACAACTGCTCTTGATTGAGTCACATCTCCAGGGAGATGATCTAATTACAGATTCAAATATATAGTACTGAATAGGGATTAGAAGAAATGGCTGCCTTTACAAAATGGGATTAGGATTAAAACCTGGCTTTTCTAAGGTACTTACATCCTTTTAAACCAGCACTGCCTGTCAAATGCAGCCCTTCAGCTCTCTTCTGCAGCTCTAAGGAAACTGCCAGCTTTAAATCTCTTTTACAGCTTTTGTACAATGCAGGTGGGAACAATGACCATCCTCAGAGATGACAGGCCCTCAGCAATTCAAAGTTGCTAATCAAAAGCCATGATTAGCACTCAGCATGTTCACTCTTTCCCAGGATATTGGAGAACTGGATTTTTTGTCTCTTTTTGGCACTAGCAAGCTACTCCAGAGGCCAAACCTCACTGCTGCCTGCCATGAGAGTGGGAAACAGGAAAATGGTAACCACTGCAAAGAGAGAACAATTTACTAATATTTAACTTAATTTACAGGTCTCTTCCTCCCATTCTTCCCTGGATGCTATAAAGTGTTCTACTGAGCTCATGGGTTTCATAATCATTAATTCAAATAGTTTCTGCCTGTTTAATGCTTGTTCTGATGGAGGAACTGATTCCTGGAGCTTCCTACTCCACCATCTTCCCAAAATTTCAGATCTATAAGGAGAAGTTTAACAGAAATGTCTATCTGTTTTCACATTGTTACCAGACAAAGACCACGGATTCCTTTGCCCAATGTGCTCAATAACCAATTCCTGAGACACTGGGGTTTCAAAGAGAGAAAAAGTTTATTATGTGGTACATAGCAGGAGAACAGATGGTACATCAGCCCAAAATCTGTCTCCCTGAAATGCAATAATTCTCTTTAATAGAGAAAAAGACTGGAAGATTTTAGGATAATGAGCATAGTGGCCCGAGATGACATAATTAGAGGTGATCTAATTATTGAGCGTGCACAGATTGATTAATGCTTAGTCACAGAACTTATGTAAGAAAATGGTGGAATGATGTATAGGTGACTTGTAGGTTAAAGTCTAAGCTACTGCATATGTCATGCAGGCCCATTTTTGTTAGATTCAGTCTTAGTTATCAAGATAACTTTGGACTTAGGGTAGGTTACTTCTGGGCTGACCCAAGATACTTCATTAAAAAACATTAGAGGCTATCTTTAGTGATTACAAGACTCTAGAGTTGAAAAACTGAACAAATGGGTACAAATGAAGGTTAGTCACAAGGTTTCTACAATCACAGGGGCAAAAGATAAAAGCTATACAATCATTATCAGAGATCAAGGTGGTTGGATTACAATTTAGAGATATCAGGTATTCCATCTACTCCAATATACCGGAGAGCAAAAAGGAATATCTATATAATGATTCAATAATCAAAATTATCCCTTAAATCCTGATTTCTCAGTTACAATATGGTACTGGTTAAGTGGCTTTCTTTGCATGTTTCTCCCACACTCAGCCAAAAAGATCCCATCACATATGGATATACTACAGCAGACCCTTGGGACCTGGGGACTATCCAGGCCATTATCCAGTTGTGACACTCAGGACACTTACTGGTCTGCTCTTTATAGTCCACATTTAAACCTGATCTTTAGAATGAAAAGCAATCCTTGAGAAAGCAGAAACAGTAATATCACTGATGAACCCTGTCTTGTTTTAAGACAACCTGTAGAGTGGCTTGTTTGTGTGTGTGAGGGAAGGGGGAAAGCATATGATTCCAAATTTCCTAAAATTTCTATGTCTTTCCTTCCTTTATATCAAACATTATAGAAAGGAAAGTACAGTGGGGAAGGAGGAGAAACAGACTCAAATCAAAAGATGCCTGAGAAAATGTTTGCTCATACAAACTTGGAGCAACTCAGCAAATAACTCCCACCAAAAGGAATTGTACAGTATGCTAGCTCCCAATATCCCACTAAAGAAAAATGTTCAGCAGAGATGGCCAAGTCTAAGGTTTTTTCCTTTATTGGAGCCCCAAGGCAAAAGTCCATTTTTAATATCATTAGTAATCAGAAGAGTTTGTTAAATTCCTGGAACATGATATTGATTTTTAGTAAACAATTTAATCAAAATGCTGCATTCTATTTCATAGTCAATAATACATAAAACACATAATTATTTCATATCCCATAGACATAGTTTACAGACCTTCTTCCTTCAGGCTTCTGATTCTAGGAACACCTTGTGTAATTTGTTTATCAATATCTGTGCTATCACAATTTAATTCTCTCAGTCTATTTTTAAATTAAATAACTAAAGAAATAATCCAAATTTTAAGTATTGAAATGGCTACTATTATCCCAATTTGTCCACAAAGGTTAAAAAAAATACACATACCTCAACAAATATAAAACACGGAATGATGGAATAACTTCGTTGAGTGTTGTTTCCCACAGCCATTTCTCACACCATGTAGAAGGCTCCACCGTCTAAAACTGTCCAGGCTGAAATAGAAGTAGGCAGCATGGGGTAAGAATGATAGGTTGAGAAGTTCCTTGGCTGCTCCCATTAAACACATCAGCCACTATCTAGATAAGCAGGACGTGTACACACAATGAAAAATAGTAATCTATAACACAGTCAAATCAAGCTACTAATTAATCTTTCCAAAGAGAAGAAAATAATATACACTAGCCATGGACAATCTTACAGCCAAAATGGCCAGGCACCAAGCCATGTCTTTGCCTCCTCATTCTAGGAAAGAGGGAGCAGGAAGTTTAACCAAAAGAAACTACACATAACTACAGTGAATAAATAGAGTCTTCCATATCTGGGTGGCAGCTTAACCCAGTGGATTTCTCTCATGCTGTGAAACTCAGTTTTCTGCAACAAAATAAATCTATCCAGCCTGGCTCTTCCCAATTTATGCCTCATTCTCCTGTTTTGCAACCTAGAGGGTGGTTTGTTATGCCCTTGCCTCTGCCTTTGAAATTTAGTACCAAGCCACTAATCTCTGCCTTCCTTCCTTGACTGTGATTTGTCCCTGCTCCCTTGGCTATATGGCCATGAATAATTTTAATTGAATACATCATCTCTGAAGGCTCTTCTAGATGCCACTGTTTGCCAGCAATCCTTGGTGTTCCTGGACTTAAAGAAGCATAACTGCAGTTCCTGTCTCTGTCATCATGTGGCCTTCTTCCCCTGTGTGTCTCCTCTTCTCATAAGGACACTGGCCATATTGGATTAGGAGCCACCTTACTCCAGTTTGGCCTTATCCAAAAGTTACATCTGTAAAGCTTTTATTTCCAAATAAGGTCACATTCATAGAACAGGGGGTTAAGACCTCAACATATGTTTGGAAGGACACAAACTCAACCCAGAATGCCAATATGAAAACGTTTCTCATTCAGAAACCCCAAGTGGCCCTGGGAAGTACTCTTTGTTGAATAGTGGGTTTTTAAAAATTTGTTTGTTACAGAATAATGAATATTTATGGAGATTCCTTTTCTTTTTCCCTCGAGGACCTTTAAAATATAGCCAGTCTTTGGGCCACGGAGTGATGAGCTTTTCTCTGATGTTAAGGAAGGGACCCAGAGGTGAATACGTGTGACATCAAAATCCATGACCCAGATCTCTTCAAAAGCATCTCTGATAGTAATTTATAGCATTTAACTTGGTGAAACTTCCTGGAAGTTCCTCAACATTTGGCTGGTTCAAGTTTGAAATGAGAGTACGACTAGGGCTTATTGTTAGATGATGCCAAATATTAATTGGCGGGGAGAGGCAATGGGGTAGAAAAGGGAAAATTAAGAGGTAAGAAAAAAATGAGTTGTGAGTGTGACAACGTTGCATTGGTATTCCCTGGTCCTCAGGGTTAGCCATAATCCCCAAACACAGCCCACCCCTAACACATGTTCAATCAGCATTAGCTTCCATGGTGGTCCTGAGCTACCACTGACTGTTAGGGATCTTTCCTATTCAGTGCTCTGTCTCCCACCAGGAGCACAGTTTGCATTTAATTTCCCAAAGCTAGAAAGTCTAAGTATTCTTTTTAAAGCAACAAAGACATTAAGGGATAGGATGTAATCAAATGAGATTGTATGTGAGTGCAAAATAGATTTCATCTTTAGATAATGTGGGATTTAGGAATGCACTACATTGTGTTTTGAAGAGAAACACTTTACTCTGTTCAGTTACAGTGATGCTTTGGAAAACCTATAAAGAATGGCCGTGTGAGCATCCACATAAAATAGGAGGGCAGTGCTGGCACCCTATTTTTTTCCAGATCTTCTCTATTCATTTTCTCCCAGCTAGATTTATGGTCCAGCCCTTTTGCTAGTCCAGACTATTGCAGAGAGATAGACAGAGCATCAGGCCTACCATCTAGGGAAACCTAGAATTGAATCAGCTCTTTGCAGAACAGGAAGGATTCAGGTGACCTGAGAGAAGACCTAGGTTCCCACATTGTTCTCGGTAACTTTTCAGACCAGGAAAAACTTCAGCTTCCCTCAGGGCTCCTACATGGACATTGGCCTGGTTCATATTGCCAATCTTTAGATTTTTCTCTTTGGCTTACATCTGAGGAGTCACCCTCACAGAACCTCAGTTTCTCTTCAGGCCTGGATCCCTGCCAGAACCCCTTCAAATCACTGAGTAGAGACTCTGTGGCCCTATTTGCCTAAGTGAGGATCTCGAACCTATGAGTACGAAGTTCACACATCAACCCTATGCCCAAATGGACAGTCTGCAAGACAGCATTGCCGCTTGCCAATCCCTGCTGCTGGGCTCTTCACATCTGAGTGGGCATCCCAAGGCAGAAAGTTGCCTGAATAATGTCTGAGCTTGCCAGAATCTTACGACTCTGTGAACCTTCTCTAGTTCCATCTTGTAACAATCCCTACTCCAACCCCATTTCTGCACCAAACTTTTTCCCACCTCTGGGCCTACTTGCATGCTATTCTCAGTGCCTAGAATACTCTTCACTATTCCATACTTGCCTATCAAATGCCTCCATTGCCTTAAGATCTCTGATTAAAACCATATTCAATGGAAGATTTCCTTGACCTCCGAGACTGGTTGCGTCTCTCTATTATACACTGTCATTGTATTCCTTCATAATCTTTCCTGGGTCACTGTTTTCTCTTTCTTCTCTAGATGGTCTGCTTTGTCTGGGTCACGTTTGTCTCACTCTTCATGGTAACCTCAGCCCTTCACATAATGCTTGGCATACAGTAGGTGCACAGTCGATGTTAGCTGACATGGACAATGTGCCTGAGCTACCTAGATCTGTCATGATTTCACAAGAGCTAAGAATTTTTTTTAGCTCTAGACCTAGTGCTGAGATTCTTTCATCTAGGCTCAATCTTTTCTGCCCATTCCAACTAGCTAATCCCCAAAATACCTTGGGCGCAAGAAGCAGTGAAAACTAAAGTATTTGGAAAACTTAGAAATCAAAATGGAAACCAGAATGCATTTCAAAATGTAAAACGGAAAGAAAAGATTACGCCAATGGATTCTACCTCTGTCTTTTTTTTTAAGTAAGCAGGCAGAAAATTCATTGAGAATATGTAAGAGGACATGCAGACACTCTAGCAAAGACAGAGGTGAGGGAGGCAAAAGGCAATAGGCAAGGTGGGGCCATTTGCTTTCATAGATTAGGTTTATTTATTCCTTCCCTGGTTCAGCGCTTTTTTTTTCTACTCTCTGTCCTCTCCAGCATGGTGCCTGGTGGTAGATAGTGCATTTAGGTGGTTCTGTTGGCTCTATCCTTCTCCATAGATGACTCACACAGGTGGGCTCCAGATGCATCAGCTGCCATAAGTGGGTAGCGCCTGTTCACTTTATCTGTTCAGGACATGCTCTGCTGACCTTGATTAACTGTCCTTGCTTTAAGGGCTCCTTCATGGTTTTATTTTCTCTCCCCTCTCTTTCTGTTCTAGCCTGCCTCAAATGCCCCCTCAGAGAGTTCTCATACCTTAGTCTTAAGGGGTGCTGAGGGACGAGGGTCTGTCTTCTGTAGTTGCTTCTGGCTTGTCAGGGGGCATAGGCCCTACCTGATGGGGCATAGAACTTTCTAGTTACCTCATTTAAGTTGATAAGGGAGGAGTCCAGAGTGACAGTTGGAATGGCTGAAATATCCTTACATCAGCATTGGTTTGGTATGAATGGCTTCTAGTCTGGAAGACTTCTGTGTCTTTTTTATTGCAAAAAAAAAAAATCACTTTAGATGGCCACTTTAAAAGGTCTATGCTTTGATTAAACATTTAAAAAATTGAAATAAAAAGAGTCAGCATCTGTCTAAAAGTAAGCCATCTGTATTAGAGAATAGTCTTTAAAAAAAACAACCAGCAGAAGGATGATGTCAATGACAAAACACTGCAGGTAACCTAGAGCATTTGAGGGGAAATCAGAGAGCACATCAATGTCTAAATCACTGATGGGGAAGGGCAGCCTGATCTGTAGTCCACTTCCAGCATTTCTGCTCAATAGGAAAACACAGTCACTGGACGAGCAAGGCGTGGTTCTAAGTTCTCTATAAAATGGTTGATATTGTTTGCCCCTAATTTTCTACAAGGGATAAAAAAAGCTGGGAAAGTAGATATCCACAAAGAGCTTTTCTTAGTTATAAAAGAGCGAGTAATGTTTTCTTCAATAAAATCAAAGGCTGGTAGGAAATGAGATTTTGATGCTCAGTTAAATTCAAACCTGGAAGCAATGGAGCAAGAATTAGAAGCATGCTCACACATAGACACACACACACACACACACACACACACACACACACACACACACACACCAGAAGTGGTTTAGATGGTTGGAAAGTTCCAGAGAAAGTTGGGTCACTCTGAAAGTCTGGGGTAAAATAGGCTGAGAACCAGTTCTCATATGAAAAGTAGTGACTGTTATTCTTAATTATACTTAAGTATTTGTATTTCCTTGCATTCTGCTCTGGTTATAAAACATCAAATATAATTTCAAAAGTAATTTCAGCTTTCACCAGAAAACTTTATAGTGAAACCAGTATTATGTCATCAGGATCTCTGTCATAGAACTGACTATAAAGATAAATGATTGATTCAATGTGGTATCTTATATCCTTCCAATGCAAAATACCCATCAATAAAATTTAAGGTGGACTTTCATTATGTTAATGTTTATGACAAAATGGGCCACATTTTTAGAAAGGCTGTGGTGTTCCTAGTGTCATAATGCCTTGACCAAACTATTTTGAAGACAAAGGCATTGAGAAGCAGGTGCCATTTTATTTTACCCATTCACCCATCCATTTCAAAAGCTTTTAGTAAGCCCCTACTCAGTGCAAGGTCTTGTGTTAGGCCTTGAGAAATGGAAACATGAGTTAAACAGCCCTTGACAGCAGGTAGCTTATAACCTGGGAAGAGAAGAAATACAGACAGAAATGCAGAATATATAAAAGTAACAATGTAGACAATGAAAATTCATGGAAGTAGAAATTATTTCCATGGATGAGGTTTTATTTGAGCTGGACTTATGAGGATGGAAAAGCTCTGAGTATGCCCAGGCAGGGGGAGAAGGTTTTCAAGTCATATGGAATGGCATGAGTAAAATATGGAGGACAATAGCCCATATCATATCTATGGAATTACGGTTAGGTGAGTTTGGTCAGCACGTAAGATGACACCAAGGAAAACTGCACTGGATCTACCTAGAATGGAGACTGGGCTAGTTGTTCAATGTCAAGCTAAGGATTTTAGATCCCTTTATGGAGGTGGGGGATCACTAGAGTTAGGGAGAATTACTAGATACACTGCAGTCATCTAGGTGAAAAGCACTCAGAGCCACGCAGGAACTGCCTTCAATCTTGTTTTTGTATTTTTAAGGGTGATCCGGGAGGAGAGGTGGCTTGGAAGGCATTTGCTACATTATTAAGAGAGAGACCAAAGCGCCCTTTCAGACCTCCTCTTCCTTGGATCCTTTACATTTCCCTTGGGCTTCTGTGCTAGGTCTCATCTCCAGCACCACAGGATTTCTAATGATCTAAGAGCTGGGCATTATTAATTAAGTGGAGAGAAAAGAAACAGAAGCTCAAGTCCAGAGTGAGAAATTGCAGGAGAAGAGCAAAAATATCCCATACACTAGAATTTTAAAGAAGCTGCAAAGTCAAGTCCTTTTGGGTGGTGGTTCCAGGATATTAGCCAGCCTTTACGGTCTGCCTGCAGGGAGGTATGTCACAAGCTGTTCTGAGCAGTGGGGAGGCTGCGACATCGTTGTTCTGCCAAGCAAGGCTGCATTTTCCAATTTAAAAAGCTGAGCTACCCAGGGGCCAACCTGTTTGTTTTACAAAAGGGGAGACATGAAGCTAAAGTGTGTGTGTGTGTGTGTGTGTGTGTGTGTGTGAGAGAGAGAGAGAGAGAGAGAGAGAAAGCAAGTGGCGGGCAGAAGGAGGGAGAAGCGAGAGAACCTGAAGCACATACCAAATCTATCTACATGTCAACTCTCTGGAACAAAGTGGGTTTGTTTTTGACATTAGATCCTCTGGCACCCACAGAAATCACAGCCAGGAAGTCCCTGTGCCCTCATGACATGGTAATTAATTAGCTCTTATGGATCCTGTTGGGATCTCACAGGAAACAGGAAAAAGAAGTGAGAGGAATTCCCTTTCACCCCAGGCAATTTTGGAGCAGGGTTCAAACAACACTGGGGTAAGCCATGGTTTCATCGCACTGCTATGCAATCAGTGGAGATCAGTAAGTGTTCCCTGATAGAATCGAACTCAGAATGTTTAACGAGTTTAATAGTAAGGATAATTTTCCCATTAGTCCCCCTGACAAGCATTTATTGAAGACTTATTTTCCATGCCAGAGGTTTTCAAGGTTCTAGCCACAAAGGATAAATGTGACAAATCCATGCATCCTGATAGACCAGTGATGAGTAAACTTAAAGAAGTGCTCATCTAAGCCTGATGGCACACCGCCATTCCCATTGGAGACAAGAATTATTAGCCACTCATAGTATTAAATGAAGTTTATGGGTGTTGAAATTACTGTAAAGGAAAACTACACTGATCGGAATTCCCTATTCTATCTTTAGAACGTGCACAAGGGAGGCTGCATGTCTCAGTAGGAAGAGCAAGCTTTGGAGTCAGACCTGAGCTCAAATACCAGCTCAGCCACTGGGTGAGCATCAAGATGCAGGCAAGTCACTTCAAACCTCTAAGCCTTAGCTTATTCATCTTTAACACAAGATGGGTAATAACTGCCTTGTAAGAGTACTGGGAGGTAAGAGAATGTTCTCAGAGGCCCACTGCCACATCTAGTTACCTACCAGCATCTGCCCCCACATACTCTGCCTTCCCACCTCTATTCCAGCAGAACGCTCCATGCTCCTACATAAAGCCCAACCCTTCACTTTGCACATGATTCCATTGTTTCATGCCTGTGCAAGGATCTCATTCCAGCAATTTTCCCCCTCTCCACATCATTAATATTTGGTTCCCTACTGATTCATCCTTTTACCATAAGGAAAAAAAAAACACTCTTGACTCAGCTCCCCTACCAGCCACTGCTCCATATATTTGCTCTTTGCAATAAAACTCCTCAAAAGAGTTATCTATCTATATATAACAGCAACAAAAAATTATCAGACACCACTTATGTGACATCTAGGATCCTCTTGACCTTACTTATCTTTGGGGCACTTGGTCAGTTGTTTTTCCCCAGATGCCACCTGTAGAGTGACCACCTTCAAGAGGATATAACCTCACCCCTGCCCCTCACCCCCATCCCTGGGGCTTCCTTGGCACCAACATGTGAGATACAAAAGCTCAGAGCCCCAGTGTTGGCATTCCAGAAGTGTGGGAGAGTTAGCCTCCCTGGGGAAACTTTGGATACACCTAAGAAAGGAGTCAACAGCAGATAAATTCTTCTCCTTTCCTAATCCCATAAGCAGCAGTGGAAGAAACTGAAACGTATTAGCTTCAGTACCCACACAAATAAGATTGGTAGCACACCCTCATTTTGGCTTTGCCCCCTTCCTTACCATGACCCCCTTTCTTAAATCTCTTATCCTAGAACTGTTCTTTCTACCAAAGCAGTAGCAGGTATATTTTTCTTCAGACCTGGCTTTCTGGAGGAACAAGGCTGAGCTACTCGCTGTTTCTAAGTCTCCTCTCATTTTCTCTTAAGCCCACATCAGTCACGCTTTAGCTTGCACTAAAATTGTTCATCAAAGTCACCAACTTGATACCATTTCCAACGGGTACTTGCCAGTTATGATTTACTTGTCCTATTGGTACCATCTGACATGTTAGTCACTCCATCCTATATTTTCTTCACTTGGTTTCCCCTTTGGCTCTTACCTTTGTCTCTTTTGAAAGCTTCTTAACTCTTATTACTCAACCTTTTATTAATGGAATGTTCCAGCACTCAGTGCCTCTTCTCTTTTCTTCCACATTTACTCTTTTGACAATCAAACCTAATCTCATGACTTTAAATATTATCTGTCATATTTCATTGACAACCCCTGTCCATGATAAGGCATACCATTATTTTGTGTACCACCAAGAAAGAAAAAAACAGTTGTCAACATTTGTCAGACACATCCTAATTTCAGGGATTTAAAATGTGAAAAATATGTTCATTTTAGAGTTAATAAAATATGTTGACTATCAGTAATTCCCAAAAATATATTTTCAGCAATACTTCTCTTTGACATTCCAGATTCATATACTCAGCTGCCCCCCCTCCATATCTTCACATGGCCCTGATGTCTTCGCTCAATCCCCCAATCCTGCTCTACCCAAGTCCTTTCCAATCTCGGTTGATCCTTCCAGTTACTTAGGTTAAAAATCTTGAAGTCATTCTTGACTCCTCTCTTTCTCTTATATTTCACATGCAATCCATTAAGAAAGCTTGTTGGCTAATATCTGTGAATAACTGCAGATTCTGTCCTCTTCCCAACACCACCCTGATCCTAGCTCTCCTCATCGAGTGCCTGGATTAGCTCAAAAGCATCCTAATTTATCTCTTTGTGTCTATCCTTGTCCTCCCAAGTAGAGAGATTCATTTTTTTTAAGATCACATTATTCCTCTACTTAATACCCTTCCTTGGCTTCTTCTTTTACTCAGAGTAAAAGTCAATTTCCCTACAATAGCCTTAGTGCAGTGTCCTCTTTGGCTCTTCGTTCTCTTTCCTAGTAGTCTTCCCCTCAATCACTGCTCCATCTACACTGACCTTGTTGATATTCCTTGGATACACCAGGTATACTCTTGCCTTAGGGCCTTTACTCTGGGTATTTTCTCTGGAATGATCTACCCCCCTCCCCCCCATATCAACATGTTGACTTCCTCCACCTCCTTTAATAACATCTTGTCATCTTACGATATCACCTTCTCTAGAATGCCCATCCTGATCATCCTTGTGTGTGTATCGTGTATGTTTAATATCTTTTAAAATTAAGAGTTAGTTGTTGACACTAAAATCCAGATTGTCAATGAGTTTTGTTACATGTATACACCTATGCAAACAATGCCTCAATCACATTCTTGTACTTAATTAATCTTACATACGTAGTCTTTTATGTCTGACTTCATTTGCTCAACATGTTTTTGAGATTCATCCATATTGTAGTGGAATCAGTAGCCTGTTCTTTTTAATAAGTGAGTTGAGTGTAGACCAGGACAAAAATACACTAAAATTTGTTTAGCTACTCTCCAATTGATGGATATTTCAGTTAGAAAATTTTTGCCAAATAAGTTTGCATATAATACCCCTGTCATAAGTCTTTTCGTTGACATATGCATTCATATATATCTAAGGGTAGAATTGCTCAGTCATAGTATAGGTTCATGCTTGGCTTTATTAGAAATTGCCAAATAGTGATTAGAACTTTTTTCACTCCCACAGCAATGTATGAGAGATTTAGTTCCTTTGCATTCTTTCCAACATTTAATATTTTTAATCTTTTTATTTTTAGCCATTCTAGAGGAAATATAATGGTGTATCATTGTGGTTTGAATATGCACTTCTCTAATGACTAATATTGTTGAGCATCTTTTAATGTGCTTACTAGTCATTCACATATCCTTTTTTTGATGTGTCTGTTCTTTTTTCCCCCATGTCTTTGGACCACTTTTGAAATTAGGTTGTGCGACTTTAGATTATTAGTCTGTTTAAGTTATTTGCTGGATTCAAGTTTATTGTTGCTTTGCCTTTCCATTTTCTTAACAATGCCTTTTCATGAACAGAAAATTTTAATTTCAGAGAAGTTTAATTCATCAGTTTTTTTTTCCATTTATGGCTATTTCTTTCTCCTAAGCACCATTTTCCAAAGATAGTGTTTTGGGTTTTTTCTAGAAACTTTATTGTTTCTGATTTTACTTTAAGCAATCTAATGTTTCTTGTGTTGATTTTATGTATGGTGTGGAAGGGTGCTGACCGTTCTTTTAAACATTGCCTCCTCTTCCCTTCATCCAGCATTTTGATCCTCCTCACCCTACATCAACTTTCTTCTTTCTCTACACCATTTATGGTCTAAAATACTATATAATGTATTCATTATGCTTATTGTCTTTCTCCTACTTCCAGAATGGAACAGCACTCCTTGTATATTTTGTTCACCAGTGCCCTCCAGGGTCTAGTATGGTACTGCTTGATAAATTGTTGAATGAATAAAAGAAGCAGCATAAGTGCTTTTTTAAAATTTTTTAACTGTGTGTCAAATCTTGCACAGGGAGCTTTTATGAAACCCTTTTCTTATCTAAACAATAAATCAAGAATTTTCCTCTTTCATATTATTTTCAAGGACAAAATCGGTTTTGGCATAAACGCATGTGGTTAACTATTGAAATAAAGAGGGAAAAAAGAGAGCACACATAGGACATAGGAATTTGGCCTCTCAGGGGTATTCAAGTAATCAGCTTCCTCTTCTTTCCTCAAGCCTTTGCAGAAGGAAGAAACTAAGCAGGAGGACAGAGGCAGATGAGCTGATGGGCACAGGGAGAGGCAGAGCCCACTGGGTGTCACAGCTCAGGAGGGTCCTAGCAATGTACTGTCATGGCCCAGCTCATTACACAGGGCAAGTCTGGTCCAAACTGCAGGCAAACTAGAATCAATTTGGCCAATCCACAGAAAATTATGATTTTTTTCACTCTGTATTTATATGAATATTGCTGGGGTTGAAGGGTCAGGGAGAGGATGAAGCCTGAAATAATCTAAATGCAGGCCACAGTCCTGGGGTCAGGAATAAGTAAGCATCCACGGCAAGAGCTCTAGCTGGGAATTCCTGTTTTAGACACTCATGGTGCCCAAATCCAGAGATCCAGAATCAATTCATTCATTCATATTGATATACACTTAGATTATATAGTCTCTTGGAAAATGACATTGCCAAAAGATTACTAGTGAGAGCAATACAATATCTTTGGGGCAAGTAATAGGGGACCTAACACAAGTCTTTCCTGAAGAAATTATCTTTGGTGACATAACAATGTTCTTGGCACGTTGTCTGAATTGAAGTGCAGTCCAGATGGCTGAAACATAAAGAGCAAGGGAAATGGGGGCATGCAGTGAGAATAGAGAAGAAGAGTCCTGATGATGCA
Source organism: Tamandua tetradactyla (assembly GCF_023851605.1). Taxonomy (NCBI): domain Eukaryota; kingdom Metazoa; phylum Chordata; class Mammalia; order Pilosa; family Myrmecophagidae; genus Tamandua; species Tamandua tetradactyla. Next base: position 18,460,537 of record NC_135328.1, on the reverse strand, counting down.
GGAACACACAGGCCATGTTAAGAAGTTTGGGATTTGTTCTAAGGATAATAGTAAACTCCTGAAAGGCTTTAAGGGAAAAAGAGTGCCATGAACTGATGTGCTTTCATTAAAGTTTATTCAGGTGGCAAAGAGGAGTTTTGGAGGGTGGGACAAGAATTAATGGGGAGAGGCAACCAGTCCTGGGCTCCTGTGTTCATCTAGGCAGGATGAGATGGTGAATCAGATTAAGGATAAGGTAATAGATAGGTGAGTGAATTCAAAAGATAATTAGAAGAGCAAATTGGTAAGACAGGAATTGATTAAAAGTGGGTGTGGTGGGGATGTCAGAATACTTTTCCTTATTGATTTCATGCCCTCCAACTGAGTTAGCATTCTGATTACTCTCCCATTAAATCACCTGCAGCCTCTTCCTCAGTCTTTGCTCATAAATCCCAACTGCTTCCTTCCAGCCTTCACGAGCACAGCATGGAAGAGATTACTCTTGGACTAGCCTCACCACATCATTCTTTTATAATACCACATTTTTAAGGAAAAACCACAAAACCAATACCTTATTGTAAATTTACTCCCTAAGTCGTTTCCTAAATATATATGAATGCCCTTCCTTGTTTTCTCTTTGCCCTTCCAATGCCTACATGTCTTTCAAGGATAGTTCAATCTCCACCTCAGATCACTATTCTCAATCCAGTCAGTCATCTGCAACAATGTGCTTTGACCTACCAATGAGTCATAAACACTCTCTGAGGCAGTGATTGGTGCGCAAGCTCAGACAACATCATGGCATCAATACAATGATAGGGTTGCATAAGATGATCTCTTAAACGCTTTCCAGTCTATGATTTGCATTTTTTTGCTCTCATTTTGTCTTTCAGTCAAATCACAAGTTCTATTTAATTTCTGTGGGCATATTTGTTATCTTTTCATCCAGCTTACAAGTCACAAGGGCAATTGGACTTAAATAAAGTCTTTCTATCTCTTACATCATCTCCCATGGTGTTTTGGATGTCAATTAAATGAGCAACACATAGAGAATATTTATGGTTGTTCCAAGAAGAACTGTGGAAAAAGGGATTGACAGTTTGCTTTCAGCTCCAACTCCCTTTACTCCTTCTCACCCACCTCTGCAGTAACACCCAGCAGGACTTCAAGTAGGCAGTCAGTAAATGCTGCTAGATTGAACTGTCATATCTGCAGAAGACCCAGCAATTAAAGTGTAATATGTTCATGTTTATTCACATTAGGAGGAAAATGAGTGAAATCAAACAATTCCCAGCCCAATTTTGTATCAATGGTTTCATCTAGTTCTTTTAGTAAAATTCCAAAAAGCAAACAATCAAATATAAAACAAAAATGAATACTAATACTCTTGAGCTTTACTTCCACCTTCCCTTTTTTTTGTGGAAGCACTTATGAAGGTGTCTAAAAGTGAGGTTCCCAGGGCTGGAGGGAGTGGTGATTTTATAGAGCATTTACTTACTCTCTCAATCTAACACTCAGAAGAACCCCCAGGAAATAGATTTGATTGTGAATTGTATTTTATAACTGAGGAAACAGTTTGCAGAGAGTCTAAGAAGAGAGTCCCAGATCGCCTAGCTGGTAAGGGTTAGAACTGGGAATTATACCCTGCTGTCTGGTCCCAGATTCTGTGTACTTACTCACCCTATCAATTTCTTCTCCAGATAAATAAAAAAGGAAGCACACGGCTTAATGCACAAACCTGGTCATCAGTCTTCCAGCCAATGGCCAGCTCACTCTTGGATGCACTGGTTCTCTTTAGAGCCCAATAAACAACCAGGGATTATGATTTCTAGGATACAAGTACTGATTTTTTCCTAAACTCAAAAGCATTCCAACAGGTTAGTGGCCAGGGTACATTTAGAAGTGTGTTTAGGAGATCACACAGACTTTTTTCTGTCTAACTCACTAAATCTTCACACTTCATAGGATGGTAAAAATTATTCCAGTAGTTTGATGCTATTTGGTAACCCAGCTTGGAATTGGTTAAGAATGTACATTAGCCCCCAGGAAAGGTGTGTGGTTATTGACTAACCATGCTGACTGCTATATATAAATGAATTTGGGGGTGAAGTTAATGCCCTGACCCTGTGTTCTCACAAGTATGCCCTCCTGGTCTCTGTACTTTGTGGTTTGCAACCTACAGAGTGAAACTTGGTCATAGGTACTAACAACCTATGCACCAGTCTGATGTCACCAGAATGCCATCGGAATGGCAGGATTTCCTCCCTGGGTCAGCATCAACCCATCATGGCTAATAAATGTGGGAAACTTTGCATCTAGGTGAAATAGCACCAATTAGGTGGACTTGAGCACTAGGTTTAGAGTTAGACAGGGATAGATTTTAAACCTGGCTACTCTGGAACAAAACAAGTAAATGAGGTTAAGTCCCTGTGAATTGCTATGTTTCTGTCTACTCCTTTTATAGTTCTGAAGATTACTGCAAGGGTAAATTACTTGATGCACATAGTATTTAGTACATGGTAAGTGTATTAGGGTTCTCTGGGGAAACAAAACCGACAGGATGTGTATGTGTGTGTGCATGTGTATGTAAATAAATATTATGAGACTTGTTATAGGATTTGGCTCAGAAACCATGGTGGATTGGCAAGTCCAAATTCTCTAAGGCAGGCTGCAAGCTGGGAACTCCAATGAAAGTTTCGATGAATTTCCCAGGAGAATCTAGCTGGCTGAAGTAGAGCTAGAAATTCTTCTTGCTGACTGCTGAAATCATCAATTCTCCTGTTAAGGCCCTCAGCTGATTAGATGAGAATTCTCCCATTGCTAAAGACAATCTCCTTTCTGATTGTAGATGTAATCAGGCAAAGCAGCAATCAACTGACTAATGATTTAAATCCACAAAATATCCTCACAGTAACAAATCAGGCCAGTCCTTGCTTGACCAAACACCTGGACACCATAAACTAGCCACTGGGACACACTAACTTAACCATCACAGTAGGTGTTCAGTAAGCATTTATTGAATGAATGAAAGCCCCTTACACTCAGCATTTGCAGCTCAGTTTTCCACTTTTGTCCTTGAGAATCCCAATCGCATGGATCAGGGAGAAACTGCTACACTTTTCTGCTTAATAAGAAAGAGCTGTTTTCAGAGAACATTGATACTATTTATCAAACATTCTCCTGAGTCACCATGATAAAAGGTTATGAATTACTTAGCTTTGGCTAATTCCCAGGACACCTAATATGTTCACATCTATTTTCAGAAAAGCTTCAGATTTGAAAATGAGTTAACTACATAAATTTTTTTTTTCATGGAGTAACAGCAAGGCAGTCAAGCAAGCAGCAGTATGCAGGCAACATTTTATCAGGCAGAGCTTCATAAGGAGGAAATTCGTTCTTGAGATTGGAGGAGAAACGTGGATAATGAGATAACGTTCATTATCAAACGTGGATAATGAACCAATCAGCAAAAAAAAATTAAAAGGCACTTGTGGACACTGCCTGAAGCCCTTCATAAACCACATTCTCCAGAATGGAGCAGACCCAGCAAGGCAACTGGGGAAATGAAAACCCTATGTGTAGAGCTCAGTAATGGGTCAATGCTGGCAAAAAAGTTGAGTCCCAAAGATAGGAGAAAGTCCCACAAAAGCAAAGCCCAAAAGTAATGGTGAAATTGAAGCTAGATTGTTTCCAACTTAAAAATTAATTAATGAATCCAATTCCCTCTTTTTTAGCAAATCCTTCTGAGAGGGCTTGTGGCCTTTGTGGTTGGCACCAAATTCTCAGGTTTTTCCCTGAGTAAATAAAGCTAATCAGGAAATCATTTTCTTTTTCCAAAGGAAGCCAGGCACTTTGCATTGTTTTGCAGATGAGCCAAAACTGTTTGCCATCAATGCATTTTGTTTCGGATCTTTGTAGTAACTCAGCCTGGATGCAATCCAAAATCTTACATCAATTTGATGCTAGCTCGATGTAAGAAAATTAAGTTTAGCTTTCACACAAGATGGCACAGGAAAGGGCTGCAGGACTGTTCAAACCAGTCTTGCAGGCAGGGAAAGAGAGAGCTTCTGATGCAAACCTAGAATTGGTTCCAAATAGGTAGGAACAAGTCTAAATAAGTAACAGCCAGGGTCATTGAAATGTAAAGCATAATCAAAAGGGGGAACCTTCGGTAGGAAGTTTGAATTAGACTATCTGGATAGGCTGTAACCTCTGGACTATCCAATCAGCAGAGAAACAGGGGAGGGGCCTACATGTTAGGTGTAGGTATAACTGTTTTTGCATTCTATTGTTTGGCACACCAGCCACTATTTTTCAGCTAGGCACCCGTTCCTGCAAGATCATGAATAGATTCTTTTCTTTTCCACAATCAGGTGAGTGCTTATTCTCTTTCAGGTAGAGCATTCTTTCTAACCATTCAATGGCAGAAGATATTTCAGCTTTTAGGTGGTGGGGAAAAATACTGTCAGGCTGTTGCATCAGGCAGACATACCTGGTTGAAAAGTGAAAAGTTCAACTAAGAGAAAAATTGTTTGTTGGCTACACAGTACTACACATTGTGACATGGCATAACCCATAACACCTTCATTCCAGGCCTTTGAGGAAGATATTATTGTATATCCGTTTTACAGTTGTAGACACTGAGGCTCAGAAGAATTAAGTAACTTGGCCAAGGTAGCCACAAAGCTAGAAGATGTTGATGCTAGAACAAAAATTGCATCCATTGGCTTACAAAGTCAGGGGGCTTTCTCCACCATGGTAGCTCCCCATTCTACATAATAATAACCCAGGAGATCATGGCAAGGCTATTGTTTTGGTTCTAAATGAATAATATGAATAAATACTTAAAATAAGAAGAAGAATTAAATACCTGCTATGAATAATTAAGTACTTAAAATTAAATACTTGAAATAATACAAAATTAGTCTCAGTGCAGGAAGATATACCATGAGTCATTTGGTCCATGTACCCATCTATGCTTAGAGTTTCAGAAATGGTTTTTTACAGTTTGAAACCAGGTAACAATCTTATGGCCAGGGAAATTCCCCTTATAAGACATCCTTATCTCCTTCTTTAAATAAATAGCTTATATTTTAAGTTTCTTCCATGTGCTAGGCAGTGCTATGTTCTCAAGTCATGCCCTAATGAATCTCCAAAAGAGTCTTATAAGGTAGGTGCTATTATGAATATTCCCATTTTAGAGAGAAAGAAGCTGAGGTTTAAAGTGGCTATGTAGCTTATCCAACATCACACAACTAGAAAACCTCATTGCAAGGATAGAAACCCAGATTATTAATAAGACTGCCAAGGTTGTCGGAGAAAAGTGAGCTACTAAAGGAAGTAAGCATGATGAGCTCCTATTATTTCCTGGCTTGACATCAGTGGATAATTGTGCTTATTTGCAAACTGTGGAGAGGCGTTCAGTAACCCAATACTTTCTTCTATCCAAGGGACATACCATGCTTCTCTTTTTCTTTGATTTGCTAGACTTAGAATACCTTGAGTAACTGAGGCAGTACACTAGCTACAGTGTACTGAGCCCATATTTTAACACCTGCAGTGAACTAAAACACTCCTACAGTTTGCTCCATTTGTGAGCAGCTCCGCTGATCAGAAAATCTTATTTATACCATACTCCTTATAAGTAAGATGTAAGGAAACTCCCACTTATATATCTTGTAGGTCAAGGGCAAAAAAAAAAAATTGCTGATGAAGTGACATTACCAAAAGCACAGAGATTTAATGCTATTCATTGACGCACGAGTGATCTTGAATGAAATTGAGAGATATTCTTTTTCAAGGACAGCGTAATAGCTAAAGGGGTATAATGTTTTATACCCAGAGAACCATCCAGCTACAGACAACTTGTCACACTAAAGTGGTTAAAATTTAAAAAAAAAAACAAAACAATTTTCAGTGACATTTTGAGTGCCTACAAGAGGCGCAACTGAATGAGGAAGTTTAAAGCTCTTTTTAAAAGATCACATTTTCATTTCACTTGAGATTATTTCCAGTCCTATGATTTTTGCATAAATATTTATGGAATCCTGATGGCTGATTTGATTATAAGTCTTTCATCCAGGAATCTGTCCCATTTTAGGCACTCCCTGAAACCTGGTTCTTTGCTAATCTTCAGTCCATATTAAATACACAACCGTTTTAACAGCCTCAATGGTCATATTTTTTAATTCTCATGTTTGTAATGCATTCTACTTCATGGAATCATTATTTGGGGGCAGATATTTGAAGACTCAAATCCCAAGACAAAATGGATGTCCCATATGAAATCTTTCAGTGTGATCAAAGATTAATAATGTACTAAATAGCCCCAAAACAAAGAGAGCAAATAGGCACTATTTACATCATCAAAATTCTTTTTACTTTGTTTCCTTTATGTGGTCCCCACATAACTCTGGGAAGTAGTATCCGATTGTACTGAGAAAGAACAGTAAGGAATGGAAAGGCAAATTCACTTATTTCAGTACCACATAGCAACTAAGCCAAAATAGTTCTCAAATCAGGTCCTCTTATGCTACCTGACTTCTCTAGCTATAGAGGAAGTTCAATTCCTGATTACCCAAACGGCAACAAAATCAATTTACTCTTCTTCCACCCATTCCAAGAAGGTCCAAGCTCTCTCCAGGCAAGTACTAAAGGAACCTGAAAGCATTTGCATTTACGCTTAACTCTCTCCCTCCAAGATCCCCCTTGGAGATGCTCTCACCACCATCAAATTCCTCTTAGTACTGAAAGACCTGCATTTTGTCCTGGTACCATCATGTCACAATAAGCAAAATAATTCCTCTTTGTGGAAGAATTGTGGTATGGTCAGAAGAGTCCAGCTTTCAGCATTTCAGTCTCTAGAAAGTGAGATGCAAAGGCTAAACTTGTGAACACATAGCTTGGACCATGGCATTTGTCCATTTCGGTCAGCTCAGTTCCTACGAACACCCTCTTCCCATCATGAATGTGTTTCACATGATGTTTCCTTGTGCTTGTTTGTGGAAGTGACCACAATCATCTCCCTGGACTCTTTGTTGTCTTTGAACTACACTGTAGTTCTGACTTACCACCTCTTCCCACTTGGCTTTCTTTCAGCCTTTCTCTTTTGTTCCATGAAGCCACAGTTTTATTATTTCTTCATGGAAACTTAAATATATATATATAATATATATATATAAAGTAATATTTTCTGAGTTTGAAAAGTTAAAAGTTCATAATCCCAAATAGCAATTTCTTATTTCCTCTTTCTTAATCTCCATATCCCACTTTTCAGTAGCAATCACTCAGAAAATTTTGGTTTTTTCCTAATGATATTTACCATCCTATTTCTAAATAAAATGGTTTTGCTATGTTTGAATTTTTCCATTTTAGACACTGCCTCTGTGCAAATAAAACAAAGGAAGCCATTAGATTGGAGCCACGAGCATTGGCCAATCCCTGACCAACAAACCCAAGTAACCGCTGAAACCTGAGGCAGCCTTTCCATACACACCGGCTGTTCTAAGAGGTGAAGTTCTAATGCCAGCCAGTCAGAAACAGATTCCTTAGGAAGGAGCTTTCCACCAGAAATAACCCAAATAAGGCAATGAAGCTTAGATATCAAATCAAATTCCACTGGAAACAGATCAAAAAAGGTAATGCAGTTTATTCAATCGCAAAATTTTCATCACTTGCATCTGCATTTGCCCTGTATAAGCCTTTTCTTTCTCTTCTTAGGTGGAGCTCCTTATCACTTTTAGTTTGGTGCTGTCCAATTTGCCAACTATTTGTTACCCAAATAAACTTCAACACAATGTTTAATTTATCTTTTACACCTCCTTTTATAGAACAGTATTTATAGCTCTTATACTACTCCACCCAAGCAACACTTTCCCTTCCTCTATTTTCTCAATGAAATCTATAAAAGGTAAATCAGTTTCCCTGCTTGCATTTTCGTGGCCATTTAAATATTGTTTAGAAGTGAACCACGTTGTGAAGGATGTTTACTTTTCCCACTGCTTAATTTAATCTCAATTGATTGTTCTCTTGGTCTTTTGCACAATTGTTGTCCTGGGAGTTCTCTTAACCTTCATCCCTTCCCTTTTTCCTGTCTGCATTACAAGTGTGATTTTTCTTTTTTGGTTTACTCCCCTATTTTGATGGAGCATGTCCTGCAGTAGCTTTCCAAGAAGAGAAAAACTATATACATATATTTAGATTTTCCATACCTGAAAATATCTTTCTCCACTTACACACTTAATTGACAGCTTGCCTAGGTATAAAATTCTAGATTGGCACTCATTTTACATCAGAATTTGGATGACATTGCCTTTTGGACTTCCATTTTGTTATTGAGAACTCTGTTTCCTCTGTATGTGATTTGTTTTCCTCTTTGGAAACTTTACAATGCTTAGTTTTTCCAAATATTCTAAAATTTCATAATGATGTACTATGGTTCTAAATCTTTGTCTAAACATGAAATGGATCATCAAGAGTTTCTTCTGATCTGAAAATTTAAATAAGGAACTTTTTAAAAATTAATTATTTGATATTTCCTCTTCAACATTTTCTTCATTTTGGACTTCCTGCTATTTGTCCCATTATTTGTGCACATTTTCTGCAATTCTTAAATCTCTTTCCATTTTCATAAAGAGTCTACAACTTTATCTATCAGTCCCTCTACTGGTTTTTGCCACACTTCCATCTTATTTTTTTAAAGATAGAATAACACTTTGTGTTCTCTAATTGATCCTTTTTATACCATCCTTTTCTTATTTCATGTATATATTACTTGGGTGATGTTAATAAGTTTATCAAAGTTTTTTCCTATGGCTTTAATTGTGTCTGCTTTCTCCAAGTTATGGTTCTTTCGTGCATATTGTTCTGCTTTGGGTTCTATCATAATGTAGAGGCTTTTCTGCAAGTGACCAAGGATACTTGGTTTTTAATGGATATAAGAGATTAAAGCACTAAAAAGCTGATGGGAAGCTCTGCGCATGGGGACAGGGCCTCCTAAATGTTGGTTTTCACTATAAAGTGATGGAATTGGTATCACCGCACTTCCTGGGAGACTCTACAACACTTGGTATCTGTTTCAATTGTGTTTTCTCATTCCTGCTTCTTCTTTTAGACCACTCAGTTTCCTTAGAGAGGAAACCGCTAGTCCCTAACTTGGTGGAAAAAGGGGCCTCATACCTCAGCATTCCACACAGACTTTTGCTTAACTCCTGTTTTCAGTAAGGTGTTCCACTTCCACTCCCAACTCTGCCCTAGTGACCCAAGTTCAAGTTTTCTGAGGCAACTTCTGCAGAGAGTGAACCCTCCCATCCTTGTCCAGGGTGGAGGGTAGTCACCTAAGTGTAAAGCTGGGGAAGGACCCCCAGGCTCTAATTATTCCTTCTGCCACAATTTTTTTTCTTTGAGCTTCCATGATCCCTCCTCTGACTCTACCTTCAGAAGAACCTGGAGCTAATTCCCCAACTTTTCTCAAATTCTGAGTATGAATTGCCTTGTTTCTTGTTGTATTCTTCTCCTTTAGGCATTAACAAAGCTAAGGAAACCAAAACCTGTCTCTTTGCTTTCTGCCTCCCAACATTATGCTGACCTCTCTTGTTTTCTATTTTCCCTCCCATTCCTCGTCATCATGGGTTAATGAGATATTTTAATCATTTATTGTCATTGTAAAGCTTTCTTTTTTCTTTTTAATTGAAGAAGTAGAGATAAATGTGAGTGTTTAATCTGCCATATTTATCCATTGTACTTTTTGGAGGTTAGCATATATTTTATTATGAGTGAAGTTATTTTGAGTTGATCATTTTTTCAACCATAAAAATACATCGATGTACTTAAAAAATATATGACTAGCTTCTATAGGGAAAATGGTGAGGCTCATGAAGCTAGTGAAAAGAGGAGAGAAAGGCTATGTGTGATATTTAAGACAAATCAATAGGGCATGGTGGCTAACTGTATGTAACTAGTGAAAGATGGGGCTTTGTAAAGGAGCTAAAAATTTTACATTTGGATGACTAGATTAATCAGGTCATCGTTAATAGAAATCAAATACTTAGGAGGAAAAGTATGTTTGGGGAATGAAATGAGTTCACTTTGGAATATACTGAGCCTGAGATGTTGTGCAGGAAAGGATTAATCTTACTCAAAGAGAGGTCTGGCTTTTGCCCTGGACTCCTGGGAGGTGATCTGCACACCCTGCGAATGTTCTTCCTGATATGAGTGTTTTTGCTTACTTTGAACCATACTGAATAGTCAGTGCTAACAATATATTTTACGGTTGGGGTTTTAGGCCACTTGATGTCACCTCAGCCTCTAGGGGAGTTGGAAACTAAGATCAGCCAGGCAGACAATCAACCATTTCAATGTGGCCAATTCCCATTGAGAACTATGGACAGCAAGGCTCTGGTGAGCCTTCCTGGTGGGCAACATTTTGTGTGTTTTGTCATATATCAGAACTGAGAGAAGTCAGCAGTATCCATGACTCTACTGGGAGAGGAAGACCAGAAGCTTTGGGCTTGGAATGGTCCTGGGTTCTGCCCCGACCTGCATCATCCCTTGGAGGATTTTAATCTGTATCCTTTCACTCTAATAGACTATAACCTTGAGTATGAGAGCTTTATGTGACATCCATAAGTCGTTCTAGTAAATTATTGAACCTGGTAGTGGTCTTGGGGGCCCCCAAACTTACAACTGGTGTCAGAAGTGAGGGTAGTCTTGGGGAGCCCCAAACTTTTCAGGTGTCAAGAAAAAAAATCTGGTTGAAGATAGTGGTTTTCAGTTTCCCTTGTAAGCAAAGAAATGCTCCTATTATCAAAATACGCATCACCAGTATAAATAACGCACTCATGGTGAGATTTTCAAGATGCCACTTGCTAATGAAAATGCTTTCATGGCGCAAAAAGTAAAAATCGCTTTTTCTTAGAGAAAAGGTTTTAAGAGACTGGTGAAAGGTTTTAAGAGACTGGTGAATAATAGGGTATAAATCATTGAATATAGTTAGGAAGTGCATGAACTATACAACTAAACAAGTGTGTGAACTTCTTAACTATATAACTATTTATATGGTTTCTGAGGGGAGAAGAGTTCAGTAGGTGACTAAAAGAGTTAAGATTTCCCAGAGATCTCTAGAAGCTGCCAGTATTTAATCTTATTTGAGTTTTACATATGCACATACTTTGAGGTACAGGGTGGAAAGAAGGGCCTAACTACATAGATAATAGTTATATAGCTAAGAAGTATGTGAACTTCTTAACTATAGGCTGTCACTGAATGCTATACCAGAGATTTATAAAGGAAGGGAATTTGGGGAGAAGTAATGGGGAATTTGAGAAAGATTCTTCAACTCAAAGTTGACCCAGTCAATATTTATGATAGCTCTTTAGTTGCAATAGTAAAATTGTCCTCTAGTCCATATATATTGACAGTAATTTGAAAGATTTCTTTGTATAATTTATTTTTCTTGACTCTTAAAAGGCCAAAATAAATAACAGCTAAAACAACCTGAAACAAATACAGAGCATGGTTGTTCAGGGAAGCCAGGAGATAGCTAAGTTTAATTTGCATTTAATTAACAAAACACAGTTCTAAGAAAATTTCTTAAGGGAATTCTCCCAGTTGCATGGAATGTCAGGAGTAAGAGGTAGCCAGATATCCACCTTTAGATCCAACTGGGTAAATGGGAAAACAGCCTGAAGCATCAGGAATTAAAATCTTAGTAAACGCTTTATTTAAAAAAAAGATATTTATGGATGGAAAAAAAGTTTATTAGGTGATGAAAGGAGTTAAGATCTCCCAGAGATGTCTAAAAGCTGCCAGTATTTTAATCTTATTTGAGTTTTACATATGCACATACTTCAAGGTATAGGATGGAAAGAGGGGAGGAAAAGAGAACCATAATGAGCATCTTCTCTTTCCCAGACCTTGTACAGATCATTTTACATGTTACCTATTGACTCCTAGCAATAGTCCTAAAAAGTAAGAGCGCGCATCTTCTCTTTCCCAGACCTTGTACAGATCATTTTACATGTTACCTATTGACTCCTAGCAATAGTCCTAAAAAGTAAGAGCGCACATCCCTGTGTTCCTAGCAAGATTAAATAAATGCCAGAGGTCATGCAGGCTGGGGACTGAACCCAGATTTGCCTGAGCACAACACACATTTCCTTCCTTAGGTAAAAGCTAATCAAAACCACAAATTAGATGATCTCTAGGTGGCCTTTGGTTTGTGCTTATCTCTACTCCTGCATTTACTTAATTCATTTATAATTATCTATTTACTTGACTATCTCTGTCAATGGGTAGGCAGGACCTTGAGGGCAGGAATCAAGTCTTCTTCCTCTCTGGATCTTCAACACTGAAGACAATGTAGACACATAGAAAGCACTTACTATGTCCTGGATGATTAAAAGCCTACTCTCTGGACAGCCAATCCATCACTCCTATACAAGACCATATAATTGCTTCTTCTTCCAATAAATTATTTTTAAGATCAAAAAGCAAATTAATTCTGAAATGATTTTAAAAATAAGTTAATCCTGAAGGAATTTTCTATTTCATGTCATTCACTTCTTTGCCGAAAGATAAACTCAGTCCTATTGGCAGAGCTAGACCCTGGATGTTTAATTGCACTTTGCATATATTCTCATTATTGTGTTTATTGAAGAGCATGATAATTATTTGTTTACTTACATATCTGTCTCTTGAATATACTGCTTATGTCTTGGAGAAAAGGACCACATCTTCCAAATGGCTTGTTCTTGGGACCTAGCATAGTTTCTGAGCTCCATAAATAATAAACACGCTGGTATGAACTGCCACCCAATGCATCACCTGCATATCATCTATATTTGGACACCAAATAATGAGTTGATGATTTCTAAATAGATACTCTATTACAAACTATTCACTGGGCTCTCTGTCAGTGACCAAATCAAAACCCAAATGACATGCTGGTAAAAAAAAATCCATGCCTGCAAACACCATGACACAAATATTCCATGATACAAATATGTTTCAATACCAATATAACTATCTTACATAGTGAAAACTCTCACATCTAGAGCAGTACATTGCACATAAAAGTTCAGAATGAATATCTGCTAGTGGGCATGGGAGTTTCAGGAAGAGAAGTCTTGGGAAGAGGGCCAAGAAAGAGTTCTCAGGGAGGAGGGATAGGTTGGCAAGTAGGCACTGATGCACAACCAGTGGCAAAAGAAGACTTGTTAAATTTCCAGAATTTCTGCAAAAGCAATTAGATTTACACATTAAAAGGAAAAAATGTGATTGGCATCATTATGGAGGTGAAAAATCACTTTGTTTGATCTAAACCTCAGAGAAGAAGTCAGGAAGAAAGACCAGAAGATACTTAGACTGCCACAGCCTAAACCGCCACTCCAGTCTTTCCCATCAGACAACTCCAAATATGATGAATTCAAGATAAATGTCTATAAATCTCCACAATAAAATAACCCAATTATTGTGAGACTTATCTTAAGGATATGGACTGTGTGGTTTTTTGCACTTTAATGCAACCACTTAAATACCTAGATTAACTCATTGATGATTTTGAATGTCTATGTACTTAGTCACACAAGCCTGATTTCCACAAATTCCATTTCCAGTTCTTGCAAGATCAGTCGTGAGAAATAAAAAAATGACCTGCTACTTCTATTGAAAATGGAGTGAGGCATCATTAAGATTATATTATCAGTTATATATGCAAGAACTACAAAAGGAGGTTTTTATCTATAAATTCCTATTTGGATTCATTTTTGACCTTTTACTTTGAGCATATCTGACAAACAAATGAACAAAATTCTGCATGTACACATTATCCATGAAAGCTAATGGGGAGTTCATTCAATCCCATGTCTCCATTCACTCAGCTGAAGAGTCCCTCTGTTGGTAAAGCTGTTGGTACCCAGTACATACATCTTGGACCTTAAACTTCAGTTGATCTGGTCAAACTCCCAACTGCCCAGTACATAAAATATCTCTTTACCTGAGAGCATTGTCCCTGAAGCAGAGGATAATTGCTCAACCAGTTGCAATGTCGGTTGGGAGAGGTAGGAAATTAAAACTCCAAGAGAGCAGCCCCCAATTGATGATCAATGGTAGCTGGAGTATAAATGCCCCAGCGCCCCACCCGTTGGATGAGAAAGTTCCGAGGCATGCATTTTACAGTGTTTCCCAGACATCCCCCCCTGGGATCAAACTCTAGTCACACCATAGTAGCAGGCTTGAATAGAGCAGAGGCTGACCTTTATTGACTGCTCCACTTTTTACACCCCTAGTTATATTTCCTGCACTTTCAAGTAAACTACTTGAACCTGCTTTCTTGTCTCATAGCCCACTTCTAGTAAGATCCGAGCTAAGATGATGGCCAACTCCATCACTTGAACGCTCTCCTCCATTAACCACCCCTCTTCTGCCTGGAAGCCAATCTTCTCTCACACTCTGAAGAAACCCTCTTCTGTCCCTTTCAGGCTACCTTCCCACTTCCCCTCTCCTCATTCTTTCTCTTCCTCTATATGTCTATACTGTACCTTCTCATCGTCGGCAACTGTGATCTGGTTTCATTATCCATCTCCCTGGTGAATCTCTTTCCACCAAATGTCAACAATGACCTTTTAAATGCCAAATCCAACTTTTCTGGCCTTATTTTACTTGATTTCTCTGCAATATGTGATACAACAAAAACCATCTTCTTTAAATTCTCACTGGCCTTGACTTTGGTGACATCATTCTCTTGATCTTCCTCTTATATTTTTGACTTCTTCTTTGTAGCCTACATCTCTGGATTCTATTCTGCAAGCTATTACACTCTTGGTGTGCCTCTTCTAAGGGGTTCTCTTCTAAGACTACTTCTCTTTTCACCATGCAGTCTTTTCCTGGGTAATTTCATTTATTCCCATGGTTTTACCCATCACAAAATGCTAACGATGCTCAAATCCTTATTTTCAGGATTTACCACACTTCTGAAATTCAGACACACTTACCCACTATCCTTTTGAACATCTTTACTGTATGTTCCCAGGCACTTCCATGTCACATAACCAAGGCTGAATTCATCAATTTTTCAACCTAAATCTGCGTTTAAGTTGGTGAAAACTTCAGTGCTCAGCTATGCATCTTCTCTCAGGAAACACAATCAAGTCATTAACAAGGCCTGTGAATTTTACCTCCTAAATCTTTTTTCATTGTGTTCGGTCTTTTCCTTCTCAACTATCTGAGAGAAATCAAGCAAAGTGCAGACCACTTGGCATTTCAAATCTGTCAGTAGCTCTCTCACTTGGTATAATAAGCTCCCATTTGGGTTCCCTTTCTGCAGGCTTCATTCCACTCACTAGTCCGTCCTCAATACTGCCACGAGATGATCGTTCTGTAATAAGTGGGATTTTATCAATGCCAAGCCCACTAGTACATGAAAAATAAAGTTTAAACTTCTTTATGGCGTTTGAACTGAGAACCACTCACCTTATCCAAACAGCAGTGGGGGAAAGCAAATAGAGTTTTCTGGCAATTAGAAAATCTCATTTCCTTTAAATAATGTCATATGTTTCTGCCTGCTTGTCACCAGGAAACAGTAACTTTTAAACCTAATCCTAAAACTGTAAGCTGGAAATCGTAAAATAGCCTTAAAATGTAACCTTTAAAACAGCCTTTTCAGCAGTGTTCGCAATTCACAATGGATGGAGGTGGCCTTAGGGTACAAGGACTGAGGGATGGAACAGAGAACTGTGGTGTACACATACACAAGACTATTGAATGACTGCAAGAAGGAGTGAAGTTGTGAGGCATGCAACTAGGTGGAAGAACCTTAAGGCAGTTTGTTGAATGAAATGGCAGAAACAAAAAGGCAAATATTATCATGCCTCAGTCATATGGACTAACTATAATACACAGACTTAGGGAACTGAAGTAGAGAGCATGGGTTATCAATTTAGGACCTATTGTAAAGGGTCTTAGATTGTGTGCTCTTACAGCAGTCACATATGTTCAAGAGTTCTGTTATTTCTAAATTCTGAGATACTGAGCTATTTGTGTAGAACCTGGTTGTTCCCTGAAACTTTGGGTATGTATGTGACACCTGAGACTCTGAGTTAGAGCACTGAAGTTATGAAAGTCAGCATTATCCCATACAGCAACTGTTTCAAAAATTGAAAAAGTGATCAGACTTAGATTAGAGATATGAACGAGGCTGATCTGGACAGGACTAAGGTAAATCAGAATACAGGGTAAAGGATAATACGGTCCATATTTTAAAACTTCAACTTCTGCATGAGACCAAAGGGAGAGATGTTTATCTGATGCAAAATTTATATTTCAGTTAGCACATTATCTAATTTAACTTGTATGATCAGTTTACATGAACACCGTAAGTCCATGGAATCTCGAATAGGGCATGAGATTTTGTTGGTTTGTACAGGTTAGTGTGATGACCCAATATATCCCAGAATAATTTGGGCAGAGAATAAAAAAGTATTTGCAAAGTCCCTTGGGGGACTGGGGAAAAAGGAGGAAATATTCAACTTCCCCATCTAGGGAATTCCTGATATTCTCGCAAGCAGTGGGGATAACCAATTCAATAGGCTGAGCCCTCTATCTTAGTGCTCACCATCATGAAACTTATTTCTGCAAAGGAGAAGCTAAGCTCACTGATAATTATGCCTAAGAGTCACCCCCAGAGAACCTCTTTTGTTGCCTAAATGTCACCTTTCTCTCTAAACCAACGGGGCAGATGAACTCACTGCCCTCTCTGCTACCCGGGACATGACTCCCAGGATGTAAATCTCCTGGCAATGTGGGGCAGGAGTTTGGGATGAGCTGGGACCTGGTATCACGGGATTGAGAAAACCTTTTTGACCAAAAGGAGAAGAGAGAAATAAGACAAAGTTTCAGTGGCTGAGAGATTTTCAGACACAGTCTAGAGGTTATCCTGGAGGTTATTTTTATGCCTGATATAGATATTCTTTTTTAGTTTATGGTGTATTGAAATGGCTGGAGGGAAGTACCTGAAACTGTTGAACTGTGTTCCAGTAGCCTTGATTCTTGAACAGGATTGTATAACTATACAGCTTTTAGAATGTGACCATGTGATTGTAAAAACCTTGCATCTGATGCTCCTTTCATCCAGGGTATGGACAGAAGAATTAAATAATCGGGGGTGAAAAGGGGTAAAAACTGGGTATGTGGAAATATTAGGGGTCAATGAGAGGGAGGAGTAAGGCATATGGGATGTATGGATTTTTTATTTTTATTTCTTTTTCTGGATGATGCAAATGTTCTAAAAATAATCATGGTGATGAATGTACACAACTATGTGATGATATTGTGAGCCACTGATTGCGTACTATGGATAGACTGCATGTATGCGAAAATTTCTCAGTAAAAATATTAAAAAACAAAGCAGCCTTTGGATATAACTTGAAGGCTGGAAGTGAGATGTTAATGGGAGCTCTTAGTCTCAGAAGGGAGAAATATGTAAGCATAAAGTCTGCACCTAGACCTCAGTGAGCTTGATTACTCCAGCCCTCCCAGGTGGGAACAGACCTTCCATCTAGCTCCCTAGACTGGAAGGCACCTTTCCCAGGTGTCACAGGTTGCCAGTCCTGAAGGAAATAGGAAATAACTAAGATAAACTACTGAAATGCTCGATACCTCTGTTACCTGTTAACTAAGATGATTATCATTCTGGGGAGGCAGATTTGGAAAATCTTCCAGTCCTCCCACAGGTATAAATAAACCTCTTTTTCCTCCTCAGCCCTCTTTGGTGTGACCTCTGTTAGCTGCACTGGGCAGGTGAACCCAGATTTGGGAAGTGCCCCTTCTACAATCACGTTAGGAGGATCATAAAGTTAAGAAGTCACATGGTAAGTTAGACCAGGTGTGGCCAGCAGATTGTGTTTGTCATACCAACAACTCAAGTAGAGTCATTGTAGAGACTTTGTCCTGAAAATATTCTATTAAACAGAAAACAAGCAGAGAAACTTACTTTTAACTAAGTTTGGAAACTTACAGCATTATTATTACCATATATGTTCTCAGTGTAAAGTGATGACTAATTGGAACTGAGTCATGAACTCAGAAAGAGGACAGTGGCTGTAGAAGCACAAAATAATTGCCATCCCTTTGTAATCCAAAGAGGGAGAGGTGAGAGAGAATAATGCTGTCACACAAAAGGCGTCACTGTAACATGTTCAGGTATTCATCCAGAAAGCCAGAGGACCTGACAATTAGCTCATTACTTGTTAGGATACCCCTCTGCTATTTAGCCTGACTATACAATATTTTAAAGCAATAAGTCCTTTTTTTATTGTGATTGCTGATACCTTCTCCTGCTTAAAGAAATGAACCTATTTTCCTTTAAAAGTAAGTTTTCCTGCTCATACAAATTCTATCATGAATATTACCACCTTATATTTAAAACTGTCTTATGTTTGTAAAGTTTCCAGTCCACTGTTTCATCTGAGTAGGGTTCCATAGAATTACACATTGAACTCCAAAACAGCAACAAATAACCACTACTTTAGTGGAATCTATTTCATAGAATATTCTTTATTCATTATACATGGCTTCACTTTCATTCCATTTGACCGTTAAAAACATACCATCTAGATCTTTGCTTAAAGATGTAAAGGTGTTTGCACGTCACTCCATTCTTTCAAAAAACAGACCTAAAAAAAGAAAAAGATTATTAAGCGAAAAAAATCCATTTAATTGGAAATGGCAGTGTGGCTTTGACTCTGAAGCACAGCTGACCAACGCTGTGAAGTTTGGGCTAAGATGAGTGAGGGCCGACGGAGCCTCCTCAGAACTCAAGCAGGATGTAGATTTCAGCAATCACAATAATGTGATGGGAGACCAGTATAGGGAGGCAATCACTGCAGGCTGAAGGATGGGGACGAGGGCTCTGGACGAAAGATTTTTGTGGTGACCAGCATTTGATTCAACGTAGATTTGGACATGGGGAGATGATGAGAGAATGCTTTCCAAGCAGAGGGAAGTGCACAGTAGTGGGAAAGATTATGTATGTGTCCTGGAATAGAGAATGCTGGCTGGGGAAGACATCCTAGAAAGCGAGATGGGATTAGCACATGGGGTACTACATGGGGGACGCACCTTGAAGATGAGCCAAAGAAGTGGGAGTTCCATTCTGTGACCCAGGAGGCACTATTTCGTCGGCATGTGGCAAGACCAACATTGTGCTTGGGGAAGATTAATCTGCAGAAAATCCATAGGATGAATAATAGAGCAACCACAGGCAGGGGACTATTTAGAGGGCTAATGGAGGGGCTTGTCTAAAGACAGGGAGGGCTTGGTCTGACATCATGGAAATAGGACAGGGGGGCTGGAGAGAATGTAAGAGATTTATTCTATGGGGCAGGGGTGGGGGGTGGGGGAGAAACAGGGTTTGGTAACTGCCTGAAAATGAGAGATGAGAAGTGGGGAATTCAAACCTCAGGTCTGGTTATTTAGGAGTTACTAGCAATTTCCTGGCTTTGAAAGAAATTTTGGAAGGAGTTGCATATGTCATTTCATTGTTGAGGCAGGTGAGCCCAGAGCAGGGCTTAAGGTAGGGTAACTCTACCGCCTGAGAGCCCGCTAACCTACAGCATCCAGTGCAATGAAATATGGAAGTAGAAGATAGGAGATTGAGAGCAGAGGCAGAGTCCAAAGTCGGATGCTGGTCCCTGAGGATAGAGTATGGAAGACAACTTATCTTCTACACAGTAAGCCGAGGTGTCGGGCTCTGGGCATGCTTGGACTCCAGTCCACTCTGGAGGTCATATAGAGATAGCAAGGCACATTGGAGTCTTCACCTGCGCACATTTAGGACTTTTTCCTAACACCTACTCGCAGGTATACAGGCATCCAAATCCAACCGCAGTTATGGTCATGGTTTTTTAACATCCCAAGTCAGGAAAATACGGCATATCTGATTCAGTCACAGGTCTGGGCTTTAGGGTCACAACACACCTGGGCTTAAGTATCGTTTCTGGGCCCTTACAGAGTGTCCTCAGGAAAGTGACTTAACTTCACTAAGTCAGACTTGGATTCCATCTCAACCCAGTGGAAATATTAATATCTCCAGGGTTTTTGTGGGGATTTCACAAGGTAATAAAAGCAACACTGATAAGCAAAGAGCCTGAGATGCTTAAGCACTCAGCAAATGGAGGCTGGTGCCTCTCATGCACCCCTCCCCCATGGTACCTGTTGCATGGGCTGCAGACATCTCCAATCCCCCAAACTGCATCTTCTCTATCCTGTTTGTGTCACCTCCTTCCTCCCTGTCCTTTCCTGGAATTCCTTTATCTTTGTCCTGTTTCCTGATGAATTTGGCCTCTTTACCTCTTCCTAAATTTTGCTCTCTGTTCTTCATAGTGTCTGTCTCTTCTATGCTTTTTGCTCTTTTGATCCTCCTTCCTAAGAAATTGTGACTAAAAGGACTTAGGAGGTGTCTTAAGGACATTCAGTACAAAAATGCATCTCCTTCTTGGTTCGCAGAGCATTTTGGAATATCCCAAAGAAACTGGCACCTCATGGGACCCAAAGTGACTCCTTCTAAAGCTCACCCAAAGATAGAAAACCACAGTAATTCCCACATAAAGCCCTTACTGTGGATGAATACAGGACATTCCTCACAAATTATAAATTCCCAGACACTGGAAAAATACTAGACCACTAGGCACTGGGTAGGATTCTGCCCTCAGTCACAGAGAACAACTTGTGAGTTTGGTTCACACGAGACTGTCCAACCAACAATTAGATCATTCTAAGCCCAGTACCTGTTTGAGAGGTGAGGGTGGAAGCCATGCTCAGCCCACACATGCAGTTCCTATTTGATCCTAAAACTCTCAGGTGGCTGGGCTGTGACCACTCTGTGACAAAACTGCTGAAGTGACATTTTGCCCAATAACATGATCTTACACCATCGTAGTCCTTTCTTATTAAGCAATATAAATCAGAAAAAGTAGTGTCTTTTAAAATTCTTAACACCACATGGCACCAGAGAAGGGTTCAAAAATTGCAAGCTATCAAGGTGAGTAAGCAAACATCACTACCTTGTGCACAGGCTAACACATTTCTGGTGACATGTTCAGTTTTTGGAGGCAGGGATCTTTCCCACTGACCCTGGGATAATGACTGGTCATCACTAGGAGCTCAGGAAATATTCTTTGTCCTAGAGGACATGGGTGATTGGAGAAAGACCACTTTGTTCATTGGTCCTTGGGTCCCTGCTTGGAAGTAAGGACATCCATTCCTTCCTCATGCTCGAAACCAGGTCGGGCAGTCATACTTTCACTGACGTGCCTTGCTGCTTTCTAAAATACCAAATTCAAAGGAGGACAGGACATGCAACACCCGGATTTGGAAGCATGCACCCCTTCTTTCTACTTAGTTAATAGATCTCTTCTTTTAAATTGGCCCAGGGTGGGGGGGAGAGGTAGCTGGTGGGGTCTTCTGTGGGAAAACCCACTTTCCATCCACATGCTCCTTCCAGTGTGGCTTAACTATAGAATATTATCAGGAATTGTTCCTGCTCCTTCACTCAAGACTTTGCTCCAGGCAGTGCTTTCTAATCTCACATGCATCTACCCAACTAGTCATTTACTCAGCAAACATTTATTAGATATCTGCTGTATGCCAGGCCCTATCCTGGTCACTGGGGGTGCAGCAATGAATATGCCACAGTCTTCTCTCAGACCAAGAGACAGAGGTTCATGTTATGCTATGAGAAAGACCAAGAGATTTAAAGAAAGTTCTATGGAAATCCAGAGCAGGAAGTGATTAATTTTACCTGCATAGTAGGAGAAAAGGATTCCTGGGGGAGGTGATGTTCAGGCAGAAACTTGAAGGATTAAAGATTTCAACTTGGAGAGAAAGAGTGAAAAGTATTCATGGCAAGAGAGACTGCAGGAGCAAGGAAAAGAGAAGAGGAAATACTGGATATGTTGAAAATGTTGCCAGTAGCTTTTTTTCTTAACATCTTTTATTGTGAAATATAACATATATGCAGAAAAGTGATAAATTTCAAAGTACAGCTTAACAAGTAGTTATAAAGCAAATTTCAAAGTATGGTATGGATACTTTCACAGTTTCAGGTATTTCCTTCTAGCTGTTCTAATACACCGGAGAAATATCACTATAATAATTCAGTAGGCACAATCATTTGTTAAATCCTATCCTCTCTATTACAGCTCCTCCCTCTCATTTGATCCTTCCCCCGGTTTTTATGGATATTTCGGCAATGACCCTTCTAACTCATTCCTGTTGAAAAGAGGTGTCAGCATGATGGGGAAGGGGGATGCTAGTAGTTGATGTTCTTCGGGAGACTGGTGCCTCTAGATGTCAGGGCTTATCTGGCATAGAGACAACTTGGAGGTTTTAAGCTTCTGAAAAATAAATTTAGTGAATGAAAGTTTTATAGAGCCTCAGATAGAGCCCTGGGTATTCTTTAGGGTTTTCAGGAATACTGTTGGTTGGGGCTTGGCATACCATGGCAACATGCAATATCTAGCTGAAGCTTGCATAAGAGTTAACTCGAGAATAGCCTCTCAACTCTATTTGAAATCCATTAGCTCTGATACCTTATTTTGTTACATTTCTTCTCCCCCTTTTGGTCTACGTGAAGGAATTAAGGAAGCAACAATGGGAAATGAGAGAAGGACTCAGATTTGAGAGATGAAGTTTTAGGAGAACATGAGGAAGGTCCTTGGATTTTTCCTGGATTCTTATCCGGGAGTCGGTCCTTAACTGAAATAGGGAATACTGAAGGGCTAGCTGAGGCTGGGGAAGGGCAGGTGGAGCAGTCATGCTGGGACAACAGGAAGACTAGGATGCTGGTGGGAATACCTGGGGTCCCTAGGAAAGGGGCCAACTGAGTGAAACCACATCCAGAAAAAGCATGATGGGGACAGGCCACATTAAAGTCCAAGCCCAGCTTCAGAGGTGCTGGCAGAGCTGACCTGGCTCTGTAGGTCGGGAGAAGCCCAGGTTTCAAGTCCCAGTCTTTCTTCACTCCATCCATTCATTGATCAACGCATTGAAAAATATAAAAGCAAAGAGGCAGTAGAGCAGAGTGGTTAATAGCACACACTGAAGAGCTAGACAGACAAGGTTTGGATCCCAGCTCAGCCACTTATTAGCACTGAGACTCGGGATAACTTGCTTGAACTTTAGGCCCCTCAGTGTAGGCCTATGTAAACTTCACTTGTAATGGTTTTTTTTTTTTTTTTCTCCTTTAAGAGAAAGTTTAGATTATTTCTGAACAGACAGCTGTTCAGAAAGATTTGGAGGATTGAGGAGGTTGGCCAAAGTTGGGAAAAGCCAGTGGGTGATAGAAAGCAAAATGGCCAAACAGTAGGAAGAACTAAACTGAGGCTGGAAATGATAAATCTGCCACAATTTGGCCAATTAGCAGAGTTATGTTTGTTTGTTTGTACTTGTAGGCAACAAAAGAGCAGGAGTAGAGAAAGTAACGGTGGGTTTGCTCTGAGGTGGGGAATCAGCCGAATGGGTGTAGAGGGTCTGAGGTTCCAGGAATCAGTGAATTAGAAGGTGTCAGTGACAGGGGCTCAGGAATCAGGTAAGGCTGTATGTCCTAGTGCAAAATATCCCAAATTCAGTTACTTACACCCTTGTTTATGCCTTTCCCAGGTCCGTGCCATTGCTGGTTGATTATCTTTCAATGGAATTTAACAGGCTCATTCTAAGAATAACAACTTTGAAATCATGTGCTAGCTTCCTTTGTAATCCTTATCAAATAAATACATAAATTTTTTAAATGTTTATCCATATACAGCTCGAATCCTCTTGTTTATCACATGTTAGGGGAACTCCATTGTTATTGGGAAGAACTTGGCCTTTGACATGGGTTTAATTCTAACAGGGGGTAGTGATATTTGCTGCTTATTCTGTGGCTTTCGGCAAGGTACTTAAACTCTCTAATCCTCAATTTCCCAATCTGAAAACTGGCGATGATAATACCTCATAGACAGTCACGAGAATTAAGTAATTCATGCAAAGTGCTTCGCCCAGTGATTGGCATAGAATAGCTGCTCAATAAATTATGACTATTTTTATCCTATGAACCCTCATAGTATCTAAGAATTTATGATACTGATGATTAAATAGCAGGCAAACCAGCCAATACTTTCACAGTCTAGAGTCTTCCTATAGGTTCTCTTAGGAGACCCAGCTCATCCCACAATGTTTAGCAGCATGCCAGGTCCTTCGTGGTTGACAATTAATACTTATTTTCCATTCAAGAAATTCTTATTGAATGAACATGATGCTCTTATCTTATACAGGGATGGCTTATACAAGCATGTCATATTTTCTTCCAGACAGGAGCATCTGTATTTGGATCTTTTTTTCCAAGGGAATCCTGCCAGGTACCATCACTGTGACACTTCCAAGCAGAGAGTGTTACCTACCAACAGACCTTAGGTCACCCACCCTTGGGGGGCACCTCCACCTCCTTCTCACATTAGCCTTGTGTCTTGATCACTGCTCGTTTAAGTCTATCATCCTATGAATGTGTTGTTCTTTCTGTTTGGCTAGATGGAGTATGTACACAGCAAATTATGGGAGTTAATATTAAAGTCTAATTGCACCTTCCACCAAAGCACAGCTCAACTTCTATCGTAGGTCATTGGCTGCTCTCTTCTTAACTCCATCAATCCCACTCTCTCCAAGGGGTATAACAACCTCATTGGCTTCCTCTCTGTTATGTTAGGTTATCATGTGCCATTAAACAGATGCCATATTGTTGTCCTTCCACAACTGATGAAATGATGGGGAGGTATTAAAATGGGGTAAATCCCTGGCAAGAGAAGCTGTTCTGTAAATGTCTAAGGGACTCTCATCTGCCTTTGAGCCATTTGCCAATGCATATAAACTACAAAGATCACATTGCACACTGATTTCCACCCTAACGGCTTCATAGAAGACAGCTGTTTTATTCTTGCTGGCATTTCAAATACCCGTATCTCTTATGTTCAGTACTAGTTTGTGTGGTCAAGCAAGTATTGGCCTAATGGTTACTGTGAGGGCATTCTGCAGACTTAAATCATCAGTAAATTGATTGCATCTTTGCTGAAACTCAACTGAGGAGAGACTGCCTTCAGCAATGAGAGACAACTCATCCCATCAGTTGAAGGCTCTGAAAGGAGAAATGATTATTTTAGCAGTCAGAAGAGAGAATTTCCATATCTACTTCAATCAGCCAGCTTCTCCTGGAGAATTCATTGAAAACTTTCATTGCAGTTCCTAGCTTGCAACTTCCCTTGTGGATTTGAACTTGTGCACCTCACAGTCACCTGAGACAATTTTATAAAATCTCATGATATTTACAGATATTTCCTGTGTTTCTGCTTCCCTAGAGAACTCTGACTAATACATATACCTAGCCTGCAGCTCTGTGGTAAGGCATGGATGAAGCAATGTCCCTAAATCATTTAGCCCAGCACCTGGCACACTGTAAGCATTCAAACCCACCCATTATTTTACCAAACATATACTGAGCATCTCTTTGTGCCAGGTACCCATTTAGTCTTTGGGGATTCAGCAGTATGTGTACAAAGTCTTTGCCCTCATGGTGCTTAACATTCAGAAATATCATTATGTGAAGCATGTGGTAGGCATTACTGGCCTCTATTTCCAATTGAGGTAATTAAGAGGCAGGAATTCATTTCTCCAAGTCACTCAGTGGCAGGTATTCTGGTCTATATTGATCTTAAGCCCCTTTCCATGACTCCTGTTACACTGGGGTGGACAAGACTATAGAGTTCTCTTGATTACAAATGTGCATGATCTACTCATGAAAGTTGATATTAATTCACAAACAATAGCCTCATCTCTTTTAGCTCTATACAGCAGGCTATGTGGGCAGTCTAGTGCAGCAGAAAAGCTCAGGGTTCATAGTCAAGGGATCTGAGTTTAAATCCTGGCTCTGCCACTTTGATGCCACTTACCCCTGTGAATAATTTCATTTCTTAACCCTGTCTTTTCATCTGCAGAATGGGCATAAGAGTATATTCACAGGGCTACTTAGGGATCAGTGAGGTGATAGATGTTCAGGAACTTTGTAAACCCTACTGGATTATGCAAAAGAAGGTTATAAATATGACTATTTCAGATGCAGACTGTTTTCTCTCATTGCATTCAGCCTCTAGCTATTCTCCAGAGTAAGTACAAACTAAGAGCTGCACCACTGCTATTTCGAGCATATTTTTGAATAGTATACCGAGGGTTGCCATGTATGATAACGCAAGTTGTGTCTTGCACAAGCGCATGCAACCAAGGAGGCAAACAATAGCTAAAATACAGCTTACTCTGTGCTCAGTAAGCTGTGCATCTCAACACAGGCCAATGCACACCTGCAGCCAGAGAGTCTACACCATTTTCTAATTTGCCCAAAGGCTGAGTGTAGGTTAACACTACCCCTGATTATACTTTCTATTCTTCTTTAATCTTTAATTTCCATCAATTTTTGTCCAACTAATTCTTATTTCTTGGGTCTCTCATGACCATTCCTTCTGACCTGTGCTCGCTCTTCTCTTTTCTCCCCAACTTTCTTCCTTACCTGGCAGTCCTTCCAGCAGCCTGTTCAAACCAACATGGTGCCTCTCCCCAATGTTTATTTTCTTACCTGTATGTATTTCCCAAATTCAACATGCAGAGCATCCCTTTAGCCAGACTTAGCCCCTGTAAGCCAAAGAGAGTAACCTGTCTACTTGCCCTTAAAGAATAAATGAGCAGGTGTGTTAGGAAGAGCACCTGGCCTGGGGACTTCACACTCAGGAGCCAGGGAACTGCATCCAGCCCCTCAGCATGCAATTAGGACCTCATGTGAAATGGACCAAAAAGGACTAGAAAAGGAAAACCCAGAAGTTTACTTCTGTTCCCAATTTTGAACAGATTTGGTAAAATGGTCCCTGATTAGATTAACCCACATGCCCTTATTCTCTCAATCCTAACACTGACAATGCAAGCTGTTCACATGAGCATTATATGTTTATTCAGGGGTACTCAGCACATTGCAGCATGCAAGCAATAGCTCAGGATTTAGAGGGAAGGGGGCTGGTGATAAGTGGTAAAAGAAAAGGTGATGGAATAATTGTTCCCCAGTAATTCTGATTCACCTACCACTAGGTGCTGTGAAGGGAAAGGAGAAAGGAAAGAGGAGGAGGTGAAGGTGGGAAAAGAGCTCTGGAATAATTTACACCCACTCAGAAGGTAAGGAGAGGAATGAAAGCTGATAAAAAATACATAGCATGGAAACTTCCCTACCTATCACCTTGGTCCCAGCACGCACTCTCTGCTTTTCTGTTTTGCCCGCTGAGTTTCTGGCCCATCTCCTCTTCTAAGAACAGCCCATCCAAAATTAGCCATGATTTGCTTTGATCTAGAGGATTTACCTGACTCCCATTCCTCCTTTGTTCCTTGAGAACCTGTTCACAGGAGAGTAGAGCAAAACTGAAAAAGGCACAGGTGGAAAGCACTGCTCAAGAATGTAATGACAAAAAGGGATCTCCAAAGGATGTGAGGCTCTGGCTTTTTATCAAGAAAGGACTCCTGTGGCTATGGGACCTGCAACCTTTAAGCCAGAGGTGACTCAGAGGAGGAGAAAACATCTTTCTAATCTAATGACCTATATGATTCGGGAACACAGCTGAAAAGAATATCATCTCCAGATCAGCAGAGATGGGAAAAGCCGTCCTGGAAGCTCCATTAAGTAGAAGATGATCACGTTTCATTGATCTTGAGGCAGTTGGTAAAGGGAGAGAAAGAGAAACATTGTGTAGCAGCAAGCTGAGACAGCAGGCCTGGCAGAATAGAAGGGATATCCTTTCAGAGGGGAGCTTGGAATCACAGGAAAAAAGAGTTAGCTGTTAGAAAGCATTTTGGTCTGGTGTTATCAGTTGAACTGTGCCTCCATAAAAGGATGTGAAAGTCCTGGCCCCCAAGACCTCAGAATGTGGCCTTATTTGAAAATAGGATGGTTACTGATGGAATTTGTTAAGATGAGGCTATACCGGAGTAAGGTGGTTTCTTGATCCTATGTCACTGGCATCCTTATAAAAAGAGAGAAGACGAGAACACCATGTGACCACAGAGGACGAGACCCTAGTGTTGCTACTACACAACAAGGACCACAACCAGGTTCCAAACTAGGGCTCCAATAATCAAATGGCCTGTTTTAAGGTTGGGTGTTTCCAAATGGGGACTGAGGAAGCCTTTGTTTGGGTAGTTTATAGATTAGCATCTGCTTCTCTCCCTTTGGGAAATATGGACAGATAAAAAGGGCAGCAGATAATCTACAGATTAGAAACAAAACCGTATGGGTAGTAGGCACAGGATTTGCCCAGTTCTTTGTAACCTGGCCAGTTCTTTGTAATCTGACCCCACCAGGTTATGCAGTTGAAAGTTCACTAGGCAAGGAGTCTGGGCATGTGGTTTTAACACCAGTTCTGACTCTAATTATTAATGGCTTGGTAACTGACTTTTTTCTAATTATTAATGACTTGGTAAAGTGGTTCTTTATGCCTCAGTCACCACACCTGTAAAACAGGGTGGGGTCTCAGCTGAGTTTGACCCTTTAGAGATCCTCTGTCACTTCATATGCCTTTCCCAGTCTCATTTCTCACTATTTGTTCTTATCATACACTGTGCCTTACGATGCCCAGTCTTATTTCTCAATATTTGTTCTTAGATACACTCTGAATTATGATGTATCCACGGGACATATTATTTCTCTGCCACTGCCCTCCACAAACACCTTGCCCAGACCCACCACCTCTCTTTGCTGCTACAGTTCTCTTGAACTGGAATTTGAATCCATCCCAACTCCCTTCAGAACTCTCTTTAGTCACTTTGGAGACTCTCCATAAGTCTTCCCCAGCTGCACCCATCTATGTCATTCTTTGACTCCTCCTTGTTCTTACTGACTAGAGCATATCACTTAGCACTTGAATATATTATCTGATGCTTTTCTTGAATTATTTCCTATGAGATTGGCCTATTTCTTTCACTAGATAGCAAACTCCTTATGTCTGAAACTACTATATCCTCTGTAATGCATAAACATCAATATGGCTTAGTTCATGAAAATATAGTCACTTTGGCTGTAAAACCAGCAGAAACTATCCACAGATGCCAACCTCAGCTTCATGCAGTAGAACAAAATTCCTGCATAGGTCTCCTCCTAGGACCACAAACCTGAAGTTGAGTTTAATGAGGCTGCCTACAATTACTGATGTACTTGACTAGCCTTGGGTATTAGCAATAGCTAATAGCACAACTGAGTGCTTTCAGGGTGCCAGTTTCCACGTTCCAAGTGTCTTACATGGATCATCTCACTTAATCCTCATGGCCACACAATAAAGTAGATAGTATTTGCCTTGGTTTGCCAGACCTGCTATAATAAATAACACAGACTGGTTGGCTGAAACAATGGGAATCCATTGTCTGACAGTTTTGGAGCTAGAAGTTTAACACCAAGGCCTCAGCAGATCATGCTTCCTCCCTAGTCTGTAGCATTCTGGAGGTGGCTTGCTGTCATTCAGTCTCTGCCTCCATCCCATGGCCATTTGTCTCCTTCTGTCTCCTCCTCACTCCTACTGTGTCCAATTTCCTCTGCTTGTAAGGACTTCAGCCCTATTGGATTCAAGCCCACAATGATTCCATTTGGCCTCATCTTAATAGGATCTTTGCAGATCCCATTTACAAATGAGTTCACACCCACAGGATCGGGAGAGTCATCCTTCTTCTAATGTGGAGCTTTCATAGTCTTTAAGCTGAGATTATTGAATAATAGTGATCATTACTCTTATTTAGTGGTTATGTTCTACCAGGCACTCTGCTGAGCTTTTACATATGTTTTATTATTCAATCCTCATGATTGCATAAAATTAGTCCTGTAAATACCATATATGGTAAATACAAATTTTATTCCCTTTTTACAAATAAAGGAATTGGGTTTAGGCTACATAAACTATCCAGTGCCAAAAGTTATTAGATGGTGAAACTAGGATTCAAATTCAGGTCTATCTGATGTTGGAGGCCAAATTCAACCTGTATGTTATCCTGCTTCTTCATATAATTATAAATTATAGTGCTTTGGTGATTTAATTATGGCAAATGTTTTTCTATAATGGACATAAAGTCAGAGGAAAATAATCAAATCTGTATTTTACCCAGCAATTAAATGCTCTACTTATTAAAAGGGAAATTATATTAAAGTTCAAGACAGACTTCAAAAGCATGTGTTCTATAAGGAAACAGCTTCCCTGTGCAGCAAAGAGGGCTCAGGAGTAGATCAAAGACAAATATTGGTGGGAAAAGTCTACATATAGGAAAAGAAAAGTTAAAAGGCACAATATTCCTAAGAATGTTGCTCAAGCTTATCTTTCTGTCATGCAGAATTTTCTCACTGGAGCCTAATCCCCAGTGATTTATATCTTAGCCAGACACTAATTCAGTTGTCAAAGTTTTGTAGCATGATTGAATGTATCTGCTTGCCAAACTAAGACATGAGCCGGAACCCTTGGTTAATCATTAAGAAATTTCCAGAGACTGGGGGTTGGGGGGAAAGCATACCTAAGTGGGAGAATTCCCCAATGCATTCATTATGGACTAGTGTCCTGCTCAGTGCTAGGGATTCAGTGGTGTTCATTGATCTTAATCTCCCCATAAGCCTTTCAGGAATTCTCTGTGCACAGCCCCTCAGTTTTCAAACTACCTGTGTTGTAAAAGATACTGATACAACTGATACTGATAAAAGAGACAGCGTTATGAAACACAACTGGCAACCTAGTCTAGAAGGAATGCAGTTATGGAAAGCAAGGAACACCCCAATACACCAAAGCTTCTTTTCTTATGGAGTCTCCCAGAGCAAAGGATCAAATTATAATGACCAGAAAGATACAGCACTTAGTATAAGTCATTTACTATGCTGAGCTCTTTCCTTTAACTCACATCATCCTCTCCACAACCCTACCCAGTAGGCACGATATTGCCACCATTTTACAGGGGCGGAAACCAAGACAAAGTGAGGTTAGATAACTTGCCCCAGGTCACACAGCTGGCAAGCAGCAGAGATAAAATTTGAGTGCAGGCAATCGGAGTTTGGAGTTGATGATTTTAATTCCTTTGCTAAAAATTCCTTTCCAAGAATTTTTTTTTAACTACCATTTCTTTAGGAAGCAGTTCCCCATTTGGCAAATTATACTCAAATGGACTTGGAAAGTTAACTGAGAAAAGGGTGGAAGGAACTTTTCCATACCCATGGATAAGCAGTGGTCTCTGAAGAAAAGCACTCAAAGAGGAAAGCACTAGTTAAGCACATTTACCTTAGGGAGAGGCTTCAATCTCCTTGGTCCATTTTGCCAACTTTCTGCCCCCATCTCCCTGACAGAGCCTCAGGGTCCAGCTCCCCCTCAGATGACCCTTTTGATCCAATGACCTCATAACAGATATGGCTGGGCCAACAAGCTTGTGGCTACCTTAAGAATTACAGGTTCAATTTTAGTGCCTGCCTTTATTATTTTTGAAGAAAAAGACTGCTCCAATTACCCACCCTGCAGGTAGAAGTTTCACATGTGACAGGTTCTCATTTTAAAGGAAATATTAATGGGAGGATTCAACAGATCAGCTCATCGAACTTCTGCACACACACACACACACACACACACACACATGCACACTTATTCCAGAATAAGCTTAGTATGGTAAGTTTTAAAAATACCATCAAGGTCAAGTTAAATCATATGTTCATCTTGAATAGGCCACTGCATGGCCTTAACCAGAATCATAAGAGTGGTAGAAACCATAATTCATCCTTGAAATTATTTCTAATAATAATAATAATATAAATAATGATTATATATTCTCACAAAAAATTGTGATGTGTGTAGCATTAATTACTTTTTACAAATGAATAAACTGAGGCCCATAAAAGTTTAGTAACCTGTCCAGGGTTTCACATATAAATATTAAGTGGCTGAGCTTACATTTAAAGTCAGATGTGTCAAAACCCCAATCCTTGCTCTTTCAAGTACTTCTTGAATCTGCTCAGAGTCAGTCCCCACTCTGCCTCTGACATATATCCTCTGTGTTATCCTGTCCTCCTTTCGGAACATCCAAACACACTTACACATAGGCTGCCAACTCGGCCTAGCACAAATAATGGAAAATGAAGTGGATAGGTGCCCAGAAGTGATTTTGTATTATTTGTATTTTCAGGCATATTCTGCTCTTTCTTTGTTAGTTGCTTTATTCTCACTAATTGGCTGGGAATCAGCAATAATTAAATCCAGCAGAGAAAGTTCCCCATAATTTTGTGCCATCTCATAAAAAATAGGTTCTTAGCCCTACACAATTATAAATATAATACTAGCTACCACTTACAAAATGCCAGATAATACCATTTATGAAATTATCTAATTTAATTTTTATAGCATCCCGCTAAGATTGTTATATTATTAGATCCATTCTGTAAAAGAGAACACTGAGGTCTAGGTCAAATTTAGGGACAAAATTAAAGTGTACAATATCATGCGTGTTGACATAAGAATACACCCTGTGAAACCACCGCCATTCACAAGATAATGGACATATCCATCATATCACATATTTCCCCATTGCCCTTGATAACCTACCCCTCCTTTCTGCTTAACTTGAGGCAACTATGATCTGCTGTCACTCTATATTAGTTTGTATTTCCTAGAAGTTTATATAAATTGCATCATATAGTATAAAATCTTTATTTCCTGAATTTTTGCACTGAACATAATTATTTTGAGATTCATCCATGTTGTTGTATAAATCAATCATTATTCCCTTTTATCTTCCTGAATAGTACTCCATTGTATAGACAGACTACAGTTTGCTTACCCATTTACCTGTATATGGATATTTTGTTTGTTTGCAGTGCAAGCATATTACAAACACAATTGCTATGAACATTCATGTACAAGTCCTTGGGTGAATATATCCTTTCATTTCTCTTGCATGAATATCTAGGAATGCAATGCATGGGTCTTCTGGTGGGTATCTGTTTAACTTTTTAAAATAACTTCCAAAGTGTTCTCTAAAGGGGAGGTGCATTTTACATTCTCACCAGCAATGAATGAGAGTTATATATAATGTGATATATAATATACATAATAAAATGAATTACTTAGATAGGATGTGATATATCTACATATGAAAAGAAAGATTTTTCGGGAAATATAAAATAATAGCAGAGCATTATTAGCTGTAGTTGATCAAGTTTAGCTTCTCAAAACAGATAAGATTTGAACCCAACCTTGAAAGAATAGGGTTTTATATTATTAGAGAGAAGAAAAAGATAGTATTTCAGAATTCACTATTTACCAGGTTAACATGGTTAGTTATTTAACCTCTCTGTTCCTCATGACAGGGTTTTATGATTTGAATGACCCAATCAAACTATAAGATACTATGAAATCATCTCCTTCTTCCAAAGCTCTCATCAGAGAAGTCTGACAACCCTGAAGATTACATAGACTTAGGCAAAGAAATGGATAATTACCTACATGTATGAATAAGTACCACAGATAAATTCGGGCACATCAATAGAACAAATGCCAACCCCCAGTCATGTTAAAATGTCATGCCAGTTTCCAGTCACTGCTGTGAAGGGAGTACAGGTTGACCATGTCTTCAAAGCAGTGATTTGAAACTGAGTTTGGCACTCAGCAAAATATCTGCTATAGCTTGATTCAAATGATGCAAGGATATGGCAAAAACAGAGAAGATGATCACAACATCTAAAAAGAAAAATTATTTCTATTCATTCCAAAAAAAAAATAAGCATTTAGGGTTCGATTTCTGGTGCCTGCCCATGTAAAAACAAAACAAAACAAAACCAAGCATTTATCCTTTTAAGGGCATTTTCTGAATTTAAACAAAAGGCTGTAAGAATAGGTTGGGAAGAACCATGATTCAGTGAGGCTTTTCTTCCTTAGAATTCTTCTAGTTTATGTCCTAGCTTGTGTTGCAGTGCAAGGCACACATATCTCGATTCTTCAATTCTTGGAGTCCCATTTTTCTTTAAATAGATTTCCAGGCACAGAGCACTGGTCTTCCAAGAAACTTCCCACTAGTCCAAAGCACTTATCCTTTTATGGGTTCCCACAAGAATCCTGTTTCAGTTTGCTAAAGCTGCCAGAATGCAATATAAAAGAAATGGGTTGGCTTTTATAAAGGGGATTTATTTAGTTATAAGCTACAATTCTAAGACTGTGTAAATATCCAAATTAAGGTACACAACAAGAGGATAACTTCTAGGAAGAAAGGCTAATTTTCTCTGTCTAGGGTTTTTCTGGCACATGAAGGCACATTGTGATGTCTGCTGTCTTTACTTCCCAGCATCTGGTTTCAAACACTCTCTGTTTCTGGCATCTTCTGCATGTCTAAACATCTGTGACTCTATCGGCTCTCCAAGCTTCTGTGCTCTCTGTGTTGGCTCTCTTAAGAACTCCAGTAAACTAACTGGGCCCATCCATTCAAGGTGTCACATGTCCATCTAATCAAAAGGCCATGCCCACAATTGGGTGTGTCACATCTCCATGGAAACAATCCAACCAAAAAGTCCCACCCAGCAATAGGTCTGCTTCCACAAGATTGGAATTAGAATGAAAAGAGCATGGCTTTTCTAGGGTACATAACAGTTTCAAACCAGCACAAATCCCCATCCATGAAGTATTCTTTCTCAACATTCTGTCAACCTTAATCCCCAACCAAGTCCCACATCCTTTATTTCATGTCTGATGTGATTTAGTTCTTTCTTCTTTCACTTTCTACTTCTCACCCCTCTCCATCTTAGAAGGATCTTCCAACCATCTCTTGTTCTCACTCCATTCAAGTACTTCCCCCCACCCTGGGGTCTCCTTACATCCAATGACCACCCAATCATCACTGGCCATATTACATTTATGGTGACCCACATTTGCCTTCCCTGCCAGGTCCAGACCCTAAATGTCTGACTTCAAAGCCTGTGGCCCAAACCACCAAGTTATTCTGCTTCTTGTTGCCTTAAAGGACTTGAAACTGATTTATAGGAAAAGTCACCCAACGTTCCTAATTTTGGAGGACTCACAGATTAACAGTGTTTGGTCTCAATTTTAGGCTACAGAAACTTATTTGGGGTTTTGAACATATACAGATGCACTGATTTGGCTCATGAGGGAAACATCTATAACAAAGTCCTTGAGAGGTTTTAGGAACACAGTTCTTTGGAGCAGGTCCAGGTGACTCTACTGGGTTAAAGCCAAATTTAGCTCTAAGGGAATGAATGCTATTATGAGCCTCCAATACATTGCACTTAAGATGAAGCTGTTTACATGAAACTATTTGCAATTCTGAAAACAGATGTAGAAGGCCTAAGCAGCCTCTCTGGACAGACCTGAAAAGCAGCAGTCTTTCAAAGTAAGGAGGGTGCTTAATAGCGACCAGAAGGAGGACAGGATTGGGGCTGGTGAAGATGGAAGTTGTAAACAAAAGTCAAGGTCTCCAATTCCAAGTCCCCCTTGCAGCAGTTTCAGAACAGACTACTTTTCATAGGCAATCTGACCACCTCACAATAAATTTAGTTCAATGAATCTGTCGGTTCTCATTAGCCACAGAAATTGATAAACAAGATTGAAAACACCAAGATGGACAAGAAATATGACTCTACAAATCACTTCTAGAACCTACTTCTTTAAAACCCTTTTTGCTTTGTTTTGTTTTAAACAAAATATCCCACTTTCAGGACTGTTTACATTTTTCAGTTTTTCTAGTCTCATAAGGAAGAACCAATTAAGTTTGGTGTAATTTCCTCCTCTAAAATATGAGAATCAACATAAAGTTTTTGTGAAATAAACAGCTCTTGGAACAGTTCTGGACACTTAGCAAGTGCAATTAACTGTTTGCTATTAATGTTATTAAACCCAAAGGTGGTAGACAACATCTGTCTTTGTGAAACAAAAGGAAGAAGAATGGATTTCACAATACCTGGGAAGGATATATATCTTTATGATATATGGCAGTGTTCCTGCAGTGAGATTAGCCTTCAGTGAGAGATCAGCAAAAACTGCCAGATGAGATTCCTTGTTAAGGCTCAGATGCCACTCCTGAAAAATCCCCCTATGCATATTCAAAGAAAATTGCAAGAGCTAACCTGGAAAGCCAATGTAGATAAAGCCAGTCTCTGAGTCTATTTTTATGTAAAGGAAATAAAGACCAAAAGGTTGAATGGATGAGTGCCAGCCTTGCAGAGAGCATTGTTTTTCCTTTGGATCATTCTAACCACTTCCTTCTTCAAACTACAAATGAGTGGAATCACATTACAGTATTGCCACAGCCACATTTGTGACTGATTTTCAGACAGGTTGTCAATTGCACATCCTATATCTAAAGGCGGGGAGGAGGTAGACTCAGCCGGGTGACAGTCGGTGTAGCAGCTGATACCTCCTGGATGATCACTGTTCTCACTTGTCCATGCTCATAATACTCACAGCATCACCTGTTATAAAACTTTGTGACTCCTGCAAACCTAAGGCGGTTAATTATTTTTCACCTTCCTTGAGTGAACGTCCATACCATTAGCTGACATGAAGTGTGAGAACTGATCGTACACACGTTTTGAAGGGAATATAGAATGAAGCTGGTTATGTCTACCCTGCAGTCATTGCTAATACAAAACTTGCAAACTGCTCCTACATCATAAATAACTATTGTAAACATTGGTATTTATGACTAAAATGTATGGCAGTACTCAGGAGGAACAGAGCTTTGGTAATAAAGTCCTTTTTCTTTATTAAAGGGATCCTGGTATATGGAAAAGACAGATCATCAGATAGACCTGCCTCCAGATTTGGCTCTAATCTAATGTGAATTTGGACAAATGACTTTAACCCTCTGAGGTTGCTTGTGGAATGAAGAGAATAAACCTTGCCTAGCAGGATTCTCGTGAGGATTAAAGGATATACAGTGCTTGGCCCAGTACCTGGTACATAGGCACTCTAAGAGGGGTAATTCATGCTCCCTGTCTGGTAAAAAGGGAGCTAGATCTAAGGAGCTGTTTCTAAGATGCACTGAACTATTCTTCTGGCCAAGGTAACATCAATAGGAATTTGTGTACAACTCATTCTAGAAGCCCATAATCATTATGTATACTGACTGCTATAGAAGACTTGGAAAATGATCTGAGGGTCAGAGAGAACCAGTTTTGATAAATGGTCTTCTAACCATAGTTCTCACCTTGGGCAAGTTCAGCAGTTAGAAAACAGTTCTTTAAATTCTAGTTTGCTAGCTGCCGGAATGCAACACACCAGAGACGGATTGGCTTTTAATAAAAGGGGATTTATTTCGTTAGTTCTTCAGAGGAAAGGCAGCTAACTTTCCACTGAGGTTCTTTCTTATGTGGGAAGGCACAGGATGGTCTCTGCTGGCCTTCTCTCTAGGCCCCTGGGTTCCAACAACTTTCCCCAGGGTGATTTCTTTCTGCATCTCCAAAGGCCTGGGCTGAGCTGTGAGTGCTGAGATGAGGTATGCTGAGCTGCTT
Source organism: Tamandua tetradactyla (assembly GCF_023851605.1). NCBI lineage: Eukaryota > Metazoa > Chordata > Mammalia > Pilosa > Myrmecophagidae > Tamandua > Tamandua tetradactyla. Next base: position 18,422,988 of record NC_135328.1, on the reverse strand, counting down.
GGGCTATGCTACGTTGAGCTCTCTCATTTGAGCACCAGCTAATTAAATCAAACATCATTCATTACAACAAGCAGACCTCTTGGCTGACTGCAGATGTAATGAGCAACAGATGAGGTTCACGTACCATTGGCTCATGTCCACAGCAACAGAGCTAGGTACCTTCACCTGGCCAAGCTGACAACTGAATCTAACTACTACAGTCCATATCTGTCTTTCTGTAATAGCCACTCACTGATGGATTCTAATTCTGTCCTTGTTACCACCAACAATGAATCTAATATGTCCAATGCACAGGGTGTAATGGTGATGATGAGATGGAAGAACACCAGATCATGGATATAACAGAAAAGGAGGGCCCCCTAGGCGCATCTTCTCACAGTACCTTGTAATCCCCAGTTTCCCCAGAAATAAATATTCTGAAGCCAAAGGGGTTTAGTAGTTGAGCTAACTCATTCTCAGTCACTTCCTTTGGTGATGGCCCCATGCTATCTACTGAAGGAGGGAAGAATATCATGGTAGCCGTTTCTTTTGTTCAGCAGAAAAAATGGAAAGGTCTTTGGATAAAAGAAGTGGATGCTATTTACTATATAATAGGCACTCACCCATCCATTCATTTATAGCACCTGTTGCTAATTGACTATTGAAAGAAGAGTGGGAATAAGCCATTTGGAAAGAGATCTCATCAGGTATTGGTGATGTAGCAGTAAGAATACTCATGATACCTCCTTGAGGAAAAATAAACTTGGAGAATATAGGCATAAAGGCATTGCTAAGATATTCTGACTAATGAAAAAATAATAAATGGGGACATTCAAGTTATCTGTCTTTCAAACATTGCAAAGCCTAATATCAGTAATGTTAGTAATTCTAACCATCAATTCAAACCAACAATAGGAACAAACAATAACTAATCCCATCAACCATTACAGGCAGAGTGAAGGCACCAATGGGGAAAAAATGAGAAAGAAATTGTGAGACTAAGTATTCTCTTTCTTACACTTGGTGGATGAGTATTGTTACTATAGTCATAAAGTGTTTTTGCTTCTGGGAAGCAAGAGTAAGAGAAAGCTAGAACACCACTTTAGGTGTGAAAATGTGGGACTTAAGTTAGCTACCAGAAAAAACCCATACCGATCCCTTAGTCAGTAAGCAAAAACTCAATAAGGCACAGGCTGAAAGATATCTCCTAGTTCTTGTAGTCATGACAATAAATTGAGGGTAGATAGACACTAAGGAGGCTGTTGAACAGTCAATGAAAACCTGAGATTCCACTTGAGTATATGGATAGCTGCCATACCTGGCTATGGAACAAACAGATGAGAGAGAAATGGATGTCTTGAATGGGGTGGAGGTTATTCTAAAATCTGGAGCCACTGGGTACTCCAAGTCAGGTAAAGGACCTAAAAGCCGAGTGAGATTTCCTTTGATATCTTCTGGAAAGTGTCTGTCTCATCCCATTCTCTAAGGACTCTGGTGGTCTGCAGGAGGCAAAGTGATTGTGTGATGGTGCTGGGCTCCCCTTCTCTACATGCTTAGGCAAAGTTCCTGATTTCCCAATCTACTCCAGGGCTTCAAGGTGTCAACTCCTAGTTTCTCCACAGCTTAAACTCTCTCCCTTGGGGCTATTGGCTCTTCTTCTTGATTGCCTATTGGAATTTTCCTTGTCAGCCCTGTGCTCTCAGTTCCTGGGTCCAATGTCACCTCCTGGTAGTCCTTTCTGATAAGTTGGGTCTTGCTCTGCAACCCTCTGCTGCCGTCTGCAGGCCACATCTGCTGGCCAGGGTTTGCTCTTCACTTCGGGGCAATGCCATGTGAAAATGGTTTTACTCTAAGCATCTTCCAGGAGACCAAGTAGAGGCTTCCATACTGCCAAAGAAGTACACTTCTCTGGAATACAAGGATTCACCACATAGGGGAAAGCACTCCTCTGAAGACCCAATTCCAGTCCCCTTCAACTAAGCATTACCAGCCTTTCATTAATTAAACATGTGTGTTGAATGCTATGTAACAAACACATGGAAAGGCTGGGGAGACAGTGACCGAAAGACAGAAAAGAAGGGTCCTCAGGAAGCTTCCAATACTGCAAATCCAATTATAGCTGCCCCATTCCCAGGAAACCAATTATAATATTTGTGTGGGGGAGGGGTGGCTAAGGGGGGTATAATCTGAGCCTGAAGCCCAAGACCTTCAGGAGTTTCCATAAACAAATTCTCATAGGATGTCATTCCAGATCTGAATTTTATCTTGTTATACTCATCATTTTTTTAAAGACAAAGAGTATAAGACATAGACTCATCCTTCAGGGAATTTTAACAATATAAGGAAGAAAATAATCAAGAACAACAGTAACTATAACATAAGTGTTGATATGGCAAGAACCATGCTGTGTGGGAATGATGAGGAAGAGGCAACTAATTAGGATTGTACAGATGAGGAGAAGAATCATTAAAGGGTGGTCTTCCTTAAAGAGAAATCTGATCATACCACTCCCCTTGAAAAGAAGAGAAGAGAAGATAGAATGGTTTGGCTCTCCATCATCTATGGGCTCAAACACGGACTTCTTAGAATGATCTAGAGTAGGCTTCCTAATCTTCATGTACCCTTCCTTTCCAGTCTCTGTAACATCTGCTGGTCCAGCTGAAAGCACATCTTTTTCTCAAACAATGTGCAGCCGGAACTCCACCCATCTCAATTCCACACCACAAGTCCCAAATCCTTTGTGCTGCATTCCCTCCTTAACTTCTCCTCATCTCTTGTTCCATTTACTCAGGTTTCTCACTTCCATCCAGTTTCCAAGAAGGCAAAAATGACTTCCAGTACTTCCTGTGCCCTGGACAGTTATGTTCTTCATTCTTGGCTTCCTCAGCTGAGCTCCATTAAACCCAGTTCCCCAAAATCCACCCCCAGACCATACCTACTTCCTATTAGTCATGACAGTAAATTGAGGGTACATGGACACTATTCGTGAAGTGGCATTTAAGACACCTGATCATTGTCAAGGTCAATGCTTGCCTTTTTCAGCTTTATGCCATCCATGTCCAGGATGTTTGCGATAAATCAAAGCTGTTACCACTATACTGTGACTTCAGTAACTGCAAGACCTGAAATTCCATATGTGATCTTGACATCGCCAACCTTCACAGGGCCCCAAAGCCTTATCCATCAGTTCCTCTGCTCTCAACAGTTACATTGCACCCTGTGGGAAAGGCTCCCCACTTGGTTAGATCCCCTTTTAGTTGGGTCCTCAACCTAACAGGTTTCATCTCTGAGCCGGTCCTTGAAAGTATTCAATCAAACCAGTCACATTCTACAGCAGGCACCAAAGGTCATCCCACCCTCTTGTTACTACCAAGCCTGCTTTGCACAGCCCCTGCTGGCTCACTCTGCTCCTGAGCACACCCCTGCATAGCCCTGTATGGAGTGCCCTGTTCTCCCTGGGGCTGTGGTTATATGTGACAAATGAACTGCTGCTAATCTCATCACTCTAGGTTCAGGTGTCGTGTGCTTGTCTCTCTCATGCTATTTAGGGTAGACACCACTCCTTCACCAACAGGGTTTAAGGAAGTGGCCCAAACAACTTCCCTGGATTAAAACTTCTACTGTCTACTCTTATTGTCTTTCCTCTGTTGGCTACTTCTTCATGCTTTCCCCTTGAAAAAAGTCCATTACTGAATTTACAAACTACATCTCTGTTGACAGCATCCAAAAAAAGCAGTTCTGAGCAGTGATAACCCCAATATACCAGGGCCCCCTTAACTGGAAAGAGGAAGCAGACAAAACTATAGAGCTGGTGTGAATATGGGTATGACTAGGTAAAACTTACTGAGTTCTCATAATATGCTAAGCTCCATGCTAGGTACATTTTGTTGTTGGATCTACCTTTTGAGGTAGGTATTCTTAGTATTGCCATTTTGAAAGAAGGAAACCAAGACTATGCAGATTAAATAACTGGCCCATGGTTTCAGCCCTCTGATTTCAGAGTCTGCATTCTTGCCCACATGATTTTTCCTGGTCACGTGCCTTGCAGAGAGTAGGTGCTTGATAACTATTTATTAGATTTGCTAACATTGATATTTGGCTGTAGAAGTATGTTGGGATTTATAGCAATTCCTAGAGAAGCTTCAGAATTTTGCACCTGTTTTTGTTCTCTGGAAAACTGTAGAGATTTGAGTGGCATCCAAAAGCCACAATTATATAGTGAGAGTAATCTGGAACTCAGAAAGAAGCGATTCTCCTTAATGGAGTGACTTGCTGTTGTCGCATTATTATCTCCCCTTACTGAATCGGAGGGAGTTCTATGAGGAGAAAGAAAGATATTCCTCATGTTAAGATGGGAGGCTGCTAAGTGTATAGATTCCAGTTACAGGATAAAAAGCATAATTCGCACATGCCATATGGGATAGATGTGCATTTGATGGTCAGATTTTAAGTAATGGTTGTTAAGATGGCTATTATGTATATGCTTTTTCTGTCTCACTTCTATGATTTTTTGGCGCTCTAATCCTCATCCCCTCTTAAGGGAGGAAAAAGACTCATCTCCCAATCTCAATTGGCAATTTTTGTTTCTAACAGTAAGATTCTGAAAGCATGATGAGACACGACTGTTTTGTTCTTCATTGCAGTCCCAGTGTTTGGCCTGTGGTGGACACTCAATAAATAGGGGCATAACTGAAATCAGTCACCATTCCCACAACTCTCCCAACTGCCCTTTTTAGATTAAATGTATGTAGGTTGCAGGTCTTTTGTGGGAATGAGCCTGGGAGCACAGATAAATGTACATATTTAGGCCACCTCTCTTCCCATATGCTCCTGAAGCTCCATTTGGAAAGAAAGAAAGGCATCTTCCAAGAGTGAGCAGGGCACTTAGTTTCTCTGGGGCTTTGCTGTGGAAATGGACTGCGATGTTCTAAATGAATGTTCTTCCTGTACTGCGGAGACTTGGACAAATATGACCAGGCAGCAGAATCAAAGGCAGGCTGGCCCTGGAGTGTGATGCTGAAGTTACCTGGAGAGTCATCTCCAGCAGTTGCAGGGGTCAGACTCTTCTTAGAAACATAATTAGCTACAACAGGCAATAAAATAAAGAGGAGACCTCCTTGCCACCTCTTCAAAACACTGAATAGGTTCATCTAAAGCAGGCCATGTATAAGTGGTCTCTAGCTGCCACTCCCCCAACCCCCAACAGAGACACAAGTTTAGCAGCACCCACCTACTGTGCTTTTCAAGGGGAGCAGGACAAACACTAATTCACTGACCATTCAGATTTTTCTTCAATCGGGACTGGCCCTAGCTGAGCACTTTGTATCATAGAGGCAGAATTGTGTAAGTGTTAAAAGCTTGCCTCAGAGCCAGAGCAAGTTCAAATCCCCATCCCCCACACCCTGCTGGCCTCCAGATCCAACTCCCTCACCTGTTCCATGTGGTTAGGGGCTGACCTTGTGGGTCTCAGCAGCTGGTTCTCTTCCTTTCCTGCTTCCCAAAGTGGAACCCTGGCAGGAGATTGAGGGAGACAAAAGAATAAGGTTCTTCTCCACCCCTCCTCTCACTTCCCTACCTGCAGGCTCACCTTGGGCTGGCTGCGTTCCTCCCGCAAAGGTCCCAGCTTTGTGCAGGAGACCTTCTCCACATGGCCCTCTCTGTTTTCTGGATCTTCAAACTCAGGTTATCCTCCCTGCCCTGCCCTTCAGAGCTAGATGAGATAACCGAGTTTCAGGATACCGCAGTGGACCCGGTGGCTGCCCACACCTTCACAAGTTGTCTCTTTATGAAACTCCTTAAATTGTACAATCCAAGTGCTCCCTCTCTTCCTGGCAGAGATTCTGACACCATTTTCTAGCTTGCGACTTGGGCAGTTTGCTTGACCTCCCTGCGTCTCAGGATGTTTCGGGGTTGTTGTGGACATGAAATAGGTTCACACGTTAAAGCCCTCAGAACAGTGTTCAGTGAAATGCTAACTAGCATTCGTACAGCTGCTCAGCTTGGGAGAAATCCTCTTTTCAGCCTCCGATCAGCCTATTTTCTCTCATTCCCAATCTTCCTCTCTGCTTTTATTATGAAGGAAAATAACTGTACAAATATTTTTTTGCATCTCATTTTTCTGATTTTTGGCATGTTATGTGAGGCATCTGCTGATCTTTTCGAAGTTCCTAAGTGGAAACTGAACTATTAAAGTGGCTTCTTACCTAACCCAAAGCCTCATGGAGGTCAGGCTCTTTGGTATCCAGGATGTTATTCCAGACACATCCACTTGGTTTCATCCTGTATGACAACTCTGATGGACTGGTAGTGACTAGCTAGAGCACTGTGTTAAGAAGGATTCAGGAAGGAGGACTGCTGTGACGGGCGAATAGTGTCTGCTATGTGCTTGAAGGAGAGAACGATGGTGACGGCATTGATATCCCTGTTTTTCTTTGTGTAGGACCCCAAACAGTCAATGGACCCCAAACAGTCCAATGGACTCCAGTAAATCAGCAACTAATCAAGAGATATTGATGAGGCATATCCTTTATTTGAATTCTTCCTTAGGCAAGGTGGAAGACAAAACGATAAATTAGACACAATCCATCCCTGCCTCTTTGGAATTTATAAGCTAGTGGAAAGACAAAGCAAATAATTACAAAACAATGAGATCAGGCTTATCTTAACTATAGATGCAATAGTAATTGAAAGAAGGAAGAGCTCACTCTTTATTATATATATTATACATATAAAATACATATATTTTACTTAACACTGGAGATGTGAGAAAGATAAATTTCAGTGCATTACTGCAATTGAAGTAAGGGGGAGATTCTGAAAAGCATGATGAAGGGGAACTTAGCCCAAGCTCAGTGGGAGGATGGAGTGTCAGAAAAAGCTTCCTAGATAGAATAATGACCAAACAGAGTGTTCAGAGGAAGCTTTATAATAAACTGTCCAATTTCCTTTTCTCTCCAAGGCTGTAGCCACATAGTAACCTCTCTTTCACCACAATCCCCTTTGGATTCTGAGACCCATCCTGCCTTTATTAAGGAAAATTTAAAAAGCCAATTCAATGTTTAGAGAACTTGGCAACAAATCACTTTTGATGATATTCCTGCTAAGACCTGATGCTTTACTTCTAGAAACCATTGTTATTCTTTGAGAACAAATCATTGCCCTGTTCCCCAATTCCAGTCATTCCTTGTCCGCCTTGCTGCCAAGTACTGAGTCTCTCATAGGCACTGCTATTTTGGCAATGAAACAAGCCACTCGGTTCTTGTCCTGTGGAACTTAGAGTCTAATGGGGAAGACGGATATCCCAAATGAATAATTCCGTATTGTAATAGGCGCTATAAAGAACAGAGTTCAAGAAGACTGTGATAACTGGGCAGGGGGCTAATTTAAATTAGAAGGTCAGGAAAGGTCTCTTTGAAGAAGGTTATATTGAAGCTGAGACTGGAAGAAGTAGAAATCAGCCAAATTAGGGCGCAGCGGGTAGGAAGAGGAGAAGGTAGGATTCCAGACAAAGGAAACCGCACGTGGAGAAGCCCTGAGCCAGGAAAAAGCTTGAAACTCTGAAAGAACCCCAGGCTGGTGAATTTACAGGAGCAATGAGTGGGCGGTACAGAGGGAGATGAGGCTAGAGGAGAAAGCTTGGGCCAGCACTCACAGGACTTTGCAGGCCTTGGTTGGGATTTTGGCTTTTATCCTATGTGCATGGGAAAATCATTGTCGGGAACTATCCTTGGGCCTTGATGCTGCATTTCCCCTTCATGATTCTTCAAAATATCTCTATTTTCAAACTCCTGTGCCTGTAGGTATACCCCATCACGCCTTGCCGGATCACCTGTGGGCCACCTACAATTCCCCCATCGACTGTCAGGTCAGTCTTCTCGGTTGCTGCCACCGCCCCCAGCTTCCCTGGCTGGGCTCCCCCCATCACCTATTGAAGAGGTCTGATTCCAGGTCCCGAGTCTTCCTCTATGCCCACAGGCTCTGCAGCCAACCCTTCCTGGCTGCCTTCACTCAGCAGAGACCTCCCCACACCTCTGCCACCTAATCAAAAGAGAACTGGAGCCTCCAGTTTCTGCAGAAATACAATTACTTTTCAAAGTTTTCTTTTGTTTCAAAAGAAAAGAAGCATTTATTAACAGTGGAGGAGGTTTTTCTTTTTTTTTTTGCATATGAAAAAGTTTCAGTGACAGCATAAAACAGATTCTTATTCTTCTCTGTTTCTTCCTAACAACACTACATTTCCTGTAAACATATTGGGTACTGGAGTATTTAAGATTTTTAAAAATTCCTATTAGGAATGCAATTGAGATTCCATGGGTACATTTGAATTCTGATTTGTAAAGCTCTTGGAGTGATAAAATTTTTAGTTTACCTTAAGGAAAGTGAGTCATCATTTCCTGCAGAAAAATTAAAGACATAAATAATAGTCATATATTCCTTAAATCATATCATTATATTGCTTCTTTTCTAAGGAACAAACATCACTTACAGAGGCTGTGTTAGCAGGACATAAATTCATAAAAACATTAATCTTTCTTTTTGTTTTGTTTTGATTTCAATAAATCAAAACCAGTATTTAGGGTTTTCATTGGAAGCAACTAAAAGATCATTTAGGGTAGGAGAGCATTAAAATGCTTAAGGATAGGGCGGTGCAACAATGGCTCAGTGGCAGAATTGTTGCCTGCCATGCAGGAGACATAGGTTTGAGTCCCGAAGACTGCCCATGCCAAAAAGAAATGCTTAAGCAAGAGAACAAAACTCTCCTTATCACATCCTCTCCCATCTCTAGTTATCATTCAAGCGCCTCTTGAACATAAATTTCTACATCTAAAAGAACAAGACAGCCAAGGTTGAGATTCCCAGGCTTATTCAATTGTCCCAACAAATAGTCAGACATATCTCTCGTGATGTGTCAGTTCCCCAAAAGAGAAATAAAATACTAGAGAAAAGGAGCCATCTTTCAAGCCCCAAACCATGTTCAGTGAAAATATCCACATATTCAAAGCAGATAGCTGAGTGTTGAATCAGTCTCTTTCTCCTCCCGTATGAATTGACATAGGCTTGTTTCTGCTAGGTTTATTTCAAATAATAAATAAATATGCAAGGAGGCAAGCATCACCACCTGGTAGTTGATGGAGCAAGGGGCAAGTTTGCACACACCTGCTCTGATGTCCCACAGTTAGACAGCTGTCAGCAGCACTTCCCGCCTCAACTGGGAGAAGTGGAAATGCACTCTCAGCAGTCCTTGCTCCCACATTTCCCCCAAAGTGTGAAGCACCATACGGAAACTGTCAAGCTCAGCTCTGCACAGCTCTGCACTGCTTGGGGCAACCAAGTAATAAAGCATGGGTTGCCTGTGTGGAACTGGGAGAGGGGGGCATATAACGATTAAATTCAGGAAGAGAGCATTTCTGCATAAAGCATTCCAAATATTGCTAACAACACTGCATCTGCAGCTGCTCATCAGAGATATTTTTACATAGGGAGAGTAGTCAAACTCTTGAAGTCCAAAATGTCATCCTATGGAAGTATGAACCCAGTACTAAATGCATGAGTTTGCACAAATGGGTAACCTCAGAGAATGCTATTCATGAAGGTGGGCTTTTATTTCTCTCCAGACTCGCATCTTAATTCTACATGTGGGGTGCTCTCTTCCTATATATCTACCTGTAAATAAAGACATACATGCAGATGTTTCATAATAGAATATAGATATGACCTTATACCCCAAAAGTTGTCTTTTTCTACCTTGCATGCTTTGGTCGTACAAAAACTTCTGAGTGATGAGCTAGGTGTTAAAATACTGTGCACGTGGAGTGTTTGAACAGGATTATCAAACTGCGATTCTTTAAATATGATTATCAATCTGACAGGTATGCCTGCTGAGAAAGTGTATATAGATGAGCAGAGGAATGCCAAATGATACTCTAATTTAAATTTGTTTAAATAAAGCACATTATGGAGTTGGGAAGGGAGGGACTAAGGTTGAAGCAAAATGATACTTATTTTGAAGCACTGGTATATTAGAGAATAAATTAATTACATTGAGTTCTACTACAGAGTCTTTCTAATAACTGGGTACCCTTTCAAATGTCTCATTAGCTCTGATGGGTTGGGTTGGGTTGATGTGTGCCTTAAAATAATCCCCTTCAATCAGGCCAAACAGAGAGACACTTTTTACAATGTGCCCTAAGTTCTCACAACCCAGTAGCTAAGATTTGCCAGGGCATTGGCAAGTGCTTCCAAGTTTGCCTAATTTACAAAATCTATCTAAAAATGCCAGACTGGAACCAACCAGAATATGAACAAACCATATCAAATTTCATGGATCCTTTAACAATGCTTAGATATACAAATACATGTACAACAACAGAAAAATACTGTTCGCCATCTAGTTAATGAAAGAAGCTGGATTCTCTCATCTACTTCCACACTCCATCTGTTGTGCTATCATATATGATGCAGCTTCTAGAAACTCCACTATACACTTGTGGGAGAATGAGGGTGAGAAAGAAAATAGCCTTTTAGTATGATTATGAAAAAATAACTGACCTTGTGGATTACTTGAGAGGTCTTGTAGATCCACAGACTACACTTTGGGAATCTCTGAACTAGATGCTTTTTAAAGATCTGACTCAGTTCGAACATGCTCTAAATGCGTTACTCTTCCCATTTAAAAATTCCAGCATGGAAGAATATGACAGAACTCAGTAAACTAAGGTCAAACAGTGAAAACACAACAGAGACAAGAAAATGTTCTCTAGGTTTTGGTCTTTTGGAATTTGCTTCTTCCCACAATTTACAATAGCCTTCCAGAGAAGGAAGAAAATCTAAGCAGAATTTTTGAGAATGTAAGAGACCTTCTAAGCAGAAATTAATTTCCGTCATTACGGGGTATAGAAAATGTCACTTGGAGAGTTTTAAGAACTCATGAGTTTCTCAGAGAATTCCTTAATTATTTTTATTATATCAGCTAGATATATTAGTATTTATACAATATGTTTCAAATTTAATGGGCATTTAAGATTTTATTTTATTCTATATGTTTTGGTGAGTAAGGTAAGGTGTACGAAAAGTAGAAAAATTTTAAATATCCCTAATAACTGAAACAATGGCAGGAATTGTGTGTGTGTGTGTGTACAGAAGTATATGAATATATTGAGATTTTTTTTTTTTTTTTTTTTTTTTTAGAGAGAGGGAGGAAGGGAAGGAAAGACAGAGAAGGAAGGAAGGATGGAAGGAAGGAAGGGAGGAAGAAAGGGAAACATCTTTAAACATTTTCTTATTTTTTATTATATTTTGTTTGTTTGTTTGTTTTTTACATGGGCTGGGGCCGGGAATCGAACCGGGGTCCTCCGGCATGGCAGGCAAGCACTCTTGCCCGCTGAGCCACCGCGGCCCGCCCGAATATATTGAGATTTTATTTATGGTGCATACTTTTGCAATTTAATAAAGAAATAAGACATATGTCTACTGATCAGGCATTGGAGGTACAGATGGAATTTATGAAATCAAGAAAGGAATTCTGGCATCCAGTGGGGTTGTCAAACCATAGTTAAAACAAACAGCTTTACCTAGGAACAAAGGCCAGCATAAAGCAGTATGGATAGCTGAAATGCAAGTATTAAGAAGACATTTGCTTAACGTATCTATTATTAATAATAAATACATATGCCTCGTTCCTCACATGACTTTACATCAGAGAACTGCCTCTGTTATACATAGTTGGATGAATTCATTACTCCTTATTAATGGAATAGGTCCTGGAAACACACTCTATAAAAAAACCTTCACAGATGGCATGACTGAAGCCGAAGGGGACAGGGAGTGTATTTACATCATTTCCCAATTGAGGATATATTTGAAATAAACGCTTTTAAAAACATTCTCAGGGTTTTAATGACATCTTCCGGCTTCTCAAGCCAAAATGATACATTGCAAAATAAATATGTATTTTATGAGCACTCACTGCCAGTCTCCACCCTTACTAAGGAAAGTTGATTGCTTAGGTAATTGAAGTAACATTTCTATGTTTCCATTTACTCAGGAACAAAATGGGGATAAAGTGAAGAGTACCCACCAATCTCAATAAGATTGTATGAAGGCTAAATAAAATAATGTATAAAAAGCTTTTAGCATAGTTCCTAGCCCAAAATAAGTTCTTAATAAATGGGAGCTGTGACGGTGACAAGGATGTTTTTCTTTCTAAAATGCTGCTTGGAAAGACAGACCCACAGATGCGTTGGAAAGCTGATGTTGGCTGAGCAGGAACAGACACTGCAAATCAATAGGAATAGATGGATTTCCCACACACAGGAGTCGGTAAAATTGGTCATCTATAAGAAAAGATATATATAAAACTTGCCCCATCTCATGTTATACCCCCAGATTAATTCCAAATAGATTAAAGACTTAAATGTAAAAGGCAGAATTATATGGCTTTTAGAAGACAATGTAAAAGAATATTTTATGAGCCCAAGGTAGGGAATAATTTCTTGAATAAGACCCAAGAAGCACTAACTGCTTTTAAAAGTCATTAAATTTGACTACGTTAAAATATAGAACTTCTTCCAACCTGAGAAAAAGAATGAAAAATGCACACAAACAAATACCAAAAGATAATTCGCAAACTGGGAGAAGATATTTGCAACATACATAACTAGTATCCAAAAATTATAAAACTCACCATCAAATCAATAAAAAAAAAACACAATAAAACCAGGCAAAAGACATGACTAGGCACTTCTGAGTAGGGAAATCTCAAATAGTAAATAAATGTATCTAATAAAAATCATCCCACTAGTAATAAGGAAAATGCACATTAAAAAGATAATGAAAATGATTTCGCAGGCACCAGATTGACAAACACTAAAAGTCTGACCATATCAAGTGTCAGCTAGGGTGTGTAAGCATCAGAAAATTCATATGCTCCTGGGGGCATGTAAATTCATTCTACTCATTGAAGAAAATGGCTGGACAATAATCTAGCAAAGCTGAAGATGTGAACACTTTTTCACTAAATTTTTTACCATATGAAAATTCCTAAGAGAGTCTTGGACTTGTACATGAAAACACGTACAAGAATGTTCATGAGTATATTGCTTGTAATAACAAAAATATGGAAACAAAGCAATGGAATACTAAACAACATTGAATGAATTTTGGTTTTACATAGCAATATCAGACATAATAAAATGACAGGAGTATAGTAGAAAAACAAATCTAAAGGAAATATGTACAATGTAATTCCATTTACGTCAAGTTCAAAAACAAGCAAAGTAGGTGCTCAGTGGTAGAATTCTCATCTGCCATGTGGGAGACCAGGGTTTGATTCCCGGATATGTACTTCCCAAAAAAACAACAAAAAAATTCAACAAATAGTGCTGCCATAATGGAATACTAAGATGGAAAAATAATGAAATGTGACTCTGCCATACAGCATACAAAAAAAAAAGTAACCAGTAACCTATGGTTGTTGGAAGCCATTATGACCCCTTCTTTAAAGAGAAAGACCAACAGTAGCCTCCAAGCTGGCAGCATTGTAAGGTCATCTGTCTTCACTGACTTCCACAGGCAGCTCCAAGAGGCATATCTGGTTAGGCCTTTACACCTTTGCATCAAAGTTTACATTTATTAATTGTAAACTTTACATTAAAGTTTACATTTATTAATGTAAAGCACCTTTACATTAAAGTTTCTCATGTGATCCTCACAAGACCCAGATTATGAGGTCTTCTGCTTTGCAGATGACTAAAGAGAGGCTCAGAAGGTTTACATAAATCTCTCAGGTTCACACAGCCATCAGGATGGCAGAGGACAACTTTAGACCCAGTCTCCCAACTGTGCAGTACACTCGTCTACACTGCCTGAAAGTCAGCTCATTATGCAATCCACAAACAGCAGGCAAGCCCATCGACTAGAATGCAATGGGATTAACAGTTTACTCCAAAGGCCACTGGCTCTGGAGACCAGCTAGCTACAGTCTGAGCTAAGTAAGTGCTTTGAGCTCAATGGCTGCAAAAGCTGCATTCTGGTTCAGTGAAGCCCTAAGAAAGATCCTTAGACCAAAGCAGTCTGGGAAAAATTTCAGTAAACAAGAGTGTCAGGGTAACATCCCCAGGGAGGTGAGTAGGAAGGTGCCTATTTCCTTACCCTGTATCAAAGCAATGTAAACATGTGACTCTCAACAACAATTTCCCTTTCAGGCCACTAGGAAAATGCCCAGTTGCCCTCTGGGTGTTTTCAGTCTGCCTCCCCATCTTCAGGACTCCAGGGAAGCATCCTTGGACTTCCAAGGTAGATGACAGGCACAGTTCAATTATTTGGAGGTTAACCTTTTTTAAAAAACATTAAGGAGAACTGCTCTACAATGCCTTTTTTAGTTTTGTTTTGTGTTTCCTTAAACACAAGTCTACTTTGTTTGATATCATCTTCATCTGTTGGGTGACCACATATTTTTTTTCTGGATAGTTCTAGTTGATGCCTGCTATCCTGGCATAACTATTAATAGTGCTTGATTTCACTAACAAAGATACTCAAATTGAACAATAAATTATATAACCATGCTACTTATTTAAGACTACCATGTATATGCGTATTTATTCCATTCAACAAACAACTACTGAACTCCTACTATATGCCGGCTCCTGTGCTACAGGTGAGGAACACAGTGGTGAATAAGCCTTTGCAATTTGTTTACAGTCTAAGACAAGTCCTGGTCTATGAATTGACAATCAATTGATTTAAGCTTCCATTTATAGATTCAATATTTCTAAGAATTCTCTCCTCCAACAAATATTTATTGAGCATCTCAGTCTAAAACCTGGGGATACAGTGGTGTAGAGATAAAAGCAGTTCCTAAACTTCTGGAGTTTACAAGCTTATAGTCTAGTGGAAAAGACAGACATTTACATTAAAATAACTAGAAAGTGTGTAAAGTGGGAAAGGATGGTATTCTGTTAACAGCATCCGAAAGGAATGGCAGAAATCTCTTTTAGGGGACTACTCTCTTGTATCTGGGAATACTCTTTAAAGGGTTCTTGTCCGGCCATAAAGGAAGACATTTAAAAAGAGGAACTACACTGCCTTATTCAATAGGATGGCCATATGTTGGGTACAGGGTCCAATAAGAGATTTTTGGAGTAGTTATGTCTGATGTCCAACTATTAGTTTTTCATTTTTTTCTTTTGAATTCCCTCAGATAATCTTCAGGTCCTCATTAAGTATATCAACCATTTGTCTCTTCACCACATTGAGGAATGAATAGAGGGGTCTGTGCCAGTTTGAGAAGAAGTTGAGGGAGCTGGCCCTGGAGAGCCTCTGGACTGAGAGGTGACACATGACAAGAAAGACCACAAGTCCCTATACAAGCACTCAGGCATGTTCAGGAGTCTGGGGCTCAAATAAATGTTCCAATTATTCCAATTATTTATTGGAATACTTAATAAAAGAATGCTCTCATAGGGCTAGAAATCTGAGAACATTCAAATTATATTATGATGGGGACTGCATAGTCATCTTTCTTGAGAGGGGTCCTAATTTTGATAAATTCTCAGAGGAGTTCATGACAACCACTACATCTCCCCTTACAAACAAAAAACTGAGACTCACCAGTAAAAAATGAAATGTAAGTTGACTATAATTCAAAGCAATAAGTATTATAATGAAAGAATCCACAAAGTTCCTGCAGCAAGCTAAGCAAAATATAAGCAGCAGTGGGTAAAATAACATGCGTTTCTTAAAGTTTAATTTCCTTGTCTAAGTTTGCCAGGGTTTCTATGACACAGTAGCACTGACCAGTCAGCTTAAACAATGGAAACGTATTGTCTCACAGTTCTGGAAGGTAGAAGTCCAAAATCAAGGTGGTGGCAGTGTCTTGTTTCCTCTGAAATCTGTAGGATCCTGGCAGTGGCTTGCTGACCACCTGTGGCATAATTCAGTCTCTGCCAGATCGCATGGCAGTCTTCTCTCTGTTTCTGTCTGTCTGTCTGTGTCCTGCTCTCTTACTCCTTATAAGGACACCAGTCATGTTGGATTAGGGCTTACACTAGTTCAGTTTGGCTTTGTCCTTAATAACATCTTCAAAGATCCTACTATAAATAAGCTTTCGGTGGATGAAACCAATGAAGCGTCATGCCAAGCAAGTGAGTTGGGTAAAGCATAGGAAATGAGGTGGGGAGTTTATACAGGGGCAAGAAAAGCAATCCTAGTTTTGTTCACAAATAAAGAACTAAGTGATTAGAAGGTAAAATCTAATTTTTCTTCCTTACTCCAGGTCCAGCCTGTAAACCATTTGGTTTCATTAGCCTGCCTTTGCACACAGATGAGGGTGTTTTTGCAATGCAAAATGGCCACTGTCCACCCAAAGGTGGGATCTGCTCATCTTCTCACTTTCTGTATGCAAAATGCTTTAAGTCAGAGCCCTTAAACTTTTCACCTTGCTGGGTCCTAAATTTAATCGGGGATTCATATTACTAGCACATTTGTTGTAAGTCCCACAAGCTTACACATATTGCAAATATGAAGGATGCTACACTGTGTCTTGATGGGAGCTATGAGACCCTCCAACCAGTATGATGAAAGCAAGAGGAAGAGCTTGGCATTGTGAAGTTCCCAAGTCCGAAGTTCATTCTCATTTTCCTGCAATGTGCTGAGAAACATAATCAATCACCAGCCCTCATAACTGGATCTAGGAAACAATGTATTATGGACCATTATGTAAGATGCTCATTTGATTCCACTCAGCAAAACAGAACACTCGAGAAGCAAGGAGGAGGGGGAGGGGCACATCTAGGTGAATTTGTATATTTTTTAGTGTGTTTGCACTTATGCCATTTTTTTTCCGTTGGGATTATTTTCTCTTGACTTATGTCAGAAATAAGAGGGAAAAACCTTCATTCTAGTTGTTATGGGTTGAAACATTCCCTGTCCCCACCCAGACATGTTCAAGTTCTAACCCCTGGTCCTGTGGATGTGAACTCATTCTAAACAGGTTGTTTAAAGATGCTATTAGTTAAGATGAGGCCAAACTGAATCAGTGTGAGCCTTAATCCAATGTGACTGGTGTCCTTATAAGCAGAGGAAATTTGGACCCAGGTAGTAAGAGGCAGAAGGAAGTAGATGGTCACATGAAAGAAGCAGAGCCTGAGGTATGGACTACCACCACCAGAAGGTGTAATCCTGCCAGCACCTCGACTTTGGACTTCCAACCTCCAAAACTCTGAGACAATAAATGCTTGTTGCTTCAGCCAGCCAGTCTGTGGTATTTGTTATAGCATCCCTGGCAAACTAAGACACTAGTTGTTATTTAAGAGGTAAAGAACTTCTGGGTGGCTTATCATAGAATTATAGACAAAAAGGGAAAAAGACAGACAAAAGCTGCTGAGATAGGAGGGTGTATTCCTTTCTTAATTCTGTCAGAAATGCAATATACCAGAAATGGGTTGGGTTTTATAAAGAGAATTTATTTATTCTCTTTATAAAAGTTTGTAGTTCTAAGTTTGTAGTTCTAAGGCCATAAAAATGTCCAAACAAACACATCCAGGAAAAGATACTTTGACTCAAGAAAAGCTGATGAGTGCAGAATACCTCTGTCCCTTGGGAAGGAATATGGCTGGCAGTTGCTGGTCCTTTGGCTTCTGGTTTCAAACAGCTTCCCTGGGGGCGTTTTCTTTCTGCATCTCCAAATATCTCAGTCTGTGTCAGCTCTCTCTGTCCACACTTGACATCTTCAAATGTCTGCATCTCTATTGACTCTGAGCTCACTCCAAAATGCTTCCCCTTTTAAAACTAATCAAGACACACCTTGAATGGGTGGAGTCACAGCTCCATCTAATCAAAAGGTCCCAACCACAACTGGGTGTGTCACATCTCCATGGAAACAATCCAATAAAAACTATCCCATTCTACAGTATTAAATTAGGATAAAGAACATGGATTTTCTGGGGTATACAATGATTTCAAACTGGCACAGGGGGATTTTAGCGATGAGCTAATTCAATGTTCTCCAGCATCATAAATGCCATAAGGGCTTGTTGTGTTTACTGGGTTTTTTGTTTGGTTTGGTTCTTATCTGTTTTTTTTCTTTTTCTGCATTTACTCTGTGTCAGTAATTTCGTGAAGAACGTTACATGGCTTGTCTTTAAATGCTTACAAAAAACCTGTACGTCTACTTTTACTGCACTTATTTTACAGAAAAATTTAAGTAAGTAACTAGACAGAGGCTCAGATAGACTAAGTAACTTGCCCAGGGACACTGAACTAGTAAGTGATGCCTCCAGGATTTGAATCCAGGATTGAGTTACCCCAGAGCCTGCCCTCTTAGCAAGCATTCCAGGAACAGCCTTTATACCCTCATCCACCAATAAAGCAAAAACAGCCGTATTCTTGTTATCTTATATTCAAGATTACCTTCTTGTTTTTCGGATATGAAAACTGAGGCCCAGAAACCAAATTAATGAACCAAGGCCACCAAAATAGCTAGTGCCACAGGCAGGATGAAATGCTGGACTCGCTGGTCCAGCTGATTTCTAATGAACTGCATACTCTATCCAGGACTACCCATAATCATTTAAGTTAAATGGATGCTTGTTTATTTTCTTAGTTTTAAAGGCTACCCAAATAAGACATTCCCATATTGCTTAGTGGCAGAACACATTCAGTTTATCATCAGTTGAGCTGAATACTCACTGGGTCCTCTTCTACTATAGATGCCCAGAAGAAAGGAGAGAGGAGCAAGACACGGCCCTTGGCACCCCACAAGGGGCCTCTGGTCTGGGGTTCTTTTATGCAATGTTGTCTGTTCATACAACTTTCCCTGTCTCCATTTTTATTTTGCTTTCTACTGCATTGTGCTCCTGGTTCTTCTTTTTCTCTCGGGTTTCATTTTGCTTTTTTTCTTCAAGCACTTTTGAATGTGATGGGCTTGATGGTGCCTCCACTACCGAGCAGCTAAATAAATGGACATAGTGCCATACCACTGCCTGGAGCTTCTATTGTTGCTGGAAAAATATGATCCCTTGGTTAATTTGTTCTCCAATTCAATATAATCATATCTACAAGGGCACATTAACTTGTTGAGTGCCTCATCTCTGGATGAGTGACAGTTGTCTAGAGAATGTACTAAGGCTAAGGCCCCCCATGAAAGAAGGCAGGAAACTGGCTTATAATGATAAAACTCCCTCCTTCTGCAGGCTTCTTGATTTCTGCAAAATATTTCATTGTTCTCCCCATCATTCAAGTTTGAAACTCACTCTCTTCCTTGTTCCCTCAAATCTCATCAAATACCACATATTGACAATGGACACAGAGAGGATATACAATGAATTATGTCCCTTATAAGTCAAACTTTTCAACCCAGTGCAGCCTGGAATGGCATTTCCTTCATGGAACGTGTTGGTCCACCACTTTGTGGTGCCTTGTTATTTTGGGTGATCTTCAGGGTAGACCAAGCACACTGTGGTTTATACAGAATGTGTTTCAGGTTGCCACACTCAAATACCCTCATACTCTTGGAGAAAATTGTTCCAGCAACTGTAAGCATTTTGCTGGGCTTGAATGTGCTTTTAACCACATCTTCTGCCATTTTTGTCAACCACAGTCATAAACCTACAGTATCAATATTCATTCATTTCAGGGAAGCTTTTGATTGGTTCTACTTCATAACTTTACAATTGCCTTGGCCACAATCAATAAGAGAGCCTTGTGCAGCAATGCTGGGTCAACATCCAAAGCAAGGAATATTGATTGAGCACTTGTAATGAACTCCTCTTCCTTCTGTGACCCAGAAACACTTTTCTGCTAGTCTCAAGAGTTTCCTCTTCCAATTTGGAGATAAAGAGCCTCATGTTTGGGGTCAGACTGATACTGATTTGAATCTCGGCTCTACCACTTACTGGCTATGTGACCTTGAGAAAATCATTTAATATTTCAGAGGCATAGCTCCCTCATCTGTATAAAGGGTATAATAATATTTGCTCTGCAGGATTTATGTGAAAGCTTTCTGTCTGGCACAAAGCAGGGTATCAAGGAAAGATAGCTTTTAAAAAAGGATTGCATTATAAGCCAAATAAAGGCAAGATTTATGTCTTCCCACCCTGAAGCTACCACAATATATGCAGAGAAAGGTTAGGGCTGAAAGGCAAGTTTTAATTGATATAAGCAAATCCATCCTTGTCTCAAGAAAGATCTACACCAGGGGTCCTCAAGGCAATGATGAGGACAACATGAGAAGTCCAGAGTTAAGAAAACAATCTGGTACTATGAGTCTATTCTTAGATGTTAGGAAATCCCACACAAGGGGCAATAGGGATGATGAGGAAGACACAGGTGTTCCAGTTTTCTCAGGGGCTGCTGAAATAAAATCTTGGAATTTATAGAGAATAAAGGAAGAAGGGACATTGAGCTTGGAAAACTTAGCATAAGCAGACAATTCCCAGGATGGGCAATTCCAAGGGCTGAGAAGATGAAGCAAGCTAGATAAATACAGACTCTAGAGGTCAGTGTTCAAACACCTTGCCTTGGGCCAGATTAACTGCAGGGCCATTAACAATCTAGCTGGGGGTGGTGCTCAGTCCTGGGTCAGCCTTAAAGGACAGAGGCTCAACATTTACTCCTACCCATGAGGAAGGAGGGCAGGGGCTTCTGGATATTACCTCCCTTAACACAGATGGTTTTTGGAACCAGGGGAGACTAAAACCTACAGGGGAGATCATTATTAGCGAGCTGGAAAAGGTAGAAGCAAGGAAATGGGGGTGAGGGTCAGGTAAATTAGTGACCCAGTAGATACTACATGGGTTTCTCATTTCTGTGACATTTAAGACACAATTCAGTGCCTACTGATCAAAAGGGTCACTTGGCTGTAGGGTTCACTCTTTAAATGATGTAGAATTCATGGAGTGCTTAGCACAGTGCCTGAATTAGAGTAAGAACCAGATAAACGTTTTCTAGTATGATAGTGTTTATTAGTTCATTAATTCAATGACTACTTGATGTGCATTACTATGGTTTAGTTGCTGGAGATATAGAACAGTAAAATTATAGTCCCTAACCTCAGTAATCTAACAATCTGATCTAATTTAGACAAATACCAAAGCACAGAGGAAAGAGTGTCCAATTATGCCTAGGTTTGGAGGTGGCAGTGGTCCCCAGAGAGCTTCTCTAATGTGTATGAGCTGGTTCCTGGGTGTTGAGCAAGAAGAGGAGGGAGTAGGATATTTCAGACAAAAAGACACAGTATGCAGGCAAGGTAAGGGAGGGGGCTGAAGGTACTGGGCAGGCAAGAGGAAGATTAGAACCAGATCACCAAGGCCTCAGATGTCTTGATAGGAGACTGGACCTAAACCACTGAAGGTTTTTTAACAGGAAGGTGACTCGATTTGATTTGTCTTTTAGGAACTTTACTCTGACTACAGCCTGGGCAAAACCCGGAAGGAGGCAAGGCAGGAAGAAGGGAGCCCTGCTAGAGCACCCTGGCTGTAATTCAGATGAAAGGTGATGCCCTGGATAAGGTATTAGGAGAGGTGATGGGAATGGAAGGGAAAATTCCAGAGAGCGTTAAGAGGTAGCCATGACAGGATTTGGTGAACATTTGAAAAAGGTAATGGGAAGACAAGAGAGAGGAAAGTGTGCCATAATCATACACTTTCAGAAAAGTCATGAATTGTAACTCAAAATATCTCAGCAGGACTGGGAACAATGATCAGCTTTGATATTTGGTGCTTGTTAGGGCCACCCCTTGGTGGAAGATCCAAAGAACACTGACTTCGATTCACAGATTCCTGGCCAGTCACGCATGCTGGGGCCTTGACTGCTTCTTCCAGGCTGATATAGCAGTGTAGCAGATCTAATGAAAGAGATGGCTACAACCTCCATTTCATTTAGCAAAGAAAACATGGAAGCAGCTGCTACAAAGAGACACTCACGTGTCAGTTGAGTCACTGAGTGGAAATTCTAAAGTTAAAGCAGAAGCACCTGGGGTAGAATGCAAAATTGGTCAGTAACTGTGGCCTGTTTGCTGGATGCATCAAAAGAGGAAACTAATTACAGGACTTTCAAGTGGGCAGAGGGCTGACTTTCTGAAACGTTCAAGTCCTATTATACCTGCCACAGCCAAACTATTCCGTTAAAAATGTCAGGGCTACCTATTAAGTGGGTACTCAACTGAGGAATAAATGGATGAATGGATTTCTCTGAAATATTAAATCTAGTTTTGCAGATTCCCTGGTGACTACATTATCATTCACATCTTCCACATGGCCTTGGTGATGGCATATTAATCATGGAAAGTGATTAATGGATCAGTATTCACTTGAAGGGAAGATGATAGCAGCATTTCCAGGTTTCTGTTCCTGCTCGATGCTATTCAACATTTTTGGTTATAATCTGGCTGAAAGCACAGCTGTCACTCTCACCAAATTTGAAAATGACTCCAAGCTGGTGACTTGCCTCCCTCCTTCCTTCCCAGTCTTCCGTGATGGTTAGAGAAGCTCTGATATTGAAGAAAACTGAGAGCTAGAGGTCATCTGGCTGGTTCATAGCCCTTGGGACACTACATAGGAAAGGAGAAAGGGGAAGAAAAAGGAAAGAAAGGGAAGAGAGAAGGGAAGTGCAGAGGGAAAGAGAAGGACAAGGAAGAAAGAGCAGGAGAAAAGAAAGAAAGTAGAAAATGCAGGGAAAGAGGGAGGAAAGAAGGCAGAAAAAAAGAGAAAGGAAAATGGGAAAAGGAAGGAAAGAAAGAAGGAAATAGGGAGAAAAACAACAGAAAAACCACAAAACACAAAGAGGATTGTAATTGAAGAGAGAAGTAGAGCCTAGAATGTTGTTAGGGGAGAAGGGTCCCTAATCACTGTCTTTAAATACTTGAAGAGAGTAAATTTATCTTGTATTGTGAAAGAGGGCTGAAATGGACACAGTGGAAGGAATTTCTAAGGCTGTTGTTGGTGCGGTAAAATGAGAGTCTTCAAACAATCAGAACTATTGAAAAATGTAACAGACTTAAATGTCATGACCTATCAGTGACCAAAAAGATTCCTAACAATCCGTCTGCCCATGCCTCAGGGTTGGAAAAGGAACTTCTGCCCAGTTTGGGGACTGAGCCAGATGGCCTCATGATCTTTACTGTAGCTATCCTGAATTAGACAAAGAAATACTTTCTATGCTCCTGTATTTTTAGAAATTTAATCTAGTTGGTGCAGTGACTGAAATTGCAGTGAAGGGTAGTGGAAAGGAGAAGGGAGAAAAAGAAAGAGAAACTCGGACAAAAGGATGGGATTTGCCTTTCTCTCTCCCCCTCTTTTTCCCCTCTCTCTCTCTCTCCCACCCTCCCTCCACTTTTCCTTCCTTGGTTCCTTCCTTCCTTTCCTTCCCTTGACAAATATTTATTTGAGGCTGAGTGGGAACACAATGAGTCAAAATAAATGGCCCCTTTTCTCATGGAACTTACAATCTATTGGAAAGATGAACCTTAATTAAATATGCCTTCTAATGAATGCTTAAACACTAAATGAGATAACAGCTCTAATAAAGCTGAGAAAGGAGTCAGGAGGTGGGAATCAAGGAAGGGTTTCCTGAAGAAGTCATCCTGAGCTAAGGTCTAAAGGACAAGTAAGAGCAGGGGACATCATTCCAGAGAGAGGATACAGGATGGGGTAGGGTCCTTCAGCATGAGGGGACAAGGGCCCTCGGAAGCACTGAAAGGCCAGTACACATGGAGCTCATAGAACAAGAATATGAGAGAGAGGGAAGGTGAGGCTGGAGATGAAGGTCGGGCTGGACTGAGCAGGGCCATTTTATTTGATAAAGGGTTTAAATAATGATGATTCTTTCCTTTATTCAATAAATTTATATTAAAAATTGACTATATGTCAAACACATAGTTAGGCACTAAAAATACACCAGG
The DNA here is from genome assembly GCF_023851605.1 of Tamandua tetradactyla. Lineage (NCBI taxonomy): Eukaryota > Metazoa > Chordata > Mammalia > Pilosa > Myrmecophagidae > Tamandua > Tamandua tetradactyla. The sequence continues at coordinate 18,399,116 of NC_135328.1, read as the reverse complement.
GATGGTGAGAAAGTCAAATATGGCCTCTGGTTCTTCATGGTACTTAGACTCCAGAAGGGTAGAAAAATCATTAAACAAATAATTACAATGCTAAAATAGTAAGTGCTGATATAAGGAAGTGTGGTAGATTGAACTATGTACCCCAGAAATGAAATACATTCTTAATCTTAATTCATTCCTGTGGGTGTGAACCCCATTGTAAATAGGAACTTTTGAGGATATTATTTTTGGTTAAGGTGTGACCCAACTGAAGGAGGGCCTTGATCCTATTACCAAAGGAGGCCACAGAAATAGAAGCCACACAGAAGAGTGGAAGCTGGAAGTCAATGAAACACAGAAGAGAAAGGAGTGGACATGACCTTGTGCATTGCCATCTGACAGAAAAGTTAAGTGGTGACTTCTTGAAGGAAGTGATTTTAAAGACTTTAAAAGGTATAGAGAGGAACAAACTAAAAGCTACTCTGAATAACAGGGGTTCAGGCACAGAGATAAGGAAGTATATGGTGCTGGATAACAGACATTCAGGAGTAACTGGAATAAAAGGTGAAAGGGATAGTGGCTGCAATTGGGGATATAAACACAGGACACGGTATGAAGGCATCATGGTAAGAAGTATAGCCTCATCCCGAGGGAACAAGCCATGATGAATGGATTGGATTCCAGTGGATTCTAATGGATTGGAAAGGAGAAGGCCAAAGGCTGGAAGGCCAGTTAGGAGATTACGACAGTTGATGAAATCCAAATTGTATTCTATACAATAGAGTGTAGTGTAATTGGGTAGGTTTGAGGCATATATAGGAAGTAGAAACCATTAGACCTAATGACTGATTAGATATGGAAGGTGTAGAAAGTCAAAATAATATCACCTTAACAATGCCTATTTCCTAGTCCCTGGAACCCATGGGTTTGTTAGGCTACCTGGCAAAGAGGAATTAACGTTGCAGATGATATTAAGGTTGCTAATCAGATGGCCTTAAAGGAGGGAGATTATTCTGAATTATCACAAAGGTCCTTAAAACTGGAAAAGTCCTCCAGACCCTGGACCTGGAGAACGGTTTGAGGCCAAAGCCAGGCCCTCCTTCACCTGGATTGATAACCCCTCAGCACAAAGCTGGTCCTGGGGCACCCTCCCCTTGCTGACCCAGAGGCAACCGTGGTCCTTCCACATCCCCAGCATTGGTCCCCACCCCCGGTCAGGCCAAGCCCTCAGCTTCTCCAACATTGACCCCAAAATGGTTGCAGTCCTGCTGTCATCACTAACTCAACGGTGGTCCTAAGCAGGCCCAGCGACCTCGGCTTCCACTATAAAGGTCATCTGTGTTCAGGAGCTCTGTAATTCTCTGTTGAAAACTCACTTTTTGCAGTGTCTTCGCTTGGCCTCAATTTTCACCAAGCCAGAAAATTGACCAACTGGGGTCACTAACGCCTTGGAAATGAAGGCCCCACCCAACTTTTCTGAAATAAAGACCCAGGCTCAGGTTTCAAAGCATGTGTGCGCATGCATGCAAACACACACACACACACACACACACAGTGGAAAAGGGAGACAGAGACCACAGATGGTGGCATGAGTAGAACTCAGCCCAATAGGGTTTTGGCTTTGAAGCTGGAGGAAGAGGGTCATGACCCCAGGAATGCTGGTGGCCTCTAGGAGCTGGAAAGACAAGGAAATGGATTCTTCCCTATATCCTCCAGTAGAAACACAGTCCCACACTGCAAAATGTCTTTTTGCTCACACAGAGCTCAGCAAATGGAAAATTTTATTGCCAGTTACTTAAGATGATCTGATATAGTCATTTGAAAACTAGTAGTAGCTTAATGTTATAGCATGAACTGCCATGTTTTCTAGATAAAAGTAAATGAAACAAAAGGTGTGGGCATTTAGGTTATTTTTCATTTTTAATTTATCCTTCTGGTTGTTTCATTTGTCTACCCTATGCCTAGATGTTCCCTTTAAGTACAAAGCAGGCAGTTTTTCACAAACAAGAAAATTCCTCTTTGGTCCTCAAAGTCACCTTCTTTAACTAGTTGTACCTCTCCTACTGTAACAGCAATCCCTTGAATGTCCTTGCTATTTCTAAATTTTGGTCCTCGAAGTCACCTTCTTTAACTAGTTGTACCTGTCCTACTGTAGCAGCAATTCCTTGAATGTCCTTGCTATTTCTAAATTTCATTGGTAATTTCCATGGGGATTGGACCGGTGGAAATGAAGGAGGCTTAGTTGTCTCAGCTTAAATATCAAACTTCATCAATAAGGTTCCTCTTATAATTCTTCCTTGAAAATGCCTAAACAAGTATGATTTATTCATTTAGGCTTACTCTCTACTTTATGTGGGAGACAGAGATGAATCAGACACCTGTTTTTTATGACAGTTGAATTTCAGATTAAAGGAATGGCCAGTTACTTCATTTATAGAAGAACCATTTGCTTCAGAGAACATTACAGGAAAGAGGAAAAGAACTAGAAAATTTTGATGACAATAGTATCAAACAATTACCCTCATTTCAAGAATAGATTAGGGTCAATGTTAGGGACATTGAGTGGGTTAATTTTTCCTTCCCCACTTTCCAGATAATTTAGCATCCAAGACCTTAGAGCACTATCTACATAAATGTATTGACACTTCACATTAGTGTTAAAAAGTTTTCCTATCCATTATACCATGTTTTCTGAGAATAGAGAACAAGAAATGTCAGCCCAGTCTAGTTGATTTTAGAAGTCACTGAAGTGAGACAAGGAGTTACAAAGCCAGAATAAATAAAAAGCGAGACCTGGAGTAAACCCCACATTTATCCTGTATCTATAAGCACCTCTTTTGATAGAAACAGAAGTGACTTTTCATCTCTTTTTCTTATTCTGTCATGGCTCCAATGATTACTGGGCATCTGTGTCCTATGTCTAGGGATTTTAGTAGGAAAATGAAAATGAGGATGAGAAAAAGATCAGCAGAATGAACACATCTAAAAGAAATGAGGAAAATTAAATTACTTTTTCAATTAAAAATTCCTTTTCTCAAATGAAGGAGTGTCAGTGAAACTTCACTTCCTAGATTTTATATATGATTTGTCCTCTTAAATAAAGGGAGCCTGTACTCAAACATTCTTTGATTTGGGGCAGCCCTGTTTCTCAAGAGTCATCAGAACCTCTGAGCACTGAAGGGGTGTTGGAACAGAGTTCATATACTGCCAAATCCAAGAAGGAGTGTCGGGCTTTGCTTATGTGTGCATGGCTCAGGCCACAGGACGTGAGGGTTAGGAGCACACTTCTGCTCTACTTGGTGACTCAAAAATCTGCTAGCAGCATTAAACCCTGGGTCAGCGACTAAGATTTCTATGAGTAAAACCATGGTTGTCATGATGAGGTATAACCCAAACCACCCTTCAAGGAAAAACTTCTTGCTCTAGATATTGACACCACTACCAGATGTCAGCACGTTCAGGGTTGCTTCTGTGGCAGAGAGCCACCTGGTCCTTGGGCACCCCCTTTTTTATGGGTTGAATTGTGTCCCCCCGAAAAGCAGGTTGAAATCTTGACACCCAGGACCTCAGAATGTGATCTCATTTGGAAATAGGGTCAATGCAGAGGGAATTAGGTAAGATGAGGCCATGTTGGAGCTGGGTGGCCCTTAATCCAGTACTACTGGTGTCCTTATCAGAAAAAGAGAAGAGACACAGTTAGACACCAAGGGGAGAAAGTCATGTGAAGTTGAAGACAGAGATTGGAGTGATATGTCTGCAAGCCAAGGAATACCTGGAGCCACCATAAGAAGTGAGGAAGCAGCCTCCCCTAGGACTTTCAGAGGGAATGTGGCCCTACCAACACTTTGACTTCAGACTTCTGGCCTTCAAAATTATCAGACAATCCATCTCTGTTGTTTTAAGCCACCCAGTTTGTGGTAGATTTTTATGGCACCCCTAGGTAATGAATATTTTTTGTGGAGAAGCCCACATACAGTTATTGAGCAAGATGGAGGCAAAAAGGCATAGCCATTTTGACCCACTACAGGATGACTCTGATGAGAGATATCTTCTCCAGCGCTCCTTGCTGGGTTGGCAGAGGCTCTTCAGACTTGTGTGGCTGTTTGACATCTTTCTCTGTTGAATCCTACTTCTTCCAACTTCCTGTCACAAGCAATGATCCCTAAGAAACATCTCACTCTCCAAATTCCATCTCTGTGTCTACTTCCAGAGAACCCAAGCTGTGACATAAATTGGATATACAAATACTCTAAGGGACCAAGAAGCTACATTAAAAACAGTAGTCAAATTAATATAATACATCATATGAACAGAATAAAGGACAAGATGCACATGATCATTTCAAATGAGTCAGAAAAACATTTGAGGAAATCCAACACCATTTTATGTCAAAAACACTCAACAAACAGGACTATAAGAGAATGTCCTCAACCTAATAAAAGGCATCTAATAAAAAAAATCCATGACTAATATCATACCTAATGGTGAGAGACTGAGTTTTTCCCCCCCAAGACAGGAACAAGACAAGGCTGTCCATGCTCGCTACTTCTATGAAATATAGTACTGGAGGTTCTAGCCAAGGCAATTCAGAAAAAAATTAAATAAAATGCACCAAGATTGGAAAGATGAAGTAAAACTATCTCTATTTGTAGATGACATGATCTTGCATATAGAAAATCTGAAGGAACCAACAAAAAACTTTTAAAACTAATAAATGAGTGCAGTAAGATTGCTAGGTATAAGATCAATCAGTATGCAAAAATAAATTGTGTTCCTACACACTAGCAATGAACTCTCAGAAAATAAATTTAAAATAAAAATTCCATTCACAATAGCATAAATATAACAAAATACTTAGGAAAAATGTAATGAAAGGAGTGCAAGACATACTCTGAAAATCATAACACATTGCTGAAAAGAAACTGAAAAGCTAAATAAACACCATATGTTTATTGATCAGGGACTGAACATTAATATGGTAATACTCCCTAAATTGATCTATGTTTTCAGTGCAATCACTATCAAAATCCCAGGTGGCTTGGTTGCAGAAATTGATAAGCTAAAATAAGGGATCCAAAATAGCCAAAACAATCTGGAAAAAGAATAAAGTTGAAGGACTTACACTTCCAAACCAGCTATAAACCTACATAATCATGGCAATTTGGTACTGGACTAATGACAGACACATAGATTGATGGGGTAAAATTGAGGGTCCAGAAATAAACCCTTATCTTTCTAGTCAATTGGTTTTAGACAAGGATGCCAAGACCACTGAGTGGGGGAGAAATAGTCTTTTCAACAAATGATGCTGAGACTATTGGATATACACATGCAAAAGAATGAAGTTGGACCCAAAACTCTTACAAGAAAATATAGGGGTAAATCTTCATGACCATAATTAGGGAATGGTTTCTTAGATATGACACCAAAAGCACAAGAAGTAAAATAAACAAATAGATTGTCATTAAAATTAAAACTTTTGTGCTTCAAAGGAATGAAAAGGAGACACACAGAATGGGAGAAAATTATTTGTAAATCTTATAGCCTACTAAGGAGTTTGTATCAATAATACATTAAAAAAATCCCTACAACTAAATAATGTCAAGTCAAATAACCCATTAAAAATGGGTAAAGGGACCTGAATAACATCTCTATAAAAATATACAAATAGCCAATAAGGCCATGCAAAGATACTCAACGCTATCAGTCATTAGAGTAATGCAAGTCAAAGCCATGATAGAATACCTCTTCAATACAGTAGGATGGCTATAATCAAAAGACAGATAATAACTAGTGTTGGAGAGGATATGGAAAAATTGGAACCCTCATATATTACTGTTGGAAATGTAAAATACTGACAGTCATTTTGGGAAATAGCTTGGCAGTTCCTCAAAAGGTCAAACATAAAGTTACCATATGACCCAGCAATTACATTCCCAGATATATATCCAAGAAAAATGAAGGCATATCTCTACACAAAATTTGCATTCAAATGTCCATTGTACCACTATTCATAATAGCCCAAAGTTGAAATCAACCCAACACACATCTCCTGATGAATGGATAAATAAAATATGGTATATCCACACAATAGGCTATAAATTGGCAATTAAAAAAATGAAGCACTGATAATATGCTGCAACATGGGTCGATTTTGGAAATATGCTAAATGAAAGAACCCAGTCACAAAGGTCATGTTATTTGATTCATTTATATGAAATGTCCAGTATAGGCAAATCTATAGACACAGAAACTAGATTAGCAATTTCCTAATATTGGGTGGAGGGGAAAGCAGTTGAGAAATGAGTGGCTCCTAATGGGTATGAGCTTTCTTTTGTTAAGTAATGAACATGTTCTAACACTTATTGTGTGATGGTTTAACAACTCTGTGAATACACTAAAAATCATTGAATTGTAAACTTTAAATGTGCAAACTGTATCATATGGCATTTTTATCTCACTCAGTCATTAACTTAAAAAAAAAAAGAGCTGGCAATGAAAAGTATGGAAAACATTCACAGACTATATCGAGGACAAAGTACTTCTTCCCTGCCATCAGGAAGATAGTTATACCCTTGAGATCAGGTCAAGATTAAGTCAGTAGAGCTATCCTGGTAAATTAGGGAAACCACAAATAACTGTTAAGCCATCCCGAGACCCCACCTCCTGCTCTGAGGAAGTCAGGACACACACTAAGACCCATTCTCTGGCCTTCCACCACCCCCACCTCCTCTAAGTGTGCCATTCCACAACCTGAGGGAGATGTTAAGTCTAATAGAGAGACCCAATCCAGACCTTAAACCTGGAAACAGGAACAAGTAGTCCAGATGCATATACCAACAAGAATTTTCAGTGGAAGGACCCCCATTCCTTCCACTGAGAATGTGAGATAGATGAAAATCACATTCAAACAGTACAGATCGTCTCTCTTCTCTGGCACGAAGTGGGGGTGGGTGGAGCTGCCATCTACCAACCTCAGCCTGGAGCAATTTTGGCCACCTAGTGAGCCTAGCCATGATGGGACCTCTTTCCCTGCTCTTCTGGATTCTTTGTGCTGTATAAGTGACAAAGAGGTTATTTACCCTTTCTGGACTATTTATACTGTGCAAGGAATAGAGCATTCATTTACTAAAAGTTTCTGTTGTGCCCTGAACCCATGACACACCATTGTAGCAACTCACTCCACAGTAGCCTCCATGAGGCAAGGGGGTCCCCAAGAAACCAGAGTAAATTCTGGAGACAATCTGAAAATAGAGTCAATCTTCTGGTGCCTACAGTACTACCTCCTCCTTCTGAAAACTGGTCCCACCCTGCCCTTCTTTAAGAGTCCTTGATCAAGCTCATTAATTATGGCTTCAGTTACGAACAGGTCCATCCATTTCCCCTCCATTTCCCAAAGCCTCTTTTTGGCTAAGTCTAGCCCATCTCTGTCATGGTTTAATCATTCTAATATTTCCCCCAGTTCCCATAGTCTCCTTAGACTTCTAATTTTGACCACTCCAACTATTTGTTCCTGACTCCACATGTCTCTATATTTAGGTTTCTGGGAATAGATGGCCCCTTCAGGACCTGTCCCCTGTGCAAGGATCCCATTCTCTTTTCTTCAACTCTCCTTCACCTCCTCCAAACCCCTGACTGGCCTCACAGGCAGCTCCTATTTGTCAGTCAAGTCACTTTGTGTTGCAAGTAGAAGAAACTCAACTTAGACTAGCTTTGCCAAAAAGAGAAATACCACGTAAGGATATTCTAGAGGATCATTTCTGTAACTGAAGAAAGAGTTGAACAACCAAACTGCAGGAAAGGCAGTGCAAGGGGACCCAATCCGAGCTCTTCTCTATGGGATGGCTGGGAGGCTGTTTGAACAGGGAAAATCCCTTAGCAAAGTTCAGGTGGTCCCAGCTGTTAGAGGAGCCACAGTCTGTGCTATCCCTTGAGCACCTGCTAGGGCCCACTTTCTTTTTTAAATTCCAGAATTTGGTTAAGTCTGGGATGCTGTGCTCGGTAAGTTACATGGTGCCACTTCTTATCAATGGAGAGAGAAGGACTAAAACTTTGTCATGCATCTCTAGATACATGTGGGCAGGGTGTGTCACTGGGCCTGAGAGACAACTAGAACTGGGGGCTGCAAATGCCATCAAATGCCTTGCCCCTCCCCTCATCTCTGGTTCTCTCTGTGGGTCTGCTCCAACCTCATTTCAAATATCAGAGATCTTAACCTTCAGTTCCTTTGTCTCCATGTCAAACTTCCGTATCAGAGAGGTACAGACCCTATGTCTTAATTTTCATATGGAAAGCATTTTCTTGATCAAGATATTAGAAAATATCCTTCTCATGAGTTGGTCTTAGTTCCCTAGAGCTGCTGTAACAAAATGCCACAAACTGGATGGCTTAAACATAAGAATGTATTGCCTCACAGTTGTAGAGGCTAGAGATTCAAAATCTTATGAGACAATCCTTCCTTGTCTCTTCCACGCTGCTATTGGTTTATTGGTGAGGCTCAACTTCAATCTCTGCCTCAACTGTCATATGGCCTTCTTTGCTCTTCCTGACTGTGTCCAGTTCTGCCTTCGTATTGGATTAGGGGCCTTCCCTACTCCAGTGTGACCTCATTTTAACTTAATAGTGAAATTAGCCTATTTCCAAATGTTTGCATTCTTTCATACCGGGGATTAAGACATTTGGGGGGACACAACTCATCCCCAATCATTTGCACAGTAATGGCCAGGCCTAAGCCACCCAGAGGGGGCTCTACTTGTATGGCAGGGACTTTTGTTGATGCTGTTGTTTATTTTCACGGAACACCATGAGCTCTCCAAACTGCCTCAGCGTGATGCTGTATGCATGTCCTAGCTCAATACCTTCACACAGCGTCCCAAAGAAATCCTTGAAGCAAAAATTTAACTGATTTGTAAAAAGGCCAAAGGAGCACAGCAAAGGGAATTGCCATATTCTGCATGAGAAAAAAAAAGACTCCCTCTGTGAAGCTCTGATATTTCATTGCTTTATTTCCTAACAAAGACCAGGTACTTTATTTCCTCCCCCTGTAAGCTTAGAATACGAGTTGCATACTAACCTCATAGAGTATTATGGTGATTAAAGGAAATTTAGCATATAGGTCAGTTTTCTCTGAACCTGCACATGATACATTCCACAAAAGCTAGACATTGTCATCATTATCACCATCAACATCATCACCACACTGTTTTCCTCCTAATACACCCTGCCCACATGTATCTAGAGATGCATGACAAAGTTTTAGTCTTTCTCTCTCCATTGATAAGAAGTGGCACCATGTAACTTACTGAGTACAGCATCCCAGACTTAACCAAATTCTGGAATTTAAAAAAGAAAGTGGTGGGCCCTAGCAGATGCTCAAGGGATAGCAGAGACTGTGGCTCCTCCAACAGCTGTAACCACCTGAACTTTGCTAAGAGATTTTCCCTGTTCAAACAGCCTCCCAGCCATCCCATAGAGAAGAGCTCTGATTGGGTCCCCTTACACAGGAGGCTTAAAATAGGCTTCATTATCTAACTGTAGACAACTCCTTTAAAACCAGCTATTCAGCACAACACAATTTATCTTCTATGTTCTTCAGTCTTTAGATCTACACATTGGGGGACATTAAAACTGCATCCCTTCACAGGGAAACAGTAAAGATTAATTAGGCATATCAGCCAAGTGGCGTTCTCCTGGGAATTACGCATGAATATACCCACTGTTGTTATTACAGGGCTTGGAAATATTCTTTCCTTCACTCTGTTATTTAAGATAATGAATCTGATCGTTAATAAATAAACAGATGAAGGAATAGACCTTTGTTTTCAGCATGGCATTCCTCGACCAACTCTTCCCCTTTAAAGGGAGAAATGGCAGAGCTGGTTCAAGGGTGCTGCATAGTGGGCGCTCAGCCCTCTTAAGGGGCCACTTCTTTAGAATGTGGGTGCTGTTTTCAATACCATTTTGATTCAGTCTTTCATTAAAGATCTGCCTTGAGTAGGCAATTGATTTTTGTTAGTCCCTGGAGTAAATGCTTAAAGGCGGCTTCCTCGCATTTATTTAAGAGGTTCCTGCTCCTTTATGAAATGCATTTGATTTGATATACAGGACAAAGTGCCATCCTTTTTACAGTCAATTCTGCATTACTTTTTTTTAATGCAGGTGATCCAGTTCTGAATTACAGATACTTTGAAGCCTATTTTTCTAGCTTGCTTGACTTTTTAAATATTCTTTCTAGTCCTGAAAATGTTATCAGCTAGGCGGTTGGAAAATTCTAATACCTTTTCATATACTTATTACTTGACACCACTACTACTCATGTGACTATATGGACATTGTAAAATATTTTAGATAAATGAGACATATTTAGGACATTTTAACATGGCCTGTTTGGATGTGACAAAGGCAAGAAAGAAGTGTGCTTGTTAATGGGACGTTGAAATATGCAATGGCCCTTCACTGAGTTCCTTTCTCACATCTAAGAAGGATTTCTGGTGTGTGAACAGATTAATTCTAAGGAGAACTAGTGGAATTCTGTGAATAGGATTGACTCCCTAATCACGGATATGGGTCCAAGTTTATATGGATCTTAAACTAGGTTGTACTACAGCTCAGTCTCACCTTTGTCACTTGCCATCTACTTCTGCAATGCCATTTACCCATTTTTTCCCTTCTTGCCAACTTACTCTTTCTTTGAATAATAATAATAAAAGTATAACAATAATAAAACAAATGTGTAATATATGGGTATATTCTAATCATATTAATATAATAAGATAATTGCTGGGAAAGTCCAGGACCTGCTCAGCAGCCTTCTCTCGACTATTGCCTACCCCAACCTTTTCCCCTCTTGCTTGTTTGCCTGAACATGTTTGGATATGTTTTCATTCCACAGCCTAGAGGAAAGGTTAGGGTTAATGGAACTGCCTGACTATGGATCGAAAACCAGGAACAAGCTGCTCCAGCTGTTTGCCAGGGTGGGAATTTGGCACAAAGTTTGCTTCATGTGGACTTTTTTCGTTCAGTGGCAGGTCCCCTGCCCTGGGCGTGTATACATCCACTGTCCTCCAGCAGCATGGGGGTACTCCTCCCTGATGGGGAACAGACCTGCCATCCACCAACTTGACCCAAGCAGTTGGTGTGCCTGAGGGACCAGCCTCAATGGAATCTCTTCCCCTGCTCTTTTGGACTGTTTGTGCTGTGTAATAAAGCAGCCTTTGGTTGAGAATTTCTGTTTCTGCCTGATTTCTCATGATGCACCATACAACTCACTCTACAGTAATATGATGAAAAAATAATAACAATAATATGATGATGATAGTAGCTGTCATTCATTGGCATATGCCAGGTGACTTAAATCTATTTGCTCATTTAGTCTTCATAGTAGCCCTAAGGGGAACACAATCAACATCCCTCATTTCACAAATAAGACTGAAATTTAGAGACGTTAACCAGCTTAATCAAAGTCACATACATTTGGACCCAAATGTGTCTCACTCCAAAACTCATTCTTTTTGCTGTGTAGCACTGCTTCCATTAGTGCTGGCCAAATAATTTAGCATTACAGCAGGGCTTCCCTTCCAAATTCAAAACCCAGAAAAGGCCAGGAGTGGCCCAGATGCCAGAACAAAGTACTAAATGGCAACTTTATTTTCATGAGTTAGACTTTGCATTTAATCATAAATCTAATCCAATTTCATGGCTATTTCAAGGACATTTTTCTCCCTAAAGAACTGGTTTCACAAAATGCAGGCAAGGCTAGCACCTAAGAGGAAATTAGTTGGGTGAACTACACTGAGATATTGAGATCTCCTTCTTAAAAAAAAAACCCTAAGCTTCAGGCAGGCAACAGTGGCTCAGTGGCAGAGTTCTCGCCTGCCATGCCGGAGACCCAGGTTCAATTCCCGGTGCCTGCCCATGTAAAAAAAAAAAAAGACAAAGAAAACCTAAGCTTCTTTGCTCACCTCAATCCTATCAGGTGAAATAATGGTAAAATTAATATGAAGGATAACAGAGAAGAGAAATAAAAGCTAGAGCAGGTAAACGAAAGGCATCCACCAGCACTTCCCCAACAAGAAGCTGGTAGATGCACTACTACTGAGTGGGTTGTACGTGGTACGTGTTATCATAGCAGCTGCTTGAAAGCCAAGCCCCCATCATTCCCTCCAAAGTATTCTCCCTGAGTCACTACCCATCTGGCAGCAGCTATGCCTCCCATGCTCAGAAAAATGGAGCCCGGGCACCAATTGGCTGCAAGTCACTGGGGCTCAGGAACAGCTCCGCAATATGCAAAGTTGCACTAACAAGAGCATTGCATTTGTTGAAAACTGCAGATATTTCTTAATCCGGGCAAAGAAAAGAATGTACTTGTTCCCTGCACTAATTGCTGTGCCTTTCAAAGGCAATGCCAGCCAAGTTAAGATCCAGGCTTATGCTCCTAGCTCTTTGTCAATTCTGCTACTCACAAGCCTCAGCGGATTCCCCTGATAATGCTTTCCAACATCTCACACAGTCAGGAGATTTCCGCTATTATCAAATCTTCATTGCTCACTCTGAAATTTAAATAAATTCTTGCTCATCTTTTCTTAAGCAGAAACAAAATTGGACTATGTCTATATATGACACAGAGGGAAAACAATTATTTAAAATCTAAACTTCCTGGAGCTATTCCTGTCTTCTAAGGGAAAATGTGGGGCAGAAAAGCCATCATTCATGTAACTCTCCATTCCTTTCATCCCAATTCTGAGATGAGAGGGGAGGAAATAAGATTGAAGGCACTTCTGACTTAAAATGGTGAACTGACACATGCATTTAGCTCTGCTTCCTCCCAAACCCCATTTCATCCCAAGTAAAGTATTTTCTTTTAATGCATGAGCTCACAAATACAAAGAAAATGGGAGAGGAGACAACAAAATAAAATGTTGTAGGTTAAAAAGTGGATGGATGGGTGGTAACTGATAAAATAGACTCAAGAAAGCAGAATTATAAATCAACAGCAGAAAACTCAAGGAGCAATCCACAAGGATCAGGAATCGATGGTGCCAGGTACTGCTAGAAGAGGAAGAGAGGCTGAGGCTAAAGACAGGAAGATTTGTGAAAAGAATGTTTAAGTAGCAGTTAGTTCCCCAGAGTCTTTCCCACTGCTGTTCCTCTATCATGGCAAAAGCCTGATGCTCTGGAGGTAAAGACAAAGGGTCTCTCAACTGGGATTGGAAGAGCCTTCTCTGAAGATTGTAACCAGCCAAAGACAAAAATCTAAGCATTTCCCCCAAAAAAGAAAGCATTCAATCACCCTGCAGGGACAACAAATCTTGCTTCTATGTATGGGGCCTCCAAATAGCTTCATAGCAATCACCTGATAGAACAGAGAAAATGGAGGAAAGGAAACCTTCAATGAAATAATTCAAGAATATTTCCTATACCCAAAAGACAAGAGTCAGATTGAAAACTCTTACTATTTACCCGGCATAATGGGTAAAAACAGACCCACACCAAGACATTTCACAGTGAAATCCCCAAGTTCTAGAGAGAAAGAGAAGATGCTAGAGACTTCCAGAGAGGAAAAAAAAATAATTTTTTATACAAAGAATGAAGAATCTCAATGCACTGAAAGTAAGAATATAATGGAACAAAGACTTCAAAATAGTAAAGGAACCCCCCAGAGTCAGAATCTAGAATATTGATTACCCAGGGATGGGGGTGGGGATGGGAAACAGGGTGTTAAGACTTTAAATGGACAAAGTTTCCTTATGGGATGATGGAAAAGGTTTGGTAGTGGATGATGGTGATGGTAGCACAACGTCGCAAACGTAATTAACAGCACTGAATTGCATATTTGCAGGCAGTTAAAAGGGTATTAGGGTATATATACATGGTACCAGAATTTTACAAAATGTAAAACCCATGGACCTACACAATAGTAATAATGAGCCCTAAGTTGAACCATGGACCATAGTCAACGCTACAATGATTAAAACATGCTTCTTGGGCGGGCCACGGTGGCTCAGCAGGCAAGAATGTTTGCCTGCCATGGCAGAGGACCTGGGTTCGATTCCCGATGCCTGCCCACGTAAAAAAAAAATGTATATATATATATATATATATATATTCTTCTATCAACTGCAACAAATGTACCACACCAATGCAGGATGCTAATAATAGAGTGGTATATGGGAATCATGTATTTTTTGCATGGTGTTTTGGGAAAAAAATGCTAAGGTAAAAATAATTTTCAACCTGGACCTCTAAAATGCTCAATTTTCCAACTCTCATTATTTAAGTGTGAGGGAAGAGACAAGTCAATTTCAGACCTGTAAATTCTAAAACAATAAACAAAAAAATATTTATCTGTCATGCACCCTTGCTTGGGAAGAGACTGGGGGACGTGCTCCAGCAAAACAAAGATGTAAAGTAAGAAAGGAAAGTGTGGTATTTAAGAAACAGAGGATCCTATACAGGAAAGCAGAGAAGAGCATCCCTAGGATGACAGTGAAGGGTGATTGCAGGGTAAAATGTGTGTGCAGCCTGTCTAGAGAGTCAGCAGACCAAACTGGTAGGTCAGAAGACCCTGGGAGAGATTTCTCCAAGACGATGAGATGAAGGCATGCTGAAAGAAAAGGAAAGAAGCTGAGGGAAGATTTAGTCCAAAGTGTAGAAAGCAGATGCCTCTGCAGAGCTAGATGTGGCTGGCAAGATGGCAGAAGACCAGTCAGCATTTCCTAGTCAGTATTTAATAATATTTCACCCTTTAAACCATCTACGCATACAATTTTTTTAAATATTAAAAAATTAATTTTGAAGAAAGTATATGTGAAAGGGGGAAATCTAGCACATTGTTTATAGGAACACATTAATTAATTTTTGAATATGCAAAGGGAGGCCCAGAATTAAGCTCAGGGGAAAGGTCAGGAAAGGAATTGAGTTGCTCTATATAAGGAAATTGGAATACTTTTTTTTTTTATTTACTCCTAAGAAAGAAAGGGGATGGACTGAGAAAGAAGGGAAAGAAGATAGAGGAGAGCAAAAAAGGATAGGGTCTAGACCAAATATTAGCAGAAATGGCCAAAGGATTTATTTTTAAGGACAGACATATGTATTATTCCATTTAAAGCCTTGAGATTCCCCAAACTCATGGATGGCTTCCATGGCAAAAAATCATGGAAAGGACAAATTCCTCACCTGGGTCAAGGCAGGATGGACCATGAACTACAAACATTGGGCAGGGAGATGATGCCTTCACTGATTGAAGTTGCAGGGAACCATGGGCCACCTAGAGAACCTAGGAGGGACACAGGCCACTCATTACACAGGCAAGGGGTTCTGAGCCTTAAATCCTAAAGACAGGGAACCATACATAGCTGTTGTCTGGACTATGTTAACTTGCATGTACCTGAGCCATCATATGCCATCATTCTCTAATTTAAGACAAACTTAAAACACATTTGAAAAGAAACCTACCCATGCACACATCTGTACACACACACATGCACAAATCTGAACTAAAGTTTTCTCAGGGAGATGAGGAAGGAAGCTATATCTTACTTCGCACAGTCAGACTTTTTCAAATCCCTCTTTAACTGTTTTAAGAATCTGTCCCCAGTGTTCCCCCATGCCACTCTACACAAAAACTGCTCATAGCTAACCCCTGGTTACCATGTCTTTGGACCGCTCAGTCATACTGGCACTCCTCCTTCCACAACCCTGTTTGGAAACTTCTAGGACCTCTTTCTTCTTTATTCCAGACTCTCTCGCTTTTCCCCTGTAGAGCAATTTATCTTTCTTCTAGCTCCTATAGGTCTACTTTCCATCTTTCACCTATTAGCCCCTCAAAGGCTTGACAGGGGATGATTATAAATAGTTACAGTTATTTTTCCTTTCACACATATAAGTGCATGCTGGGGACACAGCAAAGCACCACCCATATCCCCTTCCCCACCCTTCAGGACCAAGGTGCTCTTTCCCTCACCTGTGACTCAGGAATTGTCCTTCCTAAAGAGCCGCCCCACCTAAGGTTAGGCCCCCTCCCCAGGGCAGTCCACACTCAGGTGATCCAGGAAGTTCCCAGGCCCAGTCCCATTACCTCAACCTGAAGAGCCATCCAGCTCACAGCATCTCCTGGGATGGTCAAAGGCCTCCAGGGGGACTGCACTGCAGTTATCTTCTACCTCTGTCCAGTTGAGCTTTCTGCTCTCTCACCCACCAGTGCTCAGGTGAGCACACTCCCCAGTGAACTCCCTGCACCCAGTCTCCAGCCCAGATAGACCGACCTACGACATATAGGTACATTTGTAAGGTAACTGAGACTAATACATGCAACCATTTAGATTGGCAATATGCTTCTTTATATAGGTTTATGTGCCTATACAATATGAAAATCAAATTACAAAAACAACTGTAGCAGCAAAGTTTCAAAGTGAGGCACAAATGCTTGAATAGGATGAGTGGAGAGGGAGATGGTTAGCGAAAGCACACCTGTGGGAGGGGAAGGGAAACTCAGAATGGGTCTTGGAGACTCAGCTCCAGCCATCCTATCTGGAGTCCAAGTAAAGAGGGAATATAAGCAGAAATGGAAGAGTAGCCTTCTATCCGAATGTCTGTGAGGTTTGGGGAAGTAGAGGCAGCATTCCATTGGGCTTTATCTGGCTGTGGCAGCAATTGGACGAGTGGGATTTGCTCCTTTAGTGAAGCAACCTAAGCTAGGGCCACTGGGGCACATTACAAAAGGCAATATCTCTTGATTAGGGAGGTGTTATAGGTAGCTGTAGTTGTGGCACAGACAAGACATCCTTACATAACTTTACCAGACACAGCAGAGGAAGAGACGGAAATAGAGAAGAAACAGAGGGAAATGTCAGGTATAAATGTAGCCAAGAGGGCTTGTTCTGGAACACTCCTGGAGCATCCCTTGGAGACTTCACAAACAACTAGAGGAGGGTTATAGTAGGAAGTTCAAGTTCCCTTTCTAGAAGCATTTCACACACACACACACACACACACACACACCACATGGACAAACATATACACACACCACCTACCAAATCTGGGCTGATATCTTGAGTAAAACAGAAAATGAGCATATTAATTTGTAACTGTCCTAATTATATTCCATTATATTCCATTAGTAAAGCCAACTGTTTGTTTCACTTAGAAAATTTGCCCTCTTTAAGACATGAGTATCCAAAGATAATTGATAACGGGTTCGTATTTCCACAAGTGTATTTGAATTTCAGTTATCTGACATCTCGCAGTAGGGAATTACTATTTGCATTTTCAGGTACTGACATCTGGAAATCAGGCATGGGATTGAACACAATTATTCTTCACAATGAAAGTAAACAGAGCTCGGCATGAATCTGCTAATTGTTCTTTCCCGCTGAGCTACAATTTTTAGTCAGGATAGTACATAAACAAGTAAGTACCAATCTGCCCATTCTTCTCACAAAGGTCAAAATTATCTTCTCGAAGCCTAAATCACACGATTTCACTCTCCAGCTCAACCCCCACCCCTCCCCAATGGAGAAGAAAATGCAGATTCCGTAGTAGAGCAAACAAGGCTGTATGTGAGTGGTTCTCAAGCTTCAGGGTGCATCAGCGTCACTTGGAAGGCTGGTTAGACACAGGTTGCTGGGCCCACCCCCAGAAGAATCTGATTCAGTAGGTCTGGTGTGGGGCCCAAGAACTTGCATTTCTCAAAAGTCCCCAGGTGATGCAAAGGTGCTAGTCCGGGGAACCCTCTTTGGGAATCACTGTTCTACTTGCCCGGGCCCGTACCTACCTCTGCAGCCTCATCTTCTACCCTGATATTTCTTCTCCACCACATTTCAGCCCATGGACCTTCTTTCTGACCCTAAACAAAATTCATGCTTGCTCTGGTTTCGAGGACTTTACACATATTGTTCCTTTTCCCTGAAATGTTCTCTCCTTGACCTCCACCTTCTCAGAAGGACCTTCTGAAGCACTCTAGCTAAAGGAACCCTCCACCTAACCATTCTCTAGCTATACAGTGTCCCATTTTATTTCCTTATGACTGGCCCTGTCTCTACCTGAAAGTTTGATCTCATTAATCACTTACATGTTCATTACCTGCCTTCCTTAGAGAGAGTAAACTCCATTCAGCAGGGGCAATGGCTCTCTGTTTTATTTGTTCTTCTAGGCAAATGGTAAATAATTTTTGGATGAACAAATAAATCTGTGTGGGAGACAGATCCTAAGTTCAAGTTTTCCAGTACGAGAACTTTCATCGCTAGCCAAATTAACACCTAGCTTATTCTATATCTACTGGTCTTTCCATTATTCTCAACCTAATAGCCTTTTGTTTCCCGTGTGATCTGTAATTAGAAACTTTATTCCTCATGCCATTTGTAATTAGAAAATTAGACCAAGAGGTATAATTTAGCACAAAGCTGGTAGGATATTTGTTATGCTGTGCAGGGAAATGAATATATTGACGTTAGCCTTATTCTAACAAACAAAATCTAGCTCTTTAATAAAAAGAGCAACAGTGTTAGGAGAAAATTAAACCTATTCTAAAATGAAGTGAAATGAAAATATGTTCCAATATATAGCTATTGTGATACCACGTATATGGATGGCCTTTGACAAGTCACTGAGCTGCAAAGGTGCAAAAAGTCATGTTGACTTTCAAGATTTCATTTTTTAACGTTGTTAGTGCCATTTGAGACTCATTTTTCAACCTAAACAAAAACACTACAGCTCACTTCCTCTAGACACTGGATTATATAACAACTGCCTATTCTCCAACTCTCATAAAAGCCTTAATTTTCACAGCACTCGTGTGAGCGGTTTATCACAATTGCGGCCTTGAGAACTGATTTTCAGGAGACGCTTAATGCTTGATTCAAATTTGGTGACTCACAGTAAGTGATCTCCCTTCATTTCATTTGGTTGGGAAGAGAAGTAAAGCACTGCCCTGTAAAATCAGATCTCTGCTGGGTATTTTTAATGATGCTTCACAAACTTGTATCCGTAGTGGAATCCACCACACTTGTAGCCGCTGTGTCCGGTGGGTTTCCTATCATGAGGATCTTTTCCTGGGTCATCACTGGATAATTAGCCCAATGCTCTCCCTAACAAATGCACAAACATCCTCAAACCCCTTTCTCTTGGGATCCTGTGAAACCTTGCAGAATGGCTAACCTCTAGTGATCCACAATGGATATTTAATGGATGAATGGTCAACAAGCAAAGAAAGAGGAGCACAAAGTCATACAGAGAAAGGAAGCTTGCCCTTACCATGTCCTTTAATGCCTTATGCTCTCGGAGAAAATATTTTCTTTAAGTACAGACACAGCCTTTATGCACATTCAAAGACAGGAGCACTTGAGCACCTGTTACTGCAAATTGGCAATGACATAAAGCAGAAAAATAAAAGCATTAATTACCTTCTCCAAGAGAAGCTGCTTGGAGAACCTCATTTTTCTTTGGGGTTGGGATTAGGGAATTAAGATGATTTTCTATAATCCAAAATTCCATGCTCAAATATTTGATCCATTTCTAATAACTCCTCTCAGGAAAAAGGAAAAATGCTACATCCCAATATCATACTTATTTCTTGTAACAACTAATCCCCTAAACTGAAACATAAGTGAGGATTCACAACCCATCAAGCCAGTGTCTTGAATTTTCTTGATCTATGAAGATATCAGCTTAGAAGCCAAGTTCACATTTCCATATGGTGTCTGATGTACCAATACAGCTCCTTGGACTTCACAACTGAACTCAAAATTGAAACCTCACAGTCATCATTGGCTATTCCAGAAAGGCCTGGAATCATTCTTTATTTATATCCTTTCCTAGCTTTATATCTTTGGGACAGAAATTCTGTAGGTGTCCCTTAGGACACCTCTGCTTTCTCATTTTGTGACTTTTATGGCGAATGTGTTTGGATTACCATCGCATGATAATAGGATATTAATTTTCATGGTTTCATCTTCTTCTCTCTCCATCAAACAGACTCATAGATTAGTACCGTCTGCTTCAGTGGAAATGCACAAACATGAGTCAGGGCACAGAAATCTGCATGAGGAACAACTTAACTCACAGCAAGTGAAACAGAGCCAACTACTTTTATTCTCTGAGCTGAACACATTGTAAAAATTAAGCAAAACAAAAGTCAAGTGTGACAAGGATTTTAATTGGAGACTATGGTAGATTGCCATCATCAAAGCCCATAGAAAAAGACAAGGCTAATTTCATTTAAGGTTATCTGGGTACCTGGCAACAACCAGCCCCAAGAAACGTATAGCACCACAATAAATTTCTTTGTGGAGGGGATTTAGTTTGTTCAGGCTAATGAAATGAGGGAAGGCATGGAACTGGATATAACATCTAAGCATTGTTTTAAAGGAAAATGTAAATGATCCAGGTTGAACCAATGGATTGGTTCCTTCTTAATAACATATGCAAATTTTCCCTTGCACATGTCCCTAAGAAGTTGCCCACTGAAAAGAGCATCTCCCTGATTAGTGGCCATTTGTATAGCACTCCTCATTATAACGTCTTTAAAATGAACCACAAGCCCTAAACAGCTGCCTTCACTTGTGCAATAGATCTGCTGCAAAATAAATTTCTACAGAGAATCCTATATTGGAGAGCTACTATTGAATTGGAATTTCCTTTGAGAAATAACCCAACAAAAACTATTCTCGCTATCCAAACATGCCATGATTTGCCACTTTCTGCCAGTTTCTGCCATAAATGTGACCCATTGCTCCAGAATAGTCTTTGTTACAGCCGCATGATAATAGTAACTTCCTTTCATTTCCTAGGCACTAAGCACTGTACTAGTAGGTTACCTATATTTTCTCCACATCCTTAGAACAGTCTGTGGATACATAGAAGCAAATACCAGTTTTTTCCTACTGTGCTCATGTATTGCTATCCCTTAGTAAACCAAAAAGAATTCCTAAACCGCACAGATTTGGACAAATGCTTTCTTACTCTCTTAATTAATAGAACACATGAATGGAGAAGTCATTTTCTATAATAAAACATGAGAGAATGAAAAAAGCCTTGTATTGGCACCAAAGCTTCTAAACTTTCTCTGTGAGTCTTTTCGTGAGCTGCCACAATATTCTCTCTTGTCTTCTTCCCAAACAGTAAGTTCATGATGGCAACACAAGATCTGGGAAACATAAAGATACGTTGTCAATGGTATAACACGTCAACATCTTTTATTTGCGGCAATGACATTTAGAAAATGTGCCCTTGACCCACTCCCCATCCCATGTCTGATCAGTAGCAACTTTACTGTCAATTCTCCTTTCCCAGTATCTATTGAATGCCTATCTTTCTCTCTAGTCCCTCAAATTAATCTTTACTATCTCACACCTTTATTACTTGTGGCAGAGCCTACCTAGTTATACATGAGACTGGTTCCCGTTTTCTCCTGGGCACACAACTTGAGCATGTTTCCCAGCCACTTTGCAGTTCACTGAAGGCATGTGATTGTGTTCTGGCTAGCAGAATGTATGTGGAAATGTTATCTGCTCCTTCTGGATGACCCATAAGATCCTCACAAGAGCGTCTTCCTTTTTTTCTTTTCTAATCCCTGAGTCGAATGGAGAAGCTCAACAGATCTAGAGGAGAGCTAAGCCAAAGCTATAAGAGGGCGGGGGACTTGAGTCACAGTTTGGAAGAACCTGATCTGTCCATATGGCTCACCTAACCAGGAACATGTGCAGTGGACATTTGCAAAAGCAAGAAGCAACCTTTCATGTGGTGACACTAAAATGAAGGAATGATTTGATACAGGATTTAGACTTTCTAATTAATACACTACTAAAACAGCCTCATTTTCCCAGCTTCTCCCCTCTCTAATCCAACACCTCCACCAGACTCATCTTTATCTTCCCAAAACACCACTTTGTATTCATGACCCCCATGAAAAAATTCCTCACAGACATATTAAATAAGCATCTGTTGAGCATCTAGCATGTTCTGGGCTATTCTGTTATAGAATCCAGGTGAAGGCATTTCAGCTTTCTGGAATGTGCTTCTGCATTTACAAGCTTGCCTGCTCTTACCCACCACACCACACCTACTAAGTCTCCAAATTCCTGACAACCCAAACTATTTGCTATTTTGGACATATGATTTGGATATATATTTTTTGTTTGTTTGTTTGTTTTGCTTCTGAGCTTCTGATCCATTTGTCCTCTCTGTCGTCTCTCTCTTTCTAAACCTTATGTTTTCTTTAAGTTTATTGTAGATGCTGCTTGCAGAAAGCTCCATTTTCTTGAATTCCTAGCTGAAAATAATATCTTTCTCTCCCTCCCTCTCCCTCACTCTCTCTCTCATTCCCATACAGCTTTACCTGTTTCTTCTTATAATTTTTGCAAGCACAGTGAGAATCGATCCATATTCACCTGCTAACCACAGCATCCATAGGGACTAGCACTGTGCCTGGTACCTAGTAGGTTGTCCATTAAAGGACCATCACTTGTGCTTGGAGGCTTAGCCCAGTGCTAGCAGCTACATCTATCATCGTTGAATGAATATGAAAAACACATTTCCCCTGGAGTACATCAGTCTAGACTTTAATACTCAACAGTGGCTTTACTTTCTCCCTCCAAATATCTCTTCTTCTTCACTATTTCCTGGCTCAATGATAACCTTCCCTTCCTCAAGTTGCCTAAAACCAGAAACCTAATATGAATCATCCCTCCCTTTCACTCTCTTAACCAATCTCCACTGATGCTTCTTTCTAAGCAGGCCAAGAATGCATCCAGTCTTCTCTAGCCCCAGCAAAGGCCCTAGAGCAGCTGCCGTCAGCCAGTGTCTCCAAACTGGTCTTTCTGCTTTTAGTCTTGCACTACTCTCTCCTCCCACACAAAGGCCAGAATGGCCTTTCCAAAATCACATGCAAATATGAGCATGACCTTCCTGGCTTAAAGTCCTGAAGAAGCTCTTGCATGATTCCACAGTTAAGTTCTGTGACCTGACAGCTCTTCATAACCTGATCAATTCATTAATTCAACATCTGTATATGAATCACCTACTCTAAGTGACAGGTGCCATTCTCATGCTGGAGGATATGCGGATGAGCAAAGTAAACAAAATCTGTGCACTCTCTGAGCTTCAATTCTAGTACAGACACATGCAATAAACAGTAGAGACAAAAAATAAGTCTGTCGTTTGGCAAGTTAGAAAGTTATAAGTGTTATGGAAAAAGAAGAGCAACTGAAGGAGTTTGGAAGTGCAGATTTTGGGGAAAGGGTAGGCCATTATTGAGAAGGTATTATTTGAGGTATAAGAGGATATACCATGCAGATAGCTGGAGAAAAGTGTTTTGTGTGGAAGGAAGTTGTCAATGCTAAGCTCTGGGACAGAAACACGTGAAGCTTGTTTGAAAAAGTTTGACCTTAGAACCTCTTGGGAACCTCTGCTCCAGTCACAAAGACCTATTCCCAGGTCCTGAACATGCCATTCTTTCTCTTCTGGGTCTTTGTATGTATTATTCCCTCTGGCTAGAACAGCCTGCCCTTCCTTCTTTGCCTATCTCACCCCTCCTCATCCTTTAGGGGTTAGCTGGGCACTGCCATTCTCTCAAACTTGAGGGTGCATACAAGTAACCTGAGATGTGACCTGGCTGTCTACACTTCTATGGAAATCCTAGGTGCACTGATGCTGATAGCCCATGGGCCACCAAGTAGCCAGCCATGGAGAGTTTGTCTAGGTTGGTGGTTCTCAGCTTACATTACACTGGAATCACCTGGGGAATTTTATCCCTGCCCCTGCCCCTCAACAATGTTCTACCCAGACAATCCAGCCAGAAGTTCTGAGAGTGGGATTCAAGTATCAGTATACTTCCAAGCTCTCCAGGTGATTCCAATGTGCAGGCAAGCTGAGAACCTCTGGATCTCTATGACCCTTTCTAACTCAGAAACCTATCATTGGGTTCCTTAAGCCTTTCCAGGCTGGCATCACTGGTACTGCCTAGGCGTGACCATGACATTGCCATTCTATACACAGGAATTTAGCCTGGTGGTTTGGATCCTGAGCTCCAGATATAGATTATATGTATATATATATATATATGCAAACTTTCAATATAGGAACTTTATCATGAACCTAACTTCACAAACATAACTAGAAACTTCCTTACCTCACTCAGCCCCAATTTCTTCATCTCTAAATTGAAGGTTATACCTGCCACACAGGTCTACTGAAGGATTTAAAAGGTGACTGTGATCAGCATGTAGAAGGTAGCACTGGCTCAATGATTTGTGGTTACTACCAATATTAAATATGAGATTTTGCAGCTTTAAAACAAAAATCATGGTTGTTCTCTTGCTTTGCTCCTGAAGAGCGGCCACATGGAAAACACCAGTCATTGCAGAAGCCTGCATCAGCTGAAGTGCCATCAGGGGAACTCTTTCCAATAGTTAATTTCCTCCTCTGTCCTCAGCTCCCAAAGCTACCTGGGGAGGAAGCCACTGATTTAATTTATGAAGCATTTGCCCAAAATACAAGACAGCAATTCTAAGCAGTCTTTCGGCAAACAGAGCCCATTTCCTATCCCTGATCACCCCTGCACATAATAAGCAAAGTTGATAGACTCACTAGGAATAACACTGCTATCTACTTTCATTTGCTAGCAATGGATTAGAATTTTGATTGCCTTACATGAATCAAACATTCTCTTAGAAGAGGCTGCAACAGGAATGAAATATGTCAAGCTGGTCCCACCTAATTAAGAAGTTATGAGCGCATTTGTGTCTTGGTGTTGGGGGAAGGGAGCTTGGAGCCAGCGAGGCCAGGTTTCCATTTCTAAGCTGGGGGTGCCTGGAGACATGGGAACATTTTTCCCCCTACTCTTACGAATTGTCAACCACACCAAGTGCTTGAGCATTGGGGCAGTCTCACAAGCCTTCAGAAAAAAGATATGGAAAATTTTACCATAAATCCAGCACTGTCAAGGCCCTTGAATGATGGCTGAAGATGCTGCTCCCATATTCTTCTGCCTGTCCCCACACCCAGACTTGCTTGCTGTATTCACTTTCCCCAACCTTCCCTCAATATACTCACTCGTGTTTCTACTCAACTGCTATGACTTGAATCACACTGGAATGTTCTCTTTCTCCTCTGCCACATCTAAAATTGGGGAAGTCTTTTCCCCAGAAATATTATTATAAAGAATGGCTGGATTTAGTAATATTATTAGGACAATCAATTCAGTTAATACATATAAAATGCTTAAAACAGTGCCTTGTGCATAGTATGTGCTCAATAAATGTTTGGTATTAATAGAATTATTTTTATTGGCATGGTCAACTATAGTACATACTTTAAATAGGTTTTTAGAGGAGGACCTGAATTTTAGACACCTTTTTATAGTAATTGCATACCTTCTAAGCATTACACAATATGCGAGCACATTATATATTTAACCTCACTTAATTCTCACAGGAAGGTGCTTTTATCCTCATTTGAACAATGAATAAACGGATGCCGATGGAGGCTCAGGAACTTATTCAAACTCACAGAGCCAGAACTAGGATTTGAACTCATGGCTGTATCTTCTTAAGCATGCCCTCTGTTGAACTCCATGATGAAATAATGTTTTGTCTGCCCTGTCAATTTTTGCTGTTCTCAGCATCACCTGGAGGCAGGGTAGGAATCTAGTAGTACCGAAGAGTTTGGTAAGTGTTTTTAAAAGTTAGGGGAGAATTTTAATCTCAACTCCAGACAGAGCTTTGGGTTGTGGGTTCTGACCTCTGTGGGAAAAGTAAGAAAAGGTTGCTCCTGCACATTCTTAATCATCACTTAAGCATATGTTCTTTCAAGAGATCTTTCTGGAAATCACCCTCTCCTCTCCTAAGAATCAGTGATGAAAATATCTCCTTAGAGCTCTTAAGTTATTGATGCATTATACATTTCTGTTGATTGTATTTGTTTCCTTTTCTTATCTGTTTTATTCAATGCAACATTCTTGAGGGCAAGAAATGTTTTTGCAAAATTCATATCCCAAGGCCTCATGAGCCAAATATGTCTCCTCTGATTGACCTCACTTCCCAAAATTCTACCTTCAAGGCAAACAAGGACAATGATAATCTTATATGAAGTGATGCCACTGGTTCCTTAACTGCAGGACCTATCTTTGAGTCCATTTGTTTAGTAATTCCCAGTGACTCAGAAATACTATACTGCACACTCACAATTTGCACTTGTAAATAGTTTACTACAGTGAGGGGCAGAATTTTTGGCCATACAACAGAGTTGAGGTCGCATGGCAGAATAGAAAGATGCCCTTGGCATCAGCAAGAACAAAGCTGGAATCTTTAGCTTTGACATTTATTCATTGACTAAGACAAGATATCCAACATATCTGAGAATTACCTTATCTAGGAAACCACCATGCAAGGTTTTATCTTTTTTTTTTCCCCCTGCATGGGAAGGCACTGGGAATCGAATCCAGGTCTCTAGCATGGCAGGTGAGAACTCTGCCTGCTGAGCCACCGTGGCCTGCCCCATACAAGGTTTTAATGAGGATTATTTCACATTGTATGAATAAGATGTCTGGTTCAGAGCAGACGTTCAATAAACGGTAAGTGGCATCAGGCTGGACAAACATCAGCGAATCCACCCCAATAGCAATGAGCACACCCAGCACCCAAATCTTGGTTGCTAATACCATTTTCCATTAAAAGAACCAGGACTCCTTGAAGCAATGTATGAAACTAGGGTGGGGCAGGGAATATAGAAGATGAGACTAGAGCATCTCGTAGAGCCAGAAAGGAAGGAAGTGCTCAAAAAGCAAAACAATGGAGGCATGCTAGAGTCACTGGAGCCAAGTGAAAGATCTCTAAATGGTCTTTTAGTATGGGATCATAGCTCAGAGTATAAAATAAATATCCGTGAGTCCATACTGATATAAATGAATGATTAAATAAAGGGGGGAGAATAGATGAAACTCTTGCACAAGAAGCTGTAAATATTTTAGGTGGATACTCCCCCCCAAGGAGGTGGAACATAACTTCCTGACCCATAGGTGCAGGCTGTGCAGAGAATCATCCTTCCGACATATGAAGAGCGGAAGAGGGAGAAGGGCAGGACTAACCTTGCAGTGGACAAAAATGACAAGCACGACCTCAGCCAGGTGATCAGGGCCAATGTCAACAGTGACATCATGTTGAGAGCCTGTACCCTTGATATGATACCAGGAGAGGGGCACCTGGCCTCTGTGATCTTCCTCTCCAAATCCTTTAACCCTTATTCATGAGGAAAACATCAGACAAACCAAACTGAAGGGCACTCTACAAACTGCCTGATCAGGACTCCTCAAAACTGTAAAGGACATGGAAACAAAAAAAAAACATCTGAGAAAAGCAATGGTCTACGGAGACATGATAACAAAGTGTAATAGGGTATCTTGGAACAGGAACAAAGACATTAAGTACAAATGAAGGAAATTCAGATAAAATATGGACTCCAGTTAATAACAATGCATCGACATTGGTTCATTAACAGTGACCAATGCACCACAGTAATGTTAATAGGGATAAGTGGGGATAAGTATATCGAACTTCTGCAATATTCTTGCAACTTTTCTGTAAACATAAAGGTCTTTTAAAATGAAAAGTTTATTAAAAAAAATAGTCAATGAATCCTTGCTCAAAGTTGCACTTGAAACGGTATAATATTGCTAACTATAAAGTGTCATAGTAAAAAATGAGAGATTATATTGTACCTTTGATTAAGGGTTTCCTGTATATTTTGGAGCTTGGAGCCATGTAACAGTTTGGAAATTTCCTAAAACATCACATAAAATAAGTTCACTGAGATGGTTACAAAGCAGCATCCAAGAATTTATGTAATTTCTTCCTCCAGAATTCTGATCAGAGTAGAGGACATTGCTTAAAAACAATTTATAAAAAAGACTGCTTTAGTGGTATCTTATGTAGAGTATTAAGGCTGAACATCCAAGAGCAATTATTCTGAGAGTCACTCTTCCCCACGAATGTGACAAAGCAAAGTTAAGGATCAATGCTGCCAAATAGTCAGAAAGAACTGAGTATTCAAATCAATGTCAGACTGCTTATAATATGATATCTAAGACACCCTGCAGAGAAAGCAGTTTTCAAACAGGAAATCCTGAATACATACATATCCTGGCTACTTAAAAGAGATCTGTGAAGGGCAGAAGTTAAATGCCATAGACTTCCTTGGTGGCCTCTGAAAAGATGAGAAAGAAAGCAATAATAATTCCATTGCAAAGTTCAGGGACTCATTACTTCCTGGTCAATATGATCGTTGAAAAATAAGTTCATACATTCTTTGGCTTGCCTCCTTATCCAGAGGTGGGGGACTCTGTCCCCTATGTTTGAAATGGGGAAGGCTTTTGTAACTCTCAACCAATGTCAATGGCAGAAGTGACACAGTACTTCCAAGATTAGTCAATAAAGTTTCTGCCTTGCCCACAGGAATATTTGCCTTTGAATCCTTCAGCTGCTATATCTGCTCTGGCCCTTCTGTGGCTCCACCTCCAGCCACGGTTTGACTACAACCACTTGGGAAATTCTAAACCAAAATAACTTAGACAAACCCTTTCTGAGTTCCTGTCCCCCAGAATCTATGAGAATGATAAAATTACTGTTGTTATGGTCACTACATTTGGATGTGTTATATTAGCAGCAATAACTAACCAGAATAGTCTGTTTATGACTGTTCAAGACAGGATAGGGTTAATATAAAGTGTTGGTAGAGAGAAATAGTGATTCAGTGACTGTTTGGGATTAAGCCCAGACATAGGATCATAAATATATAAATACAGATTAGCAGTAAGTAATGGTGTCTTAGATTAATACTTTAATCATTTATTCATTACCCAGAGTTTTTGCCTTAATTTAGAAAATATTTCTTAAGCATCTGTTATGTGTCAGTATTGCCAAAGACAGACCTAGACCTATGCTCATGGAACTTACAGTCTAGTGGGAAAAATGGACAAATCAAGTAAATAAACAAACCAAATGATGACAATTTATTATGATGTATGCTGCAAAGGAAATCAATAAGATTCTTGGAGAAATCCTATTTTAGACAGGATAATTAAGAAAGGTGTCTCCTAGAAGGTGACACTTAACACAAGGCTAGTAAGTGAAGGCAAAAAGAGACCAGTCATGTTAAGATCAGCAAAAATGTTCCTAGAAGAGCAACAAGTATGTGCAAAGGCCCTGGGGTGGATTCTTGCCAGGACCAGAGTCGAAGTCAGTGTGGCCGGAGTTTATGTGTATGAGAGGTATGTATTTAGGGATAGCAGGCCCTCTACCAAAGAAGACACCTTCCGTGCTGCAGTGTTGTTTTGGGGAAGTAGCTTTCTGGTTAGAGACTTTATTGCCCAACTCCTTTTGAAGGTAAGCATGGTCATGTGATGGCCAACAGAATGTGGGTGGAAGTCCCACTACTGGACCTGGCCCATACAAACCCTCCACTCTCTTTGATCATTGACCAACAAGACATCGATGTTTCCTTTGCCCTCAGAAGGCACGAGTGAAGATGCCAGATCTCTCCCAACCTGAGTCCTGAAGTGACTGCTTGGAGCAAAAGCCCATCCTCTTTCCCTCTTCCAACCAACTGGATTTTACATGAATATTTGGATAAACTATGAGACTTGGTGGTTTAGTTTTATAGCAGTTAGTATTATTTAACTGAAACAGGGGAGACTGATATAAGATTCAGCTGGAATTTAAAATGACTTCACATGGTAGGCTTGATCACATGGTAACAACTGTTTTTTGTTTTTTTTTCTGAGGAGATGAGAAATGATTACAGTAAGCAGGGAAGAGAGATTATTTGATTTACATTTTAAGATCTCTCTGCTCCCTATGGAGATTGGATTGGAAGGCAAAAGAATAAAATTATGGTGTTGGGTTGTACAAAACGTTATCATGTAGTAAAGAAATGGAAGTCCCATGCCTGGCTAATCAATTGAGAACTCTGTTTTTTCGTGAAGAGTAAATTTCACAGACTCATAATTTCTTTCCAAAGAGAAGGAAAAATAATCTGAGTCATGGGAGTGATTTGTACAATAAAAAGCTGCTTTTACAC
The DNA here is from genome assembly GCF_023851605.1 of Tamandua tetradactyla. Taxonomy (NCBI): domain Eukaryota; kingdom Metazoa; phylum Chordata; class Mammalia; order Pilosa; family Myrmecophagidae; genus Tamandua; species Tamandua tetradactyla. Next base: position 18,369,074 of record NC_135328.1, on the reverse strand, counting down.
CTCCAGGGACCCTTAATAAACCCTTTACATGATTTCAAAAACATAGCCTACTCAAATATTGTCTCCCCTTTCTGGGTGATGAAAGCCAAAATCAGGCTGCTGACAATTTAGGGCACGTGGAAAGCAGTTGACTGAGACAATGACATGCTGCTCCAAAACCGAAACTCTGAACATGACCTAAGACCTATAGCAAATTAAAATTCCATTACTATAGGAATGGAAAAGATCTTTATGTAGAATAACTAATGGGTGATCCAAAGTAAGCCACACTTCCAAACACAATGGGAACACAGGAGCTGCCAGGAGGGTATGTATAGTGGGGAGGGATGTGGTGGTGGTAAGAGGACACCGAGCTTGTATGAGTTTATCCAGGCAAAGAAACACATCATACGATAATACAGTATCTGTTATTTCTTTGCTTTACCTTAAAATCATTACCTGCTGGACCCCATTTTCATTTGTGCATCTTTTCCAAACAAGAATCTGTAGCCCAATACAAGGTTAAGGTGATTTTAGTCATATTACCCCTCGTCGACATAGTTCATGAGTTAATACTTTCAATGCACTGTTATCATTTGACATCAGATATTCGAAACATGTTCCCCCAAATTAACAAATTAGATCACAGTCTGAAACTACAACCTAAAATATGCAAGGACAGTGCCTCTTATCTAGCGTTACAAAGGTGTTCATTGCTTTCTATGCTTAACCATAAAGTTTATCAAAAGACTTTCTTTTTCTGCAAGACTCAGGCTACCAAACCCAAGTTTCAGATATTAAAGGAAGATAAGCCTGTATGTGTTCTTACAATGCCAAACTGAAATAAATCCAGGCAGTCAGTTATCCCTGTTTGCACATTTATTCTCTGAAAAGAAAATATATGTTTAAAAAGAATTGCTGAATCTTAAACAGATGAGATCAGAAGATGATAAAATAAGTGAGGAATAAAAAAGGAATTATCTGCTTTCTGAGAACAGCTGTTAGTATGAAGGGATTCTTGTTGTTACCCCATGGCAGTTAATGTTTTTCTTGTAGTCCTTGACATCTGCATGAAATCCTGGAGTTTCATGAAAGAAAATGTCCACAACAAACACACACACATACATCAAACCTTATCATAACCATGAGTCCTCCAGAAATTCTTGCAAAAGACAGAATTTGATTGACAGCTGGCAACTGTATACATAAACCATCTTTAGCTTCTACCCAAGCAATTACATGACCTAACAGAACAAAATGCAGCTGTTCACAAATATTCAAAGTGATTTCCAATAGCATGTTCAGTTTTTTCCTCTCCAGAACATTCTAGACACAAGCCCCAGCCATGTAGTATTCCTTGATTTTTCCCACCTGAAGATTTTTCACATATTTGAGAGGAGATGTAGAGGGCTAGCATTTGAAAGCAACTCAAACTGAATTCCAAAGACCCCATTCACTCATTCCACAAACATGAATGAGTATTCCCTATATGCCAGTTATGACATTGCCCATTGAGGATCCTACTTAAATACCACCCCATCCTTACCCTTGAGAACAGAACAATCTCTAGCATAATGAAATACATGTTTTTGGAACACAGAGAAGGAACAATTAACTCTGCCTGGGTGACCCCAGGCTTTAGTAGTTGCATGAGTTCATTGTAACATGAATTCTCATGTTTTGCCCAGCTTTTGTTGGTTTGGTGTGATCCCTCTACAATCTCATTCTTGAGGAAAGTCTTCCCTGAGTAATTCAGGGAGCCCAGTGTCTCATAATAGCTTTCTAGTCTTCCATGAGGTCTCCTTGTCCACTGAGCTTCCCTGTTTCCCTCAAGCACCATCATTGAAGGGCACTTCACAGTTGGGGTGAGGCCGTGCAGAGAAGGCTATGTCACTTTCAGAGCTGTATTTGATTTTCTAGTTATCTAAGCAGCTCTAAGCTTCTGCTGATAACCTCTTTCTTCATAGAGCTCACTCCTAATGGCTGGGACCAGAAATAGAACCAGTTGCCATTATGTCCTATCCATTCCTCATGTCTTATTTGTATTCAAATGATATCATATTGTGTGAATCTTTCCACAACTTGATTTTGTTCACTTACAAGTGTTAGGGGTTGGTTTGAGCCCCTATACAAAGATGGGTGGGTGTCCTAATCCCCAGTACCTCGGAATGTGACCTTATTTGGAAATAGGGTCATTACAGATGAAATCAGGGAAGTTAAAAATGAGCTCGTCCTGGAACAAAGTGGACCCTTAACTCAATGTGGCTGGTGTCCTTATAAGCAGAGGAAATTTGGGCACAGACAGACAGGCAGAGGGGAGAACGCCATGTGACAGTTGAGGCAGGGAACTCCACAGATTGCCTGCAAGCCATCACCAGAAGCCCAGAGTCTTCCCTGCAGACTTCAGAGGGGGCCTGACTCTGCCACCACCTTGATTTCAGACTTTCAGCCTCCAGATCTGTGAGACCATAAATTTCTGGTGTTTTAAGTCACCCAGTTTGTGGTTCTTTGTTATGGCAGTCATAGGGAAACTAAGGCACTAGTATTTTTGTGATCTAATATATTGATATATAATGAACCGGCCCATGCCCTTTAGCATTCATTGCACCCTGTGTATGAGTACACTTCTTACTTTCAAAGTGGGGACCCAACTTTCTCTGTTTTTGAGCACCAGTTCTCCCATAACCTTGCAGACCCTTGATATTTTCAGTTTGGCTTTTACCAATCTAATAGGTGAAAATGGAATCTCATTATTTATTCCCTGATGAGTAATGAGGTTCAGCATCATGTAGGAAACATCTTAAGTGCATCCTTAGATCTCTTGGCCTCACTTGCCTCCCACATACCCAGCTATTTAACTCTCTCAGTTGTGGCAGCAACCAAAAGACTTCCTGAGCTGAGAAATTACTTGTTCAGGAATACAGGATATCAAAGTGTTTAGGAACCCCTAAGGGAAAATCCCAGGGTTGCCTTTTTAATGCAGAGACGTAATGGGTATGTGTCAAGATTTCTCAGGGAAGGAGATAGGAGAAGTGTTAGGGACAAAAGCAGGGACAAGAAATATTTCTTAGCTGCAAAGAGGTTCCAGAGAATTCAGAGGAATGGAACAGAAAGGGAACAGGGCAGGGAGCTTTCATTTCCAAGTAAAGGTCCTACCTTTAACGATCCAAAGTTGTTTTTATAAATTTAGCCTCCATTTTCTAGCCAGTGCCCAGGGTCGACAGGCATCAGTGTGTTTTGGTTTGTGGTTTCATGGGAAGCCATCCTGTCCCCAAATACTACATATTATCAGCACTGGAATACCATCATTACCAATGGATTGCTTTTGAAACTAGTCTCTTTACAAATGCTTCTGTAATCGAAACTTCTAATGTCACTTATAATTAGGCAAGAACAATGTACTGTGGGATTAAACCCTAGGAATGTCAAGGGTTCCAGTAGGTAGGAGAGGGTTTTGGAGCACTTAAAGAGGAGGTCATCAAAGATGTATTTCACCTACTTCATTAATTTTAATTTAATAACTCCTTCTAGATTTATAAAACAAACAGTTCCTTTACATAAATTAGAATGTCCCTTGCATTATCTCTCTCTTTCTCTCTCTCTCACACACACACCACAAACACACATTTCCACACACCCATTATTTTTAATAAAATTCTACAGAAAAAGCAAAAAGGAACTTCATCCTAGCCGGGTAAATTATTACAAATCCAAAGTAGGAACCCAAAATAATAAGCTTCAATTGTGCCCCATTATCAAGATGGCTGACTGAGCTGTTTTTCAATCAGGTGTCAGAAATGTATCCTGCAGTAAAATCTTCAATTACTGAAATCCTCTCTCAGAAAAAGTCATAAAACACACAGCAAGCTATATCCTAATTAACATTTTATTTTTTAAAAAGTTATCATGCCCATTGTGCCAAAAAGAAAAATCTCACACCCTAACTCAAGTTGATTGTTGTGAGGAATGCACAACTCTGTGATTATATGGGAGGTATTGACCAAACACTTTGGGTGGATAGAATGGTGTATGAATGAAACTGTTTTTTTTTTCAAATGTTACCATAGCTAAGAGTTAATGGGATACAAAGCTAAAAAGGACACCTTACACTGGTGTTCTAGTGTGCTGGCGGCAGAATACAAAATACCAGAAATGGAACAGCTTTTAAAAGGGGAATTTATTAAGCTGCTAATTTGCAGTTCTAAGACTGTGAAATTGCCCAAGATAAAGGAAGTCTATAGAAATGTCCAATCTAAGGCTATCCAGGGAAAGATACTTTAGTTCAAGAAGGCCAATGATGTTCAGGGTTTCTCTCTCAACTAGAAAGCAAATGGTGAACATGGCGACATCTGCTAGCTTTCTCTCCAGGCTTCTAGTTTCATGAAGCTCCCCCAGGGGTGTTTTCCTTTTCCAAAGGTCTCTGGCTGTGTGAGCTCTCATGGGTCTTGTGGCTCTAAAAGGAACTCTTTCCAAAATGTTTCCTCTTTTAAAGGATTCCAGTAATCTAATAAAGGATCACATGGAATGGGTGGAGTCACACCTCCATCTAATCAAAAGCTAATACCCACAATCAGGTGTGTCACATCCCCATGGAGATGATCTAATTAAAGTTTCCAACCTACCTACATTATTGAATAGGGATTAAAAGAAACGGTTGCTCCCACAAGAGTGGATCAGGATTAAAACGTGGCTTTTCTAGGGTACATAATCCTTTCAAACCAGCACAATTGGGTAAAAATCTGCTTCTGGTTTCATAGAGGAATTGAGACACTAGAATGGTAAAATGAGCTCTCAGAGCTATAAATGTGAGGCATCAGAGTAGCACTGACTTTCTAAGGACAGAGAGACCCACCCATCCAAAGGTAGAAGGGTCCAGTCAGGGTATTACCCATTACCCTCCTCGGGGAGTTGATCATTCCAAACATTTATTGGCCCATCTCCACAGGCCATTGCATGTCCTTAATGGTGGCAAGTCTTCATACTGAGGCACGGACTTCATTTAGGGAAATAGTCAAAAGCAATTCAGAGCTTGGTCTGGTAAATAAGATGGATTATGGGATGGAGAATCACGACTTTTTGTTAAAATAGGAGAAGAGGTGTTTATAAATAGATTAAACTGACTTTCCTATATCTTATAAAGGGCTCCAGGACAGAGTCCCCTGGGGAAGTTGTGGAAGTGCTTTAAGAAATGGCAATATTCCTGGATTAAATTCACAGACTCGAAAGAGACCACGTTAGAGAGGAAAGCACAAATTTAGACATGTAAAGTCCCTTGAGCTTATGCACTTGACATATTATTTTTAATCTATTTTAAAGAAAATAATATGTTACAAGGATTATCTAAATTCTTGCATATTTTAGATCTTATTACTTTATAGCCACACTGCTTATTCTTTCCATGTGCTTACAGAAAGCATTTTATAACGCTGAATTCAAAAGTCATTTGCAGACAGGTGGCTGGTGAATTACCAGATCTTTACTTCATAAATTTAACTGCATACACTCATTTGTTTGATTGTGTATAATGCACACAAACCCCGAATGATTCATACACGTTATATTTTACTCATATAAACATGCCAAAACCTTTTCAGTGAGTTGCTTTTGTCTCTTTTTAGAGTGCTCATTCTTCAGTGTGTATAAACAAGCAAATGCTTTGATATTCAAATTAATGAAAGCAGTAGAAATGAGAGACGAATCCATCTGAAAATCATATGCTTTCATTTGATGCATATTAATGAAAAGCTCACACACTCAAAAAGTTATTTGAGAGAGTAGCTACCTCACATGCAATGAAAAACTCCCTTGCAGGTAAAACAGACAAGACAGAAAGGTTATATTACAGGTAATAACAAAATCTTGAGTTCTAGTTCTGCTTCCCCCAGAATAGCAAGTACCTGGAAGCATGGACTTAGAGGTGAAAGAGAAATGGGTTTAAACCATGGCTCAGTTATTTGTTAGTTGTGTGACCTTGAGCAAGTTAATTCATGTTTTAGAGCCTTAATTCATTCATTAATTATATGGGAATAATACTAGTTTGCATTTCACAGAGAAATTTTGACAACTAAATAAGAGTCCATGTAACTGGCTTAGCACAGTGCCTAGGATTTAATTACTTATTGCTGTGATTGTTAATAATATCATTATTAAGTTGAACAATTCCGTTTCTGTCTGTGCATCAGTTCTCTCCTATAAAATGGGGCTATCACCTAATCAGTGAGAAATAAATGAAGTGACATAGAAAATTTAAATAAAATTTAAATGCTATGTAACGCCGGGCATTGTTATGTGATGCCACATGCTGCTTCACTCATCTTACAGATAACATACTCTCTCAGACTATTTCAGCTCCTACATATACCCTTAAGTGCTCACCATCTCCTCTGTTAGGAATGGGGGTTGGATAACTTCACTCTTGCTTATTTGAGTTTCCTCAGGCTTTACCAACAAATGAGATCAGGGCAATTGTCCTAAATCAAATTCCACTGGTTCCTGCATCATCTGTCCACAGAGGACCGCCCAGCAAGCCTCTACCCCACACCTTCAAAGTCTCCCCCTGCTATGTCTGCCTTGTGGTCCCCAGGAGGCATCTCAGCTGTGCTCACAAATGCCTTTTAGCCCCTCTTCCAGCTCGCTCACTCAGTGTTCACAGTCAGCAAAGCCATTTGAAAATAGACCATCCCTTCTGTCATTTCTGCTGATGCCCACCACGTAGACGGGGCACACTAACCTCTCACAGGCTGTGGGCCCTGCAGGTGCAAGAGGTGAGCTGTGCTGGGGGAGGAGGCTCTGCTTCCACATGCTGCCTCTCAGCTCAGCCCCAGCACTGCCTCTGCCCCCGCATCACATGGGGCCATTTGTAGAGACGGTGGCTTCCTTTGGGCTCAGATGGGATGGGGTATGAAGGCAAATGTTGCCAAAAGGCCATCCCGTCGCAGTCCTATGGCCCATTTTATGTTCTTTCTCACCCGCAAATGGACTCATGCAAATAGAGGCTCACAGGCTGCCTGGCCTGTTCTCTCCTCAGACTGTACAGACATGCTGGGGTCTTTGAGCTCAAGCCAGACACTCCTTCCAATGGAAAAAATTATAGCCTGGTGGTTAGAGCATGCTCACAACAGCCAGGCAGAGTTCCACCTCCAGCCCTCTTGCTTACTAGCTTCACATCTCTAAAGCCCAATGTACATTTCTATAAAATGGGGACATAAGGGTACCTTCCGTCATGAGCTATTGAGAGAACAGTTAGTAAATGAATGAAAGTATCTAAGACACTTAGCTCCTGACACATAGTAAACACTAAAAATGCTAGTATTTATGAGATAGACGTACATTTAACCTTCATCTTCTTTATTGTGCCTTTCCATAATGCCCATTACTATATAAAATGCATAAAAAAATGAATAAATTTTCATTAGAGTGATATACCTGGAAAAAACAAGTGATAGCTTATTCAATTATGGGAAATAATTCACTTTGCTGATAATAAAAGTAGGCTTCAAATGTCATTGCTATTTACAATACTGTTTGTTCTCTGTAGAATTATAATACTATTCATTCAACCAATAAAGCATTTTCTTAACCAAATTACTTTCTTGATCTTACTAAAATGCACTAGAAATGCAGATTCCTGTTTGGAGGTAAGAGGAGGAGTCATTCAAACTTTCACTGTTTATGTATTATTCTTTCATTCAATAAAAAGACAGAGATTGACACCAACAACATACTAAGGGTTTTGCCAGGTACTGCAGAGATGGGGTGTATCAGGAAGGAAATGGCCCTCAAGGCAGACAGAACATATGAACAATGGTAGGTGTGGCATGTTCGGTATGTTGTGACATATTGTCTTGTGTCAGTGGCCCTATCAGGTTGGCTCAATAATCTCTTTATTCTAATTTTTTTGATTGCCTAAACAAATTGTCTCAAACTGTCCCATACTACAAGAACTCAAGCCTTCAAGTCCAAAGATCCTTGCTGCAAGATCTATCCCCATTACTTACTAGTTGGGTGAGCTTAATCAAATAACTTACCCTTTCATCTGACAAACTCATCTCTGTACCAGAGTCAATGACATCTGTCTTACATGTTTCACAGGAACATGCGAAGGCTCTAAATGAGATCTTGCAGGAGAAAATATTTTTATAAATGTTACAAGCTTTCATAAACGCCACTTCCCAGTAGTCATTCGTGGCCATGTGACTCTATTTTTCTGAGTAGGTTAGGAATCCTTGTCTTGACTTATTACTATCTGTGTTTCTGCATTTGCCCTCTTGTCCTTATTGCCAGTTTCAGAGGAAACGGCAGGGCTTCTCATCTTCATGATTAAATCTTCCAACTGTAATTTTATAAATACATCTAATGCTGAAGAAAGAAAAGAGGCAGATGAAAGACAGAATATACAAATGAATCAGAACATACAGATTCTATCCCAGCTCAAGTCCAAGTCAAATGCCTGCATCTGTGCAAGTGGTGTCCCTATCGCTCTGCCTCTATTATTTCTTTGGTAAATGGTGGTGGAAGAATAGATGATCACTAAAGCTCCAGTTCTTTACAAAACTGTTGGCTTGACAGCATTTCTGTACCTACTAGCTGCCCAATAAAAGATGCTGGGGGTTGGAAGGATGAAAGGAGGTTAGTAAAAAATTTAATAATTGTACGTGAAAACCCTAGGAATTAACTCATTTCCAGTCTATAATCATCTTCTAGTAGTAAATGGGTATTTGAAGCTATTATGTACTCCAGAAACAGAACCAATGGGTAGATGTGTGTGTGTACAAGCTATATCTGAGAAAAGGGTCTGGGTCCCCTCTGGTCTTATATGCCCAAACCTATCTTTTCTTTATCCCCACACCTCCACCATTCTGGTTTGGGGAGTAAGGCACAGAGCCCTTCCTTGGGTCCAATCCCCAGCTAAGCTTTCCTTGCTTCTCTCCAGCTCCCTCCATCACAAGATATTTGTGGAATATAATAAATATGGGCTTGAGAAGGTAAGAAACATCCCTTTCCTACTCTGCCCCCAGGGCCCGGGGACTCTGGCTGGATGAAGGAGAGGGTTAGAGGCAGTAGAAGTGCATTTTTGCTATGTCTGTACTCTTTCTACTCTTTCTTATTCTGGCTGAGAGGAAATTCTGCTGCTTCTTTATATTTTCTTTACCAGTTTGATGGGTGAGGGTGCATGAGATTGAAAGCAGGAGAAAGAGGGAACCTGAGATCAGGGGCATTCACATTTCTTTCTAGATGCTTCTTATAAGTCACCAGGAGAATAGACGGAAGGACATTTCTCTTTAGGAAACCTTGAGCACAAGAGACTGAGTCAAAAGGGCCTGTGACCCAATGACATTTCCCAGAAGCTGTTTCTTAACTGATGTCCAGACCCGGGGAATAACCAAGCCCAGAGAGTAATAGAGACCACCATCGGTCTCAATGACCTCTGCAGCTGGGGACTGAGTCATATAGCCAAGAGCTGAAAGCCACACAGAAAGTGGATTAAGACATGGTAAATGGCAGTACGTCATCAGTCCAAATAAAGTTTCATAAACCTTAGAAATAGTCAAACAAAATAAGGAATCTGGGGTCTTGTGAGGATCTGTCTCAGCATGCCAAAGGTGAATCATTTTTATTTTTGTTTTTTCCATAGATTATATCCAGGTAGGTCCCATGACCAATATAAGGCCTTAAAATTTGGCTTTTGTTCATTTAATCAGGCATATCTGGGCAGAGCCAAGAGCTTGGGTCCACTGGTCAAGAGAACCTTGAATTTTCCAGATCAAACTGCATTCCCTGGTCCTCCCCTGAGTTGTCCTGAACAAATAAGATGGCCGTGGCACTTTGGAACCGCTGAGGTTAAAAGGTATCTGTGTTAGTTAGATTCAGTTGTCAACTTGGCCAGGTAAGCATAGCTAGTTTTGTTGCTGCGGACATAAGCCAATGGTACGTGAACCTCATCTGTTTCTAATTACATCTGCAGTCGGCTAGGAGGTGTGTCTGCTGCAATGAGTGATGTTTGACTTAATTGGCTGGTGCTTAGATGAAAGAGCACAACGTAGCACAGCCCAAGCAGCTCGGCATTCCTCATCTCAGCACTCGCAGCTCAGCCCAGGCCTTTGGAGGTGCAGAAGGAAGTCACCCTGGGGAAAGTTGTTAGAACCTAGGGGCCTGGAGAGAAGACCAGCAGAGACCATCCTGTGCCTTCCACATAAGAAAGAACCTCAGTGGAAAGTTAACTGCCTTTCCTCTGAAGAACTAACAAAATATATCCCCTTTTATTGAAAGCCAATCCGTCTCTGGTGTGTTGCATCCCGGCAGCTGGCAAACTAGAACAGTATCCTTGTCATCTGAAGCCACAGAGGATGCTGTGGGTGCAGCCTCACCCGAATCTGATAGAGAGGCATTGCTAGAAGAAAGGATGAGGAGGCAGAAATAACCCAAGACAAATGATTGAAACACCAAGATGCAGGAAAAACACGGAGAAGCAATCTAATGGAATGTTGTTCTGAGGTTCTGATATCCTAGGAATATCTAATCTTGTGTACCAAGTGCCCCATCTATACTTCCAGAATGGATTAGGGATGTTTTGCCTATAAAAGATGATCCAGAGAGGGAACTGAAAGCCAGCTTCACCTCGCAAGAACAGTGGAAATAGGACCACCAGATAAAAGCTATAGGAAAGCAGACTGCAAAATAACATAAGACTGAATATTTTAACAATTCAAAATGGCACAGGTTACCATTGCTTACCTGTAATAAGCAACAAAGAGCACAGGTTTGGAAGTCAGTAACCACGGATTTGAATCTTAATGTTGGCACTTACTAGCCATTAACTTCTCTGGGTCTCTCTCTCTTTTCAGCTCAAGACTATGGATAGTAACAGCCCCACCACCCCAGAAAACTAAGAAGATGAGTGAAATAATGTCTATAAAACACTTGTATGGGGTCTGGCACATAAGAGGACTCAAAAAATACAAATTATAATTATTGTTGCTGTTGTGTTGACACCTGGCACAAAATAGAAATTGGCAACACCAGATAAAGGAGACAGTGAGCTTCAGGGACCATGATGTAAAATCCAAATGAAGTCTTTGCAAACGATGAGTTTAAAACTCACAGTTCAAAACAGGTGAATCTAATTATGCCCACTGGTGAGAGAAACCTCTAAATGGGCAAGTCTGTTCCCCACCTCCTCCGTCACATCCATGTGTTGTATAGCCATAAAGCCCTACACAATAAACCAGAGAGATCAATAAAGTTAAAACAAGAATTCCCACATGAGGTAACAGAGGGAGGGCAAAAAAAATAAAACCCACCACCAAATTAGATTATGACATAAAGACCTCCATGTGCATGTTGAAAATATCTGTAAGTGATTTTATATGACCTGAAGCAGAACAACAAGGGCTAGTGATTATATAAATAATGGAGCAGGAAGAGAGCATACAGTATTTAAGGTTATTCAAGACAATGAGTAAGCATAAAGCTGCCATTTGAAATGAGTGTCTAATCCAATTCTATAAGGAATTGATCTGCTGATTTTTTTATTTACTTGAAACACTTGACCAAACTCCTTTCAGAAAGATAAATACAAGTCTCTCAGCTGGAGACTTAAAGGTAAGCTCTGTCTTGAATGAAACAAGAATTCACAGCACTTTGCATAGCCTATTATTTGGTTTTAGAGATTGCCTTTACTAAATGAGTATTGAAAGGATGTTTCCTGGATTCACATAGGAGAGGAAGAGCTAATAAATTTACATCATTTTCATTGTTAGCATAAAAACTCAAACACAAATTAATATTACAGATAATCCTATATAAGATGCTGAAATCCTTCAAGGAAAATAGAACTTGATCTTATTGAAAATGTGAAAACCCTCATCCCATTGACAACCTCTTTCCTTTACCCAATCATTGGTTTCAACCAAAAGGGATTTGCTGTCCCAGAAACTGCACTGTTGGACTCAGGTTAAGCAATCAGTCCACATGGAGCCTTTTGTTGATGAAGTGGCCACATTGTCACAGCAGAGCAAAGGAAAAGAGTGCCTCCACTCCACTCCCTCCATGGACCATCCCTGCCTTCATGCTCCCAGCAGAGCCAGTGACTCTGTATGTGGTTCCTGCTGGTTCAACCCCTAATGGCCTTCCTCGAGTCTGATTCTGTCTGCTTCCCTTTTGGCTGACACAGCAAACACACACGGAAGAGGTTTGCAGCCTGGCTGGAGTCAGCGACTCGAAACAAAGAAGGCTCATTTATTTATTTATTTATTTATTTGCAATTTTCTCCATCCATTCATAGTGGCTGGCACCCAGGAAAGGCACTGGGACAAATCAATTTCCAATAACCTCAGAGAGCACAGGGCCCTGAATAATAAGCAATAAGTCTCCATGAAGAACAAATCCTGCTCAAAGAAGAGTAGTGAGTTTTCACAAAGCACAGCTGCAGTGAGCTGAGAGCGGCCTGATAGCAATATTACACCTTGACTCCATCCACCAACACAATTTTGGGTTCTGCTCCACTTTGACTGTGTCATCAGTGCACTTCAGAAATGCTGAGAACATTTTCAGGTGCAGGTCAAAGGTCATGTCCAAAGAAATTGAATGCATGATAGGGATTTGGGGAAATGTCTTGTGAATTTGAAGCCTCTGTGAAAATCAACTTATATAATGCAGGCTATTAGGAGCCTTAAGTTTCATCAGAAAATTGTGCTTCTACATGGACAAGAACATTTGAGTTAATAATTTCTGACATTGAAATATACTGTAAATAAAAGTTTGATGTTTGCATTTTTAATGATTATTTGCTGGAGGAGAGACCATCCTATGCTCCAGGTTTCTTAAAAAATCAGATCCCATCTTCTCAGCCTGATACATGAGGCCATTTATGATCTAGTACCAGACTACCTTTCAAACTACTTCTTTTCTGTACAATTTCCAAATACTCTCTCCAGCCATGTGGAAGCAATTCCTTTGTACTCAATGATTCATTCATTGATTCATGTACTCATTCATTTGTTCAGCCTAACTCACAGCATTGAATTTATTGATCTAAACCATCTGTAAAGTGGGCAGGGTGAGTATATTCACTAGACCTAGAACAGAGATGTGAAAGTTCTGCTAAGGTATTTGAACTGCATTCCTGAAGGATATGGAGATTCCAAAGAGGACATGGAAATTCAAGGGGTTTGTGTCACAGAATTTCTTCTGCCTGGGTTTTATATTGGAAAGATTATTCTGGAGCCATTAGAGATAAGAGATGGGGTGGGATGGGGGAATTGGCGGTGGACACAGTCTACTTAATGATCCAAGCAAGAGATAACAAAGATCCTAAATGAATCCTGTGGTGATGGAAATGGGAAAATATGGAATTGATCTAAAATAAATGTAGGAGGTGAAGTCATGAAGGGCTTGGTGACTGGAAAAGGAAGTGAGGGGGAGAAAGTTTCCAAGAAGTGCTGGATTTCTGGCTCAGGCGACTGGATAAAGGTGGTAGCATTAACTGGAATGAGAAGTGTAGGAGAAGCAGGTTCGTGGGGAAAGATAAATCCCTTTGCATGTTCTATTTTAGGTACTAAGTGACATCCAAGTTGAGCTACCATCCAGCTGTTTAACAAACAGATCAGGGCTCTTTGGAGTGGAAGTATCAACAATGAATTAATGTAAAGTTTCTCTTCTGTTCTTTTTCTGTTTCACCTCTTCACTTTCACCTGACTGATCAAAGACCTGAAGTGCTAGTATCTTTTTAACATCAAATTGGAAATATTAATGAGATAATGAAACCCAGCAACAGTTGTCAGGTGAGTAAATTGGCCCAGCCTTACTGAAGGCAAGTTTCATAGAATGTGCCTCAATTTAAAGTGTGCCCACCTTATATGGTAGATTTTTTATTTGAGTGGCAGTGGTTTGCAGGTTGAATTATGTACCTCAACAAATATGTTTCTTAATCCACATCCCATTGGGTGTGAACCATTGAAAATAGGACCTTTTTTTGAAGATGTTATTTTCAGTTAAATTGTGGTACACTGAAGCAGCATGGGCCTTAATCCAGATTACTGAAGCCTATAAAGTGAAAGGAGGAGCTGAAGCTGGAAGTCGGCAGGAACTGGAGGGGCAGGGAGAAAAGAGAGGACATTGCCACACGATAGTAGGCTGAGATAAGCCAAGGAACCCCAAGGATTGCTGGCAGCCAGCACCAGAACACTACAAGCATTGAGGAGAAAGCAAGCTTCACCAATATCTTCATTTTGAACTTTTCCTAGCCTCAAAACTGTGAACTAATAAAGCTCTATTATTTAAGCCAATCCATTGTGTTGTATTTGTCATAGCAGCTCAGGCAAACTAAGATACAGCTCCTCTCATCAAAAAGTGCTATCTATTTCTCCACGCTTGAATCTGAATTTGGCCATGGAACTTGCTTTGGTCAAGGAAACGATGGAAAGCATGACACAAGCACAGGACTGAAAAGTGTTTGTACATTGAGATTTGCTCTCTTCTGCTGGGAATCCTTCTGCTACCTGAACAAGTCCAGAATAGCTTCCTAGATGATGAAAAACAATGTGGAGCGAAGCTTCAGCCATCTCAGCCACATCAGCTATCCCAACTGAGTGAGTGCATCCCAGATCAGAGTTGCTCAAACTGAGCATTGTTAGTATTCAGGGCCAGATAATTCTTTGTTGGGGGGTTGGGGAGCTGTCCTGTGCATAGTAGGATGTTTAGAAGCATCTCTGGCCTCTACCCACTAAATGCAGGTGCATTCTTGCCCCTGTTGTGATAACCAAAAATGTCTCCAGACATTGCCAAATGTCCCCTAGGTTAAATCCTAGTTCTGCCACTAAGCAAATGCACGATCTTGGACAGCTCTTTTAACCTCTTTCTGCTTTACTGTCCTCAATTGTAAGATACTGTGAGAAATGAATGATGTAATAGATGTGAAGTACTTATAATAGTGCCCAGCATATGGTTATTAGTATTAGTTTTAGCTAGTAGTATTCATTTTAGCTCTTAGTATTCATTTTCTTTTTCCATTTGCCAAAAAATAATGAACACTCCTCCAGATGAATAGACATAAAACTACATTTTTTCAAAGTGGCATAATATTCCATAATAATATTTAATTTATTTAATATTTCATTTATTTATTCAATGTCCACTTGATAATTATTCAGGTATTTTCCTACAGTTTAGCTATGAAATGCTGCATCATTGGATATGTATTCTTAAATACTCATGCTCTTATTTCCCTAGAATATTTCCCCCCCAAAATATCACAGGAATTCACAAGACTATTAGGAGTCTACAAAATGTCTGTGCTCACAAACACACACACACATACTTGCCAATACTTAATGAAAACAAATTAAAATTTTTACCAATCTTATCATAGTATCTTGAGTCTTTGTATTTGCATTTTTCCAGCCTCTATTGAAACTCAACTTCCCTTTATATAGTTATTGGCCATTTGCATGTTCTATGAGTTTCTTGTTCACATCCTTTGTCCATTTTACTATTGTCTTTTTCTTAGCATTTTGTAGTTGTCTTTGATAGTGACTTTACTAACTGTTTGAAGCTCTATGTACCACAGAAATACAATGTTCTTAAATCTAAACCATTGCTGTGGGTGTAAAACCCATAAGTAGGATATTTTGATGAGGCTACTTCAGTTACAGTGTGATCCACCTCATTCAGGATGGAACTTAATCCTCTTATAGGAGTCCTTTATAAGTAAATGAAAGTCAAAGAGAGAAAGTCACAGAAGCAGAAAGCTGAACACAAAGAAACCTAGAAGAGAAGAGAGAGACCAACAGACACTGCTGTGTGCCTTGCTATGTGGCAGAAGAACCAAGGATCACTGGAAGCTGGTCTTCAGGAAGAAAACATAGCCTTGATGATGCTTTGATTTGGATACTTTCCCAGACTCTGTAAGTGAATAAATTCCCATTGTTTAAACCATGCCATTTCATAATATTGCTTAACTTAGGAAACTAAAACACTAACCCACTGCACTTCACATGTACTTCTAGTAATTTTCTATCTTCTAAATCTTCATCATCCACACGTACTAGTGAAGTGACCACCCTGTGGACAAGGGGTCTGAGTCAAGATCTTTCCTAACCCCTGAGGATTTGTGGCTATTGAAGTATGTGCATTCAATGCAAATGCATTAGGAGAGGTACATGTTTCCTATTATAAAATTGATACTTCTGAGAATCTCCCTGAAATTAGACAGCATCATATTAATCTTCATACATTACCTTAGGGAAAGAAACCTTTCCTGAAATCCCTTTTGTTGTGAATGAGCCACTATCTTAATGTGAGCCCCATTTCTCCAGGACATCCTTGCATTGCCAACCAGTGTGTTCTTCTCTGATCCCTTGTAGGAATATGTAAGAGACTTAGAAAGAAGTTCACGTAGTTCTTGAGAAGACCAAGGGCTCTACGGTCCCTGTGGTTTTCAATTAGCTCAGGGCAAGCTCAGTGCATCCTGATTCAAATACTCACCAGATCAAGGACCATGTTATCTTATGTCTATGTCCTTTGTCTTGCACTGAAATGGTAAGCTCAGTTGTCATTTTTCACTTTGCTTTTCAGGAACCCCAATGCTTTCTTGGACGCAGAACAAGCATATCTGGCATTTCTCCCTGTGAGTAATGATCTATTTATGAGCCTGTTTCCTTGGCACATTTCCCCTGACATAGTTCTTAAGACACAAAGAAAGAAAAAATGAAATTGGGCCAAATGGTAAGTTAGCAATTGAGCATGGCAACTGCGATGAAGGAAAGGGTGAGTCACTCGGTCTGTTGATCAACAAATATTTATGGAGCCTCTACTGTGGATGAGGCCAGGTCCCACCTACCAATGTGCTGTGATTTGATGAAAATAACAAGTCTCACCAGAAGTTAAAACACCTTCCTCAACCATAAAGTTTCAGCTACCAAACATTTTAGTAACATCTTAGCCAAGACCAGTAGTCTGAGAAAAAGAGACATGACAGGCATCAAATGGGGCAATAAGAAAAAGAGTTTGAAGGGCTGCTCAAAGATTGGATGGGATTAAAGGCAGATTATGGTCCAAAAAGTATTTGAAGACAGAATGAACCTACAGTATGACCATTAGAAACATGTATATTTTTAAAAACACAGACACTGAGTATCATGTGACTAGGAAATCACATGATTCAGATCTGAAGGTAGATTCCTGCTGGCTCCAATGAGGATGAAAATGAAAGGAAACAGAATCCCATGTGATATCATTGTAAGAGTGTAATGGAGACAGCTTGGGAATGGAGGGAAGAACTGTTTTGCTCCTGATACACCAGAGAATGGACACCACAGCAAAGCAAAGAAGGGATGGAAGACAAAGCATATTCTGGCTAGAAGACCTGTTTGTTAAACACAGTGCTTAAATAGACTCTTAAGATCCTTTAAGCCATTTCATTTCTCATATGGCAGCTGAAGTCATTAGCCATACTACTCTGTCACTAATTCCTATCTACAATGATGTGGAAGTAATCCAGGATATAGGAACATGAGAGCCAATTGGCCATGACAGCCAATGGACTGCAGAGAAGAAGGAGCAAAATCCCTTCATCTAAAATCTCCAGAAATGGTTAAAATGACTAGATGGAAGGATGGAAGTCTTGAGAATAAAACTCAGACTGAAAACTATGTATGATTCTGATGGGGAAGGAAAGGTTTATCTTGAGAGCCGAAAGTGACAATACAAAGGGATGGTTTCAACAACTGTCAAAACAAAGATCATACACTAAAAGTACAGACAGATAACCAAGGATAGTACATTAAAAGAAAATAATTTCAAGAATTTGTAAGAATAGTAAAAGCAAGAATGAACTATGGGAACTAAGGGTTAATAGGGCTGGGAGAGAAAAGGGAGGCTCTTATTAACTACTATAAAAAGAAGAGAGATAAAGAATTGGGGCTGATGACAAAGAAGAAAAACTGAAACACAGAAATTCTCTTGTGGCCCAGAGTAGAGCTGCAGGGGAGGGAGAGGACTGCAAAGCTGTCTGCAAGAGGGGTAGGCTTGATGCATTCGGCATCAGCCAAGCAAGGGCTGTCTAAAATAGGCAAGAGACAAATCCAAGAAAGTAGTAGCTCTGAAAAAGGGGCAGAAGACTGGAAAAGTGTTAGAGGAGGAACTACCCTAGATTGAGTTTACATGGAGCAACTGATAAGGAGAACCCTGTGTTTAGCAGACTCCTAAGACAGTGTACTTATAGGCACATACTTGTTTTAAGATTGTATAAGTTGGATTTCGTAGGCCTAAACCAGTATTGGTTTATTAATATGAATGTCTGTAATGTTGGAAGAAATTGTAGTTCTTTTCTGATTTTTAATATGTCTTTAGCTGGAGGATGTTGCTGATATTTTTGTAATTCAAGAGTAAGGAAAGGGGAAGGCAGCTGTCATTCACTGGTAATGAACAACATACCAGATTTATAGACAGCTCAGAAACTCCTTAAAGCAATCATATGAGGTGCATATTATTAGCCTTTTTTTTGAGAAGGAAGTTGAAGTTTGGAGAGGTTAAATGTCTTGTCCAAGTCAAAGCTAATAAAGCAGAACTGAAGACCATCTGTTGAATTTCAGAGCCCAAGCTATTCCCATTGTTTGGCACTACGTCCTTGGAGCAGTACAAGGGCAAGGCAAACTCTTCCAGCATCAGGTGGCATGCACAGCTTGGGGCCTGCTTCTTATCTGACCCTGTCTTGCTAAAATACGCTTCTTTAGGTCAGTCGCTTAGAATCTCTAGCCCAGCACATTTTGGCCCAACCTCTCCCCACCCATTGCCCAACTTGGTTGCTCTAATTAGGCATCTAGCTTCCAACTATCAGAACCTCAGAGTCATTCCATTCATTCACTGCTCTTTTGGCTCACCTATTCATTCACTTACCCTTCCATTCATTCACCCATTCAACAAACATTTACTATAATCTTAAATATGTCTTGCAAATCAAAGAATAGGAATGCATCCAGCTTCTACTGCTGCCTCTCATTAAGACCTCAATCAGTTTGTCTGGGTTCTATCTGGCCTTTTCATTCAGTCATACTTGGCAAGGCCTTGCGCTTCTATTTTAGGATCATGTGAATTAGCTGACTCCTGCTAGTCAGCTCAGACCCTTCCTCCATCCTCTCCCTTTTCCTCTTCTATGACCAGAGCCCCTCTCTACCTACCTGCAGTTTTAAATCACAGCCGAGAATCTTCTCAACCCCTCTGGGTAATCTCAGACACTTTTTATATTAAAAAGGGAACCTAGTAGTAATATAACTTAATAGCAAGTAGTTTTGGGCAAATTAGGTAAAGTGATTTTCTGTATGAATGCCAAGCATGTACTCTAACAGAAAGCATTTCTGAGTCATATCAGGGAGATACCCATCTGATCCTAGGGTGATTTATATCCTCAGCTAGCACATACATTTCCATCTGATTCACAATGCATGTTCTTCTTTAGAGTTGACAAGTCAAAAGTCAAAAATTTCAGTCTAACATTGCTGCAAGAGGTATATCATCTCCCTTCATTTGCTATAAAATGATGGTGCTATACTAGAAATATCATACTAGTAACGCATACCTATGCAGAATTTTTGTTTGCCCTTCTCATACATAACCTCAAAATAACCCTTTATAGGTTACCCTTGTCTTCACATTACAAATAAAACAGTTAAATCTCAGGGGCATTAACAGTCAAGACTCCAACTCAGATCTTTTGATAGAAACCTCACATTCTTTCTGTCACCTTCAGTGGTTTCCAAATGGGCTCTGTGTTTTCCTTCAGCTCAGAAATGATATTTGGGCAGGCCATGGTGTCTCAACAGGCAGAGTTCTTGCCTGCCATGCTGGAGACCCAGGTTCGATTCCCGGTGCCTGCTCATGCGAAAAATAAAATGTGTTTCCCTCTCCTACAAGAACGGAGCAATTATTGTTCTAATTCACATTTCAAAATAGTTATGAAATATTATCCAGACAACTATAATTTTATAAAATTTCCTCTGGTCAAAAGAATAATCACTTAAGTTATAGCAGCTGCCTAAACTCAAAACAAGAAATAATTCAGAATTACTCTTGAAAGAAAAAGAAAAGTTCTCCAGCTTCTTGCTGTGAGACCTGCGCATTTAGCAGTAGGTTTATTTGGAGGCCACGTCCACCTTGAAGGTAATTCACCTTTATTTTCAAGATGCAGGGGTGGTGAAGGAGAAACTCAGCATTCGGGAGAGAAAATTGAGGAAACTTCTCAGTGGGTAGATTTTTCACTTTGCTACTGAATGATGTATCCACTGATGACAAATATCCTTGGAGTGGTCCATAGTCTCTTAATAAAGGGATAGAAGGAAAAAGAGGCTCTGGTATCATGCCCTGTCTGCTTGGATGCACGGACAACAAGGATGCTTGAATTTGAAGAAAGGTGGAGGAACTAAATCTTGCAGCAAAAGTGAGAACCTGAGTAGCGGGGATGGAAAAGATTTCCTCGCATATGAAAGCTCACTCTGGTGAAAAAACATAGTGGGAATTCTCTCCTTCAAATACCTTATCTGGAAAAGCTACTAACGAGCTGATAAATTCTGACTTATTCTCTAGTGACTTTTTTATCCTTCTTGTAACATCAGGCAATCAATTCACCCAACTCTGAATGTTTAGATTTCTCTTCTTCCTGCTCTTTTCCTATAAATTTGCTTTAACTAGAGGTATAGAACTCAGTTTTCACCATTGGCTTCCAGACTTGCTTTGCCTGATGTCGCTCATAAAGGCTGACACTTTTTAAGAGAGATGGTGGGTCAACATAGTCTTTTTCAGCATGGTTAAACTTTCCAAGAATTTTATATTTTCATTCAATTCACTTGGTATGTTTCTTCTATGGACTTGGTATTTAAGTGAGTGCAAATGTCCACTCAAAGCAAGAGAACCATGAAAAATCCAATAATTGTTCCCCAAGGAAATACACAGAGATCAAGACCTGGCTCGTGCTTTCAGGCAATGCTGCCACACCTTACACAGCTCCTCCACGAGAAACCCTGGGCTCAACTTTGGGATGTTGCACAGCCTCTTCCTGGGACCACAATCCTCCATGGAGCTGCCTCCAGCTGCTGATCCCCAAACCACAGAGAGTCCACAAACCATGTAGAACACCTGTCAGCATTTCACCCAGAACCAAACCTGGTAGCCAGGGGAAAATTCATATTTAAATATCTCAAAATATTTAGTGTGCTAGGTTTCCTATACAAACACAGATTTCCTCAATGGTAGATCATATATAGTGGTAAGCAGGTACATGCGCTCAATGTTTTCCGTTTTCCTAAGGCATTTTCCTGCCTTGATTCCTTAATCTGTACCCAATTTGTTTATTTTGTTGGAGCACCATGCAAATGAGTCCTTATATAAAATGGAGTTCAGTTCCTATGGTACCACTTAATTTCAGCTTCTGGGTTGCACCCCTTACCTGGCTCTCAGCTCCCAGGTAGCTAGAGGGAGGCAGAATTTGGTTCAAGAAAAAGAATGTTTTCATCTTTCAAGTTGTCCACCAATGAAATGGACTCTTCTATGAGACAGTGAGCTCCTGGGGCGGGTCTCCTCCGCACCGACCCACAAAGTCCCACGTGTCAAGAGCCAACGGCTGCAGGTGCAGAATCTGTGCCCATTCAGGGCAATCCTCTGGGGCTGCCCCCCCCCGACACACACACACACACACACACACACACACACACACACACACACACACACACACACACACACACACACACGGGCCTTATTCCCCCCATTAATTCATAGATCTGCCCAGCTCTGGGTCTCTGGAGCTATTCTTCATTTTGAGATGTTCTCCTGCTCTCGTGTCTTCCAGACTTAGTGATCACTATTAGTTTCTCAGAGCCTCTCAAGATTCTAGATTGTTCTTTCCTCTTTAATTCAAGTGTTCAAATATGTTTTCGTTAAATTTATCTGCTGTGGCATGTATTCATAGGTGTTGGGGATGTGATAGTGAACAAGAAGACAGCATCTTCTTATGACAGTAAACATATACGTTATATATAGGGAGAGAAAAACAATAAATAAATAAACAAATATATACAAAGAGAGATGGTCAGTATTAACAAAGAAATTTAAAGCAGCGTAATGAAGGCCGTACTCTAAACTAAACTATTAATAGTTACTACTGAGATTGGACAGTGTGAGTATGGCAATGGTTAAGGGGAAATTTCCCTTTCATTTTTTATTTGTGTTTGTGTATTAATGTACTGCTTGTAGAAATTTTTTTTAATGTGCATCATTAAACTTTTTTTTTACATGAGCAGGTAAATTTAATGTAAAATTAAATTACATTTACATTTAATGTAAAATTAAATTTACATTAAAATTTAATGTAAAATTTACATTAAAACATAAATTTTAAATTACATTTAAAATTCTGTAAAATTTTACAGAATTTTTACATTCTGTAAAAAGAATGCTTTTTTTACATCAGCATTCTTCCCTGCTGAGCCACCGTGGCCCACCCTCATTAAACTTTTTAAAATATCATTTGGGGAAAAAAATGAATGGGATGAGTATTTTAGACAGGATGATAAGGAAAGACTTGTAGGGTACACTTGAGCAAATGCTTGCAGTGGTGAGAAAGGGAAGCAGGTTTATTTTTTCAGGGAAAGCATTCCAGACTGCAAAGGCCCTGAGACCAGGGGTTTTTGATGAACATTGACATAACTTTATCTTCCCCTGCTCCCAGGTTCATGGCCAACCAGAGCTCAAACCTAATTGGCTTCTATCTTGGATATATCCATTATATTCACTAACAAGGGGAAGGGATGGAGCCAGATTTTGAAAAGGAGAAGTTGGAGAGTTTCTCATTATGTGGCATAAAAGGGGTGACCCCAGTACCAGTGGGGCTGGGATTTCTGCCATCCAAATTTCAGGTTCTATGATTTTCTGTGCAAATGTATATATAAATTTGCAAGCGTTTTTTTGCTAGATGTGTTCGCTATTTCCTATATGTTTACATCTAGGTAATCTACCAGTTTAACTAAAGAAAATGTACAAAACACATATTGAACCATTGATTAATAATGTTTTCTTCATGTTTGAGATAGACACACATTTTCATCAATTCCCACGCATATCTATGAAGTTGAATAATGCTGGAGAGAGAGGGCTGAGATTTATTTTTGAGAGCAGAACTCTGACGCATTTCTCAAATCCCTCCATTTTCCCACCTCTTGCTATGTTTCCAAATTCTGCAGCCGAGGTTCATGCATCAGCAGGGACTGAAAGTGAGCATTCTGATGGAAACAAAGGCCTGACAAAGTTTAGGAATTAGCAGCATAATGAGTCCTATTTTTAACATTTTTTGTTTAAGGCTTACTTTGCCAAAAAAGGGGGGGGGGGCGGGAGGAGGATAAATTGACATGGAAGAAAATGCTACTACCCAGTGTTTTAAACCTTGACATCTAAGGTATTCTGACGGCTCTATCAATTATATGTCATGTGTATCATAAATAATGAATAGCAATAGTTACCATTTATTTAATCCTTATTATGTTCTAAACTTATATTAAGGCAAGTCATTTATCTATCCCTCACAAGCTCCCTGGGGGTGGGGGATAGGAATGGGGGGCTTTTATTGCCTATATCTCACACACCAGATCTGAAGTGAACAAAGGTTAAGGAATGGGCCTTAGGTCCCAGAGCTGGCAGAGGGCTGGGCTGTGCAGAGCAGTGAAGGATACTTAGAGCCTTTTGTGACTCAGAGTTATACTTATGCTCCCATCATGGAGAAAAATCTTCAGTTATATAAAAAAGATTACATGCCCCGATTAAAGTTATCAGGTAAAATGCATTTATTTTGAAACTCATTTCTTAAGGTTGAAGAAGGCAAGAAATTGTACTAAAAAATAAATCTGCTAGTATGTAAAGTAGACACCATCTCATCTTAACAATATAGACAGACCTAACTTCAAAGTGGTATTCTAATAGGAGGTCAGGCTGGGGAGGAGGAGAGGAGGAAAGGAGGCGGTGGGGAGGGGACAGTGCAGAGGGCAGGGGAGTGGCAGAGGGGAGGCGTCTTGGCAGTAGTTGTGGATGACAATATTTATGTGTAGCACGAGTTCTAATTTGCTGGGAATTCTCTTTAGCAACCCAGTGCTTGTGAATTGAGTTCCCTAGATCCCTCTTCATGTGTGGGGATTGTTTTGCAGTCAGGTGTAGTAGAATTGACCTTGGTTTAATACGCAGGAAACCAGCCTGTCATCCCAGCCTCTCCAATAACCAGTCTTAGGACCCTGGACATGTCACGTATCTCATCTGGGAAAATAAGACAATTGGAATAGACTATGCCTTCTGGTAGTTCTGCAAATCAAAGAGAATCTATAACTGTGGCCATTTTGGAGCTAGAATTTCAATTTAGGTCCCATGATTGTTTTATCTCTTGCTAGTTTGAAAGTACCTCATATAGTGGGTGCCCCAGAAGAATCTCAGAAAATATGTGTTCACTCACTGTGTCTACCGAGTGTATATGAGGACAGATGGCTAAAGGACTCTCAGACATACCAGCTGAGCTCCTTTTCTTTTTTTTGGTATACTGTATGGCAGGGTCAAGTTTCATTATTTTTCCATGTGAGTATCCTGTTATTGCAGTACCATTTATTGAATTTTTGTTTGTTTGTTTTGCTTTTTTGCTTTTTGTTTTGAGGAAAGTGCATGGACCAGGATCAAACCCAGATCTCCCGCATTGCACACGAGAATTCTACCACTGAACTACCCTTGCACCCCTGCTGAGCTCCTTTTTAGGATAAAAAGTAGCATTCCTTCTTTCTCATACAACAGTAATATTCACCAAATATTTATTAATCCAAAGAAATTGCTTCCACTTGAAGTTGCAGCTAAAAGAAAATTTTAAAATAATATATAAAGCACAATACACCTTTAAATAAAAGAGTAATAATATATGTAAATGTTAATGGGCAAAAAAAAAAAAAGAAGAAGAAAAGTTAGAGGAACATACACCAAACAAGCATTTTCTGAGAAAAGGGTTGGGGCAGGAATGTGAGCTACTTTTGCTTTCTACGCCATGTACCTCCATTTCTACATTATATCTGCATTTTGCAAGCATTATAGTATATATATATGTATATATAAAATATAATATATATATACACTGCATACATACATAAATACCTATGTGTATGAATTTATATACACACACACATATATATAATTGGTTTAATTAGGTTTTATAATTGTCAAAATATACTGTTCCATACTAGTCTGGCCAGCAATTATTTGTGAATCTTTATCAACTTTGGTAAAAAAGAAAAAAACTAAATCCAAAAGAATATCTCAAATCTAGACCTGCTGGCTTGCTTTTACACTGCAGGGAGAAGAAAAAAAAAAATGCACACCAAGATGATGTTTTTTCCAGTTAATACAAGTGTGAATGAAAAGGTCTTTTTTTTTTTTTTCAGTTCCTGTGACCCCCAGGAGACAAGGCTGTGAGCTGATTACTACAGCATTTGAGCATGTGGGTTTGCCTGGAAGCGAAGGCTGGCAGATGAGAAAAATGATAAAGCAGGCTTGGCGTGGGGAGCTGCTGAGCTGCCCAGCATCCCTCTCAGCCTGATTTTATTTCTTGTTAATTATATCTGATTCCACTTGATTATATATTTCATTGGATTTAAAATATAGGAGGGGGTCACTGCTCCCTGCTACCCATCAGAAATGTCAATGAAATGAGGCAGCCCAGAAACTCTTGACTGGCTGCTGTGCAAAAATGTTAGCTCTCCTTGTGACGGATCTGCTCCAGTAAATAGGATCACCTTTTCTTCAATGAGCGTCTGCAAGAATTTCTAGAACACTTGATGCCAAAGAAAACAAATGCCTTCTAACATAATGGAGTTGATATAAAATATGTGCTCTCGTGTCATGTGAAAATGTATGGCATTCACACAAAGGAGGATATTTGTTTTCATGTGTGCACGTCTCTGCTCTCTGTGGTTACTGATGAATGGGAAAAGACAAATGTACCACATAAGGCAGAAATAACTGCAGGGAGTAGAGCTGCTGACTCCCCATCCCATCAACCCAGAGGAGCCGCGGAAGCCTGGGGCCTAAATCAGAAGGGTGGTGTTGGGGATTGAAGCACATCCCCCATAAAAGACATGTTCAATCTTCACACACGTTCCTGTGGGTGGGAACCCATTTGTAGATAGAGCTTTTGAAGACGTTGTTATTGGTGAAGACAAGGCTCACTGAAAGAATCAGGGTGGCTGTTAATCCCTATGACTTGATGCCTTACAGAGAGGAAATTCAGACTCAGTCAGTCAGAAGAAGCCAAAAGTCAGTAGAAGCCAGAGAGGAGAGGGAGAGAGCTGCCATGCATGGCAGGGATGTGCCACAACTGCCAGAAGGCACCTGAACCCAGAAGAAAGCACAGCCTTGCCAACGTCTTGATTTTGGACATTAAGCTTTCTGAACTATGAGCCAACAAATGCTTGCTGTGTAAGCAAGCCCATTGTGTGCTACCGCTACAGCTGGGGCAGACAGGGACAGGTGGAGTGGGACAAGCACATGCTTTAGGTTCAAATCTGGGTTTGAGTCCAGCTCTAGCTTTGAGAGTTTGGGATGGCTAAATCACCTTTCTGGGATTCACGTGCTCAGCTGCCCATGGGGTATTGGTATCTATTTTCCAGGGTCTTGTAGAGATTAATGAGAGAATATGTATGAAGTCTCTAGTAGGACCTTGTTTGGTACATAATACATACCCCCTCTCAATTTCCTCCCTTTATCACCTTTTCTCCTTTCCACCCATGCTCCTTTTCCTTCCTTTCCTTTTTTTTTTTTTTTTTTTTTTTTTGGCAGAAATGGCCAAGTTCTGTCTTTCTACCTGCTTGCTCTGTTTTGGAAGTTCTAATCTTCAAAATACACCAGCAGTGCCATAAGCCAAGACCAGCTAAGTTGATGGTTAGAACAGTCATCTCCTCCTTTCTTTCTTGGACTTTCAGGAAACTCAAAAATATCAAAGTAGAGAAACAACTACACACATAAATGAATAAATGAAGAAACTGATCTAGGTGATCTCTACATTTTTCTCCAGTCTGAGACAGACAGATACATAGAGCAATAGATAGAACTTCCAGTCAGCTTTGATTTTCATGCTTTTGGCCTTGTTTAACACTGTAAATGTAGTGTTTACTGGTTAACAGAGTGGCCAGGCCATGAAAAAGATTATCAGCAGCTCATGCTGAACAGTGTTTGCTTCCATTATTTCCATTAGGCTGAAATGATATACCAGAAATGGAAAGGCTTTTAAAAAGGGGGAATTTATTAAGTTGCAAGTTTATAGTTCTAAGTCTATAGAAATGTCCAAACTAAGGCATCAAGGGAAAGATACCTTATTTCAAAAAAGGCTGATGCATCAGGAGCACCTCTGTCAGCTGGGTAGCCACATGGCTGGCATCTGCTGGTCCCTTGCTCATGGGCTCTGTTGCTTTCAGCCTCTGTTCTTGTGGGGGTTCCTTACTTTTCTTCTCTAGAACTGGCTTTCACGTCTTGGCTTCTCTTAGCTCCCTCTAGGTTCTGGCTTGCTTAACATCTCATGGTGATGTCTGCTGGACTCCGAGCATCTGCAAATATCTGTGTCTCTGTTCTCCAAATGTCAGCGTCTGTGTTTGCTCTGCTCCGAAGTTTCTGTTAGCTCTGAGGTTTCTGTCATTTCTGGCTCTTTCTCCAAAATGTTTCCTCTTTTATAGGATTCCAGTGAACTAATCAAGACCCACCTGGAATGGGTCACATCACCATCTAATCAAAACTTCACACCCACAATTGGGCATGTCACATCTCCGTGGAGATAATCTAATCTAAAGTTTCCAATCTACTTTATTGAATCAGGATTAAAAGAAATGGCTGTTCCCAGAAGATTAGATCAGGATTAAGACATGGCTTTTCTAGGGTACATAATATGTTCAAATTGACACAGGACCCTTACCATATGTAGGGTGACTGTATTCTCTTGCCATGTTGGGAGGCTAGGAATAGCCTTCCTACAACTGAAGTGGAAACAGCAAAGCCAGGCCTAAAGTGAGAGGAGTCAGACACTTACTTGCATAGGGTGCAAAATTTAAAGAAGAACCCCAAATCTCAGTAATTGAGAAAATATTTTGATGAAACATCTTTGAAAATCAGAGTTAATGCAAAAAATCATTATGAGCACAATATCAAAATTTTAAGTAAAGGCAGGATCCATCTCTGCTTTTCTGCAACTTTGCCTCACTTGCCTCACCCTAACCACTGCCTCAGGTAAGAGACTTGTGTTCTGGTCTCAGTTCTGACACTTCATAGCTTCATGGTGGCAGGTGAGCCACCAAACCTTGCTGGTCCTCCATTTCCTCCTCTCATTTCACTTGGAAGCCTGCTTAGATAGCTTCTAATAAAACTTTGAACTTGAAAATTCTGTGAGTTTTCTATAAAATGAAACTGCATTATTGGGGCATCATCAAGAACTCAATAGGACAAGATACATTCACTCAGTCAGTCACTAAATCAAGATGCTTGCTGGGCCGTTACTTCATGCTAGGCACTGTGTTAGGTGCTACAAATGCAATGTGGGGCAACAGGGACAGAAAGTGCTTTTGATCAGCACATCTTCCCTAGAAAGTAACAACTAAAGGAGTTAGGCAGGGAAGGCAAGGAAGGAATTATAGAAAGAGGGCACCACATGGCTAAAGACCTGAACATTAAAAGAAAAATCTCATTTGGGGAATTGTAAGAAGTTTAGTATGGCTGAAACATAAGTAGGGTAAATGGAACAAAAAAAATCATCTTTGATTACAGAGCAATAACAAAAGCAGTTGGCAAAGTGTCATACAAAGAGAACTGGGTTATGGGTGCAAGCTGGGTGCCAGTGCCTGCCCCACTGCTAGCAAGCTGGAGGCTCAGGCTTTCACAGCCACTGGGATTCTATTTAAGAACACACTATAATTTTTTTTCCATGAAGGAGGAAGTCATTTAATTTCCTACGAAATGTTGTAAACCTCACATCCGAGGTATTTACAGTCTATCTCCCTCGGTACCAAAGACGTACCGTAATTAACACAGGTAGTCACTGCCCTGCAAGCAATTTTCAAAACAGCTAAGCTGCTGGATGTGATGCTTATAAGCCTGAAGAACATAAGGCCCAGGCTAATGGCAAGTCAACTTCCATCTACCCCAGGCAGGAGTGAGAAGAAGGCAAGCAGGAAAATGTCATCGCCGATACCCCCAGCACACTTTGGCTCCACTTAGGCTTACAAAGGCCCAGCTCCTCTAGTCCCACCATATTTGCATCTGCTGATTTAATTCCTGAATTTAGGAAGACAGGACTCAAGCCAACTATTTGCAACCAATTAAAAAAGAAAAAAAAAACATAATTTTAAACAAACATCAAAGCACACACTCTCTAGAGTCCTATATATGAAGTCAAAGCTTTATGCTTTTAGTCTCACTGCTGTCACACATATAATAATGATAGCTTGCATTTAGTGGACACTTATTGATGCCAAACGGCAAATATTAACTCATCTAATACCTATAACCATCCCATGAGATGGTTTCTACTATTATCTACACTTAAGAGCTGGAATAGTTTGAAGCACAGAGAAGTAAAATGCATGTCTGTGGTGGCTTGGAGCTATGTACACCAGAAAAACATGTTCTTAATCTTAAGCCATCCCTGTGGGTATGAACCCTTGTCAATAGGACCTTTTGATGAGGTTATTTCAGCTAAGGCGTGGCCCAACTAAATCAGGATGGGTCTTGAGCCTATTACTGGAGGCCTCATAGAGAAGGCCACAGAGAGGGAAGCCACAGAGGAGGGGTGGGGGGTAGCAAGAAGCTGCAAGTTAACAGAATCAAGAAAAGAAAGGAGATGCCACCCTGTGCACTGCCATGTGACAGACAAGCCAAGGATTAAGGAGTGCCAGCAGCGAGCCCTAGAATGCCACTGTCTATAGAGAGAAAGCATCACCCAGATTTTGGACCTCTCCAGACCTCAAAACTATGAGCTAATAAATTCTTGTTGTTGATAAACAAGTCAGGTTTACCAGTCTGTGTCCAGGTGATAACTCTTAGGACACTCAGAGGCTCTTTGAGTTGTCCAGGACACTCAAGATGCTGAATTCTCTGGGCTTCTGTAACCACCTTAATCATTTAGTTGTGAGGGAGCAGAGCACGCCCTATGCCCATCCTCAAATCCATTTTCCAGGATTTTGGAAAGAATCACCCATCTTCCTCTCTGCCTCTCCTCCCATGCTCTGTTTTTTCTACACCTTTCTGTTTTCCTTAGACACTAGCTCTTCCCATCTGCTCAAAGCCAGAAACAGGTCTCCCCCTTGAGGAAAATTGTACTTGATGCTCACTGCACCTTCTCCTTACGGCCCATATCCCTTTCTCATGCCAGACGTCCCAAATGACTGCTAGGTTTGCATTGCATTTCTTCCTACTGTTCCTCACTGAACTCCTTGAAATAAAGCTTCTGAACACCCTGCTGGGCTGTGACTGCTTTCTTAATGGTCATCAGCAAACTCCTTTTTACTGTCTTTTTTCAGCAAACTCCTTTTTACTGTCTTTTTTCAGTTCCCAGTTTTCAATCTCTTCAGCCTCTCTGCACTTAAAATTGTCCTGGTAATTTACACATCTGCTAATGTGGGGACAGAGTTTGTAGGATTAATGCCACTTCTTTCCCATCATCTATGAGTGTTGCTTTCCTGTGCTCTTTCTTATGTTTCCTATGAGCTTCTCTCCTTAATCCCTAAATTTGGCTCAATGCTGAGATTTAGTCTTTCCCTCTCTGGCCCACTCTCTTCATCTTTCCCCTTAAAAAAAAATGGTAGGCATTTACAGAGAAGTTGCCACATGCTAGGACCTGTACTATGTGCCTTCCAGAATGTTCCAGAGTCCCCCTAAAATCGATTTCCCCAAAGCTTCATTGAGCCTTTCCCCATCCTGGGCCAGCTTCCCTCCCAATTCCTCTGTTAGAAGGACCGTGTCTCCATCCTGCCAGCTAGTGAGGGTTGAACCTAAGTGCTATCTTTGACTTGTCTTCTCCTTCATCCTCAATAGTCAATCTGAAAGCGAATTCTATGTTTTTATACATTCTAGCAACTCTTAATTGGTCAGTTAAGACCAGAGCTCAATACTTTTAGGTTTGGTTCAGGAAGTGCTCTGATTCCTTGGTTTTCACTGTTGGTGACTCGAGCACAGGTGGTGCAGATCTGATCCGGCTCTCTTGGGTAGGATACAGGATTCAGGGTTTACTTACTGGAGCAGCCTGGTGAACAAGGATGCTACAAGCTCTTTAAATGATACCCTCAGGGTTACAAATTCCTTGACTCCAGATTCCTTCCAAAGTTTAAGTGATATACATGAAATCAGGTAATTCTGACAAGTAAGGGGAAAGTAGGGGATTCATATTGACTACCAGCCAACCATGTAACAGAACTGTGCTTGGTACTATTGCTTCCATGATGGGCTGATGATAAATATATAAAAGGTGATGCCACAGTGCTATTTTCTTATTGGTACTTCAGAGGACAGTTCTTTCTAGAGGTAGGCATGAAAACATGATTTTGGCTTTGATCTGTGGTCTCCTTGAGCTACTTTGTCACTGCTCCCCCAGACACTGTTCACCTTGGAGAAAAGGAAATTAGGATTTAGCTTCTACTATTCTAATGCAGGGATCATAACTTCTTGACTGGATTTCCCATTCATTCATTCAACAAATATGTATTGAATCACTACTATGCACCAGAACTTTGCCGGATGCTGAAGATACCGCTGGGAATGTTCTGCCTTCACAATACAGCGAAGACAGCTACACAAGTATTTACAGAAGATGATAGAGAGGGAAGTGGAGGGTAGAATAGGAGGTCCTAGAAGGAAGCCTTTCTAAAAGTAAAAGATTTTGCTTTTCTCCCTTGTCTCTCAGATATATCTCTTCCACTCCATCCCCAGTCACCACCTTCTTTATTTCACACCTCTCTTCCCACAATAAGTGTCCTGCCTCCTCTCTCACCACCTCCAATCCATCCTCCATTCTGTGGTCAGAGGCATCTTCCTCTAATGCAAATCAGATCATGGCTCAAGATTTTCCCAACCTTCAAACTCTCTCTTAGATGTGAGGATAAAATGTAAGCTCCTTGACTTGGGACATTTCCTTTCCCACTTGACCTCTGCTTTATCATTCTGGCCTGATGGTCTCGCACCCCAAGGAGCTAAGAATTCACATCTCTGTAGCCACACAGAACTACTTTCAATTCACACATAGTTTCTTCTGCCTGGAAGTCCTTTCCTTCTGCTTCTCCTTCAAGGTTGAACTTAGTCAACTTCCTAAGAAATCTTCTTGGACTTCCCATGCTTCTTTGAGTTAGGTGTCCTCCCTCTGTGCTTCCATAGCATCTTTTGCAGCTGTATCAAAACACATACAGTCCAGCACTGTAATTGTAGACCTGCTGCTCTGCACACTAGCACCCTGTTCTCCTGCCACACGGGATGGGTGACAGCCTAAATCAGAAGACACTCTCACATATTCCTTTCCACTCTTCCCTACATGACAAAAGACTTCAACTTTCAAAAAGTATTCCAAAGATCACCTGCTCAAGTCCCCCTGGGAAGGTGGGGGGATCATTTACTTGTCTATGCTATTAGCACTTGGAAAACCCTATAATTACAACAGTTAACCAGATTGCATCTCAATGAGTAAAATACTGTTTTCCTTTCTTCAAAGGCTTGGTCCATTTTTTTACTTTCTCCTGCTTTTCCTCCAGCCTCCAGCACCATCACCCGGTACTGATATATGCTTTCTGAATGTTGAGAAACTCCAGGAAGAGGGGATGGAGTATACAGCTTACATGTTAAGAGCTCATAAAGAGAACAACACAGTGATTTCCACTCTCTGATTACTTCATGGGTGCTAATCTTGCATTTACAACTAGACTGTAAATGCTTTAAGGGCCAGAACTATGTTATACATTTTTATATGAACTCCATGCTAAAAATAGGATAGGTGATCAACGAATACTTGTAAATAGAATTGGAGTATAAACAAAATAAATTGAACTTGCAGATGAAAGAAGAGGAAACATTGTAAGAGAGAACACAAAAATCTCGAGTAATAAAAAGCAAAAAATAATCATGATCTTTTCCTGCCAAGTTTTACAAGGAAAATGATGTGAATGTTCACCAAGAAATAAAAAGGACATATGCTGACAATTATATTTAAACCCCCTCTATGCCAATTTCAACTCGAAAATATTTCTGGAAAGTTCTACTTCACTAGATATTTGAAAAGGAAAAAAAAAAGCCTTTAAGACTTCTATCTTGCTGAATGTCTTTTTTAAAAATCACAAAAGCCAAGCTGTTTTAATAATATGCATCCCCTTTCAATTCCCTTCCTCCTTGTTTTTTTCTGTTTGTTTCTTTCTTTTCTTTTTCTTTTTTCTTCTCTTTATCTTTGGCTATGTTGACCCATGAATAAAATTGTCTTTCATATTTGAACTTCCTCTCTTAATTGACCTCATGCATTTCATTCATGCTCCCACTTTGAAGTCACAAAATGCTCTTAAAAAAAAAAAAAGTCCCCATCCTAAGAACTGGCTAAGAGACCACGTTCATCTGTCATCTCAAAATGAAGAGAATCCCCTCTGGTCAGGACTAGTAGATCTGAGCTTCCAGCATCTTCTTCTGTCAGCCTCACCTCGGCTTCCGGGTTAACTATACACAAATCCAAGACCCATGAGGTAACAGAACCCTACCTGTCTTCCCACCCCACCTTCCAGGAACAAACAAAAGGTTAAGATGTAGAAACTTACACATTTGACAGTTTCTAAACTTAAAAACTAATTTGTGATTCTACTAAAGGCTAGTCCTGGGATTTTAGTCTTTTATGCTCCAGATGGGATATTCTAGACATCTCTCGACCGGAGCCCCACCCCTTACCAGGAATCGCCAACCGTAGGGGAAGGGGCGTGGATTCAGCACAGCTGCAGCGCATCTTGCACCACCCCTCCCTGCCTTAACCGGCGTCAGGTCACACCTTTTCCTAAATCACCGTTCGTCTGTTCCTCTCCTATTTCCTTTTGTCCCAGGCCTGGACTCCTGACACAGTGACCCAGACTCCGCTGTTTTTCAAAGGGCCGGCAGACACTCTTGCACTCTGAGATCCCGCCCCAATCAATGGGGCTGGCATTTTAGGGATCCCCTTCTCCGGACCTTTTCCTATGGATCCAAAAGACATTCCGAACGGTCCCTGTCCACCAGCCAAACACCAAGCTGCAGGGAATCACTGCCAGAAAAGAGACTGAAAGTGAAAACAACCTCTCCACAAAGAATAAATAACCCAGCATCCCTATATACTCCGCACGTGTGTGTCACAAAACCCTAGGGCAAAAATAAAGCCCGAGCTTCCTCCTGCCGCAGCAGCAGCCCAGCTCCCCGCGCTGCCGTGGCGGTGCTCATGAAGACGGCACCTTTCCCTGGGGAGAGACCCCGGCGCCCAGCTCTTCTAGGAGGTGATTATGGCAAGCCTTTCAGTAACTCATCATTCATCCTTCCACTGACCCGAGCCTCACCCCGCCGCCTCTGGTCCCCGAGCTGAACGAGAAAGCGGAAGGGTGCCCCTCCAATACTCCGGGTGGCACCCCCTCCCCACTGCCCACGGTGCGCCCAGGGGGGCGGGGGGGGGGGACTGGGTGATGGTAGGTGCCCACGCCTGAGGCGAAATCAAAGGCAATGCTCACGACGCACGACGGAGTGAGAAATCCCAGGTGGGAGGACCTGGCAGCAGCTACCTGCAGCGCGCCCCTGCCCGCAAGCCAGCCCTAGCGCGCCGGCTCCCGCAGCAACCCCGGGAAGCTGCCAGGAGGGTGGAACAGGGCGAAGGGAGCCTCCACGCCCCCTTTGTCTCCACGCCGCCTAAATGACAGGGGAGGAAAGTTTACGATCCGGGAGAGGGCCGCTCTCCACGGGGTCCATCTGACACCTCGCAGGGGGTGACCCTCACTGGGATTTCCCTCTTTCCCCAGCACAGCCCCGGGGCGCCGCCTGCTTCCGCACCTTGCAAACCACTAGCCCGGCTTGAGCCACCTGCACCTCGGTGTTGGCTCGGAGACCAGCCTCCGCCGCGTCCCGCGGGCGACCGGCGGGCTCCGGGCTTCGCACTCACCTCCCGCAGCCGAGTGTCCTCCCGTGCGCCCTACTGGGCCGGCCGGCGCCCCGAAGCGAGGGGCATTCAGGCGGCGGTCGGAGTCGCGCGCCCCGGGCGCTGCTGCATTCCGCCTGCGTGGGAGAGCGAGCCGGCGAGCGCGCGGCGCGGGCGGGTACGAGTGTGTGTGTATGTGTGTGTGTGTATGTGTGTGTGTGTGTGTGTGTGCGCGCGCGCGCGAGTGTGTGTGTGCGCGGGGTGGGGGGAGAGTGCGCGGGGATCACAGACCCCCCTCCGCATCCATCCCGCGCTCTTCCTTCTCCCCCGCCTCCTGCCGGCGCCGCGGCTGGCACCGGGTCCAGCTTTCCGGCTCCCCTGTTTGTTTAATGAAAGGAAAGGAGCAAAAGGCTGGCGGGAGGGGGCGGGAGGGGGCGGGGGGGGGGGGCCGGGGAGGCGGGAAGGGCGCCGGGCTGCGCATGCTCGGGGAGGGACCCTGAGCGCTCCCTCGCGAACCGAGGCAGAGGGAGGAGAGCGAGCTGAGCCCACAGGAGGCCGAGCGCGCCGACCCGAGCGGCTGGGGCTCCGCGGGGCTCCCGGCGGGCGTCGGGGAAACCCCGCTGCGGAGGGGGCCGCGGCCCCGAGATGTCCCCGGTGCGGGAAACCGGAGGCGGGATCCCCGCCTCACCCGGCGAACCGCTTCACCTGCGGGTCCTCGGTACGGCCCGGTTCTCCTCTCCGCGGGGATTCCCGTGGGCCCCTGTCTCTCCTCTGCCCTGCCGGGAACCGTGTGATGCGTCTCCCCAGGGGTTCCGGAGGAACCCTGGCTGCAAGTCACGCCTGAACTACAATGAGTTGCCTGGTTTGTGCCTCCTTTCTTCCCACCCACCAACTTCCACGCTAGGAAGAGCAGAAAAAAGGCAACGTCCACTTGGGTCCCATAACAGGTTTGATGGGGCGTGGGCGAGGGCGGGGAGGGGCACAGCAAAACTCTCTTCCAAAGAACAAAGAGGGGCCGTGGAAAGAAGGTGGGTCTCCGAGGACCCCATAATCACCCTCCTTCCGTGACAAGGTTAAATGGAGGGGATATTTGCCCTGTTCGAGAAGGCAAAAGGAACAATGAAGCCATTGCTTTCCCCCTCTCCCCCCCTCAACCCCCCCCCATTCAAATGCCAAACAATTCTAGGTCTTCTTAAGTGGGGATGCTGGCACTTGATAAAGTGGAAGAACTGTCAACGCGAATAGAGTCCAATAAGAGAACCTGAGCCTAGGAAGACGAAGGCACAGTAACCCGAGGCCAGGCCAGACGCTGGGTGAGAGGTTTCGCCAGTGGAGTGGAAACTCTTTGGTGAGATGGTTCTATGAGCAAAACAGGCAAATGGTTAGCACCCGTTCAAGCCTGCCATTTCAGCCTCCTTCCTGTTTAATCTCTGATCTTTGTCTCATTTTCTCTCCTACAGAGTTTAGAAGAAAAACATCCCAAAAGGCATCCATCCTATCGCTTTTTTCTAGCTCTCCAGAAAAGAGCCATCTTTTGGTCATCCCAGCTTTAGAGGGATGGAAGACAGCCTCCTCAGTGCAGCTCTCTTCCAAACTTTCATTAGAGGGCATCTCTGAGCACTTCCAAGCGAGCAGATGCCTTCTTGCTGAACTCTGACCCCCGCCCCACTCATCTTCCCAATGGTAATGCCAAGTGACACTGGAACAGCAGGGCTGTTCAAACCCTAGAGCACACGGGTGGTGAGAAAACAGTTTCTAAACACCATCAACAAAAGCAGAGTTGAGAAGAAAAGATATAAAGGGAGGGAGGGATGGAAGAAGTGGGGGCAAAGGAAGAAAGGAAGGACATAGGAAAGGGAAAGGAAGGGAAGTTCATCAAAAGGAACCTGCTTAGGGTAGTAACTGGTTCCTTCTCTCAGCTCATTGAGAGGAGTAAAATTGCAGCAGCTCTTTGCTTAAAGAACAGTGAGCATGAGTCTCCACCCTCCAAGTAGGGAAGATCAGGTTCTCCTAGGAAGCAGTAAAGCCTCTGTCATGAACCATTCCCAATATTTTATGCTCCTACATCCATGGCGGTTTTTATCAAGCCTTCTCTTTGATACTGGGCATCCTGGAAGGCATCCAAGACAGATCTGCCTTGTTACTATGGTCCCTTCTGAACAGTCTATCGTGTTCACTGGCTTTTCAGGCTTTTAGCACTGGCAGATCTATTCTGCTTCCTTAGGAGGGGAAAACCTTTCTCTCTGCCCTGGCCCTATATGAGCATAGGGTGAGAGCTATGAGTCCAAGAAGGGGTTGAGGTCTGGAACAGAGAAGTGAGGCTGGGGTAGGTGCAACCCTCCACTGTGCTTTTCTGTGAGCAGGAGACGGGACTGAGGCAGCTCCTCCCACAACGCCCAGTGCCCAGGGCTCCCTAGCCGAGAGGCACCCTCTCCTTGGTCTGGGGCTGGCCTTGGGTGAGGAGGAAAGGGCCACCTCTCCTCTTGATGCCCAAGGACAGCCCGTTCACCACCTCAAAGCAGGAAGTATCTCCAACAAGGTCAAGGGTGAAGGAGACATTATAAATTTGGAATTGCAAATAAAGTGGAATCCCTTTATGTTGCTTCTGCTGCGAAGCAGTGAGCAAGCAGTTCCAGAAGAGATTTTTACTGTTTAGAGAGAGTGAGGGACGCACAGGGGACATTGAATGAGATGATGTATATAAAACATTTAGCACAGTACCTTGTGCATAGCAAGCTCTCTAGAAATTATAGCCATTATTATTTTGGTTATTAACATTTTCAATATTATGTTCAAAAGAAAAAAAAAAAAGTTGAGGTCTTTTATTCCCCTAAGCTTGAACAAGTAAAACATATGAGAGCTGAGTGCCTTCCATCCCATCTTCTTTCTGGATTCCTCTACCTCCCTCTCACCTGTCACTTGAATCACAGATTATTCAAACCCCTATAATGAGAAGCATACTATCAAAATTGCTGGTGGCGTGGGGGGAATTGGCCACAGCCCCCACCCCTCCATACCTAAATCCGGACAGAAGTGTAAGATAGCAGGGCATTTCAGTAATCCACCTCCAGCACTTTTTACCATCCACCTCTTCATAGTGTATAAGGAATCCCTTCCCGTGGCAAGTCAGGGTCTCTCGCTCTAGCTCCCCACCTACATTGGCTCTCACCAAGCTTTATATATTCACTTTTTTTTTTTGCCATCCTAATTTTAGCTAGCTGATGTGTTACTCCTCCTAGGTAACAGAAAGTCTGCAGCCAGTTAAAATGCATACACCGACAGCCAGCTTTGAGAGAATTTAATGGCTGCAGGTATTTTCAATAATCCTTAAATTCAGATATCAGACTGTTCCTAAACCCTGCAGCCCCTCCCTGAACAAACAAACAGAAATGCCTACCTCCTGCATCAGCAGAATAACCCAGAATTGTTGCAAAGCTATGTATGAAATTAATTATATATTTAAATAGAGCAAGCTACTAAATTATAAATAGAAGTAGCCTACCAAAACATAGTAGAACCATTTTTACAATTTTAGAATTAATAAAATCAGTACTGGATGAAGGGTTGATCATTAAATTCTCTAAAGTGATGGATGCTGTAGAGATATCTAGATACTTTGGAAATTCTATAAAATTAATTTCAATACAGTACACATTGCTGAAATAATGTAACAAATCTGCAGTGATACAGTATGTACATAAATTCCACTCTAAATATTTTCTATGAAAATATGAGATGTACTTACCACTTCCATTTGAATTATGTTCTATCTATAATTGTGCTAATTTTGAAATGCTACCCTAATAGAGACACATAGATTTATAATATTTTCTTCTGGTGGAACTTTCATATATGTATATATATATGCATTATATAAGTATATATTCATATTCATATATATTTCATATGTTTATATATATATATATATCAATCTTTTCTGATCCAGTAAATATACTGAGCTGTGGCT
Organism: Tamandua tetradactyla; assembly: GCF_023851605.1. Classification (NCBI taxonomy): domain Eukaryota; kingdom Metazoa; phylum Chordata; class Mammalia; order Pilosa; family Myrmecophagidae; genus Tamandua; species Tamandua tetradactyla. Next base: position 18,329,979 of record NC_135328.1, on the reverse strand, counting down.
GTCAGGACTAAACTGGTGATTTCTTGTTATATGAATCAAAATGTTTCAGCGACTATCAAAAGCCATTATAAAACTTTGCATGTACTCTTATTGTAACTCTTTAACACTTGAGGTCTGTTTTTATATTTCTGACCTTGGTTGGTTGTGAGCCACTTAAAATAGCAGAGGTTTTTTTTTCTCTCTCTCTTTTTTATGCTCCTGGTGTCTCAAGAAAATGAGCAAGTGATATATGTAAAAGGTGGATTAATAAATAAAGAGCCCAAAATGAATTTATTGGAAATAATCTCTGTTGGAAACATACTGACTTTGAAAAAGACTTCCAAGTACATGATACTTGTCACTCCTTCGAGATGATGAAGTCAAAAGGTTTTGTATGCAGTTATCTAAATGGGATTTGGGATGAGAAAGGCAGAGCAGGTTTCTGCAGATAGTTATATCCCCTTGGAAACATATAAATCTAATTTATACGTTCAGAAAGTGAATGTGTTTTGGCTCAAAGTGTGTTATTACTCAAAGGAGAGCTCCATGGTGGCCAACCTAATGCAGCCAGGATAAAATGCTAGTTTATTAAACTGTCTGCCAAAATAGGATGAAAGAGTTGAGATATTAATGTTTAGAATACTTTTTCTCTTCAAAAGAAGTAATCCAACAAGTAAAAAGACCACCCCCAGGATGCCATCCCCCAGGTCTGTTCCTGGTATAACTGTCAAGAATGAAAGGGACCGGTAAGGAATTGCTTCTGTTTTCATGGGTGGGAATTTGGGTGCTGGCAAATGGAAGGGACGGGAGACTAAATCATAACAGGTCTCAGCTCTGGTCAGAACAACCCTGAGCCAGGGGTAGGAGGATGGGAGGATTAAATGAACGGTGTCCTGTCTTGTCTCTTTCATTCATATCCAGTGTGAATGTTTCTTGAGGATGATCTGAGAGAGAGAGAAAGCTGAAGACAGAAGCATCAATCTTTTAAAACCTAATCTCAAAAAATGGCATGCTACACTTCTGCCACATTCTAACAATCATACAGACCAAACCTCGTACTTCTTCAGATTATTTTAATCTGAGGATGCTCTCTTTCCCTGATGGGCCCCTGACTGATACAGGTCTCAAGAATGTTTCTTTTTAATTTATAGTCCCATCTCTCCCACCTCGGCTCCAATGCTTGTTGCTACTGCAGTTGATTACTGGGTCTGACTTCTGGGTTCCCCTATTATGCCAGTTTGAATCTATTATGTACCCTAAAAAAGCCATGTTTTAATCCTGATTTCAATCTTGTGGGGGCAGCTGTTTCTTTTAATTCTGATTCAATATTGTAGGACAGAAACTTTAATTAGATTATCCCATGGAGATGTGACACCCAATTGCGGGTGTGATTTTTGATTAGATGGAAATGTGACTCTAGTCATTCCAGGTGGGTCTTGATTAGTTTACTGGAATGCTGTGAAAGAGGAAACGTTTTGGAGAGAACCGACAGAGAGAGCGATGTAGATGTTTGGAGATACTTGGAGCCCAGTAGACATCATCATGTGCCTTTCCATGAGATGTTAAGTGAGCCAGAACCAGGGGACACCTAAGGGAAGCCGAGAGATGAAAGCCAGCCCCAGAGAAGCAAAGTGAGGAGCGCCTACAGGAACAGAGGCTGAAAACAATGGAGCCCAGAAGCAAGGAACCAGCAGATGCCAGCCACGTGACTTCCCAGCTGACAGCAGTGTTCTGTACAGCATCAGCCTTTCTCAAGAGACGGTAACCTCTTGTGGTTGCCTTAATTTGGACATTCTGTCAGCCTTAGAACTGTAAACTTGTAACTTCTCAACTTCCCTTTTCATAAGTCATTCCATTTCTGGTATATTGCGTCCCGGCAGCTTAACAAACAAATACACCTATAAACCGTGATTTGTATTCTGGGGTAGGATTTTATATCCCTGCATAGGAGGCCTTTGTTGCTGGAATTCCTACCTGGGTCTCCTCTCCCCACAGGTGGGACTCAGATGCCTGTCATTGATTTCCCCACTGTTTGTTTTTGCCCCCTGATACCTTCCTTGTCTCCCCTTGGAAGCCTCACTGGGAATTAACAGAGTCCTGGCCAGATCACCTCCCATGGACATTAGATGGCGTAGTGTCCTCAGCTGCCATTTCCTGTCTGCTGACCTTGCCCCAACCCAGGAGAGCAAGTGGGCCAGAGCCCACCCGTCCACCTCTCTTCTTCAGTCTGTTCCAGGCTAGCAGTGTGAACTCTCAATAGCTGATGGATGACGACCGCACCTCCATTTCCTCATCTTTAAAATGGGAGGGCTGAACTTAATAACCCAATTGCCACTTTTTAATGGTCTAGCCCAGGGATCCTTTTTCTTCTCTAAAGGACCAGACGGTAAATGTTTTAGGCCTGCCAGGCCAGTGCATCCCTGTCACAACTACTCAACTCTGCAGCCAATAGACAATGGATAAAAGAATGAGATTGGCTGTGTTCCCATATATATACATATTTTTTTTTACTATAAGAACAGGTGGTTGGTGGACCAGATTTGTCCTATGATCTATAGTTTGCCAACTCTGGGTCTGATCCTTCATTTTCCACCCTTCACGCTTGTCTTTAGCCACGTGCTGGGTAGAAGGAAAGTGAAGACTCCTGCTTTGTGTCCTGCCTGTGGGAGAGTCATAGAAACTATGAAATTTGTGCCAAAAATCTCAGTTCTTTGTCGGTTCAGGGCCTCCCTGTCAGTGTGGCGTTCATGCTATCTTAAGAATGCACTGAGAAAATTATTTTTTCTTCCTATAAAGCAATTGACTGTTTCCCACATGGAATGATGGCAGCAGCAGTATCAGCAGCTATACTATTTTTAGCTAAAACGGGCTTCTGCAGCCCTAGAAGTTTAATGAGAGGAATATTTTAAAGCAAAAATGAAAAAAAAGTGCAAACACAATATTACTTCTTGTTAAAATTGGGTAGGTAAATATATCCTAATTATGACTAGCACCTTAGGAAAACTACCTTTCTAACAATAATCACAACCCCAATTTAAAAAGGGAATACAGTCTTCTGTAGGTCCCAGTATAGGTAGAAGACCCCCACTGAGTGGACAGCACACATATTTAGCTGCTGGCTGAGCAGTTTTACACATTCAGCTCAGTATGAATTTACACATTCATAATTCATATGATTATGAATGACCACGTGATCGAGTAAGAAGAGGTTGTCAGGCAGACCCCGAGTTGAATTCCAGCTCTGCCAGGATTTGTTTTAACAACATGCCCGTAGACCAGATACCCTGAGCCCCAGTTTTCTCATATATAAAAAAGGAGATTCAATTCATCCCATCAAATCATGAGAATTAAATAAGATAATATATTAGAAATGTCTGGAAAATAATTGATACTCAGAAAATAGTAACTGTCATTGGTATTATCAGCGTGACCCCCACCAAGAAGTCATCTTGAAAACACAGGGTCGTCCTTGCCTCTTATTATAACCAGCTACCATGTTTTGTCACCCCGACTGGACAATTGCTTTTTCAAAATGTTTCAACTCTTTCTGTGCTGTTCTCACTGCCACTATCCCTATTAAGATCCTCAATAACCCAGCCTGCATTAATTCCATGATCTTCTAACTGGTCTTCCTACCTAGATATATCATTTTTCCTTTCCTACGGGGATTATTCATTATTTCTTTTATTTAACAAAAATGTATTAAGTGCTTGGTGCTAATGTAATCAGGGGATTTGAAATCAAGAACTCCAGATAGTACTCTAAGGAAATTATGGCTAATATTCTGACCCTGCGTGTTTGTTATTTTTAATTAACAAATGTATTCTTTTAAATAGCATTTCCATGAATGTCATAAATGAAATGCCTTGGGGACTTAGCTAAAAACAGTCTTAAAATGTCTCTGGATAATATAATATAGTCATATGGAAATTTTCTTTTAAACCTTCTAACTTTGATGAAGATATGAGTTATGACTTAAAGTCATTTGACTGAAGTCTATTTAAGGGCATGTCTCTTGGTCCTTGAATCATCCCAAAGCCCTTATAATTAGTAAATAATACATTAAACCAGCAAAGGACCTAATCCACCTAGCTGACTAAGGAAACACTCTCGGGAAAATTGCCAGATTGTATACCAAACTATAGAAATCTATTCTTAAAAAATCAAAGTGGTAATTAGCATCAGCAGCAGCAGATCATCTTCATTGAAATTAGTCATGTTTAGTCTACATAACTTGGTAAGCCAAAGATTCAATGAGATTGGATGCCTATTGTTTTGGCTCGCAGTTTTCATTCCCCTTTGACTAGTAATGGTTTCTGTATAAGTTTCCCGTGACTGCCATAACAAATCACCACCAAATCGGTGGTCTAAGACAAAAGAAACACATTTTCTCATAGTTCTGGAGGCTCTAGAGACTCTAGAGAAGAATCCTTCCTTGTCTCTTCCAGCTGCTGGTGGCTCCAGGCATTCCATGGCTTGTGGCAGCATCTCTCCAATCTCTGCCTCCCTCTTCACATGGCCCCTTCCCTCTGTGTCTCTGTACCTGTGTCTGTTCTCTTCTTAAAAGGACACCAGTCATGTTGGACTAGAGCCAACCCCAATCCAGGATGACCTCATCTTTACTTGATTACATCTGCAAAGACCATATAAGGCCACATTTATAGGTATCGGGGATTAGGACTTTAACATATCTTTTGCGGGGACACAAATCAACCCATAACAGTCTCCAGAGTTTCCTCCAAGAAACCACCGTTCTTCAATTACTACTAATCCATATGGATTGAGTGTGGATGAAAACTCCTTCCACATCCAAGGATGGGTATACTGGGCTCAGGTCTAGTCAATCAGCATCTCCCATTATCCTATCCAGAGTGGTATTTCAGAGATGGCAAATGACCCAAACCACGAAAATTAGAGTAACACTCAGATTTTTGCTAACAGCCAAGAAAATGTCTCTTTTGCTGGGATTCTGAAGCAGTTTAAATGCTGCAAGCCTGGTATTGCCAGGAGAGAGAACTTAACACTATTTTGAGCCTCTGATTCTAGCTGTGTTTTAAAGTATCACTGGACTTTTCAGTTACTTGAGCAATTAATTCATTTTTGCTTAAGGCATTTTGAATTAGGTTTTCTTTCACTGTCCATTGAAAATGGCTTCATAGACACATTAATGTTACTGTCCTTCAGGAATAATCACAGGAAACAGAATATGGGAGCAGTGTTCCAAGGATGCCTGTGTCCCACACTCTGTTTTCCAGCCCTGAATATTTTAGGCAGCCATTCACCCGTGAGCATACATTTTATGTGTCCTCTTCACTTTTTTTTGAATTGCTGGATTCGAAGGCTGGCACTCGTCAAGGCTGACACCCACCGTTTAACAGATGGAGCTGAGCAGGGCAAGGCAGAGGCCAGGCAGACCCTGCCAGCTCATTTGGCCTCAGGCCCAGCCCTCCTCTGTCAATATCGAGCAAAGGCTGGTCTGAGTCCTCTTTTCTGTCAGTTTCTCTAGGCTCCTGAAGATGACAGTGGTGTGGGGATTTCCCTGCTGCAACCAGGCTTGGGGTGCACATGCCAGTCACAGCTTTGTGTGCTTGCAGGGGGAGGTCCCCGGGCACCAAAGAAGGCCGAAGCTGCCTCCCATCCCAGAGACTTCTGCACCACAGGGGTTGTCAGGGAGCAGCTGTCACCCTCTAGTTGCCAAGCTGGTCTGGCTAGCTCGTTGGATGGTCTTTTCTTCCCCATAGCCCCCAAAGTTGTGAAGTCCATGAGCATCAACTCCTGAGAAAGAGAGGCTGTTCTTGGTTTGTCTCCCCCAGGTTCATCTTTTATTCTGCAGCCATAAGGGATCTGTCTAAAATACAATCTGACCCTATCACTCACTGGTTTGACCCTTCAGTGGCTTTCCTCGGCCTGGTTCTCAAGGATCTTTATTTCATGATCTTGTCCAAGATGATCTTTCAGCCCCAAATGACACCATTCCCAACCCACCCAAATCCTGTCACCTTCCAACCATTGGAAACATTCCAAGGCATCTCTGACCTGCCACTCTGACTCTCCCCACCACATCTGCTGCCCTCTTATTTCTCCTCCCAGTGTTTGTGCAGGCACCAGTTCATCCAGAAAGCCTTCTCTAGAGGAGGTAAGGTACTCTCCTCTGAGCCCTCACAGTACCTGAATTTACCCCTAGCCTAGCCCTTCTTGCACTATATTGTATTTACACATTCGTGTGTCACTCCTTTTATGACCTGTGAGCAAATTGAGGATGGGAATTATGTCTGTCATAATAATAAGTGCACAGTAGTTGTTTGCTGAATGAGTAAAAGGGCATATGAATAGATAGGCTCCTCTACTAGAAATAGAGTATCCAGTGTGATGGTAAATTCATAATTCTTACTGGGGGGAGGGGAGGTTTCATCTCAGGGGAAGTGTCATTGTTTCTTTTGTATATAAGGTCCAGGCTCAGAGCTATTGTGAATTGTGCCAGTCGGGTGTCTTAGTTTCCTAGGATTGCTATAACTAAGTGTCACAAACTGGGTGGCTTAAGACTAAATTTATTCTCTCACAATCTGAAGGTTAGAAATCTGAAATCGAGACATTAGCAGGGCCATGCTACCTCTGAAGTCAGTAGGGAAGAGTCTTTTCCATACCTCTCTCCTGGCTTCTGGCAGTGCCTGCCCATCCATGGTGTTCTCTCCCTCAGTTATCACATAGCCTTCTCCCCTCTGTCTGTGTTCAAATTTTCCTCTTCTTATTGGGCACCAGGCAGATTAGATTAAGTCCACTCCAATTTAGTGTGACCTCATTTTAACTTGCTTAATCCCATCTGTAACAACCCTGTTTCTTTCCCTATAAGGTCATATTGTCAGGTACTAGGGAGTGAGACTTCAACATATTTGGAGAGGAGGGACACCATTCAATCCATAACATTGGACATAAAAGGAGAAGAACTCTTACCACCATTTCCCTCCCCTTGTTACTAAGTCTAATGGAAAGGAACATCCTACTTCCTGTGAACTCAATCTATCAGCTCTGTCCCCAGCTCTCCAAACAGCACATTTCATGGGTGTACACTGGGCACCAGAGAATATAGCCCTGTACCTCCATGAGTGGTGCAGTACCCCTACATGATCCACAGTGCTGACAGGCAGACCCAGAGACTGCTGGGCCACCTCCTCCCTATAGTAATGTGCTAGCAGTATTGACAACAGTGGAATTTTGGTGGCTCCTGCAATGTTGGCTTCATGTGTTCATGAAGCCCATAATGGAGAGCATCAAAAGCAGTTGCCACATTGGGTTTCCCTTTTCTGGCGTAGTGGTCTTCCTTCAGCAATCAGAACCAAAGAAGGGGAAAAGTGACTGATTCTATATAGTAGAGAGTCTTTCCATTGGTCCACGGGACATTCTCACTTGAAACACTACAACAAACTGGAAGAAGCCAGAAAAACACTGTTTGTGTTAGGGAGACCCATTTTCTCTAGATTGGTACAGCCTAAGGAAACATCACAAACCCTAAGGCACTGCATTGAAATAGAGCCTCAAACATTGTGCTCCGATCTTGTTTGTGCTCTTTATTACTTTTCCACAGCAATGTTGGGTACAGCCCTTGATTACTTAGACTCGGGGTCCTCATCTGTAAAATGTGCACAATAATCACAGGATTATTATATGGATTAAACAATACAGTCTATGTCAAAATGCTCTATAAGTGTTGGGTTGAACAGGAGTCACTCTGCAAAGCATAGGATTTGACATGTAGAAGGTGCTGGATAAATATTTGCTGATTCGAAAGAGAAAAATGATATCCATAATTATGGCCCTGACAGGTGCCATGATAAACTGGTAAGTGCTTACTCTCTCTGCTTCATGGCATCCTCCTCAGTCTGGGGAAAGAACCAACATTCACCAGATGGATTGTAGCTGGGTCAAAAAAAAAATTGTACAGGACCTTCGTGCATATCCCTTGGTGAGAAAGACACTTTCAAGGTTTGGAAGCAGCAATCGCACACCCTTGGGTACCCTTAGAGATTCCCACCATCCCATAAAAGCTCTGTCCTGTGAACCCTGAGGAACCTAGGTGTCTTCATTTCCTAGGGCTCCTGTAATTAAAATGTCACAAATGGATTGCTTAAAACAAAAGAAATTTATTGTTTTACAGCTATGAAAGCTAGAAGATTAGAATCAAGGTGTTGGAAGGGCCATGCTTCCTCTGAAGTCTGTAGGTAAAAATCCATTCCATGCCTCTCTCCTGGCTTCCAGTGGTGGCTGGCAATCCTTGGTATTCTTTGGCTTGGGGCATAACTCAATTTCTGCCCCTGATGTCAGATGGCCATCTTTTCTCTCTGTGTCTCTTCACATGTTGCCTCCTCTCCTCTTTCTGTTTGTGCCCAATTTCCTCTTCTTAAAAGGGCACCAATCCCTTCAGCTAAAGAGCCCACCCTACTCCAGTTTGGCCTTATCTCACCTAATAACATCTGCAAGTCCAAGTGACATAGGGCAGGCTGTAAGCTGGAAATTTGGATAAAGGAGATTCTGAATCTAGCAACTCCATTTTCACAAGGCGAAGCTCTCTGAAAGAGAGGCAGAAATACTTTCTGCTTCTGAAATCTGAAGTTCTGGCTTTTAAGAGCTCCAACTGACTGGATGAGAAGATATTGCTGAGCACAATCGCCTTTGTAAATAATAGATACAATCAGATGTAGATGCAGTCAACTCACGATAGATGCAGATCAATCTACAAAATACCCCCTCAGTAACAAACAGGCCAGTGCTTGCTTGACCCAACATCTGGATGGACATCATAACCTAGCCAAGTTGACACATGAAGTTCACTTTCACAAATGATGATGTAAATAATGCTCTCTTTGTAAGGTAGTTTAGAGGATTCAGTATAACATGTTTGGTACCTAGCACAGTATCATGAAGATAGTAGCTTCTATCATCACCACCACCATCACCATCATCATCATCACCATCATCAATATTATTATTATTTCATTAGTTAAGCTCCATGTATGCATGGGCTTTACTTTTACCACAAATTTGACAGAACTTAACAGAACTCACAGAGTGTTAGATCATCATAAATATCCTCTGTGGTAGATTGGATCCATGGTTTTGCACATGGCTAATGAGGATAGGAACATGAGATTAGCCCAAAGAGACTGGTTTTCAGAATTCAGTTACACTGCCACCTCCTCAAGCTTCCCTTATTATAATTCTCCACTAAGGTGGGGCGTGGGTAGAGTGGGAGTAGATCAACCATGTCACTCTGGGCAACAAGGCAGCCCCTAAGTAGCAATGTTCTTTGCCAATGATGAAGTCCTTTCCATAGTGAGGAATTCAGCAGAAAAATGAGGCTATTACCATATTTTATTGTACTTGACATATTTCACTTCACCACTGCCTGAGCAAAATCTGTGTAAAAATGGAGGAACACTTAATGACGTTTTCCAGAGGCATCCGTAAAGTCTGATGTGCATCTGAGGTCTGATCTGCAAACACAGCTCCAGTTGAAGAGATGAAGGCTACGTGGGAGCAGTTCTGAATTTGTCAGCCTGTCCAGCTGTCAATTTCTATATGCATTTACTCATATTCCCTGTCAGTCTTCAGGGCTGGTTTACTTGAATGACTGGTGTATAGATGAGCTATCACAAAATAGGCAATACATGTAAATGCCTGCAAATACAAAAATTAAAATGGGAGACACTTCCTTACTGGCCACTAGCCATATGTATTTACTAAGGTGAACAAACTAGCCCAACAGACAACGTTTGATGAAATGCTCGTTTCTTACTGCCTCTCCTTTGAAACGTGGGTGATTGTGCTAAGAATTATAGGAGCTGTCAGTGAGAAGACAGATAATTATTTGGGGAACAATAACAGATTTCTTTTGACCTGCCTTTTGATAAACATTGAAATTTATGTTTTCCATGCTAACGGCTATAAGTTGCAATTGAACATAAACATGGAGGGCTTCTTTTGTGGAATAGATCTGAACACATAAACCAGTAAATAGAACTTTGCTCGGCGACATATAATGGAGGATCTGAATAAATGAAAGGAATTACTTAACTCTTATTGTAAAGTCTCTCTCATAATGCTACAATTTTAATCATTTTGTTATGCATTTATATGACACATTCACGTTGGGACACCTTCCAAGAAAGGAAAATTATTGTGAAAAAAATTTAATAAAAGACAATAGAAAGAGAACACCAATATCACAGAAGATTGAAGAAAGGATGTACATTAGCAATAAGGATAATAAACTTTCTGGAACTGAGTCTCAAACATTTCTCTATGCTTTATGATAAACTTAGGGGAAAGGAAAACAGAGAGAGATCATGCCACTGGGAGAAAAATGAAGCTTACCAGTTTCTCAAGGATACAGAGTTTTGGTTGACAGTTTTATTAGTTCACTTATTTTGTGATTTTATTTCTATTACATCCACTACGATTAGATGAGCATCCACATAAAGGATGCAAAATGATAGTTTCTATTTACTGTGAAAAGAATGGCTCCTGACATCCATTTGTAAAGTAATCTCAATGTACATTTCATAGACTCCACAATCACCTCTGCCCATTTATCTATATCTCAGTAAATTTTATAATCCCTAATTTACTTGGTTTAGGATATAAACTGCCTGTTCAATCGCAGCAATATTATATTATTATGACTTTAATAAGTGTTCTTTAAAAAGCCTGAAAAATGCAAAAAGAACACATTTTATACATGGGGTAGGATAAGGAATCAGATATAACTTAGTCTTAAACAAATTATCACCATGATCTCTTTCTGCAATAATGTTTAAAGACTCACCCTTTGCCTCTGCTTCAATCTGTAGAAAATGGGAAGAATGAGACACACATTTGGGAATTTATCTGGATGAAAGTTTTCTTTCTCTTCTTCCAGCCAAGGCTTGCATAACTCTGCCTGGACCCAGACTGAAACTAGCACAAATTTATGCAGGAGAGATGAGCAGGGCGGGGGTAATGCCCACTGTATGCACAGGGAAAAGTTTCTTAAATGTGGTCTGGAAGGAAATGAAAGGGGAGACACCTCCATCTTTTCACCATATAGGATCACGCTTAGTTTCATAGGAACAGTCTACTTGTTAGAACTGCCATGTATATGGACATACGGGATAATTTCAGTTAATGCACCTCTAATATAAACATTCTTCCAAAGAAAGGGATGAAAGCACAATTCATATTTTCTGTTTCTTCTTGTGTTCATTCTAGTAAGTTGAATTTTCCTCGCATGTTCATTTCACTGAAAATATAAATGTATTAGCTTAAAACTTTTAGTATTCATAGACTATTTAGTGATAGGAATCAGATATAACTTAGTCTTAAACAAATTATCACCATGATCTCTTTCTGCAATAATGTTTAAAGACTCACCCTTTGCCTCTGCTTCAATCTGTAGAAAATGGGAAGAATGAGACACACATTTGGGAATTTATCTGGATGAAAGTTTTCTTTCTCTTCTTCCAGCCAAGGCTTGCATAACTCTGCCTGGACCCAGACTGAAACTAGCACAAATTTATGCAGGAGAGATGAGCAGGGCGGGGGTAATGTTTAAAGACTGATGTTTAGTGATGTTCTCATTTATTATTCCTGACGTGGGTTATTTGTGCTTTCCTTTTTCTCTTGATCAGTCTTGCCAAGGATTTCTCTATTTTATAGTCATTTCAAAAAAATAAACTTAACAGTTTTTAAACCTCCTTATGTTTTGTTTCCTGTTTCATTCATATCTGCGCTTAATCATTATCATATCCCGCCTTCTACTTCCTTGGGGTATAATTTACTATTCATCCCTACCTTTGCAGGATGGATGTTTTTAGCTCATTGATTTTCAGCCTTTATTCTTCTCTAATACATGCATTTAAGAAAATCAGTTTTCCCCTAAGTACATCTTTAGTTTCATCCCACAGAATTTGACATCTAGTATTGTCATAGTCATTAAGTGCAACTTATTTTCTAATTTCCATTTCGACTTCTTTGACCATTAGTGATTTATAAATGTATCTTTTAATTTCCAAACATTATGCAAATTTTCTAACTATCTCCTTTAAAAAAATATCTAGCTTAATTGACTATGGTCAGAGAATATATCCTATGATTTAAATCCTTTGAAATGTATGGAGGCTTACTATGAGACCCCACATATGGTCAACTTTTGGAAATGTTCATTGAGTCCTTGACAACAATGCTTATTCTTTAGTTTGGGGGGTGGGGGACCTGTGTTCTATATATGCCTATTAAAATCAGTCTACTAAATCTATACTGTTATGATTTTTGTCTTTTTGTTCTATTAGTTATTGGAAGAGGTGTGCTAAGATTTCCCACCTATGATTGTGGAATTGTATTTTTCTCTTTAATTCCATCAATGTTTGGCTTTATATATTTTTATGCCATTTATTAAGTGTATACACAATCAAATTATTTTCTCTTTCTTCTTGGTGAACTGAAGCTATTATTGTTACTCTCTAGAGTATTATTATTATCTCTAGAATCCTTTTTTCTTAAAATCTACTTTGTCCAACTTCAATATATTACACCAGTTTTCTTTAGGTTTGTGTTTATATAGTATGTTCTTTCCATTGTTGCTTTATTCTTTCTATATCCTTATTTTTAAAACTATCTCGTTTAAACAGCATATACTTGCATTTCTCAACAGTCTGACAATTTTTGTTTTTTAAATTGAACAGTCTATGTTTAATGTAATTACAGACATATATGTTTAAATCTACCATTTTCCTAAGTATATTCTTTTTCTCTACTTGTTCTAAGTTTCTTTTTTCTTTTGATCTTATTGAATATTTTTATCATTACATGTGTTCCCTCTTATAAAAATTAATGGAGGCTCTAACGCTGTCCCAGAAAACATACGGACCTTATAATACTTTAATTCCATTTATCACCTCCATTATTATATGCAAATGTTGTTATATATTTAATTTATGCATATTTAACCCCCCCAAGGACATCATTATAAAGTCGATATTTATTTATATTTACCCACATATATTTCCATTATTTTTCATTCTTTCTTATATCTCCAGACTTTCATCAGGGATCATTTTCCTTCTGTCTGAAAACACATTTTAATTTACTTTAGTGATGACTTATCATCATTGTAGTTTGCCTGAAAATGTCTTTATTTCATTTTCATTCTTCAATGCTATTTTCATTGGGGGAATAATTCTAGGTTGGCAGTTATTTTCTTCCAGCACTTTGAAGATCTCTTTTTTCTGGCTTCATTATTTCTACTGAGAAATCAGCTATCAGACTTGTTGCTCCTTTAAAAGTAATTTATTGTTTTTGTTTTGCCACTGACTGCTTTTAAGCTTTTTTTTTTTAAGAAGACACTAAGTATGGTCTTGATTTATCTTGCTTTGAGTTCTAGGGCTTCTGAGCATGTGATTTAAGATCTTTTATCAGTTTTGACTAGTTGTAGCCATTATCCCTCCAAATATTGATTCTGCACTATTCTCTTTTTTCTTCTTCCTTTTCGTTCAATTTCACGATATATTACACCTCTTTACTGTAGCTTACCGCATTATCTGAGGACTATTGTTTGTCCTTTCTGCTGGTTTTCATCTATGTTGTCTTATCTCCTCGGTTCCTGATGACTTTGCGTGTGTGTGCGCCAAGCGTTGCATTTGGAAATTGCTTGTAGAAACAATTTAGGTCATATCTCTTCCTGAGATGATTGACATCTGTTTCTTCCTGGTCCCTGAGGACACGAGCACTCGAGGATTTACGTCAGTCCAATTCAATGAGTGCATAAGATGAATCTAGCAGCTTTGATTTCTTCTGGTTCACCCGTACTTCAAGGCTGCGGCTCTCCCAGGTCCCAACACAAAGCCAGGGGCTTCACCGGCGCCTGTGTTTTCTGGTGGTTTCTGGAATACAAGTCCACACACCCTTAGTCTCGTGATATTCTCAAAATACCACTCAGGCTTTCGACCTCTCGGCATTCCCCTCTGGAATCAGTAAATGACCTACGAGGAAAAGCTCTGTTTTCCATAACTGCTTTTCCCTGGACCCTGGCCCATTAATTTTTCACTGTCAGTTTGGCTCTTTGATTCCAATGAGTATTTTGCTTACTTGGTTTATGATGTGATTGGTTTTTATCATGAAATAATATATTTATTATGATAAATTTAGGATCAGAGATATGCTTATGTAAAAAGTAAATGTTCCCCATTTCCACTCCCTCATGAATCTCACTCTCCATAGGTAACTACTTTTAACATATGTTTGTATAGCCTTACATCCCATTTTCTGTAATCTACATATATACATAAAATATGTGGTATATTTTCAATAAATGACATCATCAAAAATGCATTTAATTAACTTATGTCTTATGTTTCTGTATCATTTTATATAGCTCCACCTTGTTCTTTTCAGTTGCCTTAGAGGATGCTGTGGCATGACTGTGCCATCATTTATTTGTCATTGATGAACATGTAGATTGTCCCTATTTTTTTGCTATTTCAGACAAAATGGTGATGCACATCTTTGTGCAGCCTCCTCATACACATGGGTAAAGATTGCTAATAAAGGAGTGTATTCATTTTAAATTTTGATGGTTACCATCTTCTCCCAAATGTTGTAGTTAGTTTACCAGTTTACATAGCTGAGATAAGAAAAAAACATGAGAATGCCTCATTCCCATTACCTTCACCAATCATACATTTCCCTGAATATCATAAGCATTGTTTCATGTTATTTATATTTGTTTTCATTTTTCTGTAAATTGCCTGTTTATTGCCTTTCTCCTTTTACTATTCATCCCTTCATCTTCTTCATTTTATTTATAGCCACTGTTTAACATTCCAGGAGCATTTTTATGCAGGGTGCCAAACTGCTCTCTGGTTTTTAATATTTTGGGGTATATTATAATTCAATAATTTTTTAAATTTGTTGTCAAATTTGTCAGTCTTTTCTCCCTGTGTTCAAAATTGTCTTCACCAGCCTTGTGCATTTTCTTACTAGTGCTTAATTTTAGAATCATCATATTATATTTCACTTAAATATCTAGTAGATACTGCACTGAATTTATTAGATTAATGTGTGAAAATTATCATCCTTAAAATATTGAATTTTCCCATCCAGGAACATGTCACCTTCCCATTTGTTCAGTTCTTCTTTTATAGGAAAGAAATTTTTGAGGAAACTTTATAGTTTCTTGATTAGGTCCTGCATATTCCTTGGTAAATTTGCTTCTACATACTCGATAGATTGTATTAGTTATTGCAAATGCTTCTAAAACTTGAAAGTTCAGTGTGATTTTTTATTTGTTTTGTTTTCTTGTAGTAATCCCTTTACAAATGAAAATTTTTCTTCTCTCTAGTTTACTATGAATTATTTATCAAAGTGGATATTTAATTATATTAAATGATTCTTTGATATCTGTTGGGATGATCATGTTTTCTACCCTTTTTATCTGTGGATGAGGTGATTTACATTAAAAGAAAAGTTTTAATGTTTAATCATTTTAGCATGCTGAGACTAAACTATTTAGTTGGGATTTTAATTTTTCTTTTAAAATACTATTAGATATTTGATAATATTTAAGAACTTATTTTCATCCATTTCTTAAGTAAAATTTGTCCATAATTCTCTCTTGTTTTTTCTCTTTCATTATCTAGATTTTGTACTCAGGTCATTCAAGTCTCAAAAATTGAAGTCAGAAAATTTCCATGTATGACTATCTTATGAAACAGTCTGTATAGCATAGGAAATATTCGTTAATGTTAGTAATAGTAACTTTTGTTATTATTATTGGTGTTTCTTTTATAAACAGCCTCTAGTTGGATCTTTTTACACAATATATGCATGCATTTCTGTATTTCAGTAAGGTACTTTAACCTTCATTTTTGTGGATGAAGATATTCTTGAACCTATTCTTTTTGTGGAGTAATGAACTTATTCTTAACCACTTACCACTTATTTTGTTTTCCTCTTACTGTTTTTCCTTGAAGTTTTTTTCCCTCTTTCTGATTTTTAAAAACTAATTAATTGCATTTTATTTGCTTTATTTTTCTGCCCTTTATTGGTTTAATAGTTATCCGTCTACCTTTCTGATTGCTACTCTTAAAGTTTTATATTGCTTATTTAAACATTTATTTCTATCAACATCTAGAGTTATTTAGTAGAATACTCTCCTGCTGAATAAAACAATAGCTTCATCATATTTTTACTTCTCTTTCTCTGTACTTGCCGCTTCCTTTTTAGTTAGGTTTGTATTGTTACTCATTTTTTTCACTATACATCAGCAATTACATAGTCATAACAATATGATTTTATGTTTATTTTATTTTTTGCACATCAGTGTATCTTTACTATGTGTTCTTGGGGGGTTTCATTATTTGTTTCATTGGAATATCCTCAGTTATTTCAAACAGATTCTGGGAGTGGTTTCAATTTGTGTGTGTATGAGAGAGAAAGAGAGTTTAACTCTCCCACTTACATGCTAAATTAGCTGAAGTCATTTCCCTCAGAATTTTTAAGGCATTATTCCATTGTCTTCTGGAATCTATAAAAGTCTAACAAAAGTTCATTTATTTATTGAATTATTGAATCTATGAAAGTCTAACAAAAATTCATTTATTTATTCTTTGGCAGGAATTATATCTCCCCCTCTGGAAGATTCTAGGATTTTATTTTAATGATTGTTCTCCTAAAACTTGGTATGGTTCCTTTTTTATTTATCCTACTTGTCTCTTGGGGAGACCTTTCAATTTAAAGCTTTATATTTTGTTCAGCTATATAAAATGCTCTTATATCATTTTTTTTACTAATTTTCTCCTTTCTCTCCATTCTCATTCTGAAATTGCTATTAGATGTATTTGAGGGATCTGTATAGTTTTCTGATTCACTCAACTTTTTCATGCTTTCTGATTTTTTTAATCATTTTATGCTATCAGCCAAATCTTTCAGTTCTGTTAATTCACTCTAGCTGAATCCATTCTTCTAGTCTTATTGATTTCACTTTTTGAATTTTGACCATTTTATTGATTTTCAAATTATCTAGTTGGTTCCAGTGATTAATTACCTATTCTTATAAATATCTTTCTGAAAATATTGGTTATACTTATTTAAAGTATTTTCTCCATTGTTCTTTTTCCTTTGGTATTAGTTCTTCTTTTGGTTGAATATAAAGCCTATCTCTTATGGTATTAGTTTTTCTCAAGTGTTTGGTGATTCTTGGTTGTCTACCTTTCTATATAACTGGTAATCTTTATATTCATTTGTGGATACCATTGATTTATAGTGTCGGCCCCTCTTGAAAGTGCAAAAAGGGAGGAATATTCTCCAGGACGCATTGTGTCAACAGCATATCTTCTGGGTTTGAAGGCTCCTCATTCCTTCCGGGTTTCCCTAGCAACTGGGGCAATACCCTGACTCTCTCTGGCCCAACTATCAAAATTCCTTGCTTGAACCTGTAGCTGAACATATCTGCTTATATCTAGATATCACTGAAGCTGTTCCCCAACTAATCATCCTGACCTCTGCCCCAGAGCTCCTCCTATTCATTTGCCTATTGTTTCTGAACTTTGGAGCACCCCAAGCAGCACACAAGTCTTAACTTGCATGTTTTGAGATACAGATTCAGATCGCAACTTTTTCCTGCAATCTGAATCCATATCTTCTTGTTATTTAATCATCTCTAGTCTAGCAGCACATTTCCTGTTTGCTAACATTATATGGAATTCTTATTTATCATATATATTTTTAATTCTTCTATGGATTTGGGTAGGAAATGCATGCCTCTCCCTAAACTTAGTCTGACATCACAGTCCAGGCCCTGGAAACCTATTTTATTTTCCCACCCTCAAGGTAGAACTGACAATGGAGTATTGGAAATCAGCATTACGATGTCTTTGAGAAATAAAACATTCACTTTCGTTTTTACACATTGTTCTTGAATGGTACCTTTACACTAGAGCAATATGTACAGAGACTTAATTTCTATTATAAAAAGAAAAAGAACGTGTATGTTCCAAATGAGTTTCTTAAATATTGAACTTTTCTTCTTTTTGAAGGCGTAGCAAAGTAGTAATCATTGTGCATCTATGTGTTTGCTTAAAAAGGCTGAGCAGAGTAAATATTTGTTTTAAAAGTTTTACTGAGGTGTAATTAACATAAAAAGCACGTACATTATGGTTTAGGTTCAATGAATTTTGAAAATTATATACACACACAACAACCACCCCAATCCAGATATATAGTAATTGCATCATCCCAGAAAGTTCCCACGTGCCTCTTTACATTCATCTCCAAACCCCCACACCAAACCCATCCCAAAGCAACCATTTCTGATTTTAATCACTATACATTGGATTTTTCTGTTCATGGATTTCATTTGAATGGGATCATTTATTCTGTACTTTTTTTGCATATGACTCCTTTTGCTTCACATAATTACTTAGAGATTTATCTATGTTATTGATTATATTAGTAGTTTGTTAATTTTTAATTGTTGACTATTTTTCAATTGAATGAATGTACTGAGTTGTATTCTCCTTCTGCTATTGACTGACATTTGGTTTATGGTTTGGGGCTATTGTGAAAAAGGTTACTATGAACAATCTTGTACAAGTTTTTTGTGAGCATATGTTCTGATTTCTCTTGAGTAAATATCTAGGCGTTAAGTCACTAAGTCCTAGAGTAGATACATATTTTACTATATTTTACTTTATTAGAAATTGCCAAACAGTTCTCCAAAGTTGTAACATTTTACATTCTTACTAGCAATGCATGAGAATTCCATTTGTTCCATATTGTCGTCAACAATTAAAGCTGTCAATCTTTATTATTTTAGTCATTGTAGTGGGTGGGGATTGTATCTCATTGTGGTTTTAATTTGCATTTTCTTGGCGACTTGATGATACCAAGAATCCTTTTCATACCATCATTAGCCATTTGTGTATCTTCGTTTGTGAAGTATCTAAGTCTTTTATCTATTTTTAAATTGGGTTGTTCATCTAACTCTTGCTGGTGTATAGGGTTTCTTTATATATACTGATTACAAGCCCTTTGTTGGATGTATACACTGTTCAAAGTAACCACAATTAGTGGTTGGTATACATATTTCCTTGATATCTTTGGGTGAGTAGAAATTTTTTATTTCACTATGTTAAATTTATCAGTTTATCAATTTGTCCTTTTATATCATTGCTTTATGTTGTTTTTTTTTCAAGAAAATTTTGCCTACCCTAAGATGATGAAGATATTTCTCTTCTGTTTTCTCTTAGAAGCTTTGCAGTTTGGAGTTTTATGTTGCGTCTTTGACCCATTGCAAATTACTTTTTGATATGATGTAAGAAAAGGTTCAAGACTCATCTTTTCCTGTATAGATATCCAGATATTATGGCATTTTTTTTTCATTACAAAAAAAATATCTACCCCCATTGAATTGACTTGGCATCTCGGTCAAAAATGAATTAAGTACTTACGTGTAGAATGATTTTCATTCTCTCTTTTTGTTCCACTGATCTATTTGATGTTCTGTACACTAATACTATACTCTCCTAATTACTGTAGCTTTAAAGTAAGTCTTGAAGTAAGGTAGTGTACATTCTCCAGTTTTTCACTGCTGTTATATAGAAGTACAATAGCTCTGTTTAATATTGACAATATATCCTACAACCTTGCTAAATTTACTTATTAGCTCTAGTTAGGTATTTTTCTGCAAACAATAGTTTTATTTCTTCTTTTTTACATTTGTGCCATTTATTTCTTTTAATTGTCTTACCAAATAAGCTAAGACCTTTAGTACAATGCTAAATTTTTGTGATTAGATAGCATCCTTTACTTGTTCCAAATTTTAGGGGAAGGAAGGGTTTACTACTTCACAATTAATTACCACATTAGCTATAGATTTTCAGAGATGCTCTTTATCAGCTTAAGGATTTCTTCTCTTCCTGGTTTGCTAGGTATTTTTAATCTGAAAATGTGTTGAATTTTCCCAATAATTTGTCTATTGTATTACTGACATAATCTTATGATATTTTTCTTTTATTTTTTTATGTGGTGTATTACATTGATTGCTTTTGAATATTAAACCAATCTTGCATTACTGAAAAAAGTACCATTTTCTCTTTTTAATGTATTTCTGAATTCAATGTGCTAGCATTTTGTTCAGGATTTTTCGCATCTATATGCAGAGCAAATACTATTTTAGCAAAATCAAAATCACTTAAATAACAAGCATGTCGGTTTCAGAAAAAAAAGTCCCCTTCATTTTTCTTTTTCTGCCTTTTTCCATAAATTTCCTCTTACAACTCTTCATTATAGCAAGATAATTTTCTCACTTTTCATATTGTTCAGGCATGTCCTTTAGGTTCTTATTCTTATTCGTGGTGTTTATTGAATGCTTATTATTATTGCATTATCTCATTTAATTCCTCAAACAAAATTTGGTAGATATTATCAAGCTCCTGATTTCATAAATAAGGAAAGGACACAGAGGCATTAAGTAAATTACCGAAGATGATAGTGACAGAGTTTGGATTTGAACCAGAATTGCTATGAGTTCAGAACTATATAATCATCATGCTATTTTTGCCTTCTACTGTCAGGCATGGTAATGGAAGAGAATTTACCCAATGAATATATCCCCTCATGATTAGAAGTGAATTACAGGGGTATTGGTCTCCTGGGGCTGCCATTACAAATGACCACAAACTTGATGGCTTAAAAGAACAAAAATGTATTCTCCCGCAGTTCTGGGGGTCAAAAGTCAGGAATTAAGGTATGGACAGAGCCATGCTTCCTCTGAGGAACAATCCTCTTCCTGCCTTTTCCTGTTGGCATTTCTTGTCTTGTGGCCATCTCTTTCTCTCTTTCACTCCCTCTTTCTGCTCTGTCCCACATCACCTTCTTCTATGTTTGTGTGTCTGTCTTCCTCTCTTTGCTCTGTCTCAAATCTCCTGCTTCCTCTTGTAAGGATACATGTGGTTGCATTTCTGGCCCACCCAGATAATCCAGAATAAACTCTGCCTCTCAAGATCCTTAATCTACTCACGTATTTTGCCATATATGGTAATACTCACAAGTTCCCAGGATTAGGAAGTGCATATAATTTTCAGGGGGTAGGAGGGTTGGTATTTGTTCTTCCTACCACAACAAGGGACTCATCATTGAAAATATCACTCTTTCTGGAGCTCATGTGCTTTTCTTTGGGTTAAAAATTGTTGACTCGTGTGATTAAGTAGCTGTTTCACCTGCTCAGTTAAAAAATGCTCAGTCTGTAAAACCAGCATGATGACAGTCAATTCTTCCCAAATTCATGGGGTTATGGAGAAATATAATGGCATATGACTATAAAGCAATTTCTTAATGGTATCCTGGAAAGAACTATGTAACTTATTTTCTACATTCTACGTTCTGGAATCAAACAGTGGGATGATATTCTGAGTCCTGGCACTTAACTCAGTGACCCTGGCTTTTTAATTTATAAAATGAGGTTAAGACACCAATTTTACTGGATTGTTACCATTCAAGAGAATGCATGTCCAAACAACTGCCATGCTGTCTGAATTATAGTAACACTCATCCTCCACTCTCTTCTAAAACAGGTGCTATACATACTCTCTGTACTGCCACAAGATGCTATGCAAGTAAACTTAGATCAGCAGTTTTCATTTCAAGCAAGAAGGACAAACATAGATAATAACTATTTAAATAATTAATAGGCTGGAACAAACCATTCACTGATGCTATGCATGGGAAATCAGCATTCTCTGCCATGACCTAATTTGTGTCCTTGGTCAATACATTTTCCTTCTTTGTTCCAGGGAAGATTAGCACTATTGTGCAAAAAAAAGGCCTAGCCAGGGTGTGGAAATGGGTAGACCAGTGAATCGTAGCTATTGCTTCAGAGGTTATCATTTACTTATATTCCAGAAGACAGTTCTGGCAGTATTACTATCCATACTTCAGAGCAAATGTGAATTTGACTGAAAAGACTCATAACTCGAAGTTCATTCCGCAGATGCTTTATTTCCTTTTACTTCTCTGGCTAAATAGCTTCTTTCATTTGTTCTCAGGCTAGTTACATCAAGCTTATAGATTTAATTACTAGGTGGCCTTTTAGCAATGACCCTTTACATGATCACAGAATGAAATTCTGAGGTCAGACAGAAGTTTCATAACTGGAGACCTCTGGAAAAAAGGAGGATTTGATGAGGAGCTCTTAGTATTTAAAACAAACCCCTACTCTAACTTCTACCATTAACTGATGGTGTTTCCCACAAAGTCAGTCTCTATTCCTCTTTTCTTTGGAAAGGGATGGGGCAGTGCTTCCCTGGGAATCTTGCATCACCCCATGCATTCAGCCATGCCCCATGACCTTCAAATATACAGCTCCCATTCCAGCCCAGCCCTTTCTCCTCTGTGAAATATGTATACCCAAATACCTCCTGGACTTCCCAAGTACTGATCAGGGATCCTTAACCCAAATGGCTGAGACAGAATACATTTTCTCCAGCCCACCTCCCGCCCCCAACTTGTGTCAGCAGCAGCAGCAGCCTCTACCCTTACACCAACGCAAACATCTTTTTTCCCCACTTCATTAACTTTGCATAGATTACCAAGACACTGCCTTAATGTTTCCCAAATTACCATCTCATCTCCCTACTTTCTGAAGGGGAGGATACTTTGAAAAAAACTATTATTGATTAAATAACCAGTATAAGAAACTCTGCTAGGTACTTTGCATATGTTCTAAGTACAATTTTTTAATCTCCACAATAGCTCTGCAAGTTTCGAAATATGAAATCCACTTTATAGATGAGGAAACTGAAGCTTAGAATGTTCACAAGGCATATCTAAATTATTAAGAATTGTAGCTTTGGTTATAGCAGAGGTCTTTCTGGGTAGACGCTCATGCTCTCTTCACTTTCCCCAATTAAAGTTGGGATGAGAAACAGTAGCAAGCAAGCGGGGGTCAGGTAGGCAGGGAAGAAGAGCATGACCTCTGTTTGTTGGAAACAATTTTAGTATATAGTAGGATAAAACATATAAGTAATTATAGTAAAATCATTAAGAATGAAGGTTCACCATAGAAGAGAAAATGAAATACAAGTATGGAGTGAAAGAATTTAAGTCAAACCCCTATAATTTATATATATATGAGAGAGAGACCCAGGGCCTGGGCTTCTGCTCCATATTGAGGGTAAGTTAAGGCATGCAGCTGCCTAGGTGACCATGGTCAGGGTAGAAGTTAAAGGTCAACAACAGACCTCCTCAGGGAGGGAAGAATGTACATACGGCATCATAAGCCACTTATCTTGTAAAGTATTAAAACTCCTCTCCCTTGATGTGTTGTGTTGATAACAAATCTCCAAACCACTGTGTCAGGAGACCCTGCTGAAACTCTGTTCTCATACCCTATGAAATGTTTTTGTCCTGAACCCTTATAAGCTGCCCCCCTTGTACTTCTGACTTCGCAGGGTACTACTTCCAATTTCTGGACAGCTGCCACTGGAGACCCTCTCCTGTTTGTAAGTCCTAATAAAACTCATGTCTGATTCCGTGCCTAGCATGTTCTTTGGTCTTGGGGCTATGCCAAACTTAGCCCTTCAAGAGCTGTGTTGGGACAATATGGAGTTAATTATGGGCTTGCATATATATATGTTTCCCATGTTTCCTAGCTCTGTCCCAGAAACAAGCACAACCCAGTAGCAATGAGCATCCTTGTACCCAGGTTTTGTTCTCTAAATGCCACTTTTTACTAAATGCAACCAGGTACATTGGAAAATTGGCCAATCTGGTTCATGTTCTGCCAAAAATCAGGGAAGTTATAAAAGTCAAATGAGGTCATTGCAAAAGGACTCAAGAGCCAACCTTAAATAACTCCCTTTAGAGATGGAACAATTTAAGAATCAAAAAGAATAAGAGCTTCAATGGATAGAAAAACATCAAATATATAAGAATCAATGAGTTCATAATGACACCTTAAAGGAAGCAACTTATTGTTCACCACTAAAAGTTTTTAGAACGCCAATTCATTCATTTTTTAATGATAAATATAAGGAAAGAAGAACCAACAATTTTGTTTCTGGACGACTAAATGGTTTGAAAAGACTTTCAGGGCATTAAAACAGAAGAAATTACAGGATTAGAAAATCACCATTTTTCCAAATGAAATAATGTCATTGGCTGCTCACCCTGTTAGGAGAAAGGTTGATGGGAAACTTTATAATGGAAGGCTCAGAGTGACACTGCTTGATAAACTTTGGCACAACTGAAAGTGCAACAACCAAACCTCGTAAATCTTGTGACAAGGTATAAAACTTCAAGGGTTTTTAAAAGTAACTTCCGGTTTTCTCCTCTTTGCCCTTCATGTCCCCATCTTATGCCTGCAAAGGTAAAATACTGCCACTATTGCCACTTTATATATTTATATATCTATAAACTGAGACTTAGCTTCAGGTCACTCAGATGGACTTCTTTTCTCAAAAGAAGCAATATCCACTGGCAAATTTTAAAAGTTACAATATCATCAGTTGTGTTCTCATCAAATAAACAGCATGGATGGAAGTAACTTGGAGCTGGACAATATGGAGTTAATTATGGACTTGCTCATTTTTAAGTTTATTTTATTTTTATTATTAGAGAAGCTTTAGATTTATAGAAGGAGCATGCATAAAATGCAGAGTTCCCATATACTTACCCCCATTTTTAACATTTTGCATTAGTGTGATATCTTCAATACAACTGATAAGAGTATATATTAAAATGTACTATTAGCCTTAGTCCATAGTTTACATTAGGGTCCATTGTTATGTTATACAGTCCTATGATTGTTTTTTCTTTTAATTTTCTTCCCACAACATGAATATGTATACCACTTAAAATTTGCCCTTTTACCCACTTTCAGATATATAATTCAGTAGTGTGAATTAGATTCACAATGTTGTACCCTCAACCATTACCAAAACTTTTCCATCACCCTGAACAGAAATTGTACCAATTAAGCATTGACTCCCCATTTCTTACCCCCACCTTAGCTCCTGGTACCCTGTATTCTAGTTTTTGACTAAATGAGTGTTCTTATTCTAATTATTTCATATCAGGGAGATCATGCAATATCTGCCCTTTAGTATCCTGTTTATTTTGCTCAACATGAGGTCTTCAAAGTTTATCTATGTTGTCACAAGTACCAGGACTTGTTCATTTTAAAGACACATTGAATCATGAAAGATTCTGAATTGCTGGTATATTGTACCTGATCTTAGTTCCCAGAATACAGAATTTGGTACATGGATGCTTCATTAGCTTGCATAATATAGCTGAAAAGGCAGTGGGTAGGGCTGTCCCCAGTCTTATTCCCTCTCTCACTAATGCTCCTTTGACGAATGCATAGGACTCATGGCACACCACCTACATCCTCAGACCTAGTCCAGGGACCGGGATTAATCCCAATCTGCAGCAGAAATTACTGAGAGCCTTCCTTGCCCTCCCCTCCCACACAACTCAGGAAGCAAGTATCATTATTCTAACTGCTAGTCTGACACTCTCTGATAGCCAATACCTACCGTTCTAAAAGTGAGCAGGATTCCAGGCATGTTCTTGGATCACACACCCACATTAATATACATATGCATACACATATACATATGCATTCACATCTGCATCTACATCCACATCTGTATTCACATATACATATACATGACCTATGGCTGCTCAGCAGATTGGAACAGACTGCATGGCCCACCCACACCATCTAAAATATTCTTTCTCCGCAGGAAGAAGTTTGCTGACCCCTGCTATAGTAGCTGCTATCTTTCTGATTTATCCTTGCTCATTGATTGTGGCCTTTCATGAACCAAAAGCAAAGCCTGTGAATCAGGGACTTTCCCTTTTAGTTGACTCTGAACTTCATTTTTAGTAGTAACAACAGCTCTGCTAGTCTGTCCTAAGACCTGTTCACTTTCTCATCCTTAGGCTGACACCTTCATAATCACCAGATTCCTCGAGAAGAAAAGTAGCACCAAAGACAAGGTTTGCTTCTTCTCAGATCTTATTTCCTGCAAATCTTTGCCATCTTAGAAGCTCTCCAGTGCCCTCAAATAGCTAGTGTTTACATGCTGTCTAACTTTTCTGGCTGTTCTCAGCAAGATGCTTGTTCCAAGCAATCAAGGTCACCATTACCAAATGTATATTTTTAGTTCTGTCATTGTATTTTTTAGTGCCTCCAAGTCTGTGCTATATTATCCATATACCTTTATATCTTGCTCTATTGTCTTTCATGTGTCACTTAAGTTTTTTGTGGCTTTCATATTCTGTCTCTTAGGGGCTATGCTTTCTTGCTTTCTGATGAGGAAGCCAAGTCCTATGAAATATTCTTCTGGATCATACAGTTAATTATTTTCTCAGGTAAACGTATCCTCTGACTCTTCAGAATAATATTTCTTCCCATCCCCCCTTTTTTTAGCACTGATTTATTACAGTCCTCATTTATTTAGCTTTAATTTTTATCACTTTTTCTATCTTCCAACTAGGCAAAGTCAATTCAGACTTGACAATGAATGGGCTGCCCTTCACTCTGCTTCTCAGACAATAAATCTGCTTATGAGGTTTGTCCTCAACTAGAGGGCAAATTGATGCATAATTTTCATTCTAACCCTAGTTTTCCAGCATTTTCTTCCAGCCTTTCTGGTACATCTGTGCTAAATTCACGAGTTCTCCTATTCCCGCTGCTTCATGCTCTCCATTTCTGAACGAAAAGAGTACTTTAAAAATACCTTTTAGAGCATTCATTACAACTTATGTTCTTACATCTCACAACAACCTGCCTGGTTGCTATTTGTGAATAAGTATCCAAAGGTGAAGTGCAGTAATTTGGCCATCTTACAGAGCTGTACCCATAAGCAGGGACAACTGGTAAGTTTCCCGATTCATTGGCTTAATTCTTGTTTCTCCGATTCAGGAGACAGATGGAACAAGTGCAAAGTTTCTTAACTTCTCAAGTTAGGGTCTGTTTTAGCCTGCTAAAGCTGACAAAATGTAATATACCAGAAATGGTTTCCTAGTCCTTTCCTGGGTTTCATTGCTTCCAGCTTCTGGCTTCAGTGACTTCCTCTTTCAGCTTCTCTGGATTTCTCTTTGCTTCTGTGACTCTCAACTTCTCTGGGGCTATTTTCTGTGTTTTATACTCTCATAAAGGACTCCTGTAAGAGGATTAAGACCCACCTTGAAAGAGGTGGGTCACATCTCAATTGAAATCAACTAACCAAAAGGTCCCACCTACAATAGATCTGCACCCATAGGAATGGATTAAAATAGCATGATCTTTTCTGGGGTACACACAGCTTCAAAACATCACAGGGTCTATTTTAAGAGGGGAAGCTTACATAGGTTTTCCTCAATCGGCTCTGTCTACCTTACTGGAAATTTATTTCTTATGCTTCTGTTTGTTCCCCGTCAGTATTAGTCTTTTGTATTTCCATGAAACTTATTTTTCATAATTACGTTTCTATTTCAGGATTCTATTTAGAAACTGTCAGTTAGAAGGTCAGTGTCTACTGCCACTGTCAGTTCTGCAGAACTGAATCCTGCAAATCCAGGGACTGAGTCATTCTCTTGATGCCATGAGTTAAATACCTTTCAGAAGCATTCTATTTAGGCCTTCCAGGTTTAGAGGGGTGACGTGGTTTATGAAATGAGTCTCAAAAATGCAAATTGATAGAAACTGAGGTACTTGGTAGGAATTAAACTTTTAAAAAAAAATTATTGAGAGCAGACTGATGATTCTCTTTTACAGGAAGTACTAACAAATTTGAAAAGAAGCAATAAAGTGGTGACACTGGACATTTGCTACTCTGTGCCATTGTATTTGCTGTTTTGGTGTCTGGTAGAAAAAAAACGTTAAACTATGGAGTCAGAAGACCCGGGTCTGAATCTTTCTCAACTCCTTACAACTATTGACCTTGAGCAAAGCACTTGTCTCTAAACCTCTCTTTTCTCTTCTATAAAATGGGAATGATGATAAAGATACAACTTCACCTAATTCACTTGTTCATTGAGAGGATGAATCAATATAAGATGCGGAAAAATTTTGAAAATTATCAGGCCCTGTTCAAATTATATTTAATTTTGAAACTATTTCAGCATGAAAATGGAGAAATCCTCTCTGCCAAAGCTAAATTTGAATAACTAATGCTGCATTTAATCTCTAATTACTCATTCATTCTAGAAGGGACATTGAAAATCTATACTTTCTATATGTTGACAAGCTTTTCCCAGGGCAAACAGAGCAGCCCGTGTGTGATGCAGCTAGATTAAACTTAAAAGGTACTTTTTAGAGGTGGTAAATGCATCATCCCTTCTCCTAGTGACATATCAAATACCAACTACTTGAACACTTCCCAGGCTTATATCTTCAATCAACTTGGGGGATGCTCAAACCAAGTAATTAAGTTAAAGAAAAACAAAAAACAAAAAACCCTCAGAACTAAAGGTAACAGGAATCGATAGTTGATTTTATTTTCAATTGTATTCAAAAGAATTTCATGCTAGGCATCATGATATGTTAGGGAACTTCTTTTTCTGCCAGTGAAAAACACTCATGGCTAAAGCAGCAGAATAGCAGACTTCAGCGGGATAGTATCTCACCAGAATTAAGGATTTTTTCCTATATGTCTTTCAGAAGGAAGTTTCACCATGTCAGGTACAGGGTGTCTATAGTTTGCACACACAGAGAAGTGGAGAGGGGTTGTTTTAGTTTCCTAAGCTGCTCAAGCAAATACCATGAAATGGGTGGGTTAAACAATGGGAATTCATTTGCTCACAGTTTTGAAGCCAAGAGAAGATTCACATCAAGGCATCCTCAAATCGATACTTTCCCCTCGAAGACTGTGGCATTGCGGTGCTCGCACATGGCAGTGTCTCCTGGCCTCTCCCATCTCCTCCTGGTTCTGTTGATTTCAGCTTCTTGGTTCCCGTGGCTTTCTCTCTCTGTCTGAATTTCATTCTATTTATAAAGGATTCCAGTGAAAGGATTGAGTCTGGTCCTCTCTGGGTTGGCCACACCATAGAAATGGATTAAGTTTAAGAACATGATTTTTGGGGGGACACACACAGCTCCAAAGCACCACACAGGGTAATCCTAAAAGGGCTACTGGGTACTGGTAAAATTAACATGATAGGACATTGCCATTGATCTCTCCTAAAAATATTGTGAAATTCATAGTGCAGTAAGTAGATTCTTATTCTTAAATATGAATTCATTTGCAACCTAATTTTTAAAAATGTAGTATGAATCTGTGGTAGTTAGGTTCAGGTGACAACTTGGCCAGGTGATGGTGCCTAGTTCTGTTGCTGTGGACGTGAATCACTAGCATGTGAAACTCATCTATGGCTGATTACATCTGCAGTGGGCTAAGGGGAGAGCCTGCCACAATAAGTGATGTTTAATTTAATTCACTGGAGGCTTAAAAGAGAGAGGTCAGACGAGAACTCTAGGCAACACAGCCCAAGCAGTTCAGTATGCCTCATCTTGGCACTCGCAGTTCAGCCCAGAAGGAATTGCCTCGGGAAAACTATTGGAACCCAGAAGCCAGGAGAGAAGGCCAGCAGACATTGCATGTGCCTTCCCGTGTAACAGAGAACCTCAGATGAAAGTTAGCTGCCTGTCTTCTACAGAATCGTACATTTTTAACTAAATAAATCCCCTTATTAAAAGCCAATCCATCTCTGGTGTGTTGCATTCGGAAAGCTTTGGCAAACTTAAACAAACCCTATTATGTCAAAATATGCAAGAAATTGTCTTTTATTGGAAAAATATTTATAAATTTTGCCCATTTTTCCAGTATTCATGATTGTAATGCTTCACTGGAGCACTGTAGTTATGAAAGCAAGCAATAAAACTTGTGATTCTATATTTCTTCTGCAATTTCATTGTGTACAATTTCAATGTTCATTTGAGACTGCAAATAAAAGTTTTGTTCCCAAAACCTTAATGTTAAGTAGCCTAATTTTTTGTGTTATGTTCTAATGGATGGCTTTCCTGAATTTATAAGTGCTACCTGATGAAGAGTTTTTGAAAATTATAAAGTACATAAGAGCACAACAAAAGAAAAAAATAATAATCTGACTCTTCAGAAATAGTTTAACTTTTGAAAGTTTTTTCTTTGCACACATTCATCTCTCTACATCCTATGTTTTAAAATTTTTTATCAAATAGTATATTCTGTTTTCGTTTAGTCATTTTGTCCTTAATTTCACAAACATTCTCTATGTAATTAAATATTCTTCAAAAAGCACATTTAATTGATACAAAAACATAACACATATAAAATAGACCATGGTATTTAATCAATCCCCTATTGTTACATGTTAGTTGTTTTCAAGCTTCAGGTTATAAATAATTCCATGATTAGCAGAAATGTACCTAAATCTTGTTAGCATCTCTGATTAGTTTCTTGTGTTAGTTACCTAGCACTGTAGAAAAATATAAATTCTATGAAAACTCCTGATTCATATGACCAAATTATTTTGCAGAGGTCGTATTAATTTTCCACCAGTAGTATATGAGTTCATTGCTACTTATATATTCCATTGCACCAAGTATAAACTTTTTAAAGTATCTATTCACTGATTTGATAGGTAAAAATGATATAATTTTATTATTTTAATTTGTATTTCCTAAATCATTAATGACAATGAGCATTTTCTGGATATCTAATCCTTTTCGAAATGTCTGCTAATGTTCCTTGTCCATTTTTTCTATTGTTTGTTACTGTCATCATTTTATCTTTTTGTTGACCCTTACAGATATAGGTATCTTAGCAATTTATCTGTATTATTTCTGGAAACATCTTTTCCCAATTTGTCATGGATCTTTTATGTTTGTTTACTTTTTTAAGTCCATGATATTTTATACTTAGTATTTTCTATTGTTTTTATATTTAAAATATAGTTTTTTATATCAAGATCAATTACTTATCTATAAAAACATTCCATTTATAGATTTATTTTTAAAATACTTCTATATATATGAAGTTAGAAAGAAACTTGTTAAATTATTTCACTCTTCATTGTCTAATTATATTTATTATCTAATCCATTACATTTTTATATATAAATGATCTATGTAAAAACTAAATCTACTGTTTTATTAATCAATTAGGCATTTCTTACACGAACCCCAATTGTTGTAATGTTTAAGATTTTATGATACAATTTAATAAAAGGTAGAATAAGTTCTGCCCTTACTAACTATAATTTTTATTTTTTCTTAGCTATTCTAATCTAGACTTCTGAATTATTTTCTTCACGTTACAAAAGTTATATTTAAGAATTACAATAAACTTATAAATTACAGAAGAATTGGCACCTTTAAAATACTTTGTCTTTCCATTTTGAAACTGGTAGAACTCTCCACTAGTTTATTACTTTATACCATCAAGTAAAAACTTTTGTCTTCACATATGCACTAAATTTTTCTTTAAAGTAATTACCAAATACTTTTTGTCACTTTTGATGTTAAGAGCCTTTATTCCTATTAATCTTCCAATTGGTTATTGTTAGCATAAAGGGAAGCCATTGATTTCTTAAAAATATTTATGTCTGGTTATGCTGAAATTTATTATGAGTCCTAACGTGTGAGATATTTTCCATTTCTGTGCATGTGCTGGTTTGTTATATATCCCAGAAAAGCCATGTCCTTTGATCGTAATTCAATACTGTAGGGTGAAAATCTTTGATTAGATTGTTTCTATTGAGATTGATCCACTCAATTGTACCTGTGGCTCTTGATTACTCCACGGAGATGTGATATGCCTGATTGTGGATGTAGCCTTTTGATTAGATGGAGATGTGACTTGGCCCATTCAAGATGGATCTTGATTCGTTTACTGGAGTCCTCTAATAGGGGAAACGTTTTGGAGGAAGCTCAAACACTCGGAGAACAGTTACTTCAGAGCCAAAAGAGAGACAGACATTTGGAGATGTTTGGAGTGCCCACAGAGAGCAGACAAATAAACATGAATATTTGGAGATGCAGACCCCAGCAGATGTTGTCATGTGCCTTCCCATGAGATACAAAGCAAGCCAGAACCCAGAGTTGTGTCCCAGAGGACCTAACTGAAGGCCCACAGACGCTTAGAGAGGAAACCACTGGCATCAAAGCTGGAAGCAATGAAACTGGAAACAAGGACCAGCAGATGCCAGCCTTGAGCCTTCCCATGTGACAGGTATCAGCCTTTCTTGAGCCAAGGTATCTTTCTCTGGATGCCCTAGTTTGGACATCTTTTTC
Organism: Tamandua tetradactyla; assembly: GCF_023851605.1. Lineage (NCBI taxonomy): Eukaryota > Metazoa > Chordata > Mammalia > Pilosa > Myrmecophagidae > Tamandua > Tamandua tetradactyla. The sequence continues at coordinate 18,297,716 of NC_135328.1, read as the reverse complement.
ACTTTGGAACTGAAAACTTGTAACTTAATAAATTCCCTTTTTAAAAGCCATTCCACTTCTGGTATATTACATTCTGGCATTCTAATACAGTGCATATATAGCCATTTTATCTGCACGTAATAATTTTATCTCCTCCTTTCTAGTAATACACCTTTATATCTATTCCTTCTCTAATGTCATTGCTCTAAATTCAGAAGTTTGGTAAATGGCCATCATGTATGAACAGTGGCTAACAGCCCTGCTTTCTTAACCCTCAAGCTCAGCTTAAATGCTATTTCTTTAGTAAGAACTTCTCTGACCAGTTCTCTGAGTAACACCCTCCAAACATCCCACAACTATGCTAATTTCCTTCTTAGTACTTTCTCAAATGAAAATTATGTTTATGTTATATATTTATATATTATAGATATTATAACTTGTGATATATAACATTATATAAACATTATATAGTGATAGCCTGTTACATGAATGTACTCTACCAGGCTTCTAGTCAGTAAATGACATGAGGACCAGGATGCCGTCAGTTTTGCTCCTTTCCATGAACCCAGCATGTTACCTAGTTCTTGGTATGGAGTTGGTGCTCAATAAATACTGTGTCTCTTACTAATTAAACTGGTAAAGTCGTTGGTGTTTCAATGTTAAGTGAAATTATGACTGGTGGTGTCATATCAATAGTTATTATCAGAAATTTTCTTATTCCAGCCTTTGGGATGTTTATGAGGGGTGGATTCTGTGTTATCAAATGTATGGTTAGACTACATTAAAATCATAATATATTGGCTTGGATCATTTTTCTCACTGAACTATTTATACAGATTTATTATATAAATAGATTTTCTAATAATGAATCATCCTTGATTGCCATTTGAATACTACTTGATTGTGGATGGACTTCAAATATACTGTTGAATTCAACTTGCTAGTATTTTAGAAAGTTTTCCCTTATGGTCACAAGGGAGATTGATCTATAATATTTTTCATTTATGTTTTCAATTGTCTTATGGTTTTTGGTCTTATTTTGATAATTTGTCTTATGTTTTGGCAGAATTATTATAGATTCAATTTGAAAATTTTCAAATAATTTTCCATGTATTTCACATATGGAACAGTTGATATATGATAGGATTTATTTGTGCTTTGATCATTTGAGAGAACTCATTAGTTAAACTGTAGGCTACAAATACATTTTATAAGTAACTTTAAACATTTCTCCCATAGTTATAAATTTTCTAAATTATTTCTCCAATTTCTAAATTTTCCTGAAGCAAAGCAATATGCGTGTTTTAATTTTCTTAATAGAAAAGTAATTTGTGTTCTTAAGAGAATATTCAAGAATGTAGGTAGAATAAAATGATTATGTATAGACTCACTACCTAAAGTTAATCTCTACTGATATTATATTTCCTCCCAGTCCCTTTCTTACTCATTTACATATAACTATATATATATAATTTATATGAAAATGGTATTTGCTATTTACAGTCTTTTTACTGCTTTTTTGTCAATGAACTCGATATAGTGTTCATTTCCCCTTGACTTTTCTTTGAGGATATGACTATTGATGGCTCTACTGTCTCCTATATCACCTCTACAATAATTATTTCACTCTTTTTCCACTGCTAGACATTTAAGTTGTTTCTAACTTTTCACTATTACAATGCTGTATAAGATTCCTTGATATTTCATGTACTTTGATATCTTTAGGATGAATTGTTAGAAATGAAAGTCATTTCATATTCAATACCAAGGTGTCAGTACATTTTACCTTTATGAAGAGGTACTTTATTGAAAGTACATATTCCACTAAACTCTTTAAAATATTATATTTTTAATAAAAATTCTTGCTATTTTATAAAGCATATCATGCTTCATGGTGTTTTAAATATCTAATTGTCTTGGATTGTTTACTGCAAATATTTTATACATTTATTGATAATTTGTTTATTTTGTGAAAGGTTTATTCACCTAATGTGACCAATTTTTAATTCATCACATTAATTTGTAAGTGCTCTTTACATGCTAAAGGTATAACTCTTAGTTTGACCTTCAGAAATTATGCACATGTTGTTCAGTATTAGTCAACAATTAAGCAAGGATATATCTTCTTTCTCAGTGTCTAACTGATGTATTGTAGTCTTATACTACAATAAAATTATCATCAATACCTTCCAGCCATAGGATATTCATAAAAAATATTTCACTCCCCAGGTCCTTGTTGATGAATTATTATATATATTCACATATCTTCATGGCTATGAGTATATTACATATGAATTAATATTCATATTTTTTAAATAAAACATTTTTGATGTTTCTGCTGAAGATAAAGTCATCTCACACCAAGATCAAACAAGTTCTGACATTTACTAAGAACACAAGGTCTGCAGAGGGGCTTGAACAAGCTTTTTTGGATGTTACATAAAAGGTCCTTGAGAATATGATATCTTGCTGCCTTCTAACCACATCATCAGTGAAGGTAAAGTATCTCTTACTTCTTCATGCCCGGAGTTGGACTATCTAAAGGCATTATGGTTATTTCAACTTGTTTGTGCTAGAGTATGTGGATTTGTGGATGGAATTTTGCCATTAACAATCCCCATTAAAAATGCATTCTATGCCACTTGTGACTTATCTTCCCTAAGACCTCAAACCTCTAGAAATATTGTTTACATTTATCCTTGTCAGATTTCAAGATTTTGTTATAAATGTCAAATTTAGAAAGAAAGAGGATGAGAAAGGACAATAAAAGACACGTGAAATTTATCTCTAGGTGAATGAAATAGACGTGAGGAGAAGGCTGTGCAAAAGGAGCTTTGAAGAAAGAAGCAGAAATGTTTGAATGAATAAGTCACTAGGATATCTGCCTCTACATTTTATTTTATTTGTTTTCCATAATCTCCATCCTGGGAGATCTTATTTGCTGGCTGGAGTAACAGCTATTATGATTATTGACTTTATAAAACCCTGAACTGTGTGAAGCAGAGAAATGATAATTGGAAGTAGATTCCTGAGTCCTGAAGAGGCTTTATATCCAGCAAGGAAAATTAATCTTAAGAAGCCTCGTTCTTAGTGTCTCCAGGGGTGGGTAATGCATAAAATTTCTACCTCCTTATCAAGAAGCAGCCAACATCGTTCTGATTTTGTTTTACACTCTAAATAAATATTCACCTCTATATCTTAAAAACAAAGAAGGAGCTAACATAATTTTATAAGGTAGACCTGTGAAAAGGTTGGCCCTTGTCATACCTATCCTCATTCCTTCATCAGCCCAAAGACACTGGGCCCACATCTAAAAACTTGAGCTTAAGAGAGTGATTTGTAATTTCAGACCCTCCCTGAGCCAGTGGAATATAAGAATATCCAGTACTAGCAAATCAGACAGATATAAAATGACCTCAATCCTACATGGTCTTGCCAAACAATGTGATGATAAAATATTTTAAGACATAAGAGATTGAAGTAATGACTACTGCTGGGAAGTCTTCAGTAAGAATTAGTCACCATAATTGCTTTGATGGGTAGAAGAGCTCTCCAAATTCCAACTGAAGTCCCCTTCAGGAAGATAAGTAACTATTAGTGTTATAGTGAAATCAAAGTTGTTGTCCTTCCAAAGTCCCTAAATTGCATGGCAACAGTATATTTGATTTCCTGAACAAACTCAGATTCATCAAGTTTCCCAGAGAACTTTCAAATATTCGGTTCAGAGCAATCTACATTTTCTTCACACATGCATTTACCAAAATGACTATACCACTTTTGGGCGGTGTCAAAAGGTATCCCTAGCAATGGCTTTTTTCCAAGGTCGCTTACCTCCTTTGTACCTCTGTTTCTTACCCTGCAAACCCTCCTTCCATCTTTATAAAAGAAGACTTACAAATATCTGCTTTCTTTCCTCCTGAAGCTAAAAACAGGAAGGTATGTGAAATGGAAAGATCCCTACAGCAAAGTCCAGCAAACTTTTAAATTGATATCCTATGAGTTAAATAGGAAAGATAGTCTCCTTGAAAGCAGCATTTCCCTCAAAATGATTTCTACAATGAAAAGTCACATAATCCACCTTTTTTACCTTCAATTTTCTTCCCAATTAAGGGACTGCTGCCCCCTGTTAAATATTGTCTCTATAGTTCAACAGCTCTCTTACTATTTCCTCCTAATCTAATAAGGAGACCAATGTTAGAGTGAGAAACAGGACAAACATCATTTTTACAAGGTGCATCACTTTTGCTTTCTGCAGGATGTGATGGTTAGAAATGCACAGTCACAAATTGGGAATATTTGACTATTTTCCCAATTGGGAAAAAAAATAAAGCTGTTTCTCTTCAGTTGGTTGGAGCCAGGTAATGGCAGGATGAAGGATTTAATTGCACAACACTCCCACTGGTAAATCCAAGATCCCATTCTTTATCTAGAGGGAGTTATGAATGTCCTGTGCTGTTGAAGTGGAGGATTAGCCACATGAGTCACCATAGATGGGCCAAGCAAAGTGTCAAGGCACCAGCCACGTCACACCTGCTGGATGCTGGATGACTCTGGCTTCAGGGATCCCACTTGGACACCATGTGGGAGCTAACACAGTTCCCCAGCAGCAAGCATCACTCAAACTGTGATGGACAGCTTCCAGGCGTGCCCTGCAGCTTCACGCCAACCACAGAAGGTGCTTACTTAGGCTGATGCCTGGTAGTCTATCAGGATTGACCCCCTCTCTCTAGAGCTGTCCTAACAAAGCATAATAAATTGGATAGCTTAAGACAACAGAGATTTATTCTCTCACAGTCTGGAAATTAGAAGTTTGAAATCAAGGTGGTGGTAGGACCATGCTCCCTCTGAAGTCTGGAGGAGAGAATCTGTTCCTGCCTCTCTCCTGGCTGCTGGTGGTGACTGGCAATCCTTGGCATTCTCTGCCTTGGTTGTTACATGGTCTCCTCCCCTTTGACCATGTCCAGTCTTCCCCTTCTTCTCCGCTCCACAATATGTCGCAGAAAACTGCACATTTCTGTGAGCTACCATTTTTAAGAGTTATTTTTAAATCACTTCAAGTTGCTATTGGGAGTCGTAACAAAATAAAGATCATGCATGTATTTCTTCTTGAATTTTTGAGAAAGCACAATTCCAAGGTAGGCTAAAAAATGCTATAGATATAATGACCCACCCCCAATACTTCTCCAAAAATAATTATTTGAACACAAAAAAGATTTGGTAAACTTCCCACAACAGTAATAGCAGTGGCTGCTGTTTGTTAAACAAGTATTCTGGACTATCTGCTTCATATACAATAGCTCATTTAATTCACAGACAACTCTGAGAATGACATACACCTCCCCATGCTACTGATAAGAAAATTGAGGCTCAGGAGGATTAAATAACTTGCCCAGCTTTACTCAGCTAGTACATGCTGGAGTTAGAAGTCAAATTCCAGTTCCTCTGATTAAAAACATGCATCAGAACCAACTGCAGAGCTTATTAACAATACAAATGTCCAGCCACCTCCTGTGAGTGCCATTCATTAAATCCTGCATGGGGCCCAAGTGTCTGGCATTGGAGATTAAACCGCGCCCAGAAGAAGTTGCCAGACTGCCTTGGTTTGGAATCCCAAGCACTGTTCTTGGGATGTGTGACCTCAGGACACTTACTTGATTTTTCTGTGCCTCAGTTTACCCATCTTTAAAAGTGGGAGGAAGAGGAGTGCAATGTTGCCTTCCCCTTAAGGTTATCGTGAGAACTAAGTGAGTCAACACACACAAGCTACTGAGAACGACACCTTGACAGAGTATCAGTTCTCAGCACTAGGACCACACAGCATTAGAGTTGGCCTTACAAAGGTTGTACCTCAATCTAGGTGGCCTAAAGCAATAGGAATTTACTCTCTCACAATTCTGGAGGCTAAAAGTCTAAAATCAAGCTGTACTCAGGACCATGCTCCTTCTGAAACCTGTAGGGGAGAACCTTCCCTCACCTCTTCTAGCCTCTGATATTTGTCGGGGGTCCTTGGTGTTCCATGGCTTGTGAGGGCATCATCGCCCCTGTCTCCATGTGGCCTTCTTGCCGGTGTCTGTCTCTGCGTCCAAATTTCCTTCCCTTAGAAGGACACCACCCTAATCCCTAGGCCCACCCTAATCCAGTCTGGCCTGTTCTTAACTAAACACATCTTCCAAGACCCTATTTTCAAAGAAGGTCAAGGGCACAGATGGGGGGTTATATCTCCTTGAGACCATAACACAGGTCAAAATTTGAGAGTGACCGTGCTACACTCTTCTTCTGACTCCTGACGAATCCATGGGGGTAAATGTATTTTTCAGGGTAGTCTCACCTTCTTTACCCTGCAGATTTAAAACAAAAATCATTACGGAGTGGCCATCAGACGCTCAAAGGACATATTTTCAGCTATGCTATCATATAGAACAATGATTTTTCCATTAGACTGTGAGATATAAAGTAATTGGTCAATTGTAATGACTCCAAGTTGTTAAATTTAAAGTCTTGAAACATATTTAACATTGACCAGGGATTATACTTTTCAATAGAAGATTAGAAATTTAGGATGCTGGTTACATGAAAAATTATTAGTGCAGTTCAGGTAGCCAAGAGTCATCTCTTGCACTAAGCAACCCATTCCTGCTGTACATAATAAATATGTTTGTTTGTTTGTTCTTTCACAAAGCACTAGCCTTATATCAAACAATTCCCTCATTCTAGGTAAGCTGGAGGACGTATGTCTGGAGTTTAGGATAAAAAGGGTCCAGATAATCCTCTCTGCTTACTGTCAATGCACAGAATTCAACAGTGATTTGAAAAAAAACTGCAAATGAAAAAACAAGGGGGGGTAACATCTCTTAATTAGGTTCGTTTGGCATTCTTTTTTATTTTTTCTTTGTTTTGTTTTTAACTTTTTTATTGTATAACATATTTACAAAGCAAAGAAAGAAACAAGCAATAATTTTCAAAGCACTCATCAACACAGGACAGACCCCAGAATCTGTCATGGGGTATGATACCATCATCTCACATTTTACCCTCTAGCTGCTACAGAACATTGGAGGCTAGAAGGAATAAATACTTTTTATCATCACAATCAACTTTTTTTTTTCTTTTTTGTGAAAAATAACATATATATAAAAAAAGCAATAAATTTCAAAGCACAGTGCAACAATTAGTTGTAGAACAGATTTCAGAGTTTGGTACAGGCTACAACTCCACAATTTTAGGTTTTTACTTCTAGTTGCTCTAAGATACTGGAGGCTAAAAGAAATATCAATATAATGATCCAGCAATCATACTCATTTGTTAAACCCTCCCTTCTCTGTATAATTCCATCATCACATTTTAGGAGTATTTGGGCTAGGCCCATTCTAACTTTTTCATGTTGGAAGGGGCTGTCAATAATATGGGGTAGGGAGATGGAACTAGCAGACGTTTTGGAGAGGCTGGGCCCTCTAGGTTTCAGGACTTAACTGATCTAGCCACCCACCTGGAGGTTGTAGATTTCTGGAAAGTTACCCTAATGTATGGAACCTTTGTAGAAGTTTATATCTTGCCCTAAGTGTTCTTTAGGATTGGCTGGAATGGTCCTGGTTGGGGGTTGGTAGGTCATGATAGGTAGCAATATCTAACTGAAGCTTGTGTAACAGCAGCCTCCAGAGTAGCCTCTTGACTCTATTTAAACTCTCTCAGCCACTGATACCTTATTTGTTTCACTTCTTTTCCCCCTTTGGGTCAGGATGGCATTGCTGAGCCCAGATTCATCCCCGGGAGTCATCTCCCACACTGCCAGGGAGATTTTCACCTTTGGATATCATGTCCCACGCTGTGGCAATGATTTCACTTGCAGAGTTGGGCTTAAAGAGAGTGAGGCCACATCTGAGCAAAAAAGAGGTCCTCCAGAAGTAACTCTTAGGCATACCTATAGGTACACTAAGCTTTTCTGCTACCTACATAAGCTTCACAAGAGCAAGCCTCAAGATCAAGGGCTTGGCTTATTGATTTGTGTGTCCCTAATGTTTGACACAGTATCAGGGATTTCCCCAGTGGTAAAGTTTAATAATTCCATATTTTTTCTCCCATCCCTCAAGGGAGTCTGCCAATACTTTTTGATTATCTTCTTAATATAGTCTAGGATGTATCCAGGCATTACATTAAGCTATACAGGATTAAAGGCCCTCATTCTTGTTCGGGGCTGCCTGTGTTTCAATTGTTTAAATAAGCTATCCAGACAGGATGAGTTAGATTATGTGCTACAGAAAATTTAGCTTCTGGACAAAATAAACCTTTCTTCCCTTCATCTCAAAGAGTAGGTGAGGTTCTAAAATATAAACAATGTCTTCCTTTCCCTTGTGTTCTGAATTACCTTAATCCCGACCTGATCAGCTTCATTCTTATCTTTTCATATTTTATCTTAATCCTTATACCAGGTTATGCATATATAAAACAGCCTCTCAAAATCCAGAAATAATAATTATCACTCTGAACTAAATGTGACTGCTATGAGAGCTTATAATTTAGGCCCCTGTTTTCCTATAAGCATTTTTCTAAAGGAGACCATAAAATAATTGCTCTTTTGTTTCTGGCTTATTTTGCCTCACCAAATGTCCCACAGGTTCAATGCCTCACAACTTCATTGATATATTGTAAAAAAGAATAAACCCCATCTCTTGATTATTTAATATGATTATAACATGCATATCAACATTTATCAAAACACTAAACCACTTGCTTGTTAATTCACACATAGAAAATACAAGTCTTTGGGTACCATGTTTTTATACTTATGATTCCTGTTATCAAACACCATTCTTAAACAAACAAAAATATAAAAAAAGAAGAAAAAGAAAAAATAACAAAATTTTAAAAATGCATTCTTAAATTCACAGCTAATAACTAGTATTTCTACCACAAATATTTTCAATAATTTATAGTTTAATTGGAAATCAATCCACTATAGCACTAATTATGTCTGTGCACAATTTTAAGAATTCAATTGCATGCTTTATTTCAAGCATTTAATTCTTTCAGTGAGAATTCTACAAGTCAAAAATATTACATGTTCTTTCAGTGTCTCCATTTTCAGCCACTGACCTCATTCAGATAGGAAAGAAGAATGGAGATGCCAACCAATTGATGAGGATTGTGACACAAAATAATGTGTTTGTGAATTATTTCCAGCTAATAGTCTGAGGATAGAATAGTCCTCCATAGACTGAAAAACTTAGAACATATAAAAAAACATAGATGATAGCTGAAATCCTCTTTACCTGGAAAATGCTTCTTTCAGAAACTGCACCACACTTTTAAAAAATTGGAAATGTTCTGACAGGTAACTTCATAGCTTATGTGGTACATAACATAAATTATGCATGCTGTACCAAAGTGGTGGTCTGAACAGCATGCAATTCAGACACACTAATTATTGTTATGATATAGACTGCTGAGGAAATTAATAGAATTCTATAATGTACTATTTGAAACCTGAGCTGCAAAAAAAGGAGCATAAGGCCAATCCATTGGATATAATACATTCAGCTATAATATGACAACATATATGATCAGAAATTAAGAAATCAGTCCTCATGCATTGATTTATTATATCAACTTTTACTGGGTGCCGGCAGATTTGTAAATGGCTAAAGATCTCAAAGTTGAGTAGGAAACAGTCCTTGACATCAAGATGCTCACCATGCAGTCATCAAGACACAGGTGTCGATAACCATCATTCAGGATGGGAAGTTTCATTATGGAGCACTGAACAGATTGCTGTGGTGCAAGAAAGGGCACAGTGCTTGGAAGAGCAAGATTAGATGTTCATAAGGGAGATGACATTTCAAATGCGAAAGGGTCCTCTGAGCTGAGAAATGAGAAGAGGTGTTTCAGAAAGTAGGAAGATCAACTGAAAACTAGTAGCTTAGAGACCCATGGCTGGTTCAGCCAAGGCCAGGTTAGTATGCTGAACCACACTAAATAGGTTGGATTTATTCCTGGGGTCAAAAAGAAGCCATTTAAGGGGCTTGCCCAGGAGAATAAGGGATTTGTTTTAAATCCATTACTTGAGGAGCCACTCTCTTTGGGTGAGAACATTCAGTGGTTACAATGTCCTTAGCACACAGGACCAAGTACAATACTTCCTCAGCGCATGCTCTATAGATGGCTTCAATTAACCACCAGGGAAGTGAGAGTGCTCATGGGCTGATTACTCTCAATACAATATATAATGCTCCTGAAATTTTATGTGTGTGTATATGTACACGTGTATATTTGTATAGATGTGTACATATGTATGGGTATAGACATAGATGTATGAATGTGTATATTTTTATATGTAAACCTTGTCTAATTCTTATTCATAAATTAATGAATTCATTAAAAAGTATTCAGCGTATACTTACTCTGAGCCACACTGTAATAGATGTTGGGAATGCAGAGAAAACGCAACCCTGACAAACTCTCCAGCACGGCTTCCTGTAGCCCCTCATGCAATGACCATTTTAAATGTGTGAATGCCTGGTACATGCCAGTCACCATTTCAGAAGACATGCAGTGAGTGAACAGGCAATGCAGTTAGCGTGCGATGTGTGTGATAACATGGTGAACACAGAATGAAACGGGAGTGCCTTGGGGCAGTTCTGAGAAGTTATATGGTTTGGGTGAGGTTCTTCACACTGAAGCAGAAGGATGAATACAAGTTACCAGGACAGGCAGGGGGTGCCTCAGAGCCAAGGAGGGCACTGGTCAGGCCTGAGAGGAGAGGGAACATGGAGCATTCTCCAGGCAACAAGGAGTTCAGGGTGGCTGGACTGGAGAGTATAAGGTGAGGGAAAGAGGGAGACTGGAAATGAGGCCAGAAGAGGGGATCAGGGCCAAATCATGAGGGGCCTTGTTCATCCTTCATTTGGGACCTGAGTGATGATGACACGAATACACAGAGGGTATAATGCGGAAAGAGAAAGATGTGATCTCACCTCTCAAAACCTACAGCCTGGCCACTTTGGCAGGGCATAACCAGACTTGCATTTTGGAAAGGTCACTTTGGATCTCTGGGAGGCTCTGTGGAGAGTGGATTTGTTTGGGGGAGGGGGAAGAGAGGACCAGAAGCAGAGAGATGGGTCCCATTCATTATTCAAGAGCCAGTACCAGGGTTGGTACAGAGCAGGTGTTTGGTAAATGGCAACACAGGGTGCGGTGGGGGGCTCCAAAGTACCTCTATTGTTGGCTCAATGAGCCACCCATCCTGCTGCATTCAAAAAACCACCTGGAGTTTCTAAGAAACTGTCTGAGTTTAAACCTTGACATGCTTTCCCAAAACTCTAGGCTAGTTATTTTCTGCTCCTAAAGCTCGTGAGTGAATGTTCCTTGGGGAACCTATAAGTAAACAATGGGTAACCTTACAGAATGCTAATGAAGCTAGCCTTATTGCTCTCTTCCGCAATATGTATAGTGCAATTAGCAATTCATTGTTTTCTTATTTCTTTCAAAATTAGCAGGTCTACTTGACTGTTAGTTAAAGTCTTTTGTCAAAGAGATAGAATGACCTGTTGGGAAGAGCACAAGATTTGTAGGTATGAAAGCAGGATTCTACTTCTAGCTCTACCTCTTAATGGTTCTATACTCACAGATAAATTATTTAACCCACTGAGTCTAAATTTTCTCACTGGAAAGTGAGTATATCAATACCTAACTCATGGGCATGTAAAAGTAAATGAGATCATGTATGCACAAAGCATTTTGTAAAACCTGTAGCACTTTTAAAAACTTAAGTGATCAGAGCTATTATAAAAAGAATTAGAATAATAATTGCTCTTTATCATTTTCAGAATTGTCTTGTTCCCGTTTCTTGACAACGTGCCCTGTAACTCACTTCTCACTGGGATGGTTTTACCCAGAATCATAGATTAACTTAAATCCAGCCTCTAAAGGGATGAATTAATGGAGTCACAGTGAGACACAACAACAGTGAATAGACCAATTTCACACTCCTGGGTCTAAATTGGCCTGCCTGCTTAAGCCAAACCCAGAGAAAAATCAATAAGTTGCTTGCCGGAGGAAATAAGGCAGTGCCAAGTCCATAGAGGATAGAAAAAGCAGTTGACTCTGTAGAGGAATCACACCCTGGAAAACACAAGAAAACCTTTATGGAAAAAAAGTTATTTGTTAACATTAGAGGAGATCCTTTGCTGCTAAATCTAGAATGACAGAAGTGTGAGAAACCATTACTATTTATCTGGGAAAGGATCATCTCTGTTTATATACACTCTTACATATATGTGTGATGGTTAGGTTCTGGTGTCAGCTTGGCCAAGTGATGATGCCTAGTGGTCTGGTCAGGCAGGCACTGGGCTGACCGTTGTTGCAAGGATATGTTGTGGCTGGTTGATACACCAGAAGGCTGATGTATCATCGGTCAGTTGACTGTATCTGTGGATGATAACATTTGAGATAAACTAAGACGCATCTCCCACAATGAGATAATCCAATCAGTTGAAGACTTTTAAGGAAGAAGAGAGATTCTTTCATTGCTTCTTTAACCAGTGAGCCTCTCCTGTGGAGTTTGTCCAGACCCTTCATCACAGCTGACAGCTTCACAATCTGCTCTAAGGATTTTGGACCATTCCATTCCCACAGTTGCATGAGACACCAGTATAAATCTCATATTTACAGACCTCTCCTGTTGGTTCTGTTTCTTTAGAGAACCCTGGCTAACACGTGTGTGGAGGTATCCAGAGTACATGCTGCAACTATGAGAAAGGAATGGACACTGTCCTTAAGTCGCATAAGGAACTGCAGAAAATAACCCACAAGGACAAAAAAAAAAATATTCATCTCCCTAACCTAACTCTTCATAAATTACTAATTCATGAAATTTATATATTTCATGCAATTTGCATGTATTGTTGCCAGAGCCATGATATATATATTGCTACAAATGGACCAGATTTGTACAGTTTGCCCTCTCTTTTCAACAGCTCCCATTCACTTCTGGTAACTAGCTAAGAGTCATCAAATGTTCCTGGAGAAGCTGTGAGTGATTCCTTAATACTGTTTTGAGAGATACATATGGCCCCTAGTCCCCAATTGTATATCTCAATAAATTTATATAAAATACATATAAAATATTTACTCTATAGTTCTATATTCAATAATTAAATATACTTCTTGGTCCACCCCTCAAGAGAAATGTTTAACTATCTGTCCCTTTGGCAGGTGTATTTCTGGCTGAGAAAACTCTGCACTTAAGTCCCTTTGCATGTAAAGTTCTATGCTCAGGGCCTGGAAGAGAAGAACCCTCAATAAATGTAAGTTTCTAGTAGCATTATTATTGATTGCTCCCTTCTTGGACTGTGAAGTAGAAATCGACACTTGAGCATTCCCTAGCTTTTCCAAGCATCTCATTGAGGCCACCTAAATAACACTGGACCATCTCCTGGGTGCTACAGGCCTACGATTTCCCATGGAATCAGGAGGACCAATTTCATTTTGACAAAAGTTTCTTTGTGTGATGCACTAACTCCCAGACTCCCAAAATGGAAGTCTGAGTGAATCTGAGAATTCTACTTTATGGAGTAATAGAGTAGCCTTGGAAAGCTGCACTCAAATTCTAGTACAACCATTTACTAACACTCACCTTAGAAAAACTATCTCCTGGAGCTTTGGGCTCATCTTTTGTAAATTGAAGATACCGATATCTTCTTTGTGGGCTGCTGTGGAGATTAAGCAAAATACTATGTTTTGAAATATATATATGTGTGTAATTAAATTATATTCATAATTAGATATCTTATCTGGCATATGGTACATACCCACCAAATATTAGATTTCTAGCCCTGTTCCTCTTCTTTCAATTTCTTGAAACAATGGAGTTAAAGTGATAAGAGACCTTCTCACAGACCATCAAAGGGTTTTATTCACTATGCACTGGAAGTCAACCCAGGATTCTGTGATTTCTAGTTCCCCCTAAAGCTGTGTTTATGTCAAGGTCTGAGTGATGATAAGATGTGCCTCAAACTTAGACTGATATTTTGATTAACATTCGGGGGCTTGTGGATCCTGATTGTTGGGTTCTTCCAAGTGGGTGCTCATTCCAGGAAACTATTATAATCCAGCATCAAAAATTTCTGGTTCTCTTTTAAGGAGCTCGCCTAAAGAGCCTGTTCCAGATTTTTCAGGTGGTTTTCTGTGTCCTCCTAAGGGTCAATTTGTATTTTGGAAACATCCTGCGCCAATTTTGAATTTGGACTCAAAGGCATAGATGCATCTATGAGTATGTTGACAAAACAGACAAACAAAAGCCTCCACACCTTTGCAAAAAAATTATTTTCCAGCTGTGAAATGATCTCACGCTGTTGTCAGTACTTTAGGATGATTTTAAAGTGCTTTGCAAGAATTCAGAAATAAAAGGCATGCATACTAGACATGAAATGAGCCAGAAGAATGCCTGTACAGAAACTGATGTAACTTGGGAGTAAACTCAGGGAAGCAGAGCTGGTTCATGATACCATGCAGTGAGCAGAAATGTAACTATATGTAAAGGGGAGGGTCTGAATAACGCAAGGAAATGGCAAATGCAAAGAGCCATTTGTGTTCTTAGGGCTGGGAAGCACAAGCTTTCCTGTCATTGGAGAGGTTGAGTTCTGCTGTGGAGCAGGGATGATTTATTGAGTTTCCCCTCAGCCACAATAAAATCTCTCTCAAAACTTATCCACCTTTCTTTGTGCTGATAATAGGAGAGGCGAGTGACCTTGCGATAACACTACAAGGTGACAAGACTGAGGGCTACCCCACAGTGGACTCTTCAAGATAAGGCAATGTTATAAAGCCCCTCATAAAGCCCTCTCCTTCCCATTATCAGAAATCTGAAATTGTACAAAACTGTTCAGAAAATCAAAATAATCTTCAACTCACAACCCAAGGACAATCGCTGTTAACACTTGGGTGTATTTCATCAAGACTTCATTTTTACACATTTTTTTTCACATGGCTGAGATCACATTGGATATTCAGATTTCTATTTTGCTTTATCATTAAGCAAAATTACAACCTAGATATTTCCTGAATTACCGTAAAGTAAATACAGCCATTAAAAAATGAATAGTATCGTATCAAGGGAATTTTTCAGTGTGCTTAACTGATCCTCTATTGCTAGCTAGCTATTTGAGTAGCCTCTATTTTTTTTTCTTTTCCAAATGATACTATAATTAGTATATCAATGAAAAAGTCTTATCCTTTAATCCTTTGGGATTATTCCCTTGGTTAGAGTCCTCAACAGTTGATGGTTAAATTTACTGAACACCACGTTTCTTTATCTGACAGCTTGCTGGGCTCCTTTACTTGAAAATTAGCATGTAGGTAACCAATTAACTTAGCAGTACTGAGGGGAGGCCTCCCCTTGCCTCAGCCTGGAGGCAAACTAAAGGGTTTCCTGCTTCCGGAGAAACTGGTCACCCAGCAGGAGCCAAGAATTGCCTGCAGAGGGAAGTACCAGAGACTGATGAGAGTGTGGAGCTGGGGAAGAGGAGAGAAGGATTGACCTCATCACCATCCTTTAAACTCTGTTCATCTGGATTCTGACTACATACACAGACACTTCACTCTATTTCACAAACTACCATGTATTAGCTCTTTTACCACCTCATCCATCCTCAGAATAGTCCTGGCTCTGAAGTAGCTCCTAATGTCAACCTTATTTTACTGTAACTCAGAAAAGTGCAGTATCTTGTGCAAAGTTATGCATTAAATAAATGATAAAGCTGTATTCAAATGCAGATCTGTCGACTTTGAGTTTGTAATATTTCAACTTCGCCCTGACTCTTCCTCTCAAATAGCTCTGTTGGGGTGGAAAGGAAAATAAGCCAGGCTGCTAGGGCTTTTATGATTCTTTTTGAATGTGTTCAAGAGGCCGTGGTGGCAGGAATCAATCTGTAATTCTAAACAAACGTGGTTTAAAATCCCACATGGACTATCACACACACGGATCCACCTGAGACCCATGGTTTGTGCGCTGATAGAAGCAGCTGGAGGTCTGCAGCAGTTGTGAGCGATTGGATATGTTCTGGGAGCACAGAAGGCCTGAGCACTCCACTATCTATAATTGAAAATGGACTGGAGCAAATGGAAGCTTGCCATCCCGTGTGTATTTTATCAGATGCATTGGACATTAAAGGAATTCCTGGAAAAACTTATAAATTGGAACACTTGTCACATAGTGTTCCAGAAAAAAAATCATACTTATACTTTAGAAAGAAAAGAATAAATTGCCCATAAAATGATTCATAATAGATTTGCAGTTAGAATTGGTTATGAGAGAGTAATGTGGTATCAAAGATAAGAAATACAATCTCAAGAATGCATGGAAGCCGTTCCTAATTCATTATAAAGAAACTGGAATAATTGTACAGAGACGGTTAATTGTTTTGCATGGAATGCAAGAGAAAGACAAAAGCAAGCAATAATAGCCCAACATAAGGCACATGAGGGGGAAATATGTATTTTTCCTATTCTTTAAGAAGGAAATTCCCCTAGGAGTAAAACAGACAAATTACTTTCACAATCAAAAGATACTATGAAAGCTTTCTAAATGTGTGTCATATTTTCTCATTTCATGAGGAACCATTATGACAAAGAATGTAAGTCCTTCGAGTCAGTTTTAATAACAGGTACAAATGCATTATTTAATTAAATGCTGTGAAAACAATTCTAGGCAAAGTGATGGCAAGCATTGCTCTTGCCCCAAATTCCCAAGAAAATGCTAACAGAATAGGATCCTCACATCAGAAATCAGGAATGGAGCCCTATATATAAAAAAAAAAGAGAGACTTCTAAAAGAATAGCACTACCTGGATGAGAAAAAAGGAGCCAATTTGAGACCAACATGAGATGTGTTACAGGGGAAAAAACAGCTGACCTGGAAAGCAAATGAGGAAACCCCCCCTAAGTGCTGCTGGGAACCACTACAGAGATTTGTATCACAAAGAGAAATGTGTAAAACAGATAGAGAAGTGAAGGTTTGTTGATTTGGGGGTGGGAGGGGTAGACTTGCATGGTGTGTGTGTGTCTGTGTGTCCGTGTGTTTTGCAGGAAAGACTTCCATAGCAATCTTGGCTAAAACAGTAGTGAATTAAAGAAAATCCAGTCATTAGCTAGAGCTGATAATTCAAACCCTCCCTCCACACACACACACTTTTTTCTTCCTTCCTTGCTTCTATCTGCATCTAAATAGCCACATATAAAAAATATGGAAGGATCGCACACCATCTCTGATGGACCCATCTGAATTTATTCCCAATAGTGGACAAGCGTAGATTAGAAACTGGCGCTATGGAAAAAAAAAAAACGGGTTGCTGTTGAAAGAATGTGGGGGTGTGGGTGGGGGCAGGCGGGGAGGAATGGCAGCTGTTTTTCTTCTTTTATGCCCTTTTCATCAGGTTTTGGTGTCAGAGTAATTTAAAAAATGTTTGGGGAATGCACACCTTTTTCCATGAACAGGAACAGTTTAAATACCATAGATATTGCCGATTTACAACGACAAAAATTCCATTGTAAAAAAAGTCCAGGCCCTGTGCTGTTTTAGGGGACAACTCCCGGACACCTTTCACAAATATCCTTTTGCTCTGACTTGACGATCTTGGTTTAAGAGCACACATTTTTTTTTGGGGGGGGGGCATATTTTGTAAAATGATTGGCAGAAAAGATTTTCTAAAGAGGCCATTTTTATTTTACTTATTGCAATTTAAGAATAGATAATATATTCACATATATATTCACATGATTCAAAAGATACAAAAATGTATACATGAAAAGCCCCCATACTTTTGTCCCCAGGCTACTTGGTTCTGTTCTCAAGACACAACTGATTTATTGCATATCCTGAAAAAAATGTGTAAACTTTTAGTCCTTGAGATCAATAACTGTACGCTTTCAGCTTACTTTGAAGACTTTGGTGATTTTGTGTGTGTGTGTGTGTGTGTTTACATGTTTACAGTCTTTTGGAATACCCATCGTTTCTAAATCTAAGCACTGCTCCTGTAGTACCCAATTGATACCAGGCTGTTGCTGGCACAAATGCTTCCTAATGACCTGCATTGCATGTGACACACCTCCCAGCCACCCCCAGCAGCGACAACACCACATCCCCCTTGGCATAAAATGAGTCAGAAAAATTCTAACCAGATGACTCATTTACTCAGTTTTAGAAACCATCTCAAAGGCCATTTCTCAAAGAATGGTACCTTAAGTCTGCTGCTCTTGGCTCAATGTCTTAACCCCTTTATTTCCCGTCTTCCAGGGAAGAATGTTGGAAGCTTGTAGAAACTGACATTTGGGATTGCATGAGGCTAAGAAGATTTATAGGATGTCTGGGGCTTGCATTTTTCCCAGAGGATAATGTCACTCACCACACAGGGGCCCTCTTGCAGTGCATTCACAGTTAATTTTATATTCATAATACATTGAATGCTTCAATTATACAAAGATAATATGATCATGGTTATAGATATATAGATAGATAGACAGATATCATATTGAACATGTGGTATATATATATAAAAGAATTGGAAAACATCTGGAATTACATCCAACAGGATCTTAACAGTGGTTGTATCAGGTGACAGAATTATGTTTATATGTAATACTTTTTCCTTAATCAATATGTTGCTGTTTTTCTATGATGGTCATGTATAACTTGTGTTTCAAAGTGAGTGAAAAGGAAGAAAAATGCATATGTGCTTTGACTTAGAAATTACACTACAAGAGGTTTATCCAGAGGTAGCAATTAGTAGCACAAAAGCCTGGACATGGGGATATTAATCACAATTTTTTCTCCTCTCTTTTTTTAGTTTTAATTTAAAACTATTTCAAACATAAAAAATTATCACCACAGTGTTTAGGTAACAGCTAGCTATGCACACTCACCAGCCACTTTATCTTGCATTCACATTTCACCATTTTTGCTTCGGGCTGTTTTTATTTTTTGAAAATTACATTAAAGGTCAACCCCCAACCATCCAAATTCCCTCCTTCCTGAGTGAAAACCATTGTGAAACTGCTGGGTAGTCTTCCCATTCATCTCTTTTGTTCTTTTTTCCTTTACATATGTGTCTATCCTCAACAATGAATAGCATTTAGAGGCAATTTAAAAATTTATATGAATGTCTCTGTACGAATATATACAAAACTTCCTTTTTAAATACAGCATCATATCTCAAGGCTTATCCACATTGATATGCATAAATCTACTTCATTTATTTTGACTGAAATATATTATCCCATCATATTAATATGCTATAATGTATTTATCCATTTTTTTATTCATGGACATTAAATTGTTTATGGGTTTTCATTATTACAATCACAGCTACAAGAAACCCTTGTGTATGTCTCTTCATATATATGCCAGAGAATATCTAGGGGACATAATAAGAAGCAGAATTGCTAAATCTCAAGGTTGATGTAATATTAACAATCTAGATATTGCTGAATTACTCTGCCGTCAGTGAAAGTTCACACCAACTATATATGGGAATTCCTGTTTCCTCTAATTGATACTATATATACATATCACATGGCCAAGAAACTGTCACCCATTCTAACTTGTCTTCTCGGATTACTAAATTTGGGGCATGTTTTCTTATGTTTATTGGCCATTTGCACCTCCTTATTTGCAAAGCACCTGCATATATCCTTTGCATATTTTTCTTTTGACTCTCTTTTGACTATGTAGGAATTTTAAAAATATTCTGGATACTAGTTCTTTGGCAGTTACATACATGAAAGTATATTCTCCCAAATGTACTTTTACCTTTCATTTTGTATGGTGAGTATTTATATACTTTTTATTTCGGTCAAATATATCTATCTCTTTCTTTACACTTGTGCTTTCAGTATCCAACATTCTGATGTCATAAGTTCTTTTAAATTTTCTTTTAAAAGTTTTAAATTTTAGTTTTCACATTTAGGTATTTAACTCACGTAAAATTTATTTTTTATCATATTGTAAAGTAGGGATATAATTTTATTTTATTTTTTACACACGGATTACCTTTGTCTCAATAGCTTTAATGAAATAGTCCATTCTTCCTCCACTGATCAAAATGTCAACACTGTTCACCATCATATTTATATATGTGCTGATCTGTCTATTTACTTTATTATTGCAAGTATCTGTTTATCTATCCAGGTATCAACCACCACATAATTTTAATTACTATAGCTTGATTTTAATTTCAGTGTTGTGTAGTAGCATCATAAAATACTTGGAAATGTATTCTATTTTTCTATTATCTGGAACTATTTGGTGAGATAAAGGTTAATTCTTCCTTGAAGACTCAGCTTTATATTTTAAAATTATTTATTTTTAAACTATATCCAAAATTTCTATGGATTTTTAGTGATAAAATGCACACGTATACTTGTATATTTATAGTTTTATAAATTATAATGTGTATAAAGAAATAGATAAATGATGAGTAGGTGATAAATATAGATGATAAATAGGTATAGACAGATAATATAGATAAATAGATAGATAGATACAGATAGATAGATAGATAAGCTATATACACCAAAATATTAATGTAGCTATATCTAGATGGTATGATTGTTAATTGCTTTTATTTCACACAAGCAAAAAATAGTTTTAAGTGCAGACTTTACGAAACAGTAGCCATTCCTTTCATTAGGAGAACTTCCATTTGGCCTCTTACCTATCTTATCTATCTTGAATTTCCTAAAATTTTCTCAGATACCCAAACAACAGATAATAGCATGTACAACCAAGAAGAGCACAATATTGTCATTGAACTCAAGATATCTCTGCCTGAAACCAGAAAGACACTAGGGACCACACCCCGTCACTTATTTCACTCATTCACTCATTCATCTAGTAAAGAGTCACTGTTGTTATGCCACCACGTGTCATACTCCAAAGACGCAGACATTGTTCTTATCCTTAAGAAACTAGCATCTAGTAGGAGGCATCTGCACAGTAAACCAACAATGACACTGCAGTGAGATAATGTCTAGGGTGGGGGCTTTAGAGGTGGGCAACCTGACCCATCCTGAGGGATGGGCAGACCAGTGAAGGGTTGAGTGTTCCTCAGCAGGCCTTTGCCCTTCTCTAGATGGGATCCTTCACTGGACTTAGTGTTTTTGTGGGTATAATTTCAAAATGGGGTTGAGAAAGGCTTGCTTCATGCATTGAGAATCCTGTAACAATCCATCTTTGTCAGCCACATCATGGCAGACAGTCCGTATAATATGTGCATCACTGAATATATTCAGAACTACCTTAGACTGACATCTACTAAAGGTCTGCATAGGGTTTGTAATTGGTGCTAACAGACCACCAGCTGCTTGGTACTTTCATATGTAATCACTATATTTTTATGACTCCTCCTCTAATCCTAGTCCCAACCCAAATCCCTGAATAGAACCCAGTTTGCCAAGCCTCTCGTTCCATCAGTGAGTGGAAGATCCCATTATGTCTTGGCAATTGGAAATGAATTCTTCTCTCTAATCCTATATCATGAAAGTCAAGCCTGGCACTTAGTAGCTGTTTAATAATTATTTGTTGATTGCCTCACTGACTCCATCTCTCTAATTCTCAGATTTTTGAAAAATAGTGAAACATTGGCATAGGCTACAGAATTATTCCAGGAAAATCAGTTATTTAACATAGAAAATATTAGACAAAAAGCTCAGCCTAAGGTAAAAATTTCCAAATCAAATATCTTAGATGCCTTTTCTAGGATCTTGAGAACTGCCTGCTGAAATGGAAATGGAGTTGTCATACCATGCTGGGAATGTGGGGATTAGGGGAACTCTCTGTCTGAAATTGAAAGATGGATAATTGATGTTGATTAGACCTTCCCAGCCTAAAGTCAGTCACCACACATGTTCTTGCCACTTACCTTACCATTATTTTAGATACAAGTCCTGCTGCAGCGAAGGGACACTGGCTTGCTGGTGTTCACAGTCAAAATGCGATCCAAAGGCAGCTGAGCTCTGAAGACAAAGGCTGTGACTGCTGTAGCACAGGGTTTAAAGATAATTTCACAGAGGCCAGTACTCCCCTGCCCTCTCTGTCAGTGCACTGAGCTCAATAAACTACCCACCTGATGCCATGTCTACAGAATCTGAATCTGAAGATATCAAAACTCACAGGGAAGTTTCATTTATAAAGCAAGTCTCCTAATAAAGTCTTGGTTACTACCTGGCATTTTGTGACTCAAAAACATTTTGTTGATATAAAATGCTAGGACTTCTGGCGTGGACTTCCACGGACTTCTAGGACTTTTGGCACGATGGCATGGATGACAGTCAGAATCTTGATGCAAAGTACAAAGTATAAGAATTTAGAAAAATTAATTGCCCAATTCTAACTCCCTCATGCAAAATTCCCAACCACCTTAAAATTCAAGCATTCCTATGGAACTTCCAAAAGTTTTATATTTACTCTGAACCATTCTTATTTTATAGCAACAGATGAAAATCAAAGTTGGCAATTATGTAAATGCAAAACTGTTTGTAAGGGATAAAGAAGTTCGGGCATTCTGAAAAGGATGATGGCTTTTTTTTTTCCTTTTAACTGTAGCTTTCAATAAGAGATACAAAATTATACCAATAGCATTAAAAGGATGGAAAACAGTAGAAACCAAACTGAATAATCTCCAAAAAGATGTTCCACTCCCTGAGAAAATTCCTAAAAAAACAGAAAGTTTAGGTGACAAGTACCACCAAAGACTCTTAGAACTGACAGCAGCATGATCAGGGCATCTCAGCCATTAACCACTTAAATGCAGTAATCACAAGAGAAGAAAAGTCATCAAAAAAGCATAAAATTCCTGAATCGGAAAAAAAAGGAAAAGAACTAAATCTCTTGGTCTCAGTAGTTGTGGCATAGTTAGTAATTGCTACATTTATAATGATTATGATACAGGAGATTGTCATGGTAAGAAAATGCATATGCTGACTTAGCACCATGCTGGAACATAGCAGATATGCAATAAATAATTGCCATTATTTTAATAATTTATTATTATAGTTCACGGCAAGGAAAAGCAGAACTAATGTGCCACCACCAGAGAACAAAGAACTGTACAAATTCAGCAAAAGACAGCATTTATTGCTCTGAGATAGATTTCGCCAAGGGTGAAGAGCTGATGCAGATTCCATTTTCCATGAATGTAAGGATAATGGGGATGGTTTCACTCTCAACTGAAGAACTAAAAAAGCAAAATAAGAAGAGTAAAAGAGAGATGAGATCCCTCCTAAACCTGAATTTAAAATTTAATATGGTAACTATCTGTCCATTCTAAAATCCACCAAGAAGCTATGGACCCACCCCATCCTCAGTTTCCATCTTGAGGCCAAGGTGTATTCCACCTTCAATATGAAGAAACAGTCAATTCCAGTTTAGTTCCCTAATCATCGACTCTGTCTTCGAGGGTCCAGCTTAGCAAGAGTTAAACTTCTTTATCCAAGCTGCTCCCAGCTAAAGAAAGAAGAAGAAATCTCTGATTAAGGAAATTGCAGGTTTTGAAGTGTGTTGATGCTTGAAAAGGATATTGCAATATAATTCGGTTCTTTAAAATTTTATGTAAATGAAAATTAAGAGACAATAATGAGGTTTGTTAGAAATGTCTCCTAAGTTCCTTTCCTTTTATATAACAAAAGCTTTCTTGTTTCCCATTGACAATATCACAAATTCATGCCTCTAATTGGCACATCAGATTGATCAACAAGAAGTTCTCAATGCATGCTGTATTCCAACCCAAAACTGTACTTCCTTCATTGAGTTGAGTTTTACCTTTCTCCAATTCATGTCAAACTAATTGTATAGAATTTATCTGGAAATTGAGAATTACACTTTCCATTTTTATTCTTGTAGATTGTCAAATTTTGTTAAATATAAAAAAGTGTGGACATGCCAAAGCTTACAAAATGCTCTTAGATTTCCATTGTACAATATACACACTATTCTTAAGTAGGAAATACATCTGAACCAATAACTATCCTAAATACATAAAATAAGTTCGAGTTATTATTACAAGGAAGATCAGGCTGATTAAAACATGGAAAACCTTTTTAGTAAAACATGTAATTTGGCTTATAGAGCCCTAAGATTTGAAAAATGGCTTAGAAGTCAAAAGGAATGGGATAAGCAAGGACCATCCTTAATCTCTGGAACCAACTCACTTTAAAGATCTACTCTCTGACTTCCAGGAATTCAGGGATTCAAAATTGAATGACACACAGTCCTGGGTCTCCAACTTTTCACACTACTGAACACTGCCCCAAATACCACAGTTCCTCCTTAGCAATTTCTTTACCCACCAAGGGTTCAACCACCGTTTTCCTTGAAGGCTCCTTCTACAGTGGAGAGCTGCCTAGGGGAATATTTTCAGTCACTGCCTCTAGGACACAATCTGCCTTGTCTATTATCTGTTTCCAATCCTTTGTTTGAATCCAATTCCATCTCTCTTTGCCACCCCCACCCACCCCCAACCCATGGTCTTGACGCTTTGGAGCTTCTCTGGCTACATGAGATCATCCTTACCTCGGACTTAGAATCTGTTTTTTCTCTACTCCGCACCTCAAAGCAGCCTGCTATTCTCACTCATTCCCTGTCTCGGGCCGTGTGCTGGTTTGAAATGATGTATGTACCCTAGAAAGCCCTGTTTCAATCCTAATCCCATTTTGTAAAGGCAGCTGTTCCTTCTAATCCCTATTCAGTACTGTAAGTTTGAAACTGAAATTAGATCATCTACCTAGAGATGTGATTTAATTGAGAGTGGTTGTTAAACTGGATTAGGTAGAGACCTGTCTCCACTCATTTGGGTGGGTCTTGATTAGTTTACTGGAGTCCTATAAAAGAGGAAACATTTTGGAGAATGAGGGAGATTTGGAGAGAACAGAGAATGCTGCAGCACCATGAAGCAGAGAGTCCACTAGTCAACGGCCTTTGGAGATGAAGAAGGAAAATGCCTCCAGGGGAGCTTCATGAAACCAGAAGCCAGGAGAGAAAGCTAGCAGATGATGCCATGTTCACCAT
This sequence comes from Tamandua tetradactyla, assembly GCF_023851605.1. NCBI lineage: Eukaryota > Metazoa > Chordata > Mammalia > Pilosa > Myrmecophagidae > Tamandua > Tamandua tetradactyla. The sequence goes on along the minus strand of NC_135328.1, from coordinate 18,272,689 downwards.
GTGCCCTTCCAGCTGAGAGAGAAGCCCTGACTGTGTTCGCCATGTGCCTTCTCACTTGAGAGAGAAACCCTGAACTTCACCGGCCTTCCTGAACCAAGGTATCTCTCCCTGGATGCCTTTGATTGGACATTTTCTTGGCCTTAGAACTGTAAAACTAGCAGCTTATTAAATTCCCCTTTTTAAAAGCCATTCTGTTTCTGGTATATTGCATTCCGGCAGCTAGCAAACTAGAACAGACTGTGTCATAGTTTCTTAGGACTACCGTAACAAAGTAACTAGGAGACTTCAAATTGGAATGTGTTTCGATTTCTCCACATCCTTTCCATCATTTGTAGCTTCCTATTTGTTTAATAGCAGCCATTTTTATAGGTGTGAGATGATACCTCATTGTAGTTTTGGTTTGCACTTCCCTTATAGCTAATGAGCGTCTCTTAACATGTTTTTTAGCCATTTGTATTTGCTCTTCAGAAAAATGTCTATTCATATTTTTTGCCCATTTTATAATTGGGTTATTTATTCTCTTATTGTTGAATTGTATGCACACACACATATATGTATATATATATAGAAAGAGAGAGAGAGAGAATCTGGTTTCTCTAGTGTGTGCATGTATATATATGTATATACATATATATACTAGATATATATGATATATATGTTGTATATACATATATATACTAGATATCAAACCCTTATCTGATATGTGGTTCCAAATATTTTCTCCATTGAGTTGGCTCCCTCTTCACCTTTATGACAAAGTCCTTTGAGGCACAGAAGCATTTGATTTTGAGGAGTTCCCATTTATCTATTTTTCCCTTTATTGCTTGTGCTTTGGGTATAAAGTTTAAGAAGCTACCTCCTAAGACTAGGCCTTAAAGGTGTTTCCCTATATTTTCTTCTAGGAGTTTTATGATACCGGCTCTTATATTTAGGTATTTGATCCACTTTGATTTAACTTTTGTGTAGGGTATAAGGAAGGGATCCTCTTTCATCCTTTTGACTATTGATATCCAGTTCTCTCAGGCCTATTTATTGAAAAGACTATTCTGTCCCAATTCAGTAGATTTGGGGACCATGCTGAAGATCAATTGATCACAGACTCAGTGGTCTATTTCTACACTCCCAATTTGATTCCTTTGATCAATATATATTTATCTTTCCACCAGTACCATGCTGTTGTGGCCACTATGGCTTTATTAAAATCAGGAAGTGTTAATCCACTTTGTTCTTCTTTTTGCAAATATTGTTGGCTATTCAAGGTCTCTTTCCAAATCCAAATAAATTTGATTATTAGCTTATCCAAGTCTTCAAAGTAGGTTGTTGGAATATTGATTGTTATTGCATTGGATCTGTAGATCAATTTGAGTAGAACTGACATCTTAACAACATTTAACCTTCCTATCCATGAGCACAGAATGTCTTTCTACCTATTTAGATCTTCCTTGACTACTTTTAGCAATGTTTTCTAGTTTTCTGTGTACAGGTCCTTTACATCCTTGGTTAAGTTTATTCCTAAATACTTGATTCTTTCAGTAGCGAATATGAGGAATGGAATTTTTTTCATAATTGTCTCTTCAGTTAGGTCATTACTTGTATATTGAAACATTACTGATTTTTGCACATTAATCTTGTATTCTGCCATTTTGCTGAATTTATTAGCTCAAGTAGCTTTGTCATAGATTTCTCAGGATTTTCTAAGTATAGAATCATGTCATATGCAATTAATGAATGTTTTGCTACTTCCTTTCCAATTGGGTGCCTTTCCTTTTTTGTTTTTTGTTTTGTTTTTTTTTTTTTGGCTTTTTTTTTTTTTTTTTTGGCTGATTGCTCTAGCTAGAACTTCTAGCAAAATATTAAATAATAGTGGTGACAGTGGGTCACCTGCTCCCTGATCTTAGGAGGAATGCTTTCAGTCTCTCACCATTAAGTATGATGCTGGCTATGGGTTTTTCATATATGCCCTTTATCATGTTGAATAAGTTTCCTACGAGTCCTACCTTTCAAAGGGCTTTTTATCAGAAAAGGATGCTGAATTTTGCTGAATCCCTTTTCAGTACCAATCAAGATGATGATGTGATATTTTTCCAATTCAATTAGCAAAACTTTCATTAATTGCATATGACATGATGCTACACTTGGAAAATCCTGAGAAATCTACAACAAAGTTACTTGAGCTAATAAACAAATTCAGCAAGGTAGCAGGATACAAGATTAATGTGCAAAAATCAGTAATGTTTCAATCAGTTATATTACATTCTTGTGTTGACCCACCCTCACATTCCTGGATTAAGCCCCATTTGGTCATGGTATATAATTCTTTTAAGTGTCATTGGATTTTATTTGTGAGTATTTTCTTGATCATTTTTGCATCTATAGTTATTAAGGAGATTGGCCTGTAGTTTTCATTTCTTGTACCATCTTTATCTGGTTAGAGTGGTGTTCACTTCATAAATCAGTTAGGTAGTGTTCCTTTCTCCTCAATTTTCTGGAATAGTTTGAGTAGGATTGTTGTTAGTTCTTTTGGGAATATTTGCCTGAACTCCCCCATGAAAACATCTGGCTCTGGGCTTTTCTTTGTCAAAAGATTTTTGATGATGACTGAATCTCTTTACTTGTGACTGGTTTGTTGAGATATTCTATGTCTTCTCAAGTCAGTGTAGGTTGTTCATATGTTCAAAGGAATTTGTTCATTTCATCTAAGTTGTCTAGATTTTTTTTATTTCTTCAGAGTCCATGGTAACAACCCCCCCTTTCATATATGATTTTGTTAGTTTGCATACTCTCTCTTTTTTGATTTGTCAGCTTAGCCAGGAGTCCATCAATTTTATTGATTTTCTCAGAAAACTAATTTTTTGTTTAATTGATTCTATTTTTTTAATCCTCCAACTCATTTATTTCTGGGTAATATTTGTTATTAGTTTTCTTGTATTTTCTCTGGTGTCAATTTGCTGTGCTTTCTCTAGTTCCTCCAGGTAAGCAGTTACATTCTAAATTTTTGCCCTTACTTCTTTTTTAATATAGGCATTTAAGGCAATAAATATTCCTTTCAGCACTCCTTTGCTGCATCCCAAAAGCTTTGATATGTTGTATTCTCATTTTTCTTCATCTCCAGATATTTACCAGTTTTTCTTGCCATTTCTTCTTTGACCTACTGATTGGTTGAGAGTGTGTTATTTAGTCTCCATATATTTATGAAAGTCTGGTTCTTTGGTAGTTACTGATTTCCAGCTTCATTCCATTATGGTCAGAGAAAGTGCTTTAAATAACTTCAAAGTTTTTAAATTTATAAATAACTGTTTTGTGCCCCAGCATATGATCTATCCTGGAGAATGTTCCATGAGCACTAGAGAAAAATGTATATCCTGGTGTTTGGGGGTGTAACTATCTATATATGTCTGTTGGGTCTGGTTCTCTATTTCCTTGTTGATCCTCTCTGTCTGGTTGTTCTTTCTCTAGAGGAAAGTAGTGTATTGAAGTCTCCCACTATTACTGTTGAAATGTCTATTGCTCCCTTCAATTTTGCCAGTGTTTGCCTCATATACTTTGGAGCTCCTTGATTGGAAGCATAAACATTTATGATCATTATTTCTTATCGGTGAAGTGTTATTCCTTGTCTCTCATAACATCTTTACATTTAAAGTCTATTTTGTCTGATATTACTTTTGCTTTCTTTTGGTTACAGCTTGCATGGAACATCTTTTCTATCTTTTCACTTTCAATCTATTTGTATCCTTGGGTCAATGATGAGTCTTTTCTAAGCAGCATATAGATGGATCATATTTTTTAATTCATTCTGCCAATCTGTGTCTTTTAATTTGTGAGTTTAATCCACTAACGTTCAAAATTATTACTGTAAAAGCAGTTCGTGAATCTACCATCTTTCTTTTAGTTTTTATTTGTCAGATCTATATATTTTCCCTCTCTCTCTTTTTGTCCTTTGAGTTACACTTACTAATACTCTTCAATTCTGTGCCCACCTCCATATCTCCTTCTCTTGCTTTTTTTTTTCAGTTGACAGGACTCCTTTTAATTTTTCTTGTAGGACAGATGTCTTGTAAACAAATTCTCTTTAGCATTTGTCTGGGAAAATTTTAATCTCTCCTTCACTTTTGAAGTACAACTTTACTGGATAAAGAATTCTTATCTGGAAGTGTTTCTCTTTCAGAATCTTAAATATGTCATACCACTGTCTTCTTGACACCATGGTGCCTGTTGAGTAGTCCAAACGTCATCTTATGTTGCTTCCCTTGTATTTGGTGAATCACTTTTCTTTTGCTGTTTTTGGGTATTTTTGCTTCCCTTCAGCATCTGATAGTCATTAGTATGTATCTTGGAGTGGGTTTATTTGAGTTTATTCTATTTGGGATTCATTGGGATTCTTTGATTTGCATATTTGTGTATTTAATAAGGGTTGGGAAACATTCCCCCATTATCTCCTCAACTAATCTTCCTAGCCCTTCACTCTTCTCTTCTTTTCCTGAAAACCAATGATTCTTACATTTGTCACTTCGTGTTGTCCATCATTTCCCTGTGATTCAGTTCTAATTTTCCCGTATTTTTTGCCATTTGTTCTTTTGTACATTCAAAGTCAGTTGTCCCACTAGTTTGCTTATTTATTCTGCCTCTTCAAAGCTGCTGTTGTGTGTCTCCAGTATATTTTTAATTTGGTCTACAGTATCTTTCATCTTTGTGAGATCTGCTATTTTTCTATTTAGTCTTTCAAATTCTTCTTTATGCTCTTCTTGATATCCTTTATGTCATTAGCCAACCCACTGAATTTATTTAGGAGATTTGTATGACTGTCTTTGATTAGTTGTTCCAAATTCTGTGTCTCCTGTAGTGTTTAAATTTGGTCATTTGGCTGGGTCATATCTGCCTGCATCTTCATGTGCTTTGTGATTTTCTGTTGACTTCAAGGCTTTTGATTATCTTGATATTTTCAAAGTTGATTTCCCTTGCTCATCTAAGGTTTTGTATTTGCTTGGGTTTGTGTTGAAGGTCTCCTTTACCTCTTGTTTTGTCAATAATTCTCTGCTAAACCAAGTCCCAGATATAATGCAGAAGATGCAACTGTACTCGAAGATCTGTTGAAAGCTAAGTAGATAGGCATTTTGCCAAACTTCACCTTCCTCATCTCCCCAGAAGATGGTGTTCTTGGGCCACTTCTTACCTTCAGGCCTCCCTCCCCCCAACTGTGGCAGATTGCCAAGCAAGTTAGAGACCTGATGCAGTTCTACTCAAGGCCACTGGTCTTGGTGTATGCTGAAAGCCACCAACCCTGGAACTCGGGGATGGCCAGTGTGCACTTCTGTAGAAAATCCACTTGTGGGCCCAATGGGTCTGGTGGTCACCAAGCTCCTGCTTGGGATGACCTTGGACATAGGAGTACTGAGTATTTCAACTGCTTCTTGCCCTCAGCCAACCCAGAAAATCCTGGTGGTGCAGTAGGCTTAGCTTGCTTCCTTGGCCATGCCTCTCCACCCATGCATGCCTCAGCAACCAGGCCTCTGTGGGGAAAGGGAAGTGATAGTATGACACAATGAGTCTCTTTCACTGGCTAATTGTCAGACTGGCTCCACTCTGCATCTTCCCCTCCTCCCAAAAGGATTGTCTCCCAGTCTCTGACAGAAAACAGATACCCACAGCACCCATTGCAGGGTTCAAGTACAGGCACTTTGCACTGCCTGGAAGGTCTCTGTATGCAGGCCAACCAAGTCTTCTGGCTTCCAGATTCTGTGCAGGAGCTCCTGGCTGTGGGGCTGAGAGAGAGCTTCCTGGACCCACTCCTTCAGAACATGCTCCTTCCTGCATACAACTGCATGAGCCCACCAGGGGCTCATGACCAAGCATTCTCACCCCATTCCCTCCATCCCAATTGATCTGCTTTTACATCCAGGACCTCCCTATATAGTGTAGAATATCTTCTCTTGGGACTCGCATTGTGGAACTGCTGTCATTGTTTTCCATCACTTCTCTAGTTGTTCCATAAACCAGGAGTGAACTCAGTCTCAACCATCTTCCCAATGTCTGTTTCTTTTGTTTTTAATAAACATATGGTCAGTAGTCATATGACCATTATCATAGTGGAGGAGCTGGAAGCCACTGCCAGTTTCTGGTCAAGAGAATAATTGAATAGCACTAAGTGTCTACTATATGCCAGATACTGGGCTATGTTCTTTATAGAGTCCATCTCATCTACAGCTCAAAAAATTAACCCTATGGAATGCATATCATTTTCCTCATTTTACAAATGAAAAGAAAAATACTAAGGTTTAGAGAAGCAAAGAAATTTGCTGAAGGTCCCACAGCTAGGAAGCAATACATCCTAAATATCTTAATCACAGAGCCCATGACAGTTATGGGCTGAATTGTGGACCCCAAAAGACATGTTCAAGTCCTAGCCACTAAAGTGTCCTTATTGGAAATAGGGACTGTGAAGATGGATCTAGTTAAGATGAGGTTAAACTGGATGGGGATTGGTCATAATCCAATTTGACTGGTGCCTGCATTAAAAAAGGAATTTGGATGCAGACACAGAAAGACAGGGGAGAATCCTATGTAACTACAGAGGCAGAAACTGGAATTATGCTGCCACATACCAAATGTTGAGGATTGAATTTTAAACTACACAGAAGACATGTTCTTAATCTTAATCCATATTGCATTCCCATGGGTGTGAGCCCATTTATAAATAGGACCTTTTGAAGATGTTATTATCAGTTAAGGTGTGGTCAGATTGAATCAGGGTGGGTCTATTAATGAAGGCTTTATAAAGACAGGACATTCAAATGCACTCAAAGAAGCTAGAAACCAGAAGTAGAAGTCAGAGAGGATGAGGACAGAGCACGATATAACAGACGGCTGCCATCAGCAGAACATTACCAACCACAGAAGAGAGCACAGCTTTGCTGACATCTTGATTTTGGACTTCTAGTCTCCAAAACCATGAGACAATTAGTGCTTGTTGTTTAAAGTCAAACCCTTGTGTGGTATTTGGTATAGCATCTCTGTCAAACTAAGAAATGCCAAGGATTACTGGCCACTGCCAGATACCAGGAGAATGCCATGTATGCTGGTTTAAATCTGTTATATATCCCAGAAGAGCCTATGTTCTTTTAATCTAATCTTGTTGGGGCAGACCTATTACTGAGTGGAAACTTTTGATTAGGTTGTTTCCATGGAGATGTGACCCAGTCTATTCAGGGAGGGTCTCAATCCTTTAAAGGAGAGACATCTTGGAGAAAACCCAGAGCTGAGAAAAGCAAGAGAGAAAGAAAACACCTCAGGAGAAGCCAGAAAGATCTGCAGAAGCTGAGAGAGCCAGTTTGAAACCAACCCAGGAGAGAAGGGCCAGCAGACATTGCCATGTCCCTTCCCATGTGACAAAGGAACCCTAGCTGCCATCGACATTTTTCAGTGAAGGTATCCTCTTGTTGATGCTTTAGTTTGGACATTTTTATGGACTTAGAACTGTAAATCTGTAATCTAATAAATCCCGTTTGAAAAAACCAACCCATTTCTGGTATATTGCATTCTGGCAGCTTCAGCAAACTGACACAGATTTTCATCAGGTGTTACAATTTGCAAATACCAAAAATGCTGGAATGGCTTTCTAGATGGATAAGGGGAAGATTCTGGGAGAATTGTGAGCAGCATGATCAAAAGGATCTAGATTGGTATGGAGAGACTGTTAGTGGAAATATGGATGCTAAAAGTAGTTCCAATAGGGCCTTAGACAGAAATGATGAATATGTCATTGCAAACTGAAAAAAGGTAACCTTTGATTTAAAGTGGCAGAGAATTTGGCAAATTGATTACTGGTGTTGGATGGAAGGCACAATTTGAAAGTGACAAGCTGGGATGGAAGACCATGGAATAGATTCTTCCTTAGAACCTTCAAAGGGAGCATGGCCTCGACAACACCTTGATTTTGGACTTCTGGCCTCTGGAACTGTGACACAGTAAATTTCTGTTGTTTTAAGCACTGCAGCACCCCCCAACCAGCTCCCCACCCCCAGTTTGTGCTGCTTCACCAGGCCAGCTAACTAATACAAAGCTCCTAGCTATTGCATCTACCAGCCTCACTGCCTACTTGTTAACATGCCAGAAGTGAGTACCATCTCGATGGGAATCCACTCAACCTCTCTTGCTTAGATGGTATTCTCTTCTGGCCTCACCATTCCTGCCATTCCTAATTCAATCTATCAGCACAGTCTCGCTGACACAGGAGGAGTTTACCAATAAGTAAAAAATGGGACTGTAAGCAAAGTCTTAGACCTTCCTCACCTCATATCCTTGCAGGACCTCCCAATATCCTATAAGGACATACATCTTGGAATCATAATCTAGGGCTCTATAATCTGTTTCACCTGCTTGAGGAGATCTAAGTGCTTGATAAATGAGAATTGGCAAGAAAAGGAGTCCCTGGATTAAAAAAATATGATGCAGGGCAATGATGTATTGTGATCTGCTTATATGAGTATTACTGGAACAGTAGTCCATTAACTCCTTGATTTAGGATCATTTGGGATGATTTTTAATTGCAGATCCCTAGGCCTGTCTCCAGAAATTTTGGAGGATAGGTGAGGTTCAAAAATATGCATTTAACAAGCTCCCCACATGTTCTGCATGTACATGCACATCAGAAATCCCTGGCTGCTTTGTGGTTATATATTCTTTAATACTACAAATTTAGTTTTGCAACTGTTTGATAGATTAAGCATCAAGAGAGCAGAGCTAATGTTACCCCAGAACTAGGAGAATACTAGTATTTACTTCAAGTATCATCAGAGTAGATTACAGATGCTATAAATACATTCAAATATTTAACAAATTTTGTGTACTCTATTGTCATAGAGGCCCAGCACACAGAAAAAGGTTTTTTTTTAGATATAAATCCATAAAAGTAGCAAGCAAAATTCAATTCATGCATAATTTTTGGCTTATTGATTTTTAAATGCTTAAGCCCAAGGACTGTAGAGATGCTAATCATATTTTTAAGAACAAAAGATTTTACACTGAATAAACTTGGGACTCTTCTTTGCTTAAATCCTTCTTTTGCGCCTTCATAATACATATTAAAGATTTGAGACGTTCCAGAGTGAAAAAGAAACTTGTTAACTTTATTTAGTATTCAACAAAAAACTTATTTGGGAAGAGGATTGTTTTTTGTCATCATCGTCATGGTTGTCTTCTGTTTTTCACATTTCTTAGCTCTGAATTAATTTACTGAATTAATTGACTCAACCCAGAGATGTTGCACACTGACTATAAGCAAGGCAGAGTGTTAGATCCAGCAATAAAATGGTGAATAAGCTGGAAAGACTATTCAATAACCATGTTCATTATCATTTGAAACTTGTCAAGTTGCAAAGTTTCCTCATAGCCCAAGAGGGCCTGATGCAATGCAACCAGCTCTATTGCCTCAGTTCCACCACTAACCTTACTTTAGTCATAGTTTACAAGAGACTTTGAGAATCTCCAAACAAACTTAGAGCTGCTGTTGAACTTGGCTTGACAAGCAAAGGGACTCTCCAGGTGCCTGACTGCCCAAGTTAGCTCTACGACAAATACTGCGTTATAGGATCTGCCTTGGTGTACTTGAGAGCACATGGCTGCAATGAAACAGGCATCTGACCTAGTTGTTGAATCAAGATTTAGTCTGGAAAAAAATTTAGTCTGCAAATTTATGCAGGGCATAGTTTCTTCATGTCATGGAATATTGCCAATAATGTGAAAGCCTATTGCAAAATATCTACTGACTAATGAAACAGATAATTGGGGCATATATTTGGTAACCCAGGTAGGCAATATATTGTCATTTTTTTGTTGTTGTTGCATTATTTTTTTTCCTCAGTGAGTCCACTGAAGGAGCAGAGCCTTAAATTATCCATTCCTTTGCTTTCAGAATGACTGAAAGAATGTTAAATCATTGGCTAAGATAATAATTTATTTTGGGGGGCAGGGTATATATTTTAGTTATGCTTTAGTTTGCTATAGCTGACAAAATGTCATATACCAGAAATTGGGTTGACTTTTACAATAGAATCTACTAGCCTACAAATTAACAGTTCTGAGGCCATAAAAAATGTCCATATTAAGGCATCAGCAGGACAATACCTTTTCCCCAAAGACCACTTACTTGCCATCCTTAACTCTAATGTCACATGGCCAGGCGCATGGCAATGTCTGTTGGTCTGTCCCTTCTTTCCCAGGTTTCATTTCTTCATTTCTTCTGGTTTCAGTGGCTTTTTTCTGAGCTTCTGTGTGTGCCCCTTTCTCTCATCTTCTTTTTATGCCCTTATAAAGGATTACAGTTAGAGGATTAAGACTCGCTCTGAATGAGGTGGGTCACATCTCAACTTATGCCAAGATCTTTCTCACTAAAAGATCCTACTTAGAATGGGGTCCACACCCACAGGAATGGATTCACTTTATGAACATGATTTTTTCCTGGGTTCAAACCATCACTACTGACCAGGCCAATTACTGGTATTGCAGATTGCAAATTCTATACCAATGATATACACACACACACAGAGGTATATATAGATAAACAAATCTTGAATCATGATGCTTTAGGTGATTATAATTTTGTCTTTGCAGAAAATGCCTTCCCACATAGAGAATCCATAACCTGTAAGAGGCTTTGTGATTGTGAAACACTAGACTTACTCTTCATTCTCTCCTTTGCCAAAGGAAATCATAACAGTAATTTAGGAATCAAAAATGGGGTCAAATGTTGGTGATCCAAAACCCAAGTCATCTACCTGTGCATGTAGCAATCTTCCCACCATGTCACATCTCCTGCCTCACACATTATCACTTAACCATTTACCTAACTCTGTGACTACCAGGAACCCTTGTAAACCTCATCAAAAAGAAATTGAGTTACTTTGGCATCCTGCATTCTTTTCATCATTTGGATCCATCATGCCCATCGGTATTGACAGGTATTGCTGCCAAATCACCTATACACCCAATTGTAGTCATTATCTTTGAATGACTCTTTGTTATTTCTACTTCCTCTGGTCAAATAATGGAGTGCTTTGCCTTGAAATGTGAATGATATTTACAAATCAATCACCTAGCTTAAACCAAATCTTTGTTTCTTTGAGGCAGCAGAATTATTCTCCATCTATTTACTCAATAAATACTAGTAAATGCCTACTCTCTACCAGATATTCTTCTGAGGGCTGAGGATACAGCAGGGGAAAGAAGACAATGTCTGGAATTAAAAGTAATTTTCTGGAGCCACTTTAGGTATGAGTCTGGATATGTACACTAGACGGTATCATACTTATGAAGTTGTTTGATCAGTTTGGGTCATGTAGGCCTGGCAAACCCTCCCAGACTCATCCCACCACCACACCCATTTTGGAGATGTTTATGGAATTCTATTCCTAGCTGAAGGACTTTCAAAGAGAGGGCTGTGTAGAAAATAGGAAGGAAAAACCAAGGCTCTCTCAGGGGTAGATTTTAAATAAAAGGCATTTGGAATGAAGATGGAATTAGGTACCTTAATTCTCTTCTGTAAGGGAATGGCAGATAGGTTTCATGGAATAGCTGAAAATTTTCTGCCATGAGAAGACCATCAAATGCACCACTCCGAAAACAAAAATGTACCACTTAGCACAAAAAAGAACAAGATGTGAGTTGTCTTATGCCTCTGCAACCTGAATTTTGAGAACTACTATTATGGGTTGAATTATATTCCCCCAAAATATATTGTTGAAGTTCTAATCCCACTACCTCAGACTTGACCTTTTTTTGGATACAGAATTGTGATAAATGTATTCAAGTTAAAATGAGATCAGGCTCAAGTAGGTGAGGCCCTAAATCCAATAAATAGGACTGATGTCTATGAGATGAGGAAGAGACACAGGGAGAAGAAGGCCAGATGAAAGCTAGAAGAGAGAAAGAAGTGTTGTATCTGCAAACCGAGGAGCACCAAAGTTTGCCACCAAATGCCAGGAACAAGAAGAGGCGAGGAAGGACTCTCTCCTACATATTTCAGGGGAGGAAGGATTCTCTTCTACATTTTTCAGGGGAGGCTGGCCCTGCTGATACTTGATTTCAGATTTCTAGTCTCTAGAACTAGATTAGGCCACCTAGTTTGACGAGAGGAAGTAGAAATAACAAAGAGTCATTCAAAGATAATGACTACAATTGGGTGTGTGGGTGGTTTGGCAGGAAATTGATAAACCTACCATAAAGCTTACAGAAAAGAAACAACGAGTAGGATACCAGTATTCCTTTATAAAAAGGTTAGCTTTCCAGTGTTTTAGTGGAAAACACTGAAATTTTTCTATTTACTATTTATTTACCTTTTAACATATTGGTTTCTTATTTGTCTGTATTTATCATTTTCCACTGAATGAATCTATATTGAGTGCTCTAAACTGCTCTTAGGGAGTATAGCTAAAACTCCATCTGGAGTATAAATGCAACATGGGTTTTTATATTTGCACACAAATAAACGTTATCCCACTATACAATTCATCCTTAGAGCTTACTTGTGATAGTGCTTTATGAGGTGGCTTTAAACAAGAGGTAGAAGAAACTGGAGCTATTTGTGTTTGTCTCTAGAGAATAAAAGCTTTTTCCTTGCGTTCTCTGATGCATGTAATGTTTGAGATTTACAGAAATAGCATCCTTTTCCCCTGAGAAGAAAAACACCCTCAGGCAGAAAAATTACCCTGCAATATGTAACTAGCAGGTAGTCTATTTCATCAGCTACTCAAATAAAAGATGCAAAAAATTTGAGAAAAACCATTTCAATTATATTGCAAAAGCACACATTTCCCTAACACAGCTGATAGTTCACCAAACGAGCTGCAATTATTGAAGTCTCCTCTTTCTGCTTTGCCCCCTCCTCTCTGTTCACCCCTCCACCCCATGGAAATTCTGTAGTCCCCCAGGAGACTCTGCAATCAAGCCAGCTGTTACCCATTTTGCTCATCAGCTTTTCTGGTTGTTTCCTGGGAATCCCAATGAACACTTGATGTAACCAGGAACATTCTGGTAGATAAATGCAGACTGAAATTCTCCCTTCTTTCCGAGATGAACCTTCTTCCTCACCAAACTCCTGAATTTCCTCCTGACCCCACTTCACCCCTATAGGCTGGCTTTGCCCCAGAGAACATTAGTGTTTTAAGGTCCAATGCAAGGAAGATTCTCCCCTTGCACAGTACTGAATTCTTAGCCACTCCCTTTTTTCAGGTGTCCTCTCCTCCCTTGGCTTTCCCATCACTGTTCACTCCTGGCTCTCTCGATCTTCTTTCTTCTCAGTTTCTCCCGACATCTTTTCCCTGAGAGACTGGTGTTCCTGATGTTTCATCCTCGGTCTGCTGCATGGTGCTGTGTAGCTGGGTTTCCTTAGGCATGTCACCTCCCCTCTCTGGTCCTCAGTTCATACATATTCAGGGTCGGGGGAGAGATATTAGGCTGGATAGTTTTTAAGGTCTAACCTCCAATCCAGTGATAATAATCGGAGGAAAGAAATGATAGTGGAGCTAGACATTTGTGAACCCTGGGTGACAAAAGGATGGGCCTGGGAGGAAAGGACATCCTGAGAGAACCAGATGCCAAGCTCATGGCTCAGGAACAGCCAGGATAAGAAACTCTAGGCCCACTCCACTGGGCCCAGTCTTTGTCCACAAGGAAATGCACTATCTTATAGTTCTGGAGGCCAGAAGACTGAAATCAAGATGTTGGCAGGCAGTGCTCCCTCCAAAGCCCCTAGGGGAGGGTCCTTCTTTGCCTCTTCCAGTTTCCCGTGGCTCTGGGCGTTCCTTGACTTGTGGCATCGCTCTAGTCTCTGCCTCCATCTTCACTGGCCGTCTTTCCTCTGTGTCTGTGTGCCTGTGTCCAGATTTTCCTTTCTTATAGGAACATTTGTCACTGGATTTAGAGCCATACTAAATTTCTGACACTGGTAGAAATCCTTCACCAGAGACAGCTCAAGGCTCCAACTCTGTTGTAGTTTAGTTCGTCTTTTCTGACAAGTGTTGTTGATCTCTTCCCCCACATCTCACCCTGCCTGCCCTAGGGCAGTTCTTTCAGTTTTGGGGTCCTTAATCCTGTCTTGTAGCAGCACACTGCGGAAGACGTTTGCTGGTTCCGACATGTCTGCAAAAGCATTTCCTTTTTACCAATGCGCAATGGGCATGCTCCAGAAGACTCTTCAAAGGACATCATACTTTACATTTTCTCATACTTACTTAGAGCAGTGGTTTGCAACAGGTGGTGATTATGCCCTGCCCAGGGGACACTTTGAAATGTCTGGAGACATTTTTGATTTTCACAGCTGGGGTGAGAGGGAATGCTCCTGGCATCCAGTGGGTACAGGCAAGGATGCTGCCACACCTCCTGCAATGCACAGGACAACCCCTCACCACAAGGAATTATCTGGCACAAAATGTCAAGTGCCTAAGTTTAAAAAGTCTAACTGAGAACAGGCTTTTTTATGGTAAGTCCAATATCTGTCATTTAGGGACTCTCTCTCTCTCTTCCCTTCCTTCCCTTTGGGAGCTTCCATAGCCTGGAAAGAAACCCATGGGACTTCCAGCTGGGGTGGGGAAGCCCCGCCTCTTAGTCTTACTGATGCTGCTGCTTGTGGCCCCATGGTTCCACAGATCCTAAACCAAGGGGTTCCTTCATCTCATTTTTCCACAATACCCTCTGATTCTCATCAGAAAAATCTCAATGTCTAGAATCTAGGACTTCCCAAAAGCTTTTTGCCTTTTTTGGAAGGAACATGAGTCAGGGTCTTAGGCAGGCTGTCCCTTCATTAACATTGTAAGAGAGCAATTGAAGGGCCTTTCAATCTTTGCTGATGAAGCCACAGAAAAAAGACAAAGCACAGGGCCATTTCCCAGTAGATCCCCTGCTATGTTAAATTCCCAATAATTTAATCTGATTCTGGTAATGACTTCTTTTACTTTGCCTGCTTTGCATTGTCTAGAACTCTACTTGTCTTCTTACAACCTGGGAATTCTGGATCCAAAATTCAGCCCCTGGGAATACTGCACACATTTGTACCAGCACTACCAGGGTGAGAACTTTTGGGGAGCTGCTCTGTGGCAGAGAACAGAGCTGAGAGTGGATGCCTCATGGTGCTGACATTCAGCGTGACTCTTCCCATGGCCTGCCATGAACATCCTCACCCTTAGGATTCTCCCTTTTAGCCACTCCATACACATGCACATAGATGTGTGTAGACTCAAGTGTTTATCAGAATATTCATATTGTACCCAAGAAGTTAGGATTTAACAAATGGTTATAATCTATATAAATATCACATTATATAAATATTTCTTTTTTTATTTTCTAATATGTTAAAATAGCCAGAGGGAAATACCTGAAATTTCTGAACTGTAATTCAACTGCCTTGATCTCTGATAATAATTGTACAACCATATAGCCTTTATCTTATGATTGTAAAAACCTGGTGACTAACTCCCACTTAGACCCCCTTATCCTGTTTTTCAACTTGAGAGTCTTATCATCACTAATGACAAGCCCCTAATGGTTATTAGTGTCAGCCCAGAACTAACCCACCCCAATTCCAGAACTATCCTACTAGACAGAGCTAGATCTAACCAAAATTGGCCCACCTAACAAGTGCAGTAGCTTAAACTTCAACCTATAAGTCTCCTATACCTCATTATAATACTAAAAACCATGCCCATCATATTAAAGCCAGTGTTTTCTTACATTCTGTGACTAAGTGTGTAACAATCTTTATAATAATTAGATCATCTATAACCTCCTCATCATCAGAGCCATTGTGTGCATTATCCTACAACTTGCCCATCTTTTGATATTGTAAATCATCAGAGTTACTGCAGTGCGGGGAGACAGATTTTTAGGCTGAAAGGTCATCTGATCTCCTTGATTCATGCCTAGCAATACACTTTTTCTCTCTTTGAAACCCTAGTGTCTTAGGAATTAGTCATTTGAGCACATCGGGCAGAGAAACCACTGCTTTTGGTTGGTATCAATATCATGGAATTGTTATGATCTCTGTATGTGTCCTTTGGTTTTCCAAGGCATTTTGAGCTGTTGGGGGAAGTAACTGTCTTATTTACTTCCTCAAGGTCAGCTAAGGCACAGTGGTTAGCATGTAGGAAGCACTAGAATTACAGAATGGGAAAAGCGTTTGAATAAAGTATTTCCAAATGAAATATTTGTGAGGTTTTATAAAGAAAAGTAGGTTGGGGAAGAGCTAACTGGTATTCACAAGGTGATATTTTATCCAGACAACTTAAAAGATCAACACACACATTTACGAAGCTTTTAGTACAAGGGAATAAAACTCAGAAACAAGTGTGAGTTTTTCCCTTTCTTTCAGTCTTTTGGAAATCGTGGCAGCAAATAACCTCTTCCGTTTTTTATTTCTGTAACACAGTAATAAAATGTCACATGTGGTCCTTTGCACTATTTGTCTCACAAGGTTAGTTGGAAATTTTATCTCCAAGTTAAACAAAAGAGATGTTAAAATGGACTTTCATAGACCTGCTGGCTCCCGCTAATTGCAAGAAGGAAAAGACTGATATCAAAGTGTTCTTTAGAACCATAAGCAGTTAAGTTTACATTTCTATTTTTTCTCATTCCTGAGTCCTTGTTGTCAAACTATTGCACCACCAAAATTAAGTCTCTACGTTAAGTTTGATGTCTTTATAATAGCAAATTATAATCTACATTGGAACTTCCAGTTACCTGAAAAAGTGGCAAAAAATACCAATTCAATTTATTTGTGTTTACTTTAATTTAAAAGATTATGCTGTACTGATCAAAGAGGGAACTCGGGAGAGGATCATGATATAAAAATAAGCACAATCGTTGCCACCGTAGACAACATTTATCTCATCCTACAATTCGATGTGAGAATAAATATAACTTGATTCATTTTTAATAACTTGACCTAATGTCTGTTCTGAATCCCCACTCCATCAGGATAACAGAAACTGAATCTCAGATGTTTTGGGTTCTTTCTTGTCTTAAAGTTAAGTCTAAGTTCTGGGTGATTTAAACAGTCCTGGCATTTTGATGTGAGGGGCAGGACTTCTGTCTGGTCCTCAGTAATATCATATGTCTATGCAGCTCTCCTCTGCAACAGCTATCAATCCTTCCGTTTTTGAATCTACATAGGTCACCAACTGAAAGAAATGTCACTGGCTCCTCTCCGCCAGCCTCTTCAGGCCTACTGGCTCTCCCTATTTCCTTTCATTTTATAATATATTTTTTTCTGATCCTTCTATGTCATACAGGGACACCAAAAGCTCTGCCAGATTTGCTGAGACACATTCTGTCCAAAGTTTACAGATCTGTGTCCTCTGTGGACCCCAGGCTCCTCTCAGAAAGCAAGATACAGGTTTTATCTCCCTGGGACAACCCACCCCCTTCCTACAATTAGGAATGGAAAATAAACCCAAACATTTTGGCCATGCCCCCAATCCTCTCCACTTAACCTAAGGACTTGGGCTTTTGGATACAAAGCCAGGAAGACTCTTTGTTTTTCTCTGAACTTTCCTTGGTCTTTCCCCCTTTCCTTGACTTAACTTTGTGCTCAAGCTAGCTTCCCTATGCTAACAAAAATGGTTCACGACACACTCCAAAGGAAGAAAATGAGCATTTATTCCAGAATTACTAGCAGGAGTATTGCGATTCACACTGAACAGTCATCCTAGAATGACATGGCCAAGGAAATGGAATCCACTGATAGGCTTAACCTCAGGAAACAGCCTTGGCAGCAGGATGCAAAAAAGTCAATCTCTTTGCAAACCCCCAGTGTCTCTATTCTCATTTTCCCTCCTTTTAAGGAAAGGTTTTCTAGCCTTGGTTGAGGGGATGAAGGAAGGGAAAATACATCAAATTCTCAAATAGTTTACTATTGCCTAGAATTTATTCCAGATTCCTAAAAATTTAGGTTATCATAAATGAAAGCCAGAAAATTCTCTTTGTTTCTGTTTTATCTCAGCATAAATCTCCTCTGTGGCAAAGGTCACTCAATCCTTAATTTTTCTTTTTCTTTCTGTCAAAGGAGTTAGAGAGTGTTTGCAATTATTTAAGGCAAACACTTACATTTGTCTGCGGAGAGAAGACACCCTACACACATAATATTTATTTCAGTGATCTTTATTATTTTCATCCTGATGTGGTTTTTTTGTGGTTGCCTCAGTATCAGAAATAAATTCTAAGGACTACAATGCTGATATTGTTGAACAAATAAATAAAGACATTTCTAATTCTCATGCTACAGATACAAGGGCTTGAGCATGTGCAAAATCCTAATATTCTCTCCAAGGAGTCCTTGTTGAGTCCCTCTAGTTATAAGGTTGTATTCCTATTAGCAGATACTCTTGAGTCCAGGCATTCTAGTTGTCATCAGTAGTTTCCGGTGTGATCGCTGAACCTAACAATCTTTGCTGGGAATCCTCCTTTTGTTCTTATAGTTTAAAAGGAAAACCAACAACAACAACAAAATATGGCTGAGAATAAATAAATCCAGCTTTTATAATCCCAAACCAGGAGAACCGGAACTACATGTAGTTGCATATATTGAGATATTTTGGCTATTGCTTTTCTGAACACATTGCATTAATAGATCTTTCTGTAAATATCAAACAAATCTATACACAGACAGACAAGCAAGCAAAGCTGTCTACCTTCTAGAATATCTCTCTTTTTTTCCCTCTCCAAACTTGGAAGACTGGCTTGAGGAACTGTAGACATCATAATTTCCATATGACATTTTGCATATACTCAATAGATGATAACTTTCCTTAACTTTCCTTATTAGTATTATTATGTGAAGAAAGCTACATATTCTTCCTAAACTCCCAGCCTGGACCTTTAAATGTGTTTCTCAGTACCGCTCAGTGGGTGGTAGTGAGGGTTTATAATAGTGTCCCTAATTGAAATTGGATACATGGGGCTTTTCATTGAAGCTGCAAGTAGGGGATCTGTGTTTGTTAGATTCTTTTGAACACTGTTCCATGTTGTTAAAGTTGTATTGTGTATACATAAATTGTGCATTGTGCTGATGTCAAGATTGGCTGAAATGCTGAAATACTAGGGCCCCCTACTAAAAACATGCACAAGTCAAGGGGGAAACTATAATACCAGCCATGAATGAAGCTTTTCATAACTGTGGCCCTTGTGCACCACTGAAGATGCTGAACCTAGCTAGGAATTGCCAAACCCTAAGCAGACAGTTTGGGTTCCAGGTGGATAACTGCAAATCATCTGGTAGATCATCCATGAGAGTAACAATTCCTGACATTGGACTCAAGTCATCTTCTATACCTATAGCCCTTTTATCCAGGCATCTTCCTTTAAGAAATAGTTTGCCAAAACAGGGACTGGCACAGGATGGTTGCTTATTATATATATGTCGATGAATGAATGAGCCGCCCTCAGATTTTCATGTGTTCTGGTACTCCTCCAATCACCTTTAGCCCAAATAATGGCCTTTGACATTAGAGATTTTCAGATAGATGTGGAAGGTTCCTGAAATGAAACCAGATTCCCACTGGGTCACATGTAAAAAGAACTATCATTTCTCCCATCACACATTTACCCCCAGGAGAGGTATGAATATAAATATACTCTGCCAAGACTGAGTCATGCCCATTTATCAATTTAGAATAGCAAGAGTATTTCTTTGAGGACAGGTAACTAAAAGAACAGGAGTTGAGAGGGGAGGGGAGAGTTGGTTGTAAAATTCAACATGCATTTCTCTCCGAATATTTCATGGGATTTTTCTACCTGAGACAGTGAAATGCAAGACAACAAATGGTAAGCATAAGCAAGACCTTCCTCATCCATCAGTTTGCTGTTGTAAGGCCCTGGAATGGAAAGACAAGTTCTATTGCCATCAGCTTCCCAGGATGCACTAAGGCTGCCCCAACTCTGACAATATCTGCACTCTCTGGTGTCTCCCCTGAGACCTGCACCCCATCCCTGCAGCCCCCATGGACACATTGATGCTACGGTTGAGACTATGAGCACAATAGTAAGTAGGCTATCAATGTAAAACATCTTCCAAGGAGTGGATTAAACCAACTCCGTATTTCACAAATGTGTCTTTCTAACAGGCTTCAGTAGTTTCAAGTTCATCAAAACAGACAAAATAGTTTTTAAAATAAATAAATACGGAAAGGAAGAAGGAAGGAGGGTGGGAAGAACTTAATTTAATTTTTTTTCCATTTTAAAAACAACATAGGTAGAAACATTTTCCAGTGTCTTATATAACCAACCCTTGATTTCTACAGCTATCATCATTTCTTAAAAACTAATCGATCCCTCAAATTAAATAATTTTAAATCCATAAACAGAATAAAAACCTCAAAATGACTGGGTTTTTAAAATATAATTTCATTTTTCAACTTCTCTCCTGTATGTCTCCCAAAGTTTCTCTTCCTTGATAACAAGGTGGGTAGAATTGTGTGCCCAAAAAAGATATGTTGAAATCCTGACCCTCGTTATCTGTGAATATGACCTTATTTGAAAATATGGTATTTGCAGATGTCATCAAGTTAAGATGAGGTCATCCTAGACTAGTGTGGGCCCTAAATTCAACGAGGGAGATATAGATACAGAGACAGAGGAGACACACACAGGGAAGAGGCCATCTGAAGATGGAGGTAGAGACTGAAATGATGCACCTACAAGCCAAGGGATGGCAATGGTTGCCAACAGCCATTAGAATCCATGAGGGGCAAGGAGGGATTCTCTATGGGTTTAGAGGGAGCATGGCCCTGGCGACACCTTGATTTTGTAATTTTAGCTTCCAGATCTGTGAAAGAATAAATTGTTGTTTTAAACCACCCTGGTATACTGCTATGGCAGCCCTAGGAAACTAATACACAATCATTACCTTGCTGAGCCGTAGTCTTGTGCAGCTTCAGCTCATTTAGGCAATGGTGAGAAACCCAGGGCACAATTTCTTTAAGAGATTTCAAAAAGGTCAGGAGACCAATTTGCAAAGTCTTTCCTTATTTTCTTTACACAGTAGTATTGTTGTAAAATAATTGCATTTATATTACAAAAAAGAAAAGTAAGTTTTTCCATCCCTTCTTTACCTAATGCAAATTTTGTTTGGTTTCACATGGCTTTGATTGAAAAGTCAGTGACTCCCTGGGATTAACTGATATTGTCTGTGGAATTTTTAATTATTTTTGGAAGGTAGTAAAGACAATTGGGCTCAGGATTTGGCTGGTAAAATGGCAGCCAATTTGGTTTTTAATTGTGGTTATTTTTGTTGAAATCTGTACTTCCTATATAATTAATACAGATTAAATTTTAACTCAAAGGGCCCTTTTTTCTCCCACATACAATGTCTGTCATATTAGTACATGTAACTCTCTAAATTTGTTTTATCCTATCTAACAAATATATCCATTAGATGAAGAATGCATAGCAGCTCACGCCTATGTTACTGACAGGTGCAAGTGGACTTACATAAATTTGTGGACTTTCAAGACAAATGTCACCATCCATATGGACTGTTCATAACAACCACAATTTGTCACACATCAAAAAGGCTTACTATGTGGTGCCTGGACCAAATGGGGCTGCAAGAAGAATAGAACAGCCTATATACAATCACACTGTTGTCTTTTCAAACATGCCCATATTCATTTATCCTGTTTCTGCCTTCCTGCATCTTTTATTTCAATTTTACCACTATTTTGTTATTTATGTGCAGTCAAGCCTCTTCAGGGCCTTGAAAAACACCAAACAAACAAATCTCCCACTGTCTATGTTTCTTATGACTCAAAAGACATGTTTAAAGACCAAAGTTTTGATGGTAATATTTCCATCAGCCTCATTGGGAGCTACCCCGCTTAAGGTTGAGATGCTCCATTATACACCTTTAGCTCATGT
Organism: Tamandua tetradactyla; assembly: GCF_023851605.1. NCBI lineage: Eukaryota > Metazoa > Chordata > Mammalia > Pilosa > Myrmecophagidae > Tamandua > Tamandua tetradactyla. Next base: position 18,250,795 of record NC_135328.1, on the reverse strand, counting down.
CACCCTCAGAAGGATGATGCTGACTTCACGTGTGGGCTGTTAATGCCTGGTTCATTCCTACCACTGAGGATTGTGCTTGTTCAGTGACTGCTGGGTCAGTTTGCAGAGCCTTTTGGAACTCCTCTAGTCATATAAACCCAAAGGGGCCTTATTTGAAGCTTGTCTTAATTTGCCAGTACTACCATAACAAAGCACCATGTTCTGGTTGGCTTAAACACCAGGAATGTATTGACTCATGGTCTTGAAGACTAGAAGTCAAAAACCAAGGTGTCAGTAGGGCCATGCTCTCTCTGAAGTCTATAGCATTCTGGGGTTGTTTGCTGGTGTTCCGTAAGTCCATCTCTCCCTCTGCCACACGGCCATCTGTCTCCTTCTGTCTTCTCCTACTCTGTTCAAATTTCCTCTGCTTATAAACACTCATATTGGATGGTAGATAAGGTCCACCTTGATTCAATTTAGCCTCACCTTAACTTCTAAACTCCTCAAAGATCCTATTAACAAATGCGTTCATGACCACAGGACCAGGAGTGAAGACTTGAAAATGTCTTTGTGGGAGACATGACTCTATCCATCGCAAAACTATTCCTCAGACTGATGACCAACATTTCTTTCCTGTCCTCTTGGGTTAGCCCCATTTGAGCTCATCCAAAACAAGCTGGCGTATCATCTTGTTGTAATCTATTCTCTAGACATAGTCGACTCAGTTGTATTGACTCAGTATCTGCAATCCCAATAGACAATCCCAGGCTTATACTTTAATTTAGGCTTTATGTTTAGGGGGATGACATGGCTCAAAAACTCCCAATGTGGAATATTAGACTTGATCCAGGTTTCACAAACACCTAGGAGAAAAGATCGCCTTTGAAATCAGTTTGGCAGACTTGTGTTCAGGGTTGTTTAATGCCACATCTATAATCTCTTGGAGCACATTCTGCAATCTCTATTCATTCCCCAAATTCTTTGGTCTTCAGCATGTTGCTGACAAGAGTGTGACTTATGTAGTAGAATTCACAGGTAGCTTTCAGCTGTTTCATCCAAGCTACAGAAGGCTGGGACACAGCCTAGTTTTTTGTTTCTTGCATGTTGCCCCCCCACACCTCAAAGCTCATTCATGTTCCTAACACTACCAATTTTCAAAACAATAATCCCTTTATTTTTTATATTATCAGTACTGGCAGTATTAATAACATTAATAGCAATTAACAGAATATTCATGAATTGTATTTTTTTTAATTACCACTTTTCTTTTCTTTCATATAAGGCTTCCAGAATTTGTTGACTATGCTCTTAAGGGAGCCACACACAGCTATCTGTGACAAACATAATCAGGAAGGATAAGCAACTGAATCAAGCTCTGTTCCTAAGGCCAACTGCAAAGTGTACACATTAATAATATTTTATTTAGAGCATTCTATAAAATTCAAATTAAGTAACAAACATTTGCTTTGGACAGAGTAGAAAATCTAAGTTTGAATTTAGAGAGATGAAAATTCTCTATAGTCACAACATGCCTGACACCATAGTGGATATTCAGAAATCAAAATATGAAGTTTCCAGAATAGATGCTTGTCCAGACTGTGGCTGGAGTAATCAGATGAAAACACTGCCAAAGCAAATACCCAACTGAGAGTTGATATAGACAAAGAACATAGAAAATTGCAACTGGGAATGACAGCCATGCTGGACAAGCAAAGCTGTCCAGTGTAGCAGTTAAGAAATGCAGATATATATATATATATCCCTACAACTTACATATACTACATTCTTAGTACCTGAATACAGAATCTGAAATGTGGTAAGTGTAAGCCATGGCTGTTAATAACATTTGTATTATTGGCAATCCTAAAGGCCCCACCCACACTGGGTCAGTAAATACCAAGCCAGCCTTGCACTATGCTGCAGGAGATTATCTGTGACCCTATGCAGGAGCATGTCTGGGGCATTTTGGAAAAACCGCCCCAAGCATTTTCAAAAATAGGCTAATTCACAAATATGCATCTGCTAATAAGATTGTGAGTGTGTGTACATGTGTACACATGTCTATTTTGAAATGTAGTAAATGTCAGCCAGAGCTGTTATTATTTTTATTTTTCTATTATGTGTCTTGAGTGGGCAGTTTCCCATGAGTGTCAGGAAGGGACGGTGGATCTGGAGTGGTCAGGCCAGTGGTGGTCAAGGGAGTGTGACCTGGTAGTCAGCCGATCGGATCTGGTCAGTGTCTCTGCTGCGCTTGAATACTTTCCTCCAGAGCCTTCTCATCAGCTAGGATGAAACCTTGTTGTGCGGGTCCAATGGGCCCTTGAGGGCAGCCTCCCTGCAATGAGGGCAGGCAGTTACTGCTGGCTACTAACTCCAGACTTCCCCTCTCCTGCCTCCAGGCCGTTTGACCCAGACTCCTGCAAGGGGAAGAGGAGGGAGGGTCCACACTTGTTTCCCAGGTTACCACAGGGAATTAGTCCCTACAGAAGCCCACAATCTGGGTCTCAGTTCCCCAGGATACAGGATTCTTCCCTTTCTCGGAATATTAATTGGTTGAAGTAATCACACCAAAAATCATGTTCAGCTGACCCCTTGGAAAACAGACAAAACACCAACCAGCAGCACTTGTTAGAAATACAGTGAAAGTCATCCTCAACACTACCTTGGGGGAATATACTGAAAACAAAGCCTTAGCTGTGCATTGGAGAAACATCACTAAAACTTTTTGATCAAGAGATATCTTATTCTGTGGGCATGTCAAGGACTGAGCCATTAGAAAGTTTCTTAAAACAACAACATATCTTGTTTGCTTGACTCTGGAAGGTTGAAGACTTGTCTAAGTTACCTGGCATAGATATTGAATAAGTAAAGGGTCACAGAAAATCACTTATCAGAGGAAGAAATCAATTTTAAAAATTTACCACTGTATATCTGCTCTGTGTCTAGTACTCTGCTAAGTACAACGGGATCCACAAAAATAATATGACATTGTTTCTGTATCTAAGAATTTCTGTGGTTTTTTTTTTTTTTTTTTTTAAAGGAAAGACAGAGAGAAGGAAGGAAGGATAGAAGGAAGGAAGGAAGGAAGAAAGGGAAACATCTTTAAACATTTTCTTGTTTTATTGTATTCTGTTTCTCCGTATTTGTTACATGGGCTGGGGCCGGGAATCGAACCGAGGTCCTCCGGCATAGCAGGCAAGCACTTTGCCCGCTGAGCCACCGCGGCCCGCCTCTGTGGTTTTTTTTTTTAAGGTGCAATATTTTTGGAATACAAATGGCAAAAATATGAAGTAGTATAAATGCCCTGGGTTTTTGGAAAGGAGAGAGCTGAATGATGGCTGAAATGAATTAGAGCTCCGTGACAGTGGGGGTCATTGAATGAGAAAGCCAACATTATATGAAAGCCATATATATATATATTTTAAATCCATGCATACTTTATTCTAAAGGATATGGGGAACAAGAGAATGATAATTATGGTAATGAATTGTTTATGTACATTTGAAAGTGATATTGAATTAGGTAGCTTAGATATATTTGAAAAATACGATATTCAACTTAAAGGCTATTGGAGTAGCATTTACTAAAGACAAATCAAGTTTTGGGAACACATATTTTTAGACCAGAAAACTGATAAACCTAAACTTTGACAGTCAAATTAGAAATGGGAAATTCAGGTGAATGTTAGATCTAGTAGATTTCAATTCTTTTCAATTCATTTCATTCAACAAGTATTTACTGAATATCTATTAAGTGCTTTGTGGTTTGAAAAGAATTATTGAATTTACTACTGAGATTTGAAGTTGAAAACTTCATAAGATGGATAAACAAACTTTGGTATATACATACAATGGACTATAACACAGCTGTAAGACAGCACAAAGTAATGACACGTGTAAAAACATGGGTCAACCTTGAGGACATCATGTTGTGAAATTAGTCAGAAACCAAGGACAAATACTGTATGGCCTCACTATATGAACTAACTATAATGAGTTATAGTGAGAAATGAGAAAACTCTGAGTTAAAGTTAAGAACACAGGTTATCAGGAGACAGAAAGAGGGCAGAGGGCGGGTCACGGTGGCTTAGTAGGCAGAGTCTCGCCTGCCATGCTGGGGACCCGGGTTTGATTCCCGGTGCCTGCCCATGTGAAAAAAAAAAAAAAAAAAGAGGATAGAGATTGGGCATTTGATGCTGAAGGAGTACAGAATATTCAACAGGATTGACTGTAAAGATACAAAAAGGATTAGCACAAAACTATCTGATGATAGCACAATAGTGTAAGTATAATGAACAAAGCTGAGTGTGAATATGGTTGACAGTGGAAGACTAGGTGCATGTATGTCAACAGAAGGAAAAACAGATGCTAAAAACTGGGAATGTGTAACTTAGCGAAACCTAGCATGGACAATGATAGTGATTAAATGTACAAATACAAGATAGTTTTTACATGAGGGAGAACAAATGAATGTCAACATTGCAAGGTGCTGAAAATGGGAGGGTATGTGGAAAAAATACAATCAATGCAAACTAGGGTCTATAGTTAACAGCAACATTGTAATAGGCTTCCATTAATTGTAACAAAAGCAATATACCAAAGCTAACTGTCAAAAAGTGGGGGAATATAAGAAAGGGGTATGGGGTTTTTGTTGTTGATTATCATTTTTTTATTCTTTATGTTTTATTATTTTCTTTCTATTGGTAATTTTTTATTATTTTTTATTTCTTCTTTACTTGTGGACGAAATGGAAATGTGCTCATATAGATTGTGATGGTGAACGCATAACTATGTGATTATACCAGGAGTCATTGACTGTTTACTTAGGATGGATTTTATGGTGTGTAAATAAAACTAAATATAAACAGAAAGATACAAGTGCTAGAGAAGATGTGGAAAGAGAGATATAGCTATTCACTGTTTGTAGAAGTGGAATGGTGCAGCCCCTCTAGAGGGCAGTGTAGTGGCTTCACAGGAGGTTAAGTATAGGGTTGCATATGATTCTGCAACTCTGTAATTAGGTACATAATTGCATGAACTGAAAGCAGAGACATAAATGGACATTTGTACACTGTGGTTTATGTGGCATTATCCACAATTTGGAATGGATGGAAGTGGCCAAAGCATACATTAACAGATGAACAGAAGGGTGAACTGTTGTGCACATACAATGGAATATTGAGCAGCTAAAAGAAGGAATGAAATTGTGAGGTGTGCAACTAAGTGAATGGACCTTGAAGACATGATGTTGAATGAATAAGCAGAAATGAAATGTTGTAAGGCCTCACTAATATAAACTGTTATGAGCAAACACTGAAAGTTGAATTCTAGTCTGTAGGTTACCAGGAGATAGAACAGGGGCAGAGATTGGGCAATCAATGGTTAAGAAGTACGGAATGTTCAATAAAACTATTGTAAAAGGTTCCTAGATTGTAAGCTCCTACAGCAGTCACATCTATCCCTGAGTTTTAACATTTATTTCTAAATTTTGAGATGCTGAGCTCTTTTGTGTATAATCTGCTAGTTCCTTGGAACTTTGGGTGTCTTTGTGACACCTGAGATTCAGAGTTAGAGTTCTGCAACTCTGAAAGTTAGCATTACTCCATACAGCAACCATTAAAGAAGCTGAAAGAGAGATAAGATTTCAATTAGAGATATGAATGAAACAGACTTGATTAGGACTAAAGTAAATCAGAATAGACGGTGATGGATGATATTCACTATAGTTTCAAATTTCAACTTCCATGTGAGACCAAAGAAAGAGATATTTATTTGGTACAAAATTTATATTTTTCTATAGCACATTATCTAATTTAAGCTGTATGGTCAGGTTATTTAAAGAACATAATTACATGGAAACTAGAATAGGGAGTAAGATCTCGTTATTCTGTACATGTTAATGTAATACCTGGATACATTCTAGAGTATCTTAGGCAGAAAATAAAAAAGTATTTGCAAAGACCCTTTGAGGGACTTGGGGAAAAAATGTAGAAATATTAAACTTCCCCACCTCAGGAATTCCTGATATTCTCACAAGCATTAGTGACTCCCAACTTAATAAGTCAAGCCCTTTATCTTGGGTCTTGCCCTTTGATACTTATTCCTGCAAAGGAAAATCTAAGCCTACATATAATTATGCCTGAGTCACCCCCAGAGAACCTCTTTCATTGCTCAGATGTGATCTCTCTCTCAACCAACTCTGCAAATAAATTCACTATCCTTCCCATGGGACATGACTCCCATTGATGAGCCTGGCCCTGACATCATGGGATTGAGAAAGCCTTCTTGACCAAAAAGGGGAAAAGAAAAGAAACAAAAAAAGATTCAGTGGCTGAGAGATTTCAAAAAAAGTTGAGAGATCTTTCTGGGGTTATTCTAATGCATTATACGGATATCCCTTTTCAGTTTTTAGTGTATTAGAATAGCTCAAAGGAAATACCTGAAACTGTTGAACTGTGAAATCCAGTGGCCTTGATTCTTAAAGATGATTATATAACTATACAGCTTTTGTGGTGTGACTATGATTGTGAAAACCTTATGACAGACACTCCCTTTATCCAGTATATGGACAGATGAGTAAGAAAATAAAGACTATAAATAAATAAATAACAGAGGGGTTGAGATATGGGATATTTGGGGTATTTTTATTTTTTTCTTCGAGTAATGAAAATGTTCTAAAATTGATAGTGGTGATGAATGAATAACCATGTGATGATACTCTGAGCCACTAATTGCATATTTTGGAAGGATTATTTGGTGTGTGAATGTATGTATCTCAATAAAATTGCATTAAAAAAAAGCTTCATGAGGGGTGGGGAATCTGCTTTATATGTGGCAATCACACTTTTTTGAAAACTCAGAATGCCCTAGTACGTAAAAAAGTCAACTCACATGGTCATCGTGACAACAGCTCTTATGAAAGCATCACTGTCTAGACATCTAGTGATGCTCACTTCATGTTACCACTGGTGGGCTCCATGTTGCCCATTACAATGCCCTTTATTACTCCTTTTAAAATATGTTTTGCAAAGACTCCTACTAAATAGGTCAAAATCTTACTTTAAAAAGTCTCAAGTGTTGTTCCATCGGGGCTGCTGTAGCTCATATTCTAAGCACCAACCTTAAAATCCAAATCATAAACTCATGGAATCATAATTCTCTCCTGAGAGTATAACCATTTTATGGGGGGCAAGATACTGAAACATATGCAGGAAATTTATTTACTATTAAGGTTCAGTGTCCCACACTCCACTAAAATGGAAGCACCAAAGTGTTTTAAAGATTCATAAGTAAAAGGAGAAAGCAAAAAAAAAAAAAAAAAAAGCTTATCCCACCTCCCTTTTTATCTAGAAACATTGACCCTTCCATTCAAAACCAGATAACAGCACATGTGATCCCCCTGCCCAAAGCCTTGTTCAAAGTGTGGTCCAAGCACAAGCAGCATCACCTGGGAGCTAATTAGAAATGCAGAATCATAGGCCTTGTCCCAGGCCCACTGAATCAGAATCCGTGGAATTTGCTTTTTAACAAGACCTCCAGGTGATAAATATGCACAGGGAAAGTTCAGAGTCACTTCTCTAAGGAACATTAAAATATTGCTGAATTAATTTGAAAAGATGCTAACTTTAACTCAACACTACCTCTTTGTCTCCTTTCACAGCTAAATGTAAATTGGTCAGCAGAATAGACTGGAATACATTTTTGTGCTGGATTGAAGCTGTTGTGGACTCCAGAAAAGCCATATTCTTTAATCCTCATTCAATATTGCCAGGTGGGAGCTTTTTTATTGTTTCCATGGAGATGTGTCTCCGCCCATTAAGGTGAGTTTGCTTATTGGAGCCTTTTAAGAAGACACCATTTTGGAAAAAGCTTCAGAGTCAACAGAGCCCACACAGCCAGAGACCTTTGGAGATGCAGTCCCTATGTGCCTTCCCAACTGAGAGAGAAACCCTGAACTTTACTGGTGCTTTCTTTGGAGTTAAGAGATCTTTCTCTGGATGCCTTAGTTTGGACAATTCTGTTACCTTAGAACTGTAAACTTGCAACTTACAGTTTTTAAACTCCTTTTAAAAGCCATTCCATTTCTGGTAAATTGCATTCCAGCAGCTTCAATAAACTAAAACAAATTTCAAGTTGAAACAACAAAGGATTCCTAACAGGATCTGACATTCCCTCTTCCTCAAATAAATATTGAACATGTACTTTTAAAATACCAGCTTAAAGAGATGACAAATTGCTTTCCTACTAGGTCACCTCCGTGACTGTGTATACTAGCCTTTCCCAACAATGGTTTCTTTTATGAGGTAAATGTTACCTAAAAAGAACAATAAGCAATAAACTATTATGATGAAAGGAATGTTGGAAAGACTGAATAAGAAGGAAAAAATCCAGGAATTTGAGAGAAATGGAGGAGAGCAGCAGTGTCAAGGCCAGCAGTTTCCCAGCACCTCTGCTTCATTAGTTGTCAGGGCACTCCTCTCTGACAATCTGTCCCCCATTGCCACCCCCACAGCAAGGACTTCACTCTTTAGGGTGATGGAACAAAGCTAGATGCAGGACCCTAATCCAGGGATGCTCATTCATTAAACACTGCCTAGAGTATACAAAATGAAGTCCATTATCATACCTGGAAGTATTCAGCTGCCAATCGAAGTTAAAGATTTTTTTCAATGGGATAGAAGTATATCCTTTAAATTGGAAGATTTAATGATAAAACTTTAAAGCTCCAGTTTGTGATGGTTGTCTTCTTATAGTCATTAACTACAAACTAACAATTCCTTATGAATGCCAGGGGGCAAAGCCTTTGCATGAACATATGTCCTGTTTTTCCTCTCTCGTTTGCTGGTGCTCTTTCTTGCCCTCCAATTTGTTCACTCTGGCATGCTGTGAGAAGCTTTATGGAGAGGCCGACATGGTGAGGAACTGAGGGTGGTCTCTGGCCAATAGCCAATGAGGAACGGAGACCTTCAGTCCAGGAACTCTTGAGGAAATGAGGCCCTCCAAAAACCATGAGTGAGCCTGGTAGTGGATTCTCACCCAGTCGCACATTGAGTCAAGGCTGCAGCGCCACCCTGCCCTTGACTGCAACCTATGAGAGACCTGAAGAAGCAAAGATCCCTGGTAAGCTGCCCAGATTCCTGGCCTACAGAAACTCTGAAATAATAAATAAATGCTGTTTGAATCGTTGCATTTGTAATAATTCTTAGCAGTCGTAGACAACTAATACACCCAGAAACCCCCAAACTTGGAAATTCAGGAATTGGAAATCAGGATGGGTCAGCAGCGAACAAATTGAACAAATTCAAAACCTGCATCAGTGACCATGTAAACCTTTCCTGGGAATGAGCAGTGTGCTCAGTGGTGGAGGTCTTCCCACCAGGAGCTCCCAGTCCTTACGGTCATGCCAGGTAGAGGTCAGCTTCAGACCCTCAGCCACCACTATGCAGTGGTCAGTAGTGTCCCGAGGGTGGGGCAGTAGGAGTTGACTCAGTTTCCTGGGACTGCTGGAACAAAGTACCACAAACTGGGTGGGTCAAACAACAAAAATTAATTGTCTCACAGTTCAGGAGGCTAGAAGTCGGAAATTAACATTTTGGCAGGGCCAGGCTCCCTCTGAAAGCAGTAGGGGGGCTCTGTCCTTGCCTCTTCTGATTCTCCAGACAGCTCTTGGTATGCCTTGGACTGTGCATGCATCACATCAATCTCTGTCTCTAACTTCTCATGGTGCTCTTCTCTCTGTGTCTTCTCTTCCCTTCGTATAAGGACACCAATCTTATTGGATTAAGGATGCCCACCCTTCTCCAGTTTGACCTCATCTTAATTATATCTATAAAGACACTGTTCAAATAAGGTCATATTCTGAGGTGCTGGGATTTAGCACTTCAACATATCTTTTAGGGGGACACAATTCAATGCATAGTACCATGTGAAGGCAATAAGGTGTGCATTTTCTGCAGAGATAATTTAGAGACTGTAATAAAACCAACTATGATTCATTCTGCTTTCTATTTCCTCCATGCACAGGCAATTCTAAACATCAATGGTGAAATATTCCCCACCTGTCAGGGCAGACAGACCTCAGCCTCTCCCCTTCGGGACATCACTGAATGCCAACGCAGATTTTACAGACACTTAGCAGAGTGAGACTCCCTGCTATGTATAGTCTTCCTGATAATTCCATCTGCACAATTTTATGGAAAACTGGATCTCTACCCCAAGACAGATGCCCCACAGATCAGAGTGGCAAGAAAGAGCAGGTGTAAAGGCAAAAGATAATGGAAGGTTCTATGCCAAAGCAAATGACACTCTAATGATCGACTTCCAGGAGGATACCAGGGTCCCCATGCTTTGTATTATGCACCCCCCACCCCCGCATGGTCACCTCTCAGGGGCAGTATTTATTCCCATTCATTCAACAAATATTTATTGAATGCCTAATCTGAGTCAGATACTATTCTAGGACTAAGGAATCAGTAACAAAAACAGACACAAATGACTTGTCTTTGTAGAGCTTATATTCTCATATAAATAGACTGAGATAAATTAACAAGTAAATATCAGATGGTGATAAGTGCTACAAGGAAAAATGAAGCAGGGAGTGGGAATAGGATGTCCCAGGATGGGTTTTGCAATTTTTAAATAAGGTGCTCAGAGAAGATTTCAATAAGAAGAGAACATTTGAACAAAAAGTTGAAGAAAGTGAGGGAAGAGCCATATGGACATTTGGGGAAAAAATGACCCAGGTAGAGGGACAATCAATTGCAAACTTCCTGACAACAGTGTTCTCTGAGAGTGCAAGAAATAGCAAAGAGGTTGGGAGGGCTGAAGTGGAGTGCACTGGGGGGAATAGTAGGATATGGGTTGAAGAGGAAGACTATAGTGGCTTCTGCTTCTCTTCCTTTTCAAATCTTCTAAATGAATTCCACTGATCTTGGAAACCAAAAGCAGAACCCTGGCAGCAAAGAGTTCTGGGAAATGTAGTTCTAAGCTTCCAACCCTGAGATACAGGGGAGAGAAATAAAGGTGGGCAAGAATCACACTAAATATCAATAGGCAATATAGTACATTAAGTTTTCCTCCACCTTCCCTTCTAAGATCTGAAAATAATATTCTAAGATTGTAATACATGGAGATAGCTTTAAAAAATAAAAGGAACACTGGACTGAAAGGCAGCACTGCTTTCTAGTCCATTTCTACTTGACTCCTCACCGAGGCCCTTTAGTTTCTTTGAGCTCAGTTTCCTACTCTGTGTGCCAAGTGGAGATAATAATATCTATATTTCAGAGTTGTCACAGTTTGGTGATAGAGTATCTGGTCAATCCTAGGTAAATAGCACTCTTTTATTATAGGTGTAAATTGCAGAGCCCTATGTTCTAACTCTGCTTCCACCACTCAATAGCTTTATGATCATAAGTCATTTATTTCACTTCTCTGAACATCAGTTTCCTCATCTCTAAAATGAGAACAAAAAGATATGCAAGTATCCAAGAGGTAATTATTAGGCACTCTCTTAGGCATGGGGCAAGGAACTGAAATATGGCAAGAGCATGGCTGGATTTGGCCCTGTTCCTCAAGAAGTTCTTGTTTCTTGACAGAAGACAAAGAAGTTAATTCATGATTATAATATACTGCGGCAAGGACTGGAAGAAAGAAGGCAATGGTCAAAGGATCGAGAAGAAGGGCATAAAAAAAGTCAGAAAGAGAATAAAGACTTCCAGCAAGAACTACATTTGAACTGAGTCTAACACATCTAGAGGGATTAGCAAGTTAGAGGGACGGGAAGGGGCGTATGCTGCTGGCTAGTGTCAGAGCGGGAAATTTAGGCGGAAGAACTGCAAGCAGAACCCCCAAGCAGTTCAGTATAAGTGGGGAGTGTGGTGGAAGCTAAAGTAGTTCTCAGAAGAGAACTGGAGCCAAGGTCTTGTAAGTCCTCAGCAGGACTCGTTGCAGCCACGGAAAGGAATGATATCACAGGTGGAGTGATCAAACACAGCCCAAGGACCAGGATCTGAAATGGGCTTGATTATTTAACACCCTCATCAACTCCAGATAGCTTTAGGAACCCTCCCCCCTTTACCCTCCCTGATATCTAGACTGTCATTCACCCAGTTACCATTTCCTGTCTACATTTTGAGTGCTTGTCCTCATTGTTATTCATAGAGAATGAGAATAAGAACTGTCATCTCATTATGGGTTTTTGTTTTGTTTTGTTTTGTTTTTTTGCATGGGCAGGCACCGGGAAACGAACCTGGGTCTCCGGCATGGCAGGCAAGAATTCTGCCACTGAGCCACCATTGTACCGCCCTCTTTATGTTTTTAAGTGACAGCAGAGCCTTGGACACATTCCTACACTGGAGAATCATTTTATATTAGGAATGATCATTTTCAATAGGGTCTGTGTATTACATAGATCATAGAAAGATGCTGACATGTTTAAAAATAGTCTAATCTATATTTTAACATCTAGATGTTGCTAATTTAGCATTTTCTACCAAGTCAGTTTAGCAGACAGTTTCACAGACTTTACTCTTCAAAGTGCTGCCTTGCAGGAATCCTGGCAGAAAATGAGTCTCTCTTTTTTTTTTTGCTTTTTTTCCTGGTCGCCCTTGTTTACAGAGCAGCCTTGATAGATAGACCTCAGCAAACCTTTTCAACTTAAGGGTTCTGACTCTATTTTGATCAAGGAAACGCCAGGTTTGAGCCTCTGGAATTTAACGGAATGGCAAAGTCTTTCCTGTTGGAATTCTTCTGACTGTTCGTTCTGCTCCAGCTCGCCTATTGTAGTTCTCTGCCTGAAATGTCTTCCAAAAAAAAGGCTGACTCCAGTTTCCACTTAAGAACTAGAAACTTTTCTGTCCATGTTGACAAAGGCCTCTCATAACCTAGGCACATAGGGTCCCTACCAGAATTATCCAGCTCCATCTGCACGGTGACTCCACCGGAAAGTGAGAAAAAATGCAGGAGACCATGCCAACAGCCAGAGCTGGCTTTATGGGTATGCCACCCGTGCCGTCACTCAGAGCCCCATGCATACAAGGGCATACGGTCAGTTCATACTGGGCTGTCACCACCTTGAAATGATTAATAATTGTTGACAAAGGGGCTTAGCATTTTCATTTTCTGCCGGGTCCCATAAATTAGGTGGCCAGTCCTGAGGACCTTATAATCCTTTCTGACAACTGCATGAGCCTTAGTGTTCCACCAGATCTAGTTTTCTAGTGTCAGCCAAGTGAGTACATGTCTTCCTGCCATCGCTGCTATGGTCGTACAGCTGGTACTAAATACACTAAGCTGACTGCCTGGTTCAACAGCTTTCAGAGAAGTCCAGGTGATACCATTACACTGGGAGATTAAGGCACGCAACCACAGCCAGCTGAATTCCATTAGGTACCATGCACAACTTGTTTGCCAAATTTTGGTGCCATTCAGGATAATTAAGACAGCCAAAGCAGTCGGGGCAGCCAAGACTTTCCCACAGCTGCCCCCAGCCCCAGAATAAGGCATATTCCCTAGAAAATGGCACTTGGCTGATGCAAAGAAAAAACAATTCACAAAATCCAACCCTCAGAAATCTGGATTTGTTTTCAGGAAGCATAAGAGAGAGACATCTTGATTACACTTTTTATTCCTTTAAATGTCATTAAACTAAAAACGAGGTTAACAGACCAAGGCTGAGGGTTTTTTGTTTGTTTGTTTTCTTTGCTTTTTTATCCAAGAACACCTGGCTTGTTACAAAAGCAACCTGAGAAGAAGGCATTTGTGGAGAGTTTATATGCCTAATCTCCCCAGTCATTTAGACTTTATTCAAAGGAGTAAAAGCTGTTATGCTGGATTTTACTTGCAATCACTTGATACCAGTTGCCAAGGAAATCAAAATGCCTGAAACTCTAGCTGCAAAAGAAAAGGATGTGTGTATGCATATGCATGCACAGACATATATGTATATGTGTATATGTCTGAGATATGTATAGTCTATTTCTAGAAAGGCTATATAGAGAGGCTATACTTATCCTTTCTCTTGCATACGTGTGTATTTCTATATGTATATCTGTATAGGATTTCTATAGGCTATTAATAACCTTTATTTCGTATACATGTGTATATATGTACGTATATGTATATATGAATGTATGTGTATATATAATTACATATATCTTCAATTAGTGTCGAATTCAAATAGTGTAGACATTGATGGTAGTGTTCCCAGTTAAAATGTGCTCTCAACAACTGCGGGAGCGGTGCACTGGCACCCCCGCCTCACTGGCCCCTGGGCGCCGCAGGTGCACATCCACCCCAATTCCACCTTCAATGACACCAGGCTGCCGTCTTGAAATCGGCTATAATGGGAGTGTTTGCCTGAGGGAGGTAAGGGCTACAAATCAGGGCATTCCTTCCCCAGACCCCCTTTACCTGCACACCACTGCACAGAGCTTACTTAAAGGCTTCAAAACAGTCATGAAAACTGAGGTATTGTAGGACCAAGTTATTACAACTAAATGTAACTGATGAAGAATGATTGGAAAGGGGCATTTCAATTTGACATACAAAAGAGAGGAAGATGGAAGAATCACGTTTAATGCCATCGGCTCCAACCTGCTGCTGTGGGCCATCTTCTAGGAGAGCAAATGACAAGCTAAGTCACAGCAAGGGAATTGTCACCATTACCCTGAGCAATATTGCACCGGAAAAGGCCATTAGTGAATAGGGTGGGTGTGTATATGGGAGGGTGGGGGACTACATAAATGATGAGTACAAATCACGAAAATAAATAACCTTACAAAATATATGCCTTCACTTTCTCAAAGTCTGCTACTTTTATAAAGACGATTTTATAAAGACGGGGAAATTAAAACCATTAGAATGCTATTTAATTTTCCCATTATGCTTAAGTATTTAAAGTAACCTAAGCATTATAGTTAACACAGAGGAAAACAAACTGATTACAACTGGAGCACTGTCATTTTTTTTCACATTATGCATAATCATGTGAAGGAACCCCCTTCCCAACAGGGGACTATGAGAAATTAAATAAAGAATTTATTGCTCAGCTGTCTGTGGCTGCAGAAATTTACAGCCAAAGGGGAAATTGCACCAGGTGTATTCTGTAGGGGAAATGCGCCTACCGAATTCCATTAGTGCTGGTAAAGTTTTTACAGATACAATCTTGCCCATTTTATTCCATCATTTGGGCCCTTAGAAATATAACTGGTACCCCACACCCATACCCAGAAATTTATTTTCTATTGACTTAATTTTTTCTTTAATTCTTCCATGAAGGGAGCAGCATGAGAGAGCAGAAGGGGAGAAGATTTTTACAGGAATCCTAAGGCCATGTGCGTAGTTTTAAATACAGCATTCATATACATCTTGTTTATAGAATATAAATTAAAGAAAGTAAAGCTGTCCAAATTTCCTGGAGTAATGAAAATATAAAGAAGAAAACAAAGCAGACGTGGGTTAAAATTACTCCTTTACAATGTGGAGTCTTAATATTCTAGGGCTAACTATTAACTCATTCAATACTCATAGCAGCCCTATGAGGTGACAACCTGTCATAAACCTCATTTTATAAGCGAGGAAAGTGAAGCACATGGTCATATGACCGGCAAGTGACCAAGCCGGAATTATTAACTCAGGAATTTTCTGTTCTAGGGTAACACCAATGCACCTAAATCTCTCTAGACTTCTGCCTAGAGCATGAGGATTTCCTACTCATAAAAGCCAAAGAAATGAGAATCTAAAATTACCAAACAAGTCATTTGGGACAGGCTTATCATTATTATTTTACAG
The DNA here is from genome assembly GCF_023851605.1 of Tamandua tetradactyla. NCBI lineage: Eukaryota > Metazoa > Chordata > Mammalia > Pilosa > Myrmecophagidae > Tamandua > Tamandua tetradactyla. The sequence goes on along the minus strand of NC_135328.1, from coordinate 18,235,028 downwards.
AAAAAAAATTGGTCCAATGCAAAGCAGCATGCATGTAAATGTTGTACATTTCACTTTTTCTCTGAGAATGTTTTGTCTTCCGAGACTTAACTCTCATTTATCTCCTTGAAAAGGCTTCTTCATCCCTGCCTCGTAGTACAACCAACATCCAGAATACAGTGTCCTATGAGATAAATTTTGAATGAATGAATCAACCAACCAATTAGTCAGTTAGCCAATGAATGACATTGGGTATAGAGTTAAACTTGCCTGGACTTGAATAATGTCTGATGTGGTTTACTATTTTAACAATCCAGGATGGTATCACAGCTTTAGGACATGCTTTGAAACTTTGTATACTACAGCTGTGAAGACCTAGTGTAAATAAAATGGGGAAGTGATATTGGGAAAAAGAACGGAATTAGACCTTAACAATATGCTAATGATGTGCCAGAGACTGTGCACAACTGTTGTCATTTAATTCTCACTCATTTGGTAGATAAGAAAAGGGAGCCTCCAAAATTAAAATAATTTGTCCCAAGTCATACCAACGAAAAGATGAAAAATCTGGGACTTGAGCCCAATCTTTCTAACTCCAAATCTCTGTCACTACCACTCACTATTTCAGGTAACTACAGGAGAGGTGGAGAAGTGAGAACAAGACCAGATTTAGCCAAGAGGTCAGCTTTATCCACGATTCTACTGGAGTTGGCCCTGGAATTATCCAGGCAATCATTTTGATCACCCAATTTCCTTAGCTGAGATTAAAATGAGAATGACCCAGTTGTCACAGTCCTCCTGACAGCAAAGTCAGGGCTGACATCCAATTAATTCAAGTCTCCACCTGTGTTGGCAGTCCCTCCCAATAAAGGAGAAAGGCTCAACAGACGTTCTTTTTCACCTTCTAAGTTGGAGGTAATAGTCCTGCACTGGAAATCCTAACCCTCCACACCTTCAGGCAACAATCTGGCCATTCATTGGCGGACTCTTAGAGTAGCCTGGCAGCTGCAGATGCCCCCGCAGCAGTTACAGCTGTCTGGTGGGACACCTGTTCTCCCTAATTGAAGGTGATGGGCAATGGCCTGCTGGGGGGAAGCCGGCAGCAGCTCCTCTAATGCCTTGTGTTTGGAGAAAAACTCACAAGGAACCATAATATAAAGGAAAGCCTGCCTGCAGAAGCATTTCTCTGGAGAAGAATCAACTTGGGGAGCAGTTAAGTTATTCGCAACGCCAACACAATCTGACAGTGAGCAGGAGGGAAATGCCTCTAAGAAAGAATTCCTAAAGGGGAAATATAAAGAACTGAACAATGCAATACCCTCTTCTCATTAGTAATACTATACAATTAAAAATCTACAGCGTTCACCTTCTTTCTCCCCCAACCCCCAACCCCACGTGTTAGTTATTGGTTTAATGGATGCTAAAAGCATGATGAGGAATGTAGCATGCCCAATTTATTGCTATAGCTCATTTCATAGATAGCAAACCCATGCCCTGCATGCTGTTTCGCATCTATAGGTAACATTTAAGATCGATACCACTTGCCTGCAATTTGATAAGTGCTTCTAATTTCATTTCACGTTATGGCATTTACTTAATCAAAACATTGGCAACGAAAGCCAGTTCCTACGCTATATGCAATAAGCAGAGTTGTAAAAGAGTACAGGTAAAGCCTCAGTGTGGCTAGTCAGAATTCTAAATGGATGATTTAGGTAGATCTCAGAAACATATGGTGAGTATGGAATAAGGCAGATTGAGATGTATCGTGCTCTCTCACCTCAGTTTCCCCGCCTGTATAATAAGGATTCATTTGTTTAAGAGATAGTAATTGAGTGCCTACTGTGTACCAGGATCTGTTTAGGTAATAGGGATACAGCAAGGAAAATAAAGAGGAAAAAACTCTCCTTTGTGGAGGTTACATTCTAGTGGTGAGACACAAGGAGATAAATAATAAACAAATAATAAAGTCAAATTTAGGGCATTTTAGGTGATTTTTTTTTAAGTATGGAGGAAAATGAAACAGGGAAGGAGAATAAGACGTGTCAGGGAAAGAGGGTTAGGAAATTTTAAACAGAAGTTTTCATGGGATAGGGATATTCCAGCAAAGAGCTAAATAAAGTAAGGAGTGAGGAATAAACCTTTGTTACGACAGCCAAACAGACTAAGAGCTGGGCTTGTTGTTAATGAAGCTTTATCAAACCTATTCTGATTAACACACATCCTTTCCTATTTTCCAGTGTGAATATAAAATATTCTCTATTTTTCTATCTTTGCAGACATTTTGGTAGGAATCTACTTACTGTGACAGAGAAGAGGAGGATTAAATATAGTTATTCAAGACCATATTTTACCCTGGAATTAAGTCTATTTTTAATCAATATATAGCTTTTAAAGGACTAAGAAAGAAAAATTGTGATTGAGTTACTCAAAAATAATTATACCTAATACATCTGTTGCTAGAGCACAAGAGTCAATACCAAAAACTCTGATGTTGAGAATTTTTAGTAGGCCACATGAAAGCATTTGGCTTATTTCCTGAAGAACAATCCAATAAAAGTCAAAATCTCACATTCTTTCCTCTGAAATTTATTGTTTAAACTAATGTTAGCTACAAAATTAGCCATAAAGCTGATGGCAGAAGATACTCTGCGGCAAATGGAAGGAGATAAAATACAGAAAGAACACAGTTTGAACCCCAGCTCCTTAAATTAATGGTCCTAAGATGACTCACTTCTCTGGCCTCGGTTTCCATATTTGTAAACAGAAATGCATTCCCACTTTTCAGGGATTGATGGAAATCAGATGTAAATGTTTCCTCTACATCTTTTTCTCTGCTCGATTTTAAGTTCCATGAGGGCAAGAAGCACGTCTGCCGTTTAACCATAGCTTCCAAGAACCTATCATGTTGATATCCTGACACATAGTTAGTGCTCATTAAATTTTATCAATAAATTAACATTAATTAACATTAAATTTTTATTAAAGGAAAGAGACTGGGGAGGGAATATAGGCATAGTATAATGTTTAAGTGGATTCTGAAGTCGTACAAAGCTTAAACCCCAACTTTACTAACTGGTTACAGAACATTGACAATTCCTTTGCCTGTGTGTGCCTAAGTGTCTCCTTCTGTATGATATTATGCTGACAGCCAACATCTACCGAGCACTTCCTATGGGCTAGCCATTGTTTATTAAGCTGTTGTATTTTGCTTGTTTGTTTCTTTGTTTGTTTGCTTGTTTGCATGGGTAGGCACCGGGAATCAAACCTGGGTCTCTGGCATGGCAGGCGGGAATAGGCACTGTTTATATCATATTACTTTATATTATTTTATATTATTTTATTTTATTTTATATCAATGCCTGCATTAAATCCTTACAATAACCCAATGATGCAGAGGCTGTTATTATTCCATTTTACAGTTGAGGAAACAAACACATGGAGCAGTTACCTTACTTGCCCAAGTTCATGCACTGGATTAAGGATTCCAGCCCAACCAACACTCTTGTTCATTACATTGTTATAAGAAGTGAATTAGAAGAAACTTGAAAGTGCTTATACAGCACTTTGTATATCATTTCTGCTTTGGGAGGACCATGAATAGAGCTTCCTAGTCAAAAATGAAGGATCATGAAGTTCCATAGGCAGTAGACTTAGAAAATGAAAATTAGAGAATTTGGGATCTTCTACTACAAGCTTTGTGAAGTGATAACAGAGCAGATGAGTGAAAGTAATTTAAGAGACCATGGTGGTGATTTATACCTGAAGTGACAAGAGTCTGAAAGAGGTGATGGCTCAGAGAATGACAAGACAAAAATCATATATGAGAATGTTGACTATTGTTTGAGAATGGTGACTATTTGGAGATGGAATCTATCAGAGAAGGGGACTTTAAGATGGCTCCTTGAATTGGAGTGGGTAAGGAGAATCCTATTCCTTTAAATTAAAGAAATGATAAGAAGACCAGGAGTGAACATGGGCTTTCAGAGAAGATTGATGCATTCAATTTGTCATGTTATATATATAAAAGAAACCAGGGCTTGGAGTCCATACAGAAGACACAGAGAAAAGGCTTCTGATGAATGCTTGAGATTGGACATGAAAAAGAGTGCTATTAAAAGGAAAAAATGGGAGTGAAATTCACCTATAACAAATCTCTGCTTTTACATCTTTCTCACAGTTAAAATTTTGGGGGCTCCACCTCCATATTAGTATATTTTAATACTTAATTTTTGTATAAAAGTAGGAGAGCTTTGTGGAAGATTAAGACATTTTCACATTTTGATTCTTTCCTGAATAAATTTTTATGTGAAATCGTTTCTCTTATATCTGTAGCTTCTTAGGACTTGAGTATTTTCCTTGAGAAGAAAGAAGAAGGATCTTTCTCTTAAAGAGGCTTCTCAACAATAATAACTAAAAGAGACTATGGGAGAGAAAAAAGCTTTCACAACCTTTTATCTGAACAGCCTACTGAACTGTTCAAATTACAAGAACTTAGGTCTGAGTTCTTAAATTTGAAAAGTGCACAAAATAAACTTCCTGCTCTCTTAAGAAATGATGCGATATTATCTCTACAGGAGAAGAGATTGGGAAAGCTTAGAACATTCTACAAGCTTTGCAATTGATGGCAAATTGAATGGGATACCTTCATATGTCAGGAGGCTCCTTCCGCTGCACACTACATCTGCCAGAGCCCAATAGGCTGAAATTCTTGCTCAACTGCTCCTCTCCATGGGATGTTTTATGCCACCAGGCATTAACTTTTAAGTCTTCCTTGTTTTAGCTACCCAGTACAGCAGAGTTGCAGGGAAATATACTGCCTTTCCAGGAAATGGTCTTGTGTCTGAAATAGTCTGATGTAGAATAAAGATTTCAAAGGGAGTAGGAACAAATGTATGCAAAGGTGAGAAGTTATCCAAAGTACAAAACTACCTCTTTGCTGGAGAACCACCATGACACCACATCAGAAAAGGAAAGTTCTAGCAGGTGTGCAAAGGGCGATCTTATTTTTGGTCCCTTCCTGCTTGTGTAGCACTAGACAAATTACTGAAACCTTTTAGATTCTCAGTTGCCTCATATACAAAATGAAGTAATAATACCTTGTTCACTAGATGGTTACTGGAAAATTAAATGTACAAAATACCTAGAATGGTGCTTAGGCATTCAATAAATGTTAGCACCTATCTTCCTTCTGGCTCTGAAATATAAGTCATCTCCAATCCCACCCCCAAAACTACCAGAATCTGCCTCTCTCTTGTATCCATGCCTGTTGGGGGTCCTAGGATCATTTATAAAATTATTGGTGATCAGTGCTATTTGGCTGGGAAAACCTTGTTTTGAAACTTGATGTTTCTTATACAATGGGATTTAAGAAATGCCTCTTTAGTAGGTTAACTCAAAAAAAAAAAAAAGACTCAGACAAAGACGTTGTTATCAAATATCCCAAGACAATATGAAAATCAGGCAGATGGTGGCAGCAAGAGGGTTAGAATTAGGAACCATGGAGCAAATTAATTGGAAAGAGAGCAGAGATAAATTGTCTCTTTGGCACAAACTTCATATTTCGTCCTAAAAGATTTGCTCCAATATTTTTCTTATCTCCTGGAACTTCATCTCTTGGTATTTGTCATCTATTCACAAAGACATTTACTAGAGTATGCTGATATGTCTCTCTTTCCAGTCCAGCATCTTTGGGTCAATAGGAAAATACCCAGATTACATAAATTCTATATATCAATCCAAGGAAAGATGAAAAAGTAGGAGATATCATTGAGGCACGTTGTTACTAGAGAAGAAAATTCAAGGTAGTAGGCTTAACATTATCCAACCCTAAAGCACCAATAAAGCCAAACCTCCCCAATTTTGTTGAAGCCTTCCTAAATTTCTATCTTCTTGACCAAGCACACAAACCCATCTGAAGTGGTCATCATTCTCCTATTGCCATATTTGTCCTCAGATCAGCTATGGTATCCTAATTAGTCAGGTACTTCAGAAGACTATTAGATTTTAGGAGAAAACCACCTGGAGTTGTGTTGGTCACCTTTACCAATTTGTTCAAAAGAAAGTAGACTAAAATAGAAGTTACAGAAACACAGGTCACACAGACATCAGTAAGAGATCATTTCAGAAGCTCCCACATTGCAATAATTCAGATAACTTTTTCCTCTTGGTCCACATCAAAGAAGTTCCCAGCCTCTTTATATTATAAAGATAAGAATATGACATGCTCCCAGTGGTATATAATTTTAAAATAGCTCAGCATTCAGACCATCATGCTCAACAGAACCAATGAAAGCACTGTTTGGTCTCATTCCTTCCTTCAACAATTTTGTGGAACAACAAAGAGGTGGCAGCACCACTTCTAAGTGCTGCCAATACAGATAAATAAAACAAACTTCTTGTCTTCAAGGAAGTTTAGTGGAGACTGGTTTACTATCACATATTTACAAATTAGCATGACATGCACTTAAGTAGTTTTTAAGGTCCCAGATGCCATGGGAGTGCAGAGACGTTGGCAATTGAATTGGATCTTTAAGAATAATGAATGGAGAAACAGTCCAAGCAGAATACATACAAAGCATGGAGGTGTGCAAGAGTGAGGTACATTGAGGAATGATGACATTTTAGCCAGGGTGCTCTAGAAATCAAAGCCTGATGTAAGAAATAAGGAGTTAATGCAATTTGGGAAGTACAAGTCCAAGGACCATAAAAGTGACAAAAAAAGGGAAGGGAGACAGGGAAGATGTGATTCAAGATGATGCAAGGTGTTACAATGGCTACAACTGGTTTTCCACAAGTCAAGGTTCACCCCATGGACTGCTACATGGGGTGAGCATAAAAGCTTTCCAGATGGTGCCAGTTGGCTTCTTGACAGCTGCCCAATAATCCAGACCCCACCTTAGGGTATGATTTTCAGGCAAAGCTGAATGTGAAGAGGTAACCGGGCACAGGTGTCGTGATAACCAAGTAAGAGAAAGAAGACTCTGAGAAGCCAATCAGGATTTTTGTGACTATAAAATAGAATTCATGGAGGGAAGGAGGAGGAATATGGGGCATAAATAGCATATATTAAATTGTAAAAGGTGTTTATGAACACATTTGAAGAGCTTGGATTTTATTCTGTGGTCCACAGACGTTTTTAGGAAAGGAAAGGTCAAGTAGACTTAGTTCAGAGTTAATTGAGTATCTGGGTAAAAGTGGATCTGCATTTTCCACTGATTGTTTCAATATTTGGCCAAGGTTAAATAAATTCATTTTCGGCTATTCTAAGCAAAGATGTAGTGGCAATCAACTGAGATGCAATAATTATACAGAGAGTATACAAACTATAAATGAATAAGCAATGGTAGTAGGTTCTCTTGTCTATTCTGTTTAACTGCAAATAGGAATCAAATTATGGTTTACTCAAACAACAGATGAATACCAGGCCCACGTGGTATCTTGAGTTGGTCTTGAATTGCATGAGTTGGCTGCCATTACTGTTCCTGCTCTCTTGGGAAGTGCCTCCTTTACACACCTGGCTTACAAAGCAGTCACCCCAGAGGAGGCAACCACATCTAGTGCTCTTTGAAATAAAACCAAGAATAGCATCTGGCATTTGTTTTGGAAGAATGATTTTTCTTACTGTAGAATAATAGTTGTTGCTCAACAACACCCAGCATTTCTAGAAAGCTTTTCATAATCCATAATCTCATTTAATCACCATAACATGTGTATGAGAAAGGAATTATTATCCTCTCATACAGAGGTGGAAAATGAAAGAGACTCAGAAAGATGAAATAATGTACCAATAACTAAGAGTGCTGCCGAAATTTGGACCTCAACCTATTTGTCTCCAAGGCCAACATTTTTTCTGGTCCGTGTGTGCTACCTCAAAGTTATTTTGCAAAAGGACAAAGTTTTTATATGTTTGCACATGTGCATGCATGTGTGTGTGCAGACAAAGCTTTATAGGTTGAAAATGTATACCAAATTTCCACAATTTCCTTATGAAAAATTTCTGAAAATTTTTCTTGAACAAATTTATCTTCTTAGATGACATCAGATCTTGAGAAAATGAGTTCCACATATATGATGCAAAGCTGTTCTTACAATTATAGGATTTAATTCACCCCCTTAAACCTTACAGAGTTTTTAATGTTCCAGAATTCATCTTGATGATTTCAATAATTACTTTTTAAAATTATACACAGTCATCAAAATGGTGCCCACTCAAGCAAAAAAAAAAAAAAAATTATACACAGTCCTTCATGGTAAATAAATCCAAATCTGAAGTTGAGCCCCTTCATTGACTGTGTCAACATGAACTAATGATTTACCTTCGCTGAGTTTTCTTTTTGTTGGATATAAAGTAGGACTAATGGCAGCTGGTCTGTTAAACGAGGTGTACTGTATTATCCAAAGCAAGAAAAATGTAGCAGTTTACCTGAGTATAATGAGGGCATTGAGCATCCTGCATCTCAACAGTATACGTAAAGTCCTTTACCAAGTCTAGACTTGAAGTTTACCCCTTGCGTGCTCATCCCTTGATTTCTTCCCATGTCAGAATAATAAAACTTCACCTTCAGAAATAAAAGCATTGCAGAGATAAGGAATGATTAGGGTGTATGACTTTAATCATTACAGGGAGAGAAGAGAGTTGCAGGTTCACTCCTGGGCTCTCTTTTGCAGTCAAAGTCAAACAACATGGTATAAAAGATATGAAGGCCCCTCCGGCTCCCTCATCCATTGGGATTTTACATAGCTCTGACCCTCCCTGTTCCAGCCCCCAGGCTCTGCCTGTGTTTCCTCCCTCTTCCATCCTACTTCTGACCTTGCTGTTTCTGAGCCTAGATTAGCAACCCTGACTTCCTCACCTGTATCACTAGCCTATACTTGGTGACTGGATTCTGGTCCCTTCTTCTCAGCTCCTTTTTCAAAACCTGTTGTGGAAGACTTGTGGATAAGTCTAGGGTGATAAATGTCTTAGTCTCTTTCCAGAGATTCCCAATGAAGCAACCAAGGAACATAGAAATTAATCTTCAGAAATATTTTTAATATTTTAAATTGCAGCTATATAATAATATCTGGTATATGTCCCCTTTAAATTAACATGCTTCCACAAAGATAAAAGGCTGAAATAAAATATAACAAAATGTCATCAGTCATCATCCCTGGGTCATGAGATTATGGAAGATGGTTATTTACTTTGTGTTACTTGGGCTTGCTTTAAAAATGCTAAATAATGAGCCTGAATCACTTCCATAGAGAGAAACATGGTAAACATTATTCCTTTAGAAAGAAAACGAAAGAAGAATTAGAAATATAAAATATCTTATAACATTAACAAAATTTTACAAGTAAAAGAGACAGTAGTTCATTTTTATTTTGTCCACTTTAAATCATAAATAGGAATACTAAGTACGTGGAATTTATTTGCCCCAAGGCTAATTAAAAAAAAGAAGTAGCATATAATTCCCATAAAAAATGGACAAGGCACACTTTAATGGACTTGTAGTGATAGCAAGATGTAGATAGTTGAAACATCATATAATGAGTTTGGTACTAAAATTTGAAATATGCTGTTAAAATGCTAAAAAAAAAAAACCACATTTGAACAACATGACTATTAAACTGGTTTTAATTTTCCATTTAGTCATAAAACATACAGATTAAATTCAGATTTCCTTTCAGAATCTTTATATAGTTGTATCTCTTTAACATTATTATTATATATCGCCTGAGGCATCTTCATCAGCACTCTGGCAAAGGGAATTTAACATCTTTATGTACTTTTTCTACTTTCTTTTTTCCAAGGAACATCGTGATATAATAATCTATATGTAAGAGAAGAAATTAACCCAATTATGAAGTTCCAATTCTGAGACGTGACATAACAGTTGTTTGGACTGATAGCAACCATGGACAGGTAAGGGAGGAAAAGGCACTGGGAAGGAAGTAGAAAACTTTTTTCAAGTGCTCAATAAATTATTAAAGCACTATACTGAAATCCCAAAATCTCTTCCAGTATAGTCTGTGACAGATGCTCAATGATTTATGAATTGGTGTTGACTTAGATTTTCTCAACATTCACATCTGCCTTTTGTTCAATATAAATTTTGGAAACAGAGACATTTGTTGGAGACTACTTTCAATCATCTTTTAAAATTTAGGTTGAGAAATATGTTCATGTTTTTCCATACTGTTTTCTTCCTTTCTTCCCTTCTTTATCCTACAAACTGAGCACCTACTATGTTCTAGAACATGGTAAAAGAGAGGTGCAAATGAAATAAGGCATAAACCTTGCACTCAAGGAGCTCATTGTTTGAAATAGAGTTAAGCTTGTAAATAAAAGGCTAAATGTGACTTCCACAATAGCAATTTTTACAATATCTCTAGCAGGACAGAAAAGGAGGTGAGAAATTGTACAATCCAGTTGAGAAGAGATTAGGTGAAGGGAGATTAGGTAGGGGCTGTTTTAGTCTCCCAGCTGCTAAAAAACTTACCATACCCATAAGTGGGTTGTCTTAATCAATGGGGAATTTATTGGCTCATGGTTTTGAGGATAGAAGTCCAAAATTGACGCATTAGCAAGGTGCCGCTTTCTCCCTGAAGATGATGGCATTCTGGGGCTGGCTGCATGTGATCCTTGGTTCTGCCTTTTCTGTCACATGGAAATGCACAGGGCAGCCCATTCTTTCTCTTCCAGGTTCCACTGACTTCAAGTTTCTTGCTTTTTTCTATGCTTTCTCTCTCTGTGTCTAATTTCCTTTGCTTCAGCCACATTGGATCAAGGCCCAACCTCCTTAAGTTCAGGCAGCACCTTAACTAATAGCATCTTCAAAGATCCTATTTACAATGTGTTCACATCCATGGGACCAGGGGTTGGGACTGGAACATGCCTTTCGTGGGGGGCATGATTCAATCCCCAGCAGAGGTTGCTGCAAATTTCCTCCTATGAGAAGATGAGGCCCTCAACTATGGTTTGTACAAGAGATTAGGTCAAGAAGCAATAACTCTGATGAAAGAGGAAGCAGGTGACATGGACTATCAAGACCGGCCTCCTCCCAAGGATGACACAATCTAGGGATGGAGAAACACACAAATACTATTAGGATCAATAGTAAAGTATAATAAAGATTATAACTGAGCTAATTTCTAATTTAAAAAACATATAAAGGTAGGAGCCAAGAGGAAGCAACTAATTTAGCTCTTAATAATAGCTAACAAGTATTGTGCCAGATTTTAGGTTAAGCTCTTAACCTGTTTTTTCTAAGCTAATGTTCACAACAATCCTATGAATTCAGTGTTATTGTTGTCTCAATTTCACAAGTGAAGAAACTGAGAGATAAAGAAGATAAACTACCAAGTAACCTAGGCTATAAGCAGTGAAATAGAAATTCACCCACAGTCCATATGACTAAAAGTTTGAGTTCTTACCCACACTACTAGCGGTTCTACTTGGTTGTACACTAGATTCTCCTGGGGAGCTTAAAAAAATAACAACATTAAACAAGGTGATGTTCGGTTGACAGTTTAGGGAAGAATAAGAGTTGAAGCAGAAAAGGACATTCCAGGTAAAAAGAGGAACATGAAAAAAAGGATGGGTGTTAGTACAAAGGGTACACATAGTGTCTACAGGAAAAGCAGTGTGGGATGGAAAGCAGAAAGTCAAGACAAAGAAAGAATGGTTGGAACCAGATTTTGAAGAGTCTTGAGTTCTCTATGAGAATCTGATATTTTATTCATAATGCAATAAGAGCTTTAAAATATTTTTCAAATATGGGTTGAATGAGAATTCAATCTGTTTTTTAGAATAAAGGCTCTCTGAGGGAAACAGATAGAATAAAGTTTAGCAAATTGCTTAGAATTTATTGAAATCCTAGTAATTCACATTGGCCAGTGGTTTGTTCTGTGGAATCCTCCCCAAAAGTGGATCTTCCTTTTAGATATTTCTAATTGAATTCAAAATTATTTCTCTCTGGTGCTTATAAACACCACAGCTGTTATCCTAAAGTTTATGAAACAGAGAGATTTTAAGTAAGTTTAACAATGATTTAGGCATGAACAGAACTGAAGTGATTCAGTAACCTTTGTTTGGTGTCAGGAGGATTTCACCCTTACAGAGTGAAGACAGAAGAAAAGGTGTTAGTGGGAGTGAAAATTCACATTTTTTAACTAGTTTCAATTCTTTTCTTCAATCAAAAAAACACTCCTTGAGTCATGGAAACAAATGACATTTCTAAAGCCATGGTTTATCTAGAAGGATCTGTCTCCTTTACTGAACTATTGAATAGTTTCAATCATTCTACCATTTAGAGGCAGAACTCAGAAGGCATTGAATACCACAATGAATTGCGGAGAAAGGCGGCATCTTTTCTCTGCAGTCCCCCTAATAAGCTAGACTTCCTTTTCCATTATATGAATCTACCCTTTGGAACTGGAATCAGTGGAAGGATTCTCTCAGGAACTGAAGAGTTTAGCCACCCCTCTTGGGTGAAGTTCCACGAGAGAACTAACTTTAGTGTGGGCCTAAGGTTCCCATTTTATGTAATGAATTAAAATATCTCATGAATCTAAAATGACACTGACCTGCACTATCCTTGGGAAAATTGACAAAACAGTCACTCATCATTTTCTGTAGGGTTGAATTCTCTGGTGGGTCCCAAATGCTAAATCAGAGCTATGAGAGAATCATGGGTTTTCCAAAGAAGAGGAAGAAAGAATATCAAATCTCCTTTTATCTTAAGGATAAATAACCCTAGGTCCCTATAATTGATGAGGTTGGGATTTGGGGACATGCGTATGTCAAGCTGATAATCCTTCTATTACCATCCTATGTTTCCTGAAAACAGTCAGCCTGGATGGATGAGAAAGGCCTGAGAATATGCTAATTAGTCATATATTTATAATCAGGACAAAATATCAACCTATGAGGAGAGTCGCTCTATGAACCAGAAATTCAGGAATCAATCTCATAGAATTACCTGATTTTAAATAAACTGTTAAGTACCAATTTGTATACCTGTGTTCTTTGGGAAAAAAGCCTAATTCTTCAGTTTCTGAAGTTAATCTGACCCAAAACATAAATTCTTTCTTCCCTCTTCTGAGACATCACTAATATGGCAATAAAGAAATTTTTAAAGGGGAAATTCTCAGCAAGTGACACACTAGATACCCCAAATGATCCTTATAATTAAATGCTGTCATAATAATTTTTTATTCATGTATTACAGATCTTGTATAAAAACAAAAAGCTGAGCTTTTCTGAAGGATTTTGTGGAGAAACTAGTCTTCTTTTCTGATGGTTTCCCAGAGCATGAAGGAAACAGATCACAGGTTTTCCCAAGATAAGCAGATTCCCCCCAAATAAAACTGGGATCCAAAGAGTTACACCATAAATATAATGGTGAATATAAATCCACCTTGCAAAATGGTCTTACTCAGAAATCAAATTATCTTGGTCTTGGTGCTAGGTAGAAAAAAAAAGGTACCATCCTTGGGAATCCATAACTACAAACTACCACTCATATGGCAACTGTAGTCTAAAAAACCTCAGGCAGATAGTTTAATATAAAACAGTTTTTTACGTGCCATGAAAAAGTAAACTTAAATCCTGACACCTAGTAGAATGGCCAGTATTTAAAAAATAGAAAACTACAAATGGTTGAGAGGATATGGAGATATAGGAACACCAGGAAATGCTGGTGGGTTGTAAAATGGTACAGCTGCTGTGGAAGATGGTTTGGGGGTTCCTCAGAAGGCTACATCTAGAGTTGCCCTGTGATCCGGCAATCCTGCTACTCAGTATATACCCAGAAGAACTAAGAGCAGGGACATTTGCACACTAATGTTCAAAGCAGCATTATTCACAATCGCCAAAAGATGGAAGCAACCCAATTATCCATCTGTTGATGAATGGATAAACAAAATGTGGTATATACGTACGATGGAATAATATTCCGCAGTAAAGAGGAATAAAGTATTGACACATGCAACAACGTGGATGAGCATTGAGGACATTATGTGGAGTGAAATAAATCAAACACAAAAGGACAAGTATTGTATGATCTCACTAATATGAAATAATTATAATATGTAAATTCTTAGACATAAAATATAGGTTACCAGGAGATAGAAGGAGGCTAGAGAATGGGGAGCAGTTCCTTAAGATGTGCAGATTTTTTAACTAGGTTGAATTTAAGTGTGTGGAAATGGGTGGAGGTGATGGTAGCACATTATTGTAAGTATAATTAATTGTGCTGAATGGTGCATGCATGTGTTTAATAGGGGTGGTTTAGAGTCATATATGGCACCAGAAGGAAAGCCAGAGGTTAAAGCATGGGACTGAATAACTCACTAAATCTTGTGATGGATGATGACTGTCATTAACAGTACCAATACAAAAAATTTCTTTCATAAACTAGAACAAACATACAAAACTATTATAAGGAGTTAATAATAGAGTGGTATATGGGGGAAAAATATACCTATTATAAACTATGGACTATAATTCACAGTAATATCTTAATATTCTTTCATCAACTATAATAAATGTACCACACAAAGCTAGGGGTCAATAATGGGGGAATAAGGGATATAGGATGTTTGGGGGGTTTTCTTTTATTGTCTGTTTTTTTTGTTTCATTTTTGGGGTAAGGAAAATATTCTAAAATTGATTGTGGTGATGAGTGTATCACTATGTGATGATACTGTGAGCCACTGATTGTATACTTTGGATGGATTGTGTGGTGTGTGAATCTATCTCAATAAAATTGCATTTTACAAAAAAAAAAGTAAGCACAAATCCCCTCAACCCAAGCGTCAAAGAATTCCCAGAGATAAATTTCAAAAGAACATGAACTCAAGAAAAAAGAACATAAGCTCTCAAAAATCCCAAAACAAACAGGTACTTAAGAAACTATCACTGGGGCGGGCCGCGGTGGCTCAGCGGGCAAAGTGCTTGCCTGCTATGCCGGAGGACCTCGGTTCGATTCCCGGCCCCAGCCCATGTAACAAAAACGGAGAAACAGAATACAATAAAACAAGAAAATGTTTAAAAATGTTTCCCTTTCTTCCTTCCTTCCTTCCTTCTATCCTTCCTTCCTTCTCTCTGTCTTTAAAAAAAAAAAAAAAAAAAAAAAAAAAAAAGAAACTATCACTGAGTGACATCAAAAGCAGTAGACAGCAGAATGAGATCTGCAGAGATTCCAGATAATGGTTTTATTAGACATAAAACAAATATGCCTGATATGTTTAAAGAAATAAAAGAAAAGCATAAAAATATGAGCAGGAACCAAAAGATTAAGGAATAACCAGAAATTGGAAAAGAAACCAAATAATACTTCCAGATATAAGAATTGGAGTAGAGTTTCCACTTTCTTTTAAGATACAGAAAGTCAAAAGAGAATGTGCCTTCTACCCTAACAATGAGAACAAGCCAGATAGCTAATAAAAATCATCACTTCTGAGCTCACCAGAGCTCTGAGATCACAAGCTAATCACCAAACAAAATCCCAAAAAGGTGACAATGTGCTAGGAGACATGGATCCCACAACTGTTTTGCCTTTGGCAGAGCAGTGGGGGGTAAGAGGTAGCCCGCACAAAAGTGGGTAAGAAGAAAACATGAAATTGTAATAAAATTTTAAAAGGCAAGTGTGACTGGTGATACAATTTAGAATGCCCAGAGCCCAAGACACAAAAGGAGTCTGCACATCCACCCACCAACACCTTTCCACAAATATCCACTGAATATTTATGGGAAAGACTGGGGACAGGACAGGGAAGTGGAGAAGGTGAGCTAGATTTGTCTAAGCCTGCCTAAGAAAACATCTCATGCTCTAGACCCTATAAAAGTGTGAAGCAAAGTCCTCTGCTGCTAGGAATGGGGAAGGTAGTACAATTACCTGTTTATCTGGAATGCATTTGGCAAAACCAAAAATCTTTTCAAGGAAAAATATCAGCACTCCATAGAAAAATACAGTTAAACAAGGACCATTTCACTCAGAGGTAGACTAGGCAGTC
Source organism: Tamandua tetradactyla (assembly GCF_023851605.1). NCBI lineage: Eukaryota > Metazoa > Chordata > Mammalia > Pilosa > Myrmecophagidae > Tamandua > Tamandua tetradactyla. Next base: position 18,219,050 of record NC_135328.1, on the reverse strand, counting down.
CTTCCCCTTGCCACAATCAAGACCTCCCCTTACACCCCGCCCCCCCCAAAAAAACCTCCTCCAACTTTCAAAGATATCTGGACTTCTAGAATTAACCAATCAGGAGACAAAGCTTTTTTAATTAAATAAATAAATAAATAAGAGAAAGAAATTTTAAATACAAAGCCTCTGTAGGAGATAAAATTATATTGAGAGAATTTTAATCTTAGATGTGAGTGAGTGATCTACAAAGTAAGTTATAACTACAACTATATTTGGAGGGAAAGGGAGATGTGGGTGTCTGAAGACAAAAAGGAAGGGATAATGATTTAATTTTATAACCTATGAAAGTGGTTGCAAATTAAATTTAAACAGTTACAGTGAAAAGTTCAACTTTCGTATAAGTTTTCTACTTCTGGATCAACAAAAACCAATAACAAATATATGTCTTCACTGACACCCACATTTCTTAAGTCCCCTTTGATTTCATTCAACAAATATTTATTAAGCTACTACAATTTCCCAGGCACTTTTATGGTCACTGAGGATATATCATAACAGAATAAAATCCCTGCCTTCATAGAGCTGGCATACCAGTGGAGGAGATAGGCAATAAACAGTAAACAAGATAAAGAAATAAGTTATATGTTATGCTAGAAGGTGATAAGTGGTCCAGTGGAGGAGATAGGCAATAAACAGTAAACAAGATAAACAAATAAGTTATATGTTATGCTAGAAGGTGATAAGTGGTCTGTGGTCAAAAGAAAGAGTAAATATTTGGGAGAACCGGAATGCAGGGAGTTCAAATTGTCTCATTAAGCAGGATGGTCAAGGCAGACAACATTGAAAAGCCAAAGACAGGTAGGAAGTGGGGAAGTGAGTCAAGCAGTAAGTCAACACACATCAGGAAGAGTGGCCCTGCAGAGGACACAGCTGATATACCAGATGTGTTCAAGATGCAGGAAGGAAGCCAGTGTGGCTGGACTAGAGCGAAGGAGAAAAGTAGTAGGAGAGAAGGTCATCTCCTCCTCCTTACTCATTTTTATTCCCATCTTCAATCCCACTGCAAGAAAGCACATAATTATAATGGCAGACTCCACTTTAAGCTAAATTATCCAACCCCTCTCTTAGGGACTTCTTCTGAGTCTCCTTCTCTGAACTCTCCTTCTTAAACGTGGGTATCTCTTCTCAATCTATACTCTCCTTGACCAGTTTTGTTCATGCCATTACCTTAAATTTCCATCTATATTTTGATAATTTCCTAACCTACGTCTCTAGTTCTGACCTGCTCCTGAGGTCTAGGCAAGACTTTCCGACCATGTACTAGATGCATATGTTCTAAAGATAGACCAAATACAATATCTCAAGAAATCAAGCATACAACCCAGCCCACCTCCAGTCTATTCTTCCTGGGTCCCCTGTCTTAACTGATGGCTTCATTCTCCCAGTGACCTGAGCCCTAGAGTTCCCTTCCTTCTCTCTTCTTGTCACTTTCTGCTTGTACCCAGTCAAGTTCTACTAATTCTATTTTCCAAGTGTGATCACACCAGTACCCTCCTAATACCATTTGTCAAATACCTGCATTCACAACTTTCACCAGCAAGGTTCATTCAAAGCAGAAAATCAAATTATAAAAACCCTCCAGGTGGAAACTAGAAATAATGGACTGAGTTACCTTTGTCATGTGTATCCATTTAGATAAATGAGGTTTTAGTTGTTGTTGTTGCTCTGTTTTTATTTTTCATTTTTAGTGTCTAGTGAGATAAGTGCTTGAAGTGATTGGTTTATTTTTTTAATTAACTTAATCCTAAAACCACACCATAACAGAAAAATTTCACAGGGGGGAAGTACATGAGTTAAGACTGAAAGAAAAAGAGTGAACAGCAAATAGGACATTTGGGAGAGAATTTCCAAAGAGAGGCAGAGGGAGAAACCAGCATGGGAGAACAAGGAAGTTTCATAGAAAGCTGGAGTTTAGGGTGCAGCGGGAAGAGTGAGGCTCAAGCCTTGAAGGCAGGCAAGAGTCAGATTCTATTCCCCCAGGCAGAGTTCAAAGCTTTTTGAGGGTGGGATTGCCCTGAGAAATATACATAATAGGAAGACTACACTGTATCCTGGTGAATGGACTTTGCTTGAGTATTTTTCTTTTTATTCCCACAGTTCCTAATACAGTGCTTTCAAAGAACGTATGAAAGTCAGAAATGAATTAAATTAGATTGAACTGAATGAGGGCCACTTTGTGGAGCACAAGAATGGCTGTGTGGTGGTCAAAGTACAATTCTGAGCTGTCTAATTTGAAAAGGGGACATATCAGGCTGTTGTGAAGTGGAGACCAGCCTTATGAGCCCCACTCTCCCAATTTGAAGCCTGGTGGTTGCCATGGTTGCAACTGCATGGGTAGGCTTATTTATAGCTATGCACTATCTTTAGTAAATTCCACAACAGATGAGAGAAAAATTCAACTGTGAAGCAATCTAAGTACATTGGAAGTAGTCAGGAAGAGCAGTAGAATTAAATATAACCAGAGAATCTCAAAACACTATGGAGAGCCTCATTTCCAACAACTATTTTGTGAACAGTATTCTGAGTAAATTGAAAAAAATAAAGGGGTTGGAACTGCCAAAAAACAGACTTTTCCATGTCCTCTGCAATCACTGCCCCTACAATTTACAAGCATAAATTCCAGGACAGGTTTTGGTGATTGTGTGTGTGTGTGTGTGTGTATGTTTGTGTGTGTGTGTCCTTGGTATCCACCATATGCAAGACATCTGCATATGCTGGGTCTTTTCGAGTCTTATAAACCACCTCAGTACTACTGTTACCTTCATTTTACATTAGGAAAGTGGATACAAGATTTAATGTTTCTCAAGTTCACATGGCTGGTAAAGACCACCACTGGGCAAGACTTGGGCACTGTGCTTCCAATGAGCTTAGCCACTATGATATGCTGACTTGTTTTACTATAGAGAGCAAAGGCTCTAGAGACCAGATGTTATGGAGAGACAAAGAGGCCAGATTATTTCAACTTAAAGCAAATATAAACTTAAAATGCCTTTTACCCAATGGGGAATATTGAGATTTCATGCTGTAAAGCCAAGTATACTCAAAATCTGAAATTTCAAACAAGACAAATTAAGGTCATCTTAATCTCATTGGGAAAAGAGCCACCCTTCTTTGGAGGAGGGTTATAGTCTCCCACCCCGTTACACCAGGCTTAACCATGGGACTTGTTTGGATCAATAAAATCTGAGCAGATGTTCTGTGTGTGTCACTTCCAGGCAAAAGTTTGCCATGTTTCCCTTACTTTCAGTCATGACAGCTTCAATTCTCCAACCTCAAGGGTTGGATCCCAGAGGGAAGATAATGTGGAATTGAGCCCCCAGTTGACCCATGCTGGACACATCGTATGAATGAGAGATAAACTTTTAATTTCAAAAGCCACTAGATTTGGGGATCATTCCCTACTGCAGCTGAATCTAACCCAGTGTTCCTCAGCCAGGGGTGATTTTCTAGCTCCAGGGAACATGTAGAAATGTCTGGAGATATTTTTGATTGTCATAGCTTGGGGATTTGAGGCCAGGGACTCTTCGTATAGACCACAAAGCACAAGACAGCCCCCTAACAACAAAGGTTTATACGGTTCAAAATACCAATAGTGCCAAGGTTGAGAAACTCTGATCTAGCCTATCTTATTTGATTAAGTAAATGGATGATAGGATATAGATTACAAAATAAAGATCATCCTCTTTGCCTGAAATAAAATAGGAGCCGACATAGGGAGCTAAGAAGGCATTTAATGACTCAAAAGAAGGGTGTCTTTATATACTGAAAATTGGAGATAGAATCTTGGAGAGTTTACCACCAGTACCAGCTTAGAGAAGAATTCTTACCCAACCAAACCATGATTAGAGGCTAAGCATGCCCTGATCTGCACATTGCTCATTTCTCAGTCCATATACCCATGAAGTAACTCTCAGACCTCTGTTGGTTCCATACATAGATTATCACAAGGAGAAAAACTCCTCTACTAAATATCAAAAACCAGGGGGGTGAGTGATCTTTTGAATTTCAGGTACAAAATAGTCACATTTGCCCTTAAGCTACATATAAGTATTCCAAAAATCTGCTCAGTGATGTCTCAGTGTACAGACCAGGAGCTCAAATATTGTAGTTCAGAAACATAATTATACTGTCTACACCAGCCCTCAGCTGCTTCCTAAGCAGTCCCTATCTGCCAACTTCTCACCTAACTATATCTCTTTCCTATTTTAAATATCTAAATTAAAATATTGAGGTCCTGGATTTTAGAGATTTAGACTTTTGATAATGATGCAAACTGAATTAACTCCCATAGTACCTAAATTAGACATGAACACAATAAATAACTCTTTTTAGTGGTAATAAAACATTGAATTAAAATAAAATACCTAATTATGAAATTGACTCTGCCTCAAGTAGGATTCTTCCAACAAAAAATAATGGACACAAAAAGGTTAAAGGCAAAAAAAATTAGGAAAGCTCAAAACACTTTTGAACAATTTCATCAGAGAAAGAAGGAAGGGAAGGAAGGAGCGAGAGAGAAGGGAAAAGGATTGAATCCTAATATAAGACAAAATAAAATTCAAAGCCCTGAAAAGAAAAGATGGCCTGTGTATACTGATAAAAAGATTCAAGTTACACTGAATATGCATGCATTAAATAATATAGCATGGAAGGAATAACAAACTAATATTTGTAAGTGTTTACAAACTTTAACTTGTAACCTTCACAACAACTCAATGAGGTAAGTAGTGTTAGAGAATGAAATCATGACTCAATACCTGACATAAAAAAAGCACAAAGCTGATTTTATTTCCTACCTAAATAAGGAAGAGCTATGCTGGTCAGGCAAAGACTCTCCAGTTTTTCTCCAAGAAAAACATTATATATCCATAATAAAACTTTATGTGTCAAATAATGCTGCCTCAAAATATATTTAAAGCAAAATCTTTATGTATTGAGAGACTAGCAAAAGGATACCAATGAAAGATTTCTACAGATGAAGCAGACAAAAAATAAAGATATAGAGGAGCTGAATATTATCATTAATAAGGCATATATAAATGTCTTCATTCAGATTCCCTGAGAAACATGCTCTTAGGAGAGATTTGCATGCTAGAAGTTTGTTAGAGAGTGCTCTCTAACAATTATAGGTTGAAATGTGTCCCTCCAAAAAGACATGTTGGGGTCTAATACTTAGTATAACTCAGAATGTGAACTTATTTGGAAATAGGGTCATTACAGACGGAATTAGGTAAATTAAAATGAGGTCATATTGGACTAAGGTATACTCCATATCCTTAATCCAGTATGCCTGTTGTCCTTGTAAGATAGGGAGAGGAGACTCAGACAGAAAGACAGAAAAAGGCCACATTGACAGAGGCAGAAATGGAAGCCCAAGGATTTGCTGGCAATCCACAAGAAGCTAGAATAGGCAAGAAAGTATACTCCCCATTGGAATTTCAGACTTCCCACCTCCAGAACTGTGACCCAGTAATTTCTGTTGTTTTAAGCCATCTAGTTCGTGGTTCTTTGTTATGGCAATCCTAGAAACTAAGAAAAATACTTATAAGAGAACAAGAGAAGAATGACTGGATAGAGGAAGAAGTTGAACTGCAGTCAAGGGTGTTAAAAATGTGATGTAATGTTTGCAAATTTCCATGGTGGAAATACTTCCTGGCCAACTGCAAACTACAAAGGTGAAGTCACTGAAGTAGGAATTGGCTCTGAGGTGTCCCTGGCACACCACTGCCAGTGATACAATTGTAACACAGATCTCAGACAACCCCATAGAATGGCTATGCAGCCCAAATACTGATAAGGGGACTGAGAATTTATACCCCTACATTGACTAATCAGTAGAGGTGAGCAGACGTGGTTGCAACACCTGCACATTTATGTCAAAAGTGCACAAGAGCATACCCAGGAATGCCCCAGCGGGCCATTTTGGAGCCAAATGCATTCTTACCTGCCCCTCACTGTGTCACAGCAGCCCTAAATACTCCTTATGATCATGGTCAATTACCCCTGCCAATGTAGTGGCTCCTTCCTTTGCCTTCTGGTCTTTTGTTGCAAATAACCTGAAGGTACAACATAAAACACAGCTTAAAACGTAATGTGTCTCTTATGTGTACTCAGATTAAAATTTCCCTCTCTGGGGATTGCAAATTCTAGCCCCACAGAAGCTAAAGTCATGCCACAGGGTGCACAAATTCTCAAATGACAGTAATGATAAGCAGGGTCCCTCCTATTTCCATCTTTTGGTTCCCAGATCCCTGATTTCTACCTGCTGGGGAAATAGCATCATATAAAGGTCAATGCTTAGATGTGTTATGGACTGAGTTGTGTTTCCCAAAAAGATATGTTAAAGTCCTGACTCCCAATACGTGTGAAGGTGACTTTATTTGGAAACAGGACCTTTGCAGATGTAATCAAGTTAAGTCGTACTAAATAAGGGTGGGTTCTAAACCTAGTGACTGGTGTCCTTATGTGAAGACAAAGGGACAAAGAGACACAGAGAAGAAGGCACTGTAAGTGTAAGGGCAGAGATTGGATAGATATGCCTACAAGCCAAGGATGGCCAGCAACTACCAAAAGCCAGGGAGAGGCAGGAAGAGGCAAGAAAGGATTCTTCCCTGAAGCCAAGCCTTAAGAGGAATCATGTCCCTATAAACACCTTGATTTTGAATTTCTAGCCTACAGAACTAAGAGAATATACTTCTGTTATTTTAAGCCATCCAGTTTGTGGTCATTTGTTATAGCAGCCCTGGGAAACGAATACAAGGTATATAACATATCCTGGAGGATGGCCCCACATAAGCATGGAGCATGATTTCCAAGCTGCTTCTTCACATATACCTTCATTCTATCAAGAAGTGGCTCCTGAGTAGGGGGGTGTGTGATAGGAAGAGTGGATCCCATGGTCTCATGACCACTCCTGCACCTCCTTTGCTGGAAGGTAAATCCCTTAGTCCAAGATGGTAATATGTGATATCCCATATCATAAACCAAATATTAAGTAAGCATCCAGTTAACAATACTGGCAAAGGACCTGTGGGATAGAAAAACAAACCCAAATGCAGATGTGTTGAACCCAGTTGATATGGTAGCAAGAGTCCAATGTAATTAACTTACCATCAAATGACTGGTTGGTCTACCCAGGAAATGGTGCTATGTCAGGGGTTAAGCATTGGTTTCTGTTGCTGGCAGAGTAGATATTCAGTAATGACAGTAGCTAAATCAACCTTATAGAGTGGAGGCCTATACTATTGAGGTCACATATAGCCTCCATCCTTGTCACCATGGCTATTCTGTCCATGTATCCAATCACAAATACTAACTTATGTCAACTGACTGAGTCATTCTCTCGCTTGCTGAGAGCCTCCTTCATGTCAGATGATAGCTGATCAACATTTACATGTGATATAAATATCATCATATTCTATATCCACTCCCAAATGTCCATCCACATGACTCTTTCCTAGACATCTTTTTCCCCATTCCTCCGTTCTTTCTTTTTCCATATCCTTAACCAAACATTCAAGACATTTGCCATTGCTCATGAGTGTGTATATATTCTTTCTTCAGACCACTTCTCCTTTCATACACATGCCAAGTCAACCCTTCTGTAAACAACCCATAAACCTCTTTTCTTCTCTATCAGCTTGTCATAAGGGACTCATGGTAAAGGAGAAGGAGCCAGTGCAACAGCGATGGGCCACTTGATCTTGTGATTTTGTGGACCTGACAGACTCCACCTCATAATAGTAGCTCTGGCCACTGGCCATAAGCTTACTTGATGTACCATTGTTAGACATTAAGTCTCTTACAGAGCTCTATAACACACCAGGCAAAAAGATGCAGCCCTGTTCCAAAATCATAGTGTTCTATGTTGTCTTCTCCTGTTGGGATTTGCCACTAATCCCACACAGTATCCTCACCCCAGACCCACACCCCCACTGATATCTCTAATAACATAGGATCTTCCTAGCCATATGGCCCAAACAGCAGGGCTGTTCAGAGAACAACTCACGCCTGCTTCAGAGTCTTTTCTTTCTCTGGTCCTCCAATTGAATTTCCATCCTTGTTAACTAGTAAATGAAAACAGTTCTCTCAAGTGCAGATTATGCTATCTCCAGAACCTGAATAGGCATTCCAGTGTTACACTTCTATTTTAGTGGGTGAAAAAACTGAGAGTCACCAATTTGTTCTTTAATTTGAGATGAAAACTTGGGGTACCCTGGACTATTGGACTCCTAAACACTTCACAGAAGTGGCAGGACCCCGAAATTTCACACATGTTATCTCTCATCCTCTGGAATACATGGCCAAGGCCACCAACTTCCTCACACTACTTCCCTAATTACTTGCTCATCCAACCTGATTCACATGACATCATCCATCAAAATAATGGACCAATGTAATATTTTACAGATGTAATAATGGTCCAAGTCCTTCAGGCTATCTTATACCATAGAGCATATGAAATAATATACCTCTGGAGCAAGAATGCAAATATACACTGCTCTCTGTCCCACATGATTAGGAATGCTTGCGATTCTCTTTTCTGTTAGGGATGGGAAAGACGGTGATGGTCAGATCTATGGCCTCAAACCACTGTCCCTGAAGTTGTGTTAATTGACTCTAACAAAAGTATCATATCCAACATAAGAGCTGCAACTGAAGCCACAGTTAGTTGAATTTGTGGTAGAACACTGCTATCTACGTGATATGTTTGGACTGGGGGGGCTGGACCAGTGAATAAAAAGATCCTACGATGGGGGCCAACATCTCTGCATCTTTTAAATAATTGGGTAGCACTAATATCTGTCATTTCTTGGCCTTCTCCTCTACAATAACCCTTTCCCCACTAGCCAAAAAAACAATTAATTACCTGATATTCCATTCCAATTATGAATTTTAGGACCAGGGATATGACCACTGGTGGGGGGGGGGAGATAAACTGTGGAACCAGTGGATTAACTGGGAGTCAAACTCAGGCCACATCACCAATTAATACCAAATCTCCCCAATCCCTATATGCTTCTCCTCTTAATGGAGAACTGTGATGTCTGGGTGTTCCCTTTTCTCCAGAGTATAGATACTGAATTAAATGGCCATAGATCCTTTTGGAAAAGGACTTGGGGAATCATTATCATATTTTTTTGCTATGGTGTGGCAGGGTCCTCTTCATTGGTGGGTTCCAGGCCTGGAAATTGGACAAGAGAATATAACTATTTATACAAGTGGTTTCCCTAGTGTCTTGATTATCCACCCTTGAGTGTTCTTCCAATTATATAGATTAGATTATACAGAGTCTCTTGTCTGATTATGCAGAGTTTCTTGTCTGCCCATCTCTCTTCCTCTTAGGAATACTGTGTTCTATTAACTATTTCCATAACTTTCTTCAAATAAGCCTTTCTGATCACACTTTGATTTTGCTGCTCATTACAATAATTGCATCCTAAGGCTTATAGTGATTATGTGCTTGCCAATTGGCCTCTATTTGGGGGAAAGGGATGTCTATTATTCTCATTGCTACCACAGAGTCCAGTTCTGTAAATGTATTTCCTACAACTAGCCCTTGCCTGCAGAAGACAGCCACCACTGAGCTCAATAGAGATGGGACTCTCTCACCTGTATATTCCTTATACTGGCAACATAGTTGGCTTGTAAGGTTTTTAGCCACATATACCATATCCCCTCTAGCATGTCAATTCTGAGCTTTTGATCCCTTCTTACACCATCTTTCATGGGCAATTCTGGCATTTATACTTCAATTTGTGTGGGCCGTTGTTTCCTCCAAGCTTCTAAGACTATTCCTAGTCATATCAGCCCCACCCCCTGGATTTTAAATCCTGTGTCCCAGGAGAAAATTTCCATATCAATATGCCCTCTATTATTAAACATTTTATTCAACCCCCTTTGATCCAGCACCCTTGAGATCAGCATCTTGCTGATACATTTTATGTAGATCTTCATCTCCTTCCGCATATAGACCCTTTCCTCACTTAGCAGATCCTGTAGTTTCCCAGTTGAGTTATGCTTAGATTGGGTCATAACTAACTATGGGTTTGGTGGCCAGGAGAGGAGCTGAGTGTATGTCCTGATGGGGACAGGTATTGACTTCCAAAACACAGAGCTTGGCATTGGCTTTAGGTGAGAAGGGATCATTAGCATTTAAAAAGGAGGAGTGGACCACATCTGCAGAGGGTTCAGTGGCTCCTGAGGTTTCAAGTATCTTGAAAGCAGTAATTGAGATGTTCCCATCCCAAATCTCAGAGTTCCAATCCTTTCTAACAGGCCTAGAAGACTTAATAAAGTAGAGAATTCAAATGTCTCTGAAACTCTGCTATCCTCATAATTAAGTCTAGAGTCTGATTCTTAGCTTTTTATGCTCTTATAAGAGATAAGAGTCTTTTTATGTGTTACCAAGGAGAGCCTCTGATTTTTTTACTTTGTCTTAAATTAAGGCAAATTTTTGAATGTGGTGATTAATTAACCTCCAGGTTTATTGTCTTCTCAATGAATCAATATTGACCAGCAACAGACATCCAATTCCATAATTCTTATAATTATCATTACCTCTTTCAATTTCAAATGTCTGATATAGTAAATCAGCCAATGCATTTCCTTTTCAAATTATTCCATCTCAGTCTATTGCCAGTGAAATTTTAACAATTGCACAATTACAGCAAGCCAGTGGACTAACAGTACAAAATTTTCAGGGGGGTTTCCAGCTCAAAAGTTAGTTAGGAGGAGGAGCCAAGATGGCTGCTTAGTGAGGAGTGGGATTTAGTTTTTCCTCCAGAACAGCTAGTAAATAGCCAGGAACAGTACAGAACAACTGCTAGGGCCATGTCTGTGACCAGACACACAGCATACCCCAGTCTGGACAAGCTGGACTGGCTGCAAGCCCACCTAGAACTGTGACTTCCACAAACCATAGTGGCCAGTGCCCCTCCCCTATAGGCTGCTTCCCAGAGGGGATAGGAAGAGACTTTACTAGCAGCAGGGGCTGAGTATAACCAAGCTCCAATTGTGGAATTAATTAACAAATTCTGATTATTAGAAATAGGTCCCCAGTTCAGCTGAACCTTGAGTAAAACCTGAGGTTACTGGTTTTTGCCACCATGCAGAGGGGGCAGGGCTTAAATAAAAAGTAAAAAACAAAACAAACAAACAAAAAAAACCTGAGGATTTTTGGATCAGACAGCACAAAGTACTTGAAAGGGTCTGGGCCCTGAAGGAAAAAGAGGGGGCACATAGGATCTGGAGATACACAGAGCAATGTACCAACTTAAGCTCTTGATTAGCAAACCTGAGGAATGGAGGTCCTGCTCTGAAAAGGATTTTTCTTTTCTTTTCTTTTGTTTTTTTTTTTTGTGGCTGTGTTTCTATAGCTTGACTGCTCTTTGGATACAGCTGCAGGGCTTCTCAGGCTCCAGATGTCCCAAGCATGGGCATAATTAAGCTAGTTTGAGTGTTTGTCTGGAGGCTGTGCCTTCCCAGGAGAGAAGTGGGGCCCAGCTCAGGTGGAATCCCTCCCTCAAGGAATTCAGGCCCCAGGGTCTGGAAAACTTAAGCAATTAAAGCCAGCCTACAACCTCTCCTCTGTCTCAACCACACCCCAGCAGGGAGAGTCTGCTGAAGTTAAAGGTAGCACATCATCTTATGCTGGTGGGACCCATAGGCAGACAAGTGCCACGTACTGGGCAGGATAGAAAAAACACAGTCCAGAGGCATCACAGGAAAGTCTTTCAACCTGATGGGTCTCACCCTCAGGGGAAACTGATACAGGTGACTCTTTCCTTCTGACAGGAGGCCAGTTTGGTTTGGGAAAATCTGACTGAGGTCTATAATACCTAAGTAGACCCTCTTAAGGGGGAGAAAAGGCACCATACAGGCAGGGCAAGAAACAAGAAAACAAGAACTGAAAAACTGATCTGTTAAACAAAACCTAAGCTAGACATCTAGAATAAGCTGAACTGAATGTCAAAGAACAGATACACAACAGAGTCATCCAGGAAAAAAATTCTAGGTAAAAAAAGTGACAACAATCTCCAGAATAAACAAATCAAGGAAATTAAATGCCTAGATGCCAGCAAGAAATAGTGACTCATACTAGGAAAATTGAAGATATGGCCCAGTCAAAGGAACAAACCAACAATTCAAATGAGATACAGGAGTTGAAACAATTAATTCAGAATGTTCAAACAGACAAGGAAAACCTCATCAAAAAGCAAATCAATGAATTGAGGGAGGATATAAAGAAGGCAAGGAAGGAGCAAAAAATGAAGAAATAGAAAGTCTAAAACACAAATCACAGAATTTATGGGAATGAAAGGCATAGAAGAAGGGATGAAAAAAACAATGGAAATCTACAATGTTAGATTTCAAGAGGCAGAAGATAGGATTAGTGAACTGAAGGATGGGACACCTGAAATCTGACAAGCAAAAGAAAATATAGGGAAAAGAATGGAAAAATATGAGCAGGGACTCAGGGAATTGAATGACAACATGAAGTACATGAATATACATGTTGTGGGTGTCCCAGAAGGAGAAGAGAAGGGAAAAGAAGGAGAAAAACTAATGGAGGAAATTCTTACTGAAAATTTCCCAACACTTATGAAAGACTTAAAATTACAGATCCAAGAAGTGCAGCATACCCCAAATAGAACTGATCCAAATAGATGTACTCCAAGACCCTTACTATTCAGAATGTCAGATGTCAAAGAGAAAAAGAGAATCTTGAAAGCAGCAAGAGAAAAACAATCCATCACATACAAGGGAAGCCTCATAAGACTATGCATAGATTTCTCAGCAGAAACCACAGAGGTGAGAAGACAGTGGGATGATATATTTAAGATACCAAAAGAGAAAAACTGCTAACCAAGAATTCTATATCCAGCAAAATTGTCCTTCAAAAATAAGGGGGAAATTAAAACAATTTCAGACAAAAAAATCACCGAGAGAATTTGTGACCAAGAGACTGGCTCTGCAAGAAATACCAAGGGGAGCACTAGAGACAGATAGAAAAAGACAGGAGAGAGATGTGTGGAGAAGACTATAGAAATGAAGAATATCAGTAATGGTAAAAAGAAGAAAAATTAGATATGACATATAAAATCCAAAAGACAAAATGGTAGAAGAAAGTACTGCCCTTACAGTAATAACACTAAATGGTGATGGATTAAATTACCCAATCAAAAGACAAAGATTGGCAAAATGGATTAAAAAACAGGATTAAAAAAAAATCTATATACTGTCTACAGGAGATGCATATTAGATCCAAGGATAAACAGAGGTTGAAATTGAAAGGTTGCGAAAAGATATTTCATGCAAATAACAATCAGAAAAGAGTAGGAGCCTCAGAAAAGAGTAGGAGTCACTATACTAATATCTAACAAATTAGGCTTCAAATGTAAAACAATTAATAGACAGAAAGAAGAACACTATGTATTAATAAAAGGAAGAATTCAACAAGACATAACAATCATAAATATTTATGCCCTGAGCCAGAGTGCTCCAAAATACATAAGGCAGACATTGAAAAGAGAAATAGACACATCCATCATAGTAGTTGGAGACTTGAATTCCCCACTCTCATCAATGGACAGAACATTTAGACAGAAGATCAATAAAGAAACAGAGAATTCGAATAATACAATAAATGAGCTAGACTTTACAGACATCTATAGAACAGTGTACCCCACAACAGCAGGATACACCTTTTTCTCAAGTGTTCATGGATCATTCTCAAGGATAGACCATATGCTGGGTCAAAAAGCAAGTCTCAATAAATTTTAAAAGATTGAAATCATACAAAAATGCTTTCTCAGATCATAAAGGAATGAAGCTGGAAATCAATAATAGGCAGAGGACCAGAAAATTCACAACTATATGGAGGCTCAACAACACTTTCTTAAACAACCAGTGGGTCAAGGGAGAAATTACAAGAGAAATCAGTAAATATCTCGAGGCAAATGAAAATGAAAACACAACATATCAAAATTTATGGGATGCAGCAAAGGCAGTGCTAAGAGGGAAATTTATTGCCCTAAATGCCTATATCAAAAATGAAGAAAGGCCAAAAATCAAGAAATTAACTTCTACTTGGAAGAACTAGAGAAAGAACAGCAAACTAACCCCAAAGCAAGCAAAAAGAAAGAAATAATGAAGATTAAAGCAGAAATAAATGAAACTGAGAACATGAAAACAATTGAGAAAATCAACAAAACCAGAAGTTGGTTCTATGAGAAAATAAATAAGATTGATGGACCCTTAATGAGGCTGACAAAAAGAAGAAGAGAGAGGATGCAAATAAATAAAATCAGAAATGGAAGAGGAGACATAACTGCTGACCTAAATAACTGCTCGAGGTAATGAGAGGATACTATGTACAACTTTATGCTAATAAACTAGACAATGTAGATGAAATGGACAACTTCCTAGAAAGGCATGAACAACCAACATTGACTTGAGAAGAATAGATGACCTCAACAAATCAATCACAAGTAAAGAAACTGAATTAGTCATTAGGAAGCTCCCTGCCAAAAAAAGTCCAGGACCAGATGGCTTCACATATGAATTCTTCCAAACATTCAAGAAAGAATTAGTACCAATCCTGCTCAAATTTTTCAAAGAAATTGAAGAGAAGGGAAGGCTACCTAACTCATTCTATGAAGCCAACATCCCCCTCATACGAAAGCCAGACAAAGATATTACAAGAAAAGAAAACTACAGATCAATCTCTCTAAAGAATATAGATGCAAAAATCCTCAACAAAATTCTTGCAAATCAGCACCACATTATAAGAACTATACACCATGACCAAGTAGGATTTATCCCAGGTATGCAAGGATGGTTCAACATAAGAAAATCAATTAATATAATACACCATATCAACAAATCAAAACAGAAAAACCACATGACCATCTTGATTGATGCAGAAAAGGCATTTGACAAAATTCAACACCCTTTCTTGTTGAAAATACTTCAACTGATAGGAATTGAAGGGAACTCAATTCCTATCAATATGATAAAGGGAATATGTGAAAAACCTACAGCTAACATCATCCTCAAAAGAGATGTAGCTCCTTGATGATGTCATTAAGTTACTGAGCCAGTACACCATGGAGCTGGTCCTGTCTTGGGATCTATAGTTATGTGATAATTGCTATCTTATTGTGAAATAGTTTTAATTGAAAAAAAAATAACTTGAGTTAGCTCCATAAAACCATTTCTGGTACCAACTATCATAGCTTTGGTTCCCTAGAAACACACTCTGGAAGAGAGATTTATATGAAGGCAGTTTATTAAGAAAGGATTTCATGAATGACTCCTGTAAGGATTGGGCATTGAGAAAAGCTGAACTGTGATGCATGATGTAGTTACAACAGAGGCCTCAGAAAACTCTGGAGATAGAATAGCTCTTTGTACTTGTCCAAAATTGAGACAAGGAACATGCCTTTTCAACACCACAGTGACCCTTCATTGGTTATGGGCTACTGAGTATATGAGGCTCTTTCCACTATATTTTCTAGAAAATTCTAACTCCATATAATTGAAACCAGCCTAAATATTTTTTAAGTTGGTATAGAGTTGCTTAAGATGACCATTTAAACACTTTGAAAGTGTCCTTTAAACACTTCCACCTTAATCATCTACTTTATAAAGGACTATCTGCATTCCCAGGATATTTTTAAACCCATTTACAGACAGTAAATTTCCAAGTTATTCTGAGGATTTCTCACAAAATTAGATAGTCATGGTTGACTTTTGGCAAGTAACCACTTGTGGTTAAGAGATAAACATTATTAAGAATATAGTTAAAACTACAAACCATGCTCTCAGTGCTTCTCCATTTTTTACAGTACAAAGATGAAGTGACAATATTCAACATATGTCTTCAATGGCATAATAATGACCAATGGCTTAAAAAATCAGAACTCCTCAGCTCCTGTGTCCTATTTATCTTCTTTGTCCAATTAAAGGAATAAAGTCAAAACAAGTGAAGAAATCATAAGGAAAATATCAAGCTGCATTTTATTACCCTGTGTCCATTTCAGGGTACAGAATAAGAGAACCAGCTAATGTTGATCATCTTTGATAAGCCATGATCGTGAAAAGGGTGGCAGGAGGAGGAGGCAGAACAAGTATAATCCCATTATTCAAAGAAGAACAGCACCACCACGTAGAACTGATTATTATGATCCCCTAGAAAAATGAAATCACTAGGGACCAACATCAGTTCACTAAGAAAAAAGTCATCTGGACCAGTTAGTAGATTGGGTAGATTAGGGAAATGTGAGTATTTTGTGTCAAGAGTTAAGCACAGCATTTGATAAAGCCTCTCATCATATCCTTCAGAACAGGACAGAGAAGTATTCGTTGATACCCAGCACAACTAGATGTATTAGTTGGCAGCTAAATTATCCTGGCTATCATACAGTACTTATGAACCATATTAAGAAATAAGGGCAGAAAAAGTTGCACCAAATATGCATGCAGTGAAGATTTTAAAAATAACTGAGATGAAGTCCTAGTTCTAATATTATTTAGATTAGGACTAAATTTAAATTTGCTCAACTGGGTGGCTGAGCAAATACATCCCTGCACTGATGGCCTATGGTATATCTCCAATGAGAGAATTGCTATCACATACATTCTGTTCAACCAATCCCTGACCTTTTTCAACATAGCTTGCTAACTTTCAGATTCTTCCCATACCTTTATTAGAGTCTCCCTAGAGTTAATACTTCTCTGATTATAAAACTATTGGTTTTGCAAACTTTCTCTCCTTCTGCTGCCCCTTCATTCCTGATCAGCTCTTTATTTCCCTTCTCTGAACTTTGAGTTTTAAGTGTTCCTAGGTTCTGCCCCTGAACTCTGCTTTTAACAAGGCTTCTGTGGTGGTTTGAAGCTAGAAGGGCCCCAGAGACACATGTTCTTTAATCCATTCTTGTGGGTGTGAATTCATTGTAAGTAGGATCTTTTGATGAGATTACTTTAGCTAAGATGTAGCCCAACCCAATCAGGATGGATCTTAATCCTATTACTGGAGTCCTTCATAAGCAGATTGAAATGCAAACAGAGAGAAAAAGCTAGGGAAGGAAGTGGCTGAAATTCAAAGGAACCCAGAAGAGAAGGAAGAGACCAGGAGATGCCACCATGTGCCTTGCCATGTGACAAGCTAAATTCCAAAGATCACCAGTTGCCAGTCCCAGAACGTCAGTCTTTGGGAAGAAAGCATCGTCTTGATTAAAAGCATCATTTGTATTACATCTTGATTTGGACTTTCCTTTAGTTTCAAAACCATGAACAAATAGATTCCCATTTTTAACCTAACCCATTTTGTTGTATTTGCTTGAGCAGTCCAGGAAACCAAAATGCTGTGGAACAGCATTAATCTGAAAATAGTTAATACCTAAAGGTTTTTACTAAGTTTCAACCTAAAAGAAGGATGTCAACCAAGAAGGACAGCCCTAGTGGTGTGCCACAGGGCATTGAAGAGTGGAAAGAATGTAAGCAGAGAGGCAGTTTTGTTATTAAACCAAAGAACTGATATTGAGGCTGAAAGTGAAATGCAGGTCAAAAGTCAAGCAGCTGAGTCAGCCCATAAACAGAGAAGCTGGAAAGAAGCAAAGGCAGGAACCAAGGAAATTTCCAGACTACTACCCATGGAAGGGACTGAGAGGCCCAAGCTTTATTTGAGGTTTCCATATACGTTTGTAATGACAGCTAGAGTAGACATGGAAAAGATACTGTTGTCTTCCTTGGAGTGGTGAAATAAAACAGCTAGGTAATGTTCCTGTGCAATGCTGCCTGAAAAAAAAAACAAAACAGTATGATCCCATCTTCTAGAAGGTACCCTGCCTTATCAGCTCACTTACCATTTGGGACACCAAATTTTACATGCTACCCACTTCATCTCACTATAGATCATATGATAATTTGGGGAGAACAATATTTTTAAACAATAGAAAATTCTGTGATGGAAGATCACGGATTTATGATCTCTCAATAGCAATAGAGAGAAAGAGTAGTCATAAAAACATTTGTAAAGGCAGAGAATTCCATGACTGTTTACCCTAAAACTCTAGTTATTTTCTTTAATAATGGATTATTTCAGTTCAATTCAGTAGCCTAAAACCTGTCATCATATGAATTTTCTTTCTCCAGTAAGTCATAGTTCTGGATCCTATATTGAAAATCTCTCAAGGTTTTATGATTGCCATTTGAAAGAAGCAAGATACAGAATAAAGCTGTAGTAGCTCCTACAATCACATAAAAATTCGCATTTCAAGCGTACTTAGCATGAGCATTCATGAATTTAGTTTGAAGAATGCTGCAAAATCATTCCTTATCTTTTAGAGATTCAAAGAAAATTGGGCATTTAGGTAACCATCTCAGACATCTTTGCCTATATTTCTTCATTAAAGTGAATCCCTAACTATGCATAAAGAATCCCTTTACCATTTGAAAAAAAATATTGTCTTTCTTCTCATGAGCTCAATAGCTGCAAGAGCATGGGAGTCAAATAAAATTAATCAAATTTGTTATTTAGTGAATATTGGTTTAATTTTATTTTGGTTTTAGCACACATTTATTTGCATAAACATTATAGCAAATCAAATTATTTTAAGAGCATGAAACAACAATAGAGAAAATAAAAAGCAATACATATATTGCTTATATATTCATTCAGAAGTCAACAAATATTTATTGAAATTTATTGAATACTCAGGCCTTATGCTAATATTACCAAAGCAAATTATTTGATTACACATAAGTGATTAGTGTACCAAAATTAATGATAATTTTAGTATTTACAAATATTTGTGAATTCAATAAGGGTATTTGAAATGCATATCTAATACTTCTCAGCAGCAACTCAGGATCAGTCACTCATTTTCACACTGGAAACTGCAGCTGAGCATAGACTTTATAAACTAACAAAAGATAAGGCTTATAGTAAAGTTATTAATAATACTTGAATTGGGTCTCCTTCAAGTCACTGATGGACACTGGCCAGGGTTTGATCTTAAACAATACCACATACACATCTGCTTGTTTTACTGCTATCACAATGCCTTTTTTCATTTCAGAAACCACTTTTCCCCACTCTGACTTGTGGTTTGGGTGAGGTCGTCTCTACTTTCTATTTTCAGAGATGGGGTCTTGACCAAGCCTGGCCAATCACAGTGTCACATCCTCCAACTCACTGTAATTGATTCAGAGATGGTCAAGTGACCAAAGTCAGACAAGAGAGA
Organism: Tamandua tetradactyla; assembly: GCF_023851605.1. Classification (NCBI taxonomy): domain Eukaryota; kingdom Metazoa; phylum Chordata; class Mammalia; order Pilosa; family Myrmecophagidae; genus Tamandua; species Tamandua tetradactyla. The sequence continues at coordinate 18,199,758 of NC_135328.1, read as the reverse complement.
GCCCTCCTTGAAAATTTTTCTGAAACTTTTGGGGAGGAAGTGCTTCTTCTTCTGGGATTATGGAGGCTAAGTGCCATCTAAACTGATGTGGCTGAAGACAGTTCTGTGATTGTATAAAGAGAACCTCCCAGAGAATAAATACAAAGAGAATCTACCAGAGAATGAATAAACAGAGCTGGAAGATGGAGAAAAAGAAAAGATTCTTAATGACATCGTTCTAACTTCTCAATCTAGCAATGCCTAAAAGTAGCCTGACATCCTTGAAAATCCCAGTTACAAAAGCCAATACATTCCAATTTATGTTTCTCTCTGTAAACCAATTTAAAGAGAATTTCCAACGTTGTCAATGGAGGGAGTCTAGCCCATATACATACATGTCCACTGATTCATTACCTTCTGCTTGTGAAATTTGTTTTTGCTTTCAGCAACAGGCACACACAAGCACACACAATGTGCTACAGAAACCCTTTTATCTGTCTTGCAGATAAGGACAGAAAATTCCAATGTAGTCTCCATCTTCATGGCCAAAAGAATTTTGCTGCAACTCAGCAACATTTTATCTGATTGATGTGCAACAACATGTTCTGTCTGCTTGAGAGACTTTTTTAGCCATTGACACAACGTGACAGTACTCCAAATTGTGCATCAGCCTTCCATCTGTGTAGCATTATTTCTTCCCCAGCTCTGAGACTCAGAAAATTGACTCCCATTTTTGTTACAAATTTGGAGCCATGTGAATTACCCAATCTCCAAAATGTGCTGAAAATGATGCACACACAGGCAAGTCCAAGCTCACAACTACACAGGCACTCTGTTATAGTTGATTGGCTTCACTGTGCTTTTGCTAGATCTTTGGATGACAGCATAGGTCAGAGTTTGCTCCACTGTAGCAGAAGATGCTCAGAACTGTTCTCAGCTGCAAATAATGCAAGGCTGACTCTATAGAGGAACATGTCCTTTGTTCCTTTGATGCACAGATTTGGTTTGCTCCATCAAGATGACATCAGTACATAGCATCTCAGAGTTGACTACGTTCAGTATAATGTACGGTGTTATTTGTCATGTATGCCATTTGTCCAATTCTCCTCCCTTACAAGACACCAAGTTAACAAGTTGGCCTATGTTGAACTTTGAATTTCAAGGACCAAAGCTCGGGCCAAAGTTTCCAGGATAAGAAAGAGCCAGCACATGAATCTTAGCCAACATACAAGCATAGTACTTCATACAACGTAAAGTGCTGTCAAAATATAATGTGGCTTTCTGCCCATGGATGCTGCTGAGGAAGCATTGTTAAAGTCTTTCCTCTCACTGCCATCACATCTAAGTCAGAGTCTCCACAAGTGCCAGAAGAGCTATGGAAACTCTTCATTGAGTTGCACTTTGAAACAACTGATGAGAGTTCGGGGAATCATTCTAAGAAATGGGGAAAACTAACAGACCATGGGGGATAAGAGATGCAAATACCAAGGGCCCCAAAAGCTTTAGGTTTCATCAGGTAGTCTATAGCACAGTAGAGGAAGTAGATGCAGCCATGAATGCAAGGCTACACAAAGTAGATGGAAGAGTTGTGGAACCAAAGAGGGCAGTCTCAAGAGAAAACTCTCAAAGACCAGGTGCCTACTTAGCTATGAAAAAGATCTTTGTTGGTGATATTAAAGAAAACACTGAAGAAAATCACTTTAAGCAGCATGGGAAAACTGAAGGGACTGAAATCATGACTGACCGAGGCGCTACCAAAAAAGAGAGGCTTTGCTTTTGTAACCTTTGATAACGATGATTCTGTGGGTAAGATTCTCATTCAGAAATACCATACTCTGAAAGGCCACACTGTGACACAAGGAAAGCCCTGTCTAAGCAAGAAGTGGCCAGTGCTTCATCCAGCCAAAGAGGTTGATGCAGTTTTGGAAATTTCAGTGGTGGCTGTGGAGTTGTTTGGGTGAGAATAATGACTTTGGTCATGAAGGAAACTTTAGTGGTCGTGGTGGCAGGAGAGATGGTGGTGGATATGGTGGCAGTGGGGATGACTATAACGAATTTGGTAATGATGGAGACAATTCTGGGGTGACAAAAGCCACAACAATTTTAAAACAACCATCCTTCAAATTTTAAACCTATGAAGAGAAGAAACTTGGGAACAGAAGCTCTAGCCTTTACAGTGGTGGAGGCCAATACTTGACCAAACCATGAAACTGACATGGCTATGGTGGTTCCAGGAGCTGCAGGAGCCATGGCAGTGGCAGAAGGTTTCAATTACTGCTAGGAAATAAAGCTTAGCAGAAAAAGAAAGCCAGACAATGGCAGGGGAGCTATGAGTTTCAACAGATTTGTGAGCTCAGCCAAGCAGTGGTAGCAGACCCTAGCTGCTGCAAAGAAGATGTGTTTTAGACAATACTCATGTGTATGGCAAAAAACTCAAGGACCACATTTGTGACTAACTGTAAATCAGGTCATTTTAGTTTCAATTCTGTGGAGAGTATAAAGCATTGCAACAAAGGGCTTTAATGAAGTTTTGTTTTGTTTTTTTACCCTTGCTGTTAATTGTTAAATGTAATAGTATGATCATGGCAGTAAATAAATAAATCATAACATATAAAATATATGGCATTGTTATTTCTGCTGTTGTTGTCTCCATTATTAGCACTGGGACACTATAAAATATATTCGTATATATTTATATTTAGCATCCAGCATGAACCAGATCCTGGAGAGAAGTAAATCCTACCCACTAAAATGCTTATAATCAAGGAAAAGACAAGTCATTTCAAGAATGACTATAATAAAGTAGACTTCCCTTCTATTTTAACCCACAAACCCCTCTCATAATAGTATAGATAATTGCTGTCCAATAAGACTATCTCCACTGATGCAAAATTCTATATCTGCACTGTCTAATAAGATTGCCATGAGTATCAAATGCTCCTGATCAACTGGCATGTGGCTAGCGTGAATGAATTTAAATTAAAATAACCACATGTAGCTAGTGGCTACCATATTGAACAGTACAGATATAGGATATTTCCAGTCCTTAATTATTTTAATGGATTTTCCATTTTTTGCATGTATGCTATGATCACATTATTTTAGATTTTTAGGTATAAAATATGTTGTATTATAAATTCTATTTAAATGCAGTCTTTAAAAAATGCATATTTAAATGCAATTAATAACCACTACATATAAAAACAAGTTTTGACTTTTCTATTAACAATGGTATCTGCTATTTAACTTAAATTTATTGTATAACAAAAAGTGTAATTTAGAGCATGTCACATTGATATTTGGGAACTGAGTGATGCATAAATTTAATTATGCATTACTGCTTGAAAATAGATAAAAACTATTTTATTACTGGATGCTTGAAACTCTTATATTTTACACACAGAAACACAACTAAAATTTGCATATTTTATTTCATTTGTCTGGTTATACACAGTTCTTCCCAGCAAAAATGTATTATGGATGGAAATAGCCCTTTATTCCCACACAAATAAAAAGCCATTCTTAACTTTCTCCTTTTAATATTTATTTTTGAACTATTCTTAAATTCCTTCTGTGTTAAGTAAAAATTTTGATCAAATTAATGTAGTTTACAGATCTGGTGAAGTTCATCTTCAAGCAAATTTAAGAATTATTAATGTTATACTCCTCATTAACTTGATGTATACCAATTTCAGTGTTCCTTAAGTCCTGGACTTAAACAATTGTCCAGCCTTAAGAATAATTTTATTCTTGTAAGAATAAAGACAATCTATAGCTCAAGTCCACCATGGATGATAGTTGATGTTTAGCTCAGTGTTTGGCTGAATGACTGAGTCAAAACCCATTTATTTGATATTCACAATATGCACTTATTACATTTTCAATAACTAGACAATCTTCCTGTTTTAAAGGAATATTTTTAATATTTATACTTTATTGATTTTGAATATATAAATTTAAACAAGCGCTGTTTTTGTTTTTGATAATATAAGCCCCTTGGAGCATCTTTTCAAAACCTCAGAATTTCTCAAACCACTTGTTGGGAAAGTTATCAAAGAATATCAGGAACTGCTCAATCTTCATAGGATATTTAGATACACTAAACAGGTCCTCCACTTTTCTTGGGACCCATGGGAAGAAACTGGAACCTTGTCCACAATTGGACATCAGTCATGAAAGTCATAAATAAGTGGATAAATGAGCAGAGGAGCTTCGAGAAAAGCCAGAGCAGATTCAATATAAGGAAGGGCAATGGAGTTCCAAAGAATAAATCCATGCATAAGAAGAAGAAAAGTGGCAGGTTGCACCAGCAATAATAGCAAGTCCTAGAAACGGCAATGGAAGGGGGAAAAGTAGGCTTGACCATGCCTGATCCAATTTCCATTCATTTTCCACAAACTTCCCTCCACCTAAGAATACCCAAACCTTCTTAGAAAGAAAGGACTGTGGTAGAAATAAAAGAAATGCATTATGGGGGATCCAAACAACTCTGCTATGGGGATGAGAGTCTGAAAAAAAGTTGGACACAAGAAAAGAAGACAAAGGCATTTCCCTCTTGACTGTTAAGAGAGTTGAGCAATGAAGAACTGGCACAACAGGTTTGGTAGTACTGTAGAAACTGGTTGCCAGCTAGAGAATGGCAGCAATGAAGACAAAGATGTATGACAGCCCACATTCACCAGATTGGAGGAAGTGACAGCAATCTAAAATAACAAGGTAGTCAAGGGTCTCAGATCTGCAGTAAGGTAAATAATCCAAGAACAGCAGAGCAACAGCAAGTTTCTGGATATGGCTTAGAAACAAACAAGACCAATGGATATGGTAGCAAAAGGAGGGCAAAGAGCCCTAGTCAGAAATCGGTTTAGTTTTCTAGGTTGCTAAAAGCAAATACCATGAAATGGGTCAATTTAAACAATGGGAATTTATTTGCTCCTGGTTAGAGTATGAGACAATGCCCAAATCAAAGCATCATCAAGGCAATGCTTTCTTCCTAAAGACTGGCTTCCAGTGATCCATGGTTCCTCTGACACATGGCAAGGCACATGGTGTTATCTGCTGGTTTCTGCCTGGTTTCTAACAGATATAGGATTATTCAAATCCTATATCTGGTTTTCACTGCTTTCAGCTTCTTGCTTCTGTCCTTTATCTCTCTTTATCTGAATTTCATTCTCTTATAAAGAACTTCAGTAATAAGATTAAAACCCATCCTGAATGAGTACAGATCTTAACTGAAGTAGCCTCATCAGAAGGTCCTACTTACAATAGGTCCATACCCACAGGAATGGATTAAATTTAAGAACATACCTTTCTGGGGTACATACAGCTTCAAATCAGCATAGAGGGCAAGAAAGATAAAATTACAAATTAATGAAATATAAAGCAAACATATAAGAGAATCAACAAAGCAAAAAATTGGTTCCCTGAAAAGACTAATAAAATTAATAAATTCTACTCAAAACAGTTCAAGAAAAAAAAAGAAAATACAGAAATAAAAGATTGCAAAGTACAGATTCTATATTATTAAAATATAATGGAGGGATAGCATTAAAAACTTTATGCCAATAGCTTTGAAATGTTAAAATGGATGATTCCTAGAAAAACACTGCTTGAAAAAAATCATAAAAATAAATAGAAAATTTGAATAATCCTATATCTGTTAGAGAAATTGAATAATATCTAATTTTTTTCCACAGAGTAATATGTTGTATCTCCTTATGTGATGCCTTAACTGAAGCCAAAAGGTCCTCCTTACCATGGGTTTATAACCACAGGAATGGATTATATATAAGAAGATGTTTTTCTGGAGTACATACAGCTTCAAACCACCAGACTCCAACCTCCAGACCCCCAAAAGACATGCTCTTTCTATATGAAAAATATACTTATTCTGTCATAATATCCTGAAAGCTAAGTCATTTCAGTAACACTGCTTAGTACAAATCTCAACAAAATTGATTATAGGTTTGGATTGTCCTGGAGTCCAATTCTTCTCTGTCTATGGACTTGTGAAAACTAGAGGACAAATTATCTGCTCCTAATATTAAAAGGAAGGATACATATAGCATAAACATTCCCATTACCATAGGAAGAAACTGGAAGGAAAGTAGGGGTCACTAGTTCCATAAAATTCTGAAACTCTGTAGTGCATACTCCATTAGATTTCAAGGTCTAAAAGTAGTCTATGGAACAACGTCTGGGCCTGATGGAAAGGGATAACCACCCCTTCTAAGTGCTTGTACAGTGGCCATGCTCTCCCCAAACACTGGGGACTCAAGCATTGGGATAGTGGCCAGGCTCTACTGGAAGCCAGGGCACAGATCCACCCTTATCAAGCATGGGGGTGGCAGCCAGAATCTCCACAATCCCTGGGGAATAGGATCCAACCCCTGAGAACACTGGGGTGGTAGCATTCTTTCTGAACAATGGTGGAGGGCCCACGCTCTCCAAATACTGGGCAGACTCACCCTTTCAACACACATGGGGGAGCCCCCTCTCTTGGCCTGACACGATGCCTTCAGTCCAGACCTCAACTTCCATGGTCCTGCCATTGAAGTCATTTTTCCTTCAATCTATCCCATTTTCTGTCCTTTTAGTCCAAGCTGACAACGCTTCCTTTCATGTAGCTCTCACAAAGAAAGTGTCAGTTTCACATGTAGTACACAGGGTTCCAAACCATCAGAAATTAGGACTTTTCACAGATCCTTCCTGGATAACTGTTTGTCCAGTCCTGACTAGCACTTGAAATGGATGACAAGGTCCATGTTCAGTTAAATCCCTCACACTGAGCACTATTTTCTGGGAAATCATTTTCTAGAAGCTCCTAATTTTCCAAACCATCAATTTCTGGCTTCTTTATGCCAAGGAAAAAACAGACTGCACTTGCCACATTTATCTTGGAAATTCCTCAGCTAAATACCCAAGCTCATTGCTTCCAAACTTTTCCTTCCATTCAACATCAACACTCAATTTTGCCAAGTTCTCTGCCCCTTTAAAACAAATGCCACCTTCTCCCAGTTTCCAATAACACATTCGTCATCTCTGTCTAAGGCCTCATCAGAAGTAAACTTAGTATTTCTACCAATTCAAATCAATCTAGGTCTTTTCTACTAAGCACCTCACAATTCTTCCCTCTACTCATTATCCAATGTCAAAGCTGTTTCCACATTTTTGGTATTGATAATGGCATCAACCCATTCTTCTGATACCAAAATCTGTTTTAGTTTCCTAGGTTGCACAAAGCAAACATCATGAAATGGGTTAGGTTTAAACAAAGAAAATGTATTCATACATGATTAGAGTTCAGGAAAGTTTCCAAATTAAGGCAGCATCAAGGCAATGCTATTTCCCCAAAGACCAGCTGCCAGCAATCCTTGGCTCCTCTGCATGCAGGAAAGCACATGGTGATATACGCTGGCCTCCCCTTTTGTTCTGGGTTTTGCTGCTTTTAGCTTCTTGCTTCCATGGCTCTCTCTCTCACTGCCTGAATTTCATTCTCTTATAAAGGGCTCCAGTAAAAGGATTAAGTCCCATCCTGAACAAAGTGGGTCACACCTTAACTGAAGTAACCTCATCGAAAGATCCCACATACCATGGGTTTATAACCACAGGAATGGCTTAGGCTTAAGAACATGTTTTTCTGGGGTACATAAAGCACCAAATCAACATGGAAACCCTGACTACCTATAAGAAAATCTTGCACTTCTGCCAAGGAATCCCCAGAAGAAAAGTGACCCAGAAGAAATAATCCAGAGAGCAGTTGATTCACATGTATAAGCAGACAAGGTGATTCCCATATATAAAAACATAGAGGACAAAATTTAAAACTATTGAGAGTTGAGAATTACTTAAAATGTCACCACATATAAGTCAAATGTCACCAGCAGGTAAAGCTTAGAATAGAGGTATGTATCGCAATATGACCTTTTCTCCAGTTCATTTCATTTCTTATCCAATTTTCTAAAGTCTCTTCAATGAGCATAGAACACTTTGGTATTAAGAATAAAACTTATTTCAAAACTTAAATGCTATTCTCCACATTTTAAATGACAAAGACTGAAAAAATCTAACGATCAGTATTGGATAATGGGTAATAGAGCAGGTATGCATACTCTGCTCACAAAATAAGTGTTATACTTCTGAAGGAAAATTTGAAAAAATAAATCAAAAGCATTAAAATTTTTAATATAGTTTTATCCAGCAATTCCACTTCTAGAAATTTATCCCAAGGGGGGAAAGTCCTAGAAATTCTACTAGAGGGATATTAATAAAAATGGATAAAATAAAACAAAAATTGCCCAAAATAATTTTCTGTGATATATACTTCCAGTGGAATGCCATGAAAGCATTAAAAAATCATATTGAAAAATAACTTGTAAAAGCATGGGAAAATATTCGAATTATATTTTAAGCAAGTTTTAGAAAAGAGTGTACAGAAAAGTATTCTATTTTTATTAAAAAGTAAGTATAAATGAAGATAGTTAATTATCCTACAATAATACACACCAAATAATTAATCATATCTATTACTAATATAATCATAGGTGGTTTTCATTTTAAGTATTCTCCTCCACATATTTTTGCAATAATACTTGCTACTCAAATAATCAGGGAAAAAATTAATGTTATTTTAAACAAATTAAATAGAAAAATTAATATGGCATTGAAATTTTCATTGCATGCTATTTTTAATCTTTATCTGTGGTTTTATATATATAGATATACATAGATATCATTCTAATTCTAATGTTGCTTATTTTATTCAATATTCTGACAGCAATTCATTTTATAATTTTCTAAAAAAACACTTTTGTGGGATTGATTAATCAGTCTTCTTATTCCTGTGCTCTGGGCCATTAAATCTGCTTTCATCTTTATTAATTTCTTCCTCCTGGCCTCCTTTGACTCATTTTATTGTTCTCTTTATAATTACTTGAATTGAAAACATAGGAATTTTATTATTTTTTCGAATTTTGTAATTTAAAAAAATGTAACATGCAAATGCTGATTTTAAACCCAGTTTCTTATTTCAAATGAATAATATTTTATTAAATATTTATGCTTTTACAATAATTACTTATCATTCTGAGAATGAAATTTAAAACTGCTAGTTAGACTTTACTCAGTTTAAATGGTTTCACTATTTCTCACCAATCCTTTTTTTAAAAATGTGCATACAATTAAATTTATCTTTATAGGTGTACAATTTTAAGCTTTTCACAAATGTATATCACTTCACAATCAAGATATACATTATCCCCATCAAAAACTTCCCCCATGCCCTTTTATAGTCACTTCCCTTCCACTGCCAACACCTAACAGCCATTGATCTCATTTCTGTCTCTACCATTTCCCTTCTTTCAGGAGTCACGTGGTTTTATGTATGAGTAAGGTGTTCCTTTTTACGGCTGAGTGGTATTCTACTGTACATATGTTCCATATTTGTTTATGCATTCACCAATTGATGGGTGTTTGGGTTGCTATAAATATTTCTGTACAGATCTTTGCGTGGACATGTGTTCTCATTTCTCTTGGACAAAATCCTAGGAATGGGATTGCTGGAAAAACACTAAGTATATTTTTATCTTTATAGACTATTTTCCAAATGGCTGTAGTATTTTTCATTCCCACCAGGAGTGTATAAAATTTCAAGATGCTCCATATCCTGCCCAACGCTTGGATTTGTCAGTTAACAGGGAGAGGGTTTTTGTTTTTGTTCTTGTTTTGTTTACAGTCTAATAAATATATGGTAGTATCTAGTGATTTTAACTTTCATTTCCATAATAACTAATGATGTTAATCTTTTCGTGTGCTTACTTGTAACACAGCCATCAGTATCTCTTTGGCTGTGTGAGTTCAAATCTTTTGCTCATTTTTTAAATTTGGTTTTGCTTTCTTACTACTGAGTTTTGAGAATACTTTCTGTATTACAGATACAAACCCTGATATGTGTTTACAAATATTTTCTCTCAGTCTGTGGCATGCCTTTTCATTCTCTTAACTGTATCTTTCAGTGAGCAAAAGTTTTTCATTTTGATGAAGTCCCATTTATCAATTTTTTCATTAATGGGTAATGCTTTTTGTATCCTACCCAAAAAATCTTTGCCTAAGCCAAGGCACAAAGATTTTGCCATGTTTTCTTAAATATGTTTTACACATTTTAGTTTTACATTTAGGCCTATGATTCATTTTGCATTAATTTTTGTATATGATATGAGCTATGGGTCATTTCATTTTTTGCATACAGATGTCCACTTGTTTCAGCATCTGTTATGTTTTCTCTATAGACTTACTTTGACATTTTTGTTGAAAGCCAATTGACTGTATTTCTATGGGTCTATTTCTAGAGTCTTTATTCATCTCTGTTTACCTATGGGAATATCCTTTCACCTATAAAACCTGTCTTGATCACACATTTGCATAGTAAATCTTTAGCAGTCTTTCAGCTTTCTTCTTTATTTACAAAAATTGACTTCGCTATTCCAGGTCCCTTGTATTTCCATAAAATTTTAGCATCAGATGGTAAATTTCACCAAAAAAATGCCTGTTGGGATATTGATAGAGATTGCATTGAATCTATAGACGAATATGAGAATTGACAACTTTACAAAACTGAGTCTTCCAATTCATGAGCACTTCAATTTTCAAATTTTCATTGCTTTTATAGAAATATAGTTGATTTTTATCTTGACTTTGTACCCTGAAACTTTGCTATCTCATTTAGTTAACAGTTCTAGTAGCATATTTTAGAGATTTGGGGGAATTGTCTATGTGGAAAATCAGGCTGTCTGCAAATAAAGATAATTTTCTCTGTCCATTATGCATGTAACTTATTTCTTTGCCTTGCCTTATCAAACTAAAGTTTAACTAAAACCCAGAGTACGATGCTAAGTTGGAGTGGCAAGAATGAACACCTTTTCTTTGTTTTCATACTTACAGGGGGTGTATTCAGTATTTTATCATTAAGTGTATTTGCTGTAGAAATATTGATGTACTTTATCAGCATGTACTTTATCAGCATCCCACCAAGTTCTAGTTTACTGACAGTTTTTATCAAAAATAAATGCTGAATTTTGTGAAATAATTTTTTTGTATCTATTGCAATGATCATATTGTTTTCCTTTTTAATAAAAAACAAATTTAAAACATGTATATTGAACTGATCGATTTTAAATGTTAAATCAATCTTGCATTTCTGGCATAAATATCACTTGGTCATCACTACTACTTTTAAACCACAATTATCATGCTCTGTTCTCTTTTTGTTTTAGGTATTGGTCCAGGGACTGGGAAGGGAATGGTGACTAAGATCCCCAAGTCCCTAATCTCCTGGGGAAGAAGTAAGGAGAGAAAAGACAATAAAAAAGTAAATAAATAATTTTAAATGGTATAATATTAAGCAATAGCTTTCAGGTGCAAGTAACAAAAAAAAACCCAAATCTAATTATCTTAAGCAATAAGGTATTCAATATTTAATCAAACTTCAAGTTCAGAAGTAGAACAGACTTCAAGCAGGCTTCAACTACTGGCTCAATGATGTACTGAAAAAACCAGTGACTTTTCCTCAGTCCATTCTATTCCCTCCATGTCATCTCTACCTGGAGAGATGCCATCTCTACCAAGACTAACTCTCCATCATGGTAATGTCTAATCTGCTAGTGAGTGTGTTCTTGTGGATTTGCTTATATAGATTAGAGAAATTGGAAAGCTAAACTCATCTCCCAGATTCTCTTAAAGCTACATTTCTCTATGTAAATTAGGTCCTGACAATTAGAAACACTGGTTTGAGAATTGGCAGGTGGGGGTAAGGAAGAAACCATCTTCCTGGTTGGCTATGTTCTTATTTGGCTGCTGCTGCTGCAAGTATGTTTGCACTTGAGTTCAGCATGTTGAGGAACAGGAGTTTTCTCTGCAGCAGTGCCCATTCTAGAGTTCCCTGGACTATGAGAAGAAGTTATGGGGTGGTAGAAGTGGAAGCCTTGATTTTACACTTTGGCTTGATAATCCATGGGCCAAAGCTATGATGTCCATTTTCTAGATTCCTGTGTTTCCAAAGAACATTGCCACTTAACATGATGATGTAGCTGGATACTGAGCCAAAATAGTCCCAAATTCTATGATCAAGATAAATGGTCACTGTATTAGTCATGGTTCTCTAGAGAAATAGAACCAACAGGAGATATCTCTAAATATAAGATTTATAAAAGTGTCATATACAACCATGGGGACACAAGAGTCCCAAATCTGTAGGGTAGGCTGTGAGGCTGGTACCTCTGATGAAGTATTCAAATGATCATATCACATTCAGCTGGTTGGATTATCTCCTTTGTCAGGACACTACCTTAGTTGATTGGAGATGTGATCAGCCATAGCTGCAATCAACTGACTGATGATTTAATAAACCAGCCATCTGATTTACCAACCAGTCACAAAATATCCTTGAGTAAAAGTTAGGCTAGTGCTTGCCTGGCCAGACAACTGGGCACCATTACCTGGCCAAACTGACATCAGAACTTAACCATCACAGCCATCTTCAGTTATAAAATTATAGTCAGTAATCCGAGTAATTCAGAGTAATTATAAGGTTGTTGTATGGAAAAAGTTGAATAACATTTGAGAAAGTATCTTGCAGAGATTAAGACCCAGAGAAGTCATTTAACGAACATTGGTTGACTCCAAATCTGACTGGAATTTCACTTTGTACAGCTCTACCTCAAAATTTGGCCTACCAGGGTCAAAGATTCTTGAATTTTGATAGCAGAAAATACAATCCTACCCTTAAGTTTTGAAATTCATTTGGGTTCACTTGGCTTTACATGACAAAGAGAATGTAGGCTAGAAAGGAGAGAAGTTTTTGAAGAAAGTTAAACCAGATTTGCTAATCAATAATCATCATTCCCCATGAAATACATTTAGTTTTTACTGAAAAATGAATAAGCTCTAGTTAATGGCAGTGTCTATCATTGTATTAATATAACTTCAGTGAAATAACATTAACTTTCTCTACCTCACTTCCTTTGTCTTTAAAATGCAGGTTATGGTTATAGCTGATGACTTTTATGAGTGTCAAATTAAGTTATGTTCGCAATGGGAGAGATGGAGTTGTGGATTTTAATAACATCTTCCTCTTTGTGCAGCCTGACTGGCACCAGGAAGTCCCTTGGACTTAAGCACTGTTAGGAATGTGTGTTCATATAATCGAAGTTCTATTTATGAGTTTTTAAAATAGCATTATTAATGTCCCCTGTCTGCCATATTGTCTCAAAATGTTTCCCTTCCACAGTCGGGGTGAGGAAAATTATTCTTATAACTTTGTGAACACCCTTCAAAACTAATTTCAATGTGAGCAGAAGGGATTGCAAAGATAATAATGGGCACCTAGGGGGTGCTTTAGAGAATCAGGTCTGAGATTTCACAGCTCTGGATATCCAGAGATGGCCCAGGTATGGCCAGATGATCTGTGCAAGGGGACCAAGCCAATGTAAAGCAGAAGGCATCCTATGCCCCATAGAAAGTTGTCCTCCTTAATGTTTGGTTTCAAGACAAGAAATACAACCAATGAAACCAGCCTTCAGTCCAGAAAACATACTGGGCTGAGGATACTTTGCCTTCCTGGTTCTGCTTTTATTTGGGCTTTCATTATGTGCTAGTCAACATAATTGATCCCTATGTCCCAAAAAACAGAAACTCATTTGAATTCATGGTGTGCCATCACTTGCAAAGCTTTCTACTAGATCTGGGGATTCAGAAATGCAAATACATGGCTGCTGTTTTAGTTTCCTCAGGCTGCCATAACAAAGTACCACAAACTGGGTAGCTTAAAACATCAGGAATTTATTGTCTCCCAGTTCTGGGGGCCAGAAATCTGAAATCAAGTGTCTGGAGGACCATGCTGTCTCTGAAGTGTGTAGTAAAGAATGCGTTCCATGCCTCTCTCCTGGCTTCTGTTGGTGGTTTGCTAGCACTCTCTGACATTCCTTGGCTTGTGGCATAACTCAATCTCTGCCTCTGTCATTGCCTGGCATTCTCCCCTCCTCTGTATGTCTGTTTCCTCTCCCCTTTTTATGAGGATACCAGTCATACTGGATTAAGGGCCCATCCAGTGGGATCTCATTTTAAATCAACTAGTTCCTTTTGTAACAACTCTATTTTCAAATAAAGTCACATTCTGAAGTACTGGGGACTAGGACTTCCACATATCTGTTTGGGGGACACCAAGCCCTAACACTTGGATTCTCCTGTAGCTTACATAGCAATGTTCTCAGCAAACATGCCCTTCGAAAAGGCTGGCAGCCTAGAAAAGGTGGTTAGGAGTTATAGCTTCATGAAGTCTCAATGGACCCCCTGTGATAGTGGAGGAGGGGGCATCATAAGTGATAGTTTGTGCCCAAGACACAGAATGTACACTCCCAATGAGAAGCTGATGAGAACACTCTTGGGGATCTACTCAGGTCTATATTGATCCCCTTTACCCCTTCAGGGTACTCCCTCCAGAGCTTTGGGGTGCTTCAGCTTCCAACAACCCACATCTATGCAGCTAATATGGCAGCCTACCCTGAGGCTGCAGGAGCCACATTGTACTAGTCCACAGAAAGTCAGAAGTGCTCGGGAGTTGACACGTCCCCAAAGTGGCCAATGACCAAAGGGTGCAGGAGAATGCTAGCCTAGCTCCCTTGCCCTGGGGAAGGATGGCCCTGAAGTACAACCCATACTACCAAGTTCCCCAGTGGATCAGGCCGATACCACCTTCTGTGGGACTTAGCCTGGAATTGCACACTTCCATGACTTCATCTCCTTCCTTGTTCTGCTTCCCCAACTACCTTGCTGATTTCTCCTGGGGGCACCTTTCTAATTGATCACTCACACACAAATCATCTTCTCTGGGTCTTATTGACAGAGATCTAAGTAGACCATACCCAGTCTCTTAAGAATTGCCATGGATAAGAATGAAACAAACCTAAAATAGGAGAGAACGTAAGAGTCTGGAGGTTGCTTATGGGAAACTGGACACTAGACTTGTAGAGAATACTTGGAGCTAAGAAACTCTGTGGTACCTGTAGAATATCTCCAGGGCTGGCTCAGGGAGCAAGTCTTCCCTTCCAGACAGCCAGAGAAAGTTACAAAAGTTGAGGGAGTCTAATAGCTTTCCTTGGAATCTATAAACTTCCTAGACATTGGCTAGGCTAACATTAGAGCAAGAGAAGCAGGGGATCAAAATTACCAGGTGATGAAGATTAGCTTAGACACCAGCTGAAAGCAAGAACTTTAATAATGGTCAGTGGGAACTTAGGAACTACCAGAGGCCAGCTCCCAAAGCTGGGGGCTTAGAGTCTGATACCTGTTCCATCTTCTAGGAGAGATACACAAATCACCTCCCATCACAAAAAGTAAGACACACTGTGCACAATAAGGAATATACAAGTTAAATGCAATGGAAATATAGCATAGAAAGAAATTATTTCCAGATGAGGGGATTTGCAGAAGCTGGGACTATGCAGGCAAAAGCATGGAGACAGTGTATTGCAGAATAAAATCACCTTGAGATATAGGAGGAGATAGACCCAAGTTATAAATGCCATGTTATATTGATTTAAGTGTTTATTGACTCCAGCTAACTCTGCAACTTATTCAAGCATTACTCACACGAAATGCCACACAGACCCTCAAGCCTTGCAAATGTCTCCAAGATATACAAAGACATTTGTTACACATGCTCATAGGTCACACACAAATCTAAAAGTTTCTATTTGTTGTCTGCTTAGGGGTAGGGGTGGGGAAGGGGATAGTGGACAGAGTGCTGAATGGAGACTCTCAGCAGAACAGGCTGATTTATTCTCTCATGGAATCTCCCTTCATAAAATTCTGACTAAAGCCCTCTGATCTCAAAGGGAGGGCTCAGTCCAATTTTACCTTCCACTTTTGCTCTCATAAAGTACATGCTGATATGCTACGTAGACCTCCAGAAACTCAAAAGGTGATGCAAGCTTCCCAAGAAGACTAGGTTCTGCTGGTCTTCACAACACTATTAAGGAAATCTATGGTCATTTTTTGGTCACATATGAACTCAGGACATTTATAAATTCAAAAACTTCTTACTGATCGTAATCCATAACAGAGGACTATTTAATAATTTCAAAATAGATGATGCAGAGAGAGAAATGCTCTACACTTATAGTCTTTCCAACCAAACCAAACACTTCTCCAGGGTTTCTTGTCTGAGTGACACCAGCATCCATCAGGTGTCACGGCAGAAGCCTATATGTCATCCTCGTCTATTCCTTATTTCTGTTTGCCCACATCTAATTAATTGCCATATCCTTTCATTGCCCCTATGGTTCCTGTTGCCCTCTATCGCTCCTGTGCCTTACTCATATGTTTTCTTCCCTTTTCTCCATCACCTTTTCCATCATCTCAGTCCAGGCATGATCATGATTTACTTGGACCACTCTGACAACCTGTCTCCCCACATCCAATCTGACACCCTTTAAGTGGCTCACCATTCTGCAGCCTGAGTGCTCATTCTAAAGCGCAGATGTTACCATGTTGCTCTCATGTCATAAACCCTTTGATGGGTCCTCATTGTCTTAACACATTGTTTTAACATTGCATGATAAACCCATCTTTAACCATAGGGTCACATGACACACTCAAACTAGGAAATTGAGAATATAGTAAAAAATTTGTTTTCAAAAAAGTGGGCAGGATTTAGGGCCTAGTGACAATAAAGTGAGCAAATGTTCTGTTGTGACCAGGGCTGAGGGTTTCCTAGAATATGGGTTTTTCAGTGCTAAAACTGGGAAAGTCCCACAGACCAGGATGAGCTGTTGCCAAATAGGATCAATGAGGAGCCAGTACCATCAAAGCCCAAAAGGGCAAGGGATGGGTGTGGTTACCAGAACCCAGAGATAAAGGCTGAATGGAAATGGTCACCTCACAAGAGCTGTGGCATTTGGAAGAGGGGCAGAGCCAACAAAAGAGTACAGGGACCCAGCAGGAAGGAAGCCAGAAAAATAAAAGCCTCAAGCTCACACTCCCCCTGCCCTCCAGTCTCCTGCTGGTGCCTACCATTGACCCAACCAAGAGGAAAACTCAACTGAGAGAACTTGACTTTGGCCATATGGGTCAGACTAGTGGAGCTGGGACTCATAATGGGGAAAGAATCAAGAAGAACAAATGAAAAATGCCCAGCACAAAAGTCTTCATGATTTGGCCCCTGCTTTCCTCTGCAGTCTCATTTTTCATTGTTCTTGCCTCTTTCCACCCACACCAAACTGCTACTCCCTCCACCTAGGCTACTTCAGTTTATCCTTGCCACTTCTTTAACATTATTTCTGTTTAGGAAGCTTTTCTTGAACTGCCAAGATTGCCCCTTCCCTATACAGATAAAACAATCTGTACTTCCACTTCTGCTAGCAATGACCACTCTTGGCAACTGCCTGTTGACTGGCATCTGTCTTCCCACTATAAGTTATTTAAAGACACAGATTTGGTACTTTTCACTATAATATATAGCATGTGGAATATAGTAAGTACTCAATAAACACTTGTTGAATGAGTGATATTTTTTAAGGAATAATGAATATTATGATTTAAATCAATGAGTCTCAAACCTGGCTGTGCATGAGAATTACTTGAGATGATTGTGTTTTTAAAAATCACCTTAAAAGTTGAAGAGCGAAGCAGAAGAAGGAAAACCGAGAGGCAGCAGCATCAGAAAGACTCAGCCTGATGTTGCTGGTTTTGAAAATGGAGGAAGGGGCCACAAACTAAGGTATACTGACAAACACTAAAAGTTGGAAAAGGCAAGGGAATGGATTCTCTTAAAGCCTCCAGAAAGAATGCAACCAACAGAAAACTTACTTTTAATCCAGTGAAACCCATTTCAGACTTCTGACTTCCAGAACTGTAAGAGAATAAATCTGTACTGTTTTAAACCCCAATTTTATGGAAATTTGTTGCAGTAACAATAGGAAACTAATAAAGAAGGAAAATTAGAGGACATTGGTCCAACATCTCAGCCAACATGTAGGCTGAATCAGGCTTTGACTGGTGTAGGAAGTAACTCTGCTGACAGTGTGGAGTTTTGGAGGTCTTTAACCTGGGAAGTGGCATGCTCATAGCTATGCTTCAGGAAGAATATTCAGCCCCATTACCATTCCCACCTCCAATGCAAGTGAGATGGGAAAGAAAAACTGAAATGAAGGAGGATCAGTTAGAAGGCCACTGAAAGAGTCTGGTTAAGAGGTGTGGCTTAGTTTTCTAGGGATGCTATAACAAAGTGTCCAAACTGGATGGTCAAAAGTCCAAAATCAAGGTGTCAACAGTAAAATGCCCCCCCACTCCACCCCCAGACGCCTGCTCAGGGAGAATCATCATTGCCTATTCTAGCTCTCTATCTGGGCAGGCATTCCAACAGCCTTGTGGCAGCCCTCAACAAATAGATACAGTTGTTGGCTATTGGGATTGAAAGCACTAGAGCCAGTGTGCACAAAAAAAAGCAAGGATTCATAGAAACAGGGGCAGACCCCTCATAGTATCTGTGAAAGATGTCACAGACTTTTTCAAGATTTCATTTTACCACTTCAATAAGAAATTGATTCAACTAATAATTCAGTGGAGTTTCCATAACCACCAGTCTAGCATGCTTGCTCTTATGAAGATCTCTAATGATTTTGCTTGTTACCAACTCTAATGAATACCTTTGTCCTTATCTAACTCACATTCTTACCTGTGCCACTGTCTCCTTATTGAAACCCAGAACTCTCCTCTCTCAGCTACTCTAACACCACAGTCTACGAGGTTTCTCCCACTCAGTCTCCTTAGCTGGCTCCCCTTATTTGTCCATAAATCTAAATGTTTGAGCTCATGCACAATCCTTCTTCTCTTCCTACATTTGCTTCCTTCATCTCTTCTATTCCCACAGCTTTAAATACCCTGACACTGTTAAGTCTCCATTCCCGACTTCCCTTCTAAGCCTCAGCCTCATTGAGCCAATCGGTTAGTGATATCTTCACTTGAATATTCTTAAAACCATCTCAAATTTAAAAAAATCAAAACTAGACCATTCAATTGCCCACCTACCCTCACAAAAGCTCTGCTCCCCACGGCACTTCCCATCCTGTCTCTTGTACCCAGATGGTCAAGCAGGGCTTGGAACTTAATGTGATGGTTACTTTTATGTGTCAACTTTGCTAGGTTCTGGTGTCTAGTTTTATGGTCAAACACTGTCCTTGTTGCGTGGAGGTATTTTTTCCAACAACCCAAATCATGCAGGATTCCTACTGGCCTAGATCTTTCAGGAATGAAGGATTGGATTATCACTCAGGCAAAGAAGCAAGACTAGCTGAAGGTACTGCTGAGGGAAAGTGGGAATATGAACTGGGTAGTGGAAGAACATAGTTAGTTATAAATGCCAGCTACAACCATGTGACCAGTTGCAGAAATGAAGACTACAATCGACATGAGTACTTCTTCCTTATTTTGTTTTTAATAAGTTTGCATGTATGTACCAAATGTCTTTGATTTCCCCCTCTTTTATCTCCATATCATTTAAGTTGTATTAATTTTACATCAGGATATTTAACTTCCAGGATATAAAAAGAAGAGAGAGTATCTTGCATAAGTTTGTAGCCCCTTCTGAGGAGAGGGTTAGTGCATTTTTTGTTGAACATAGGAGAGTTGTATCATCTGAGGTAGAAGTATGACTATGTTATTGTCTTTATTTGGATGGAGATTAAGTATGGTTTAAGGTGATGTGTATGGCTACCAAGTTGACAAGGGGTGGACTGTGATGGTTAATTTAATGTGTCAACTTGGCTAAGTTAAAATGTCCAGTTGTTTTGTTAAATACTAGTCTAGCTGTCATGTGGCAGTATTTCATAGATGGAATTATCATCTACAACCAATTGGCTTTAAGTAGTGGAGATTAGCTTCACAATTGTGGGCAGGTCTCATCCAATCAGTTGGAGGCCTTAAGAGTGAGAACTGAGGATTCCAGGGTTCAGATGGAATTCTGCCTCAACACTACACCTTCCACTTCTACCTAAAGAATTTGGACTTCACCCTCACCCATACCAAAATTCCCAGCCTATGGCCTGTCCTACAGAATTCAGGACCCACTGTCTCTGAGCCAATTCTTTACAATAAATCTCTTAATATATATGAATTTATTACATTAGTATATCCTGTTGGTTCTGTTTCTCTGGAGAACTTGACCGATAAACTCAGCCTGACAGTTTCCTTTTTTACCTTCCTGTATCTAGTCCCACAGTTTTCAACATGGGCTCTATTTTTAAAATATATTCTGAATATATCTGCTTCTCTCCAGCTCCACTGCAAAAACTGCAGCCCAGCCCCTTTCATCTGAACAACTACATTCATCTCCTGACCAGTCTCTTGCTTTTATTTCTGGCCCCTTAAAATCTGAGCACCACATAACAGCAAGAATGTTCATTTAAAATTGGACCCAGCCAGATCCCCATTAAAACACTTTATTGGTTCCCCATGACATTAAATCCTGTCACACCTCTGATTAAAACACTTTAGTGGCTGCCTGTGGCATTTGAAATTAAAGGTCCTAGATGATGTGGCCTCTGCATACCTTTCCAATCTTATCTTGTGCTCATTTTACCTTACCACACAGATTCTGATATTTTCCAGGCATACTTCTGTACTGCAACTGCAGCACCTTAACCCCGACTCTATCTGGCTAACTACTTTTTTATCCTTTAAGGTCTCAACCTAAGATCACCTCCTTGAAGAAGCCTCCTCTTATCACTCTATCTAAAGTTGCTCCCTGCCCTGTTATTCTCTTTGGAGATCTTTCTGCTCCAGCACTTATCACAATGGAAACCCATTTTGTTTATTAAATTGCTTAGGGTGCTTCCCCCACTAGAAGGCAAGCTCTTTGAGGACAGGCAACATATGTTTTGCTCACCGCTACACCCCTCATACCCAACAATGCTGGATTCATCTTAGGTGCTGAATAGAGTTTATGAATCAGTAAATAAATGGAACACAGGACTGCTACACCTGGTTTCATGTCTACTCCTAACACCATGAGCATTTTAGGGCATTTAAAGTATCACCACTTTAGATAAAAGGCCTGACCAAATATTAGTTATTTGCAATCCTGGGAGGAACACAAAATGACACTTTTCTTTTTCATATTGAATTGGTCAGTGGTTTATAAAACACAGAGAAGGACAGTGCAGGTACAGCACTATGACAGATCTTTCTAGAATAATATTCTTTTTTTTTTTGCAGGTGGCAATGCACAGATAGTTCCACCATGATATTTTTCAAACTGTGTCATATCTGGAACTTCTCCTCAATTGTCCTTTGTAAAGTTTGGTGGACTCAGGGAGGCTGAATCCTTAGAAACTACTTCTTGAAACTAGACAGTGGTACTTGATTTTTTAAAACAAGTTACTTTCCCCTTACTTGAAGAGTTTTAGTTTAAAGTCTTCAAAGAGGATCCAACTAAGATGGTGCTTTTTGGCCCAATTTCTTCATTATTCAGTTAAGCTAACTGGATGTGTCAAATGTGCGAATATTTCAAGTATCACTTCAAGGATGCAAGTGACACTCTCGTTTCTAGGAAATTTGTTCTTTTATATTCTGCATAGTTCATTATATTTTGTCAACACTCATTGAGATTAATGAACTGACACAGTAGATGCTATTATTTAATAATATATGGCTTCTATTAAATACCATCTATTGATAGTTCCTGAAATCAAAGTAATACACACTCATTTAGAAATGTTGGGAAAAACACAAAATCTAAAGAAGAAAATTTTAATCACCTACCAATTCCACCTAGAAATGACTGCATTATTGCATTTTGTTGTATATCGTTCCAGTCTTTTTATCTATACATACACATAATCATTCTTTCACTCACTCATTCAGCAAACACAGTAAGTACCTGTTCTAGTTTGCTAGCTGTCGGAATGCAACACACCAGAGACAGATTGGCTTTTAATAAAAGGGGATTTATTTCATTAGTTCTTCAGAGGAAAGGCAGCTAATTTTCAACTGAGGTTCTTTCTTATGCAGGAAGGTACAGGGTGATCTCTGCCTGCCTTCTCTCCAGGCCTCTGGGTTCCAACAACTTTCCCCAAGGTGATTTCTTTCTGCGTCTCCAAAGGCCTGAGCTGAGCTGCAAGCGCTCAGATGAGGTATCCTGAGCTGCTTGGGCTGTGCTACATTGAACTCTCTCATTTAAGCACCAGCAAATTAAATCAAACATCATTCATTACAGCAGGCATGCCTCTTAGCTGACTGCAGATGTAATGAGCAACAGATGAGGTTCATGTACCATTGGCTCAAGTCCATAGCAACAGAACTAGGTACCTTCACCTGGCCAAGTTGACAACTGAATCTAACTACCAAGTACCTATTAGCAAAACCAAGTCTAGATAGAGGCTGCTGAACAAGACAGATGAGGTCCATACACAGTCACACAGCTTGTATTCTCGTGCACATATGAGAAAACAAATAACCAAGAGGATTTTGGTTCATTATAACAGCTGCAAAGAACACAAAATAAGCAATGTGACAAAGTGATGATCACAGAGTATGATATTGTGAGAACTGTGAGGACCTACTCCAGAGTAGGTTGACAGGGAACATTCTTCTAAGAAGAGTTAAAGCAGAAGAAAGAGCACAAGTTAGGGAAGGGTCTGACTTTTTCTAGTAAATGCCACAGATACAGAATTAAAAAACACAGTCAAGGACCTCTCACATTTGTTAGGCATTTAACCAGCTCTGTGTTATACCTTTTGTTCATGACATTTTGACCTAAGAATTTAAATTTTTATGTACTCGAATCCATTAGGGTTTTTTGTTGTTGTTGTAATTTTTCCTTTAGAAAAATCAAATCATCAAACAGAAAAGTATTCACCTGTTTTTCTTTGGGTACTTTTATTATTTCATTAATCCATCCACAGTGTATTATAATATATGACAGGTATCTAAGTAGCTGTTTTCCCCTAAACAATTAACCCATGCCTGAACACAACTTTTTGAATAATCATTTCTTCACTAATTTTGATGCCACCATTACCACATATTTCTCAAATTGAAGGTTTTTGAAGTACTATGAGATGAATGATGTGAACTTTGTTTTAGGACATTTATTCTGGCAGGAATTTGTAGAAAGGAAGAAATGGGCAGGAGCTTGGAGGAAATAGGAAGATGAGGTGAAAAACTACAACAATTATCCAGACAAAGGATGAAAAGGTCTTGAATTAAGGGTTGTGACATTGAGAATAGAAGAGACTCAAGGGTAAGAAAAGCACAGAAGATACCAAGTAAACAGAACTCATCAAACAACTGACTGTGTGGCTGAAGAAGCAAGAGGAAAGAATCCAAGATAATTCAGTGTAACCTGAAGTATAATACCTCGATTTCTTGACTGTCATTACTTCTTCATAGTTAAATGCCCACTCTTACTCATTCAAAACTTAAATTCAATATTGGAACAAGGCAAAAAAAATCAACCAATCCTTCTTAACACACTGGAAGCAAAATCAGGTAGCCCAGTTTAAAATTGAGTACCATCCTGATCCCATCTTACCCACCCCCTCATCCCTACCCAAAAATCATATGTGATAGTTAATTTCATCTGTCTGTTTGTCTAGGTTATCATGTCCAGTTGTTTGGTCAATCAAGCTCTGGACTGATTGTTACTGTAAAGGTACTTGATAGATGGATTTGCATCTATAGTCAGTTAATTGCAACTATAGCTGACTCCATCGACAATCAAAAAAGCAGTGTACCCTCATCAATGAGGGGAGTCTCCTCATCCAATGATTTCTTTGGAGGTTGCAAAGCCAGTCCTGAGGATTTCAGAAGTCAGAAAATATTTCTTCCTGACTTCTCCTGGAGAATTCAACTTCAAACACATTGGAGTGTCCTACTCGTGGCTTGCCCTATAGAATCTGGATTTATCAATCCCCACCGTCACATAAGCCAATTCTTATAATATACATTTTAACATATATTTATTAAAGCTTCCGTTTCTTCTGTTTCTCTGGAGAACCCTGACTAATATATTTACCTGGAATTGGCCTCCCTAGGCTGTCATACTTGTTTCACCTGCAGCTCTCCAAATCTTCACTCCTGCTTCTTTTTCCCTCAGGACAACTGTGCTGGTTTGAAACTGTGATGTACCCCAGAAAAGCTATGTTCTTCCAATCCAATATTGTGGGGGCAGACCTATTGTAGGGTGGGACCCTTTGATTAAATTATTTCCCTGGAGACGTGGCCCCACCCATTCAAGGTGGGTCTTAATTAGTTCACTGGGCTCTTTAAAAGAGGTCAAGGAGGAGAGAGAGGTCAGAACTGATACAGAGAGTAGATGCATAGACACACGTTTGGAGATGCTTGAAGAGCCAACATAGAAAGCCACTGGGATCAGACGCTGAAAGCAATGCAGAATGGGAGCAATGGACCAGGAGATCCCAGCCACGTGCCAGCTTACAGAGAACCCCTGGGGCATGATCGGCCTTTCTTGAGAGAAGGTATCTCTGGTTGGTACCTTAATTTGGACATATTCATGGCCTTGGAACTGTAACCTTGTAACTTAATAAGTCCTCTTTATAAAGCCAATCCATTTCTAGTATACTGCAATCTGGCATCTTTAGCAAATCTTAACAACTAATGTCTGTTTCCCTAAGGGGAAACCTTCCTCTCCTCACAGCTGATCTTTAGGGTTGTAATAATATCTGAGATTACTTAGTAATTATTGGCTACATAACACCCTTCCAGAAACTTGGTCCAAGCCTTTCTTCTTCTCCTAACTAACCTGCATAGTTCCCTGTTGAACATCTCTCTGTAGAAATCCTTCCACTCAATCATTTAGGTGGAGCAATTCTCCCCAACTGCTCTTCCCTGCGGTTTCAGATTTGAGGAAGCTCATGTACCTTTTTCTCTGCAAACAGTTTTCCTAGACAATCAGAATTATAAAAGGCTTGAACATAAATATGAAAACAATTACCATCCACTTGTATCCATGGCATTACAATGTATAGACTTATGAAAGTGTTTATCATGTGAAGATGTTGTTGAGGAGCTCATTAAAAAGATTTCAAAATTCCCTCTCTATAAATATCCACGGGAGGCATGTGTCATTATTTAACCAACATTATGTATTGCACAGCTGATCATGTTTCCTATTAACACTGGTCTAGAGGAATGTTTGAGCAAACTCTGAGCCCACTTCAGACAAGTGCCTAGGATTCCTGCTCAGCTTTTTGTACTAACTTAATTCCAGCCTCCATTGTATTTTCCTATCTTACTGTTCCTGCACTTCATTTTTCATTTCTGTTTCCAATTTATTTGATGTTGCTACCACACACATATCTTTGTAAGATACTTTAAATCATTGTAGGAATCTGGCAGAATATAAATAACCTACGCATTAAAAATATAACCAAAGGGTTTGCTTATTTTGTCTTCTATTTTCCTGGTGCAAACTGCAAAATGGTCTTTGCCTTGAGGTCTCCAAGAAATCCTTTTAGACTTGAGACACACTATTATTAGATAATTAGCTTCCTCATCGAGACCATTTCTTTTTACTGACTTTATTCACACCTGGTATTTTTCTTTGTTAACTGCACACCAACTGCCACTCACCCTATTACAAATGCAGTGATAATGATGAAATGTCCTTAACTCTGAGTAACAGATACTGTTGAGGAAACAAATCACACTTACTCTCTGTCAGGTTTTTACTGCTTTCCATGATTACAAGGAAAAAGAAGCTTAACAATGCTGGTTAGCCCAAAGAGCAAAAAAGCTACATTTTAGGGAAAAAATAGGCAATTATGATGTGTATTCTTCTTGTTTTAGTGGTAAATTTGAGACAACATAAATAATTCCCAAAGCAGAAATGCAAGCTTTGGGGTGGTGTTCCCATAAAAGGGTACAATGCTATAGAATATTGTTAAATAAAAGTCTGCGTGGTTGGTCACAAACAAAGATTGAGTCCATGGCCATTTGGAAGATATCTTAAAGATTAGATGGGTCATCAAGTCTGTCCTGCTGACTGATATGATGGCAATAATAAAGAATATATCCATTCACTCAGCAAATATTTGAACTTCTGTAAGTGCTGAGCCTTGTGCTATGCCCCAGGGATAAAGCCCAGGAAAAAGAGGCTCACTCCTTATTTGAAGAGAAAGATAAATAAGCCAACCATTATAATATAGATATTGTATTGTGCTGGTAGCACAGTCTGAGTGATTAGGGATTGCTTCTAGAGAAAGTGACAGCCAGCTAAAGTGAGCTCTAAAGAATATACAGCAGTAAGCCAATGTTAGGAGGTGTGGGATTGAGCTACAGATGGAAAGAGATTTCCAGACAAAATAGAAAGCAGGTACAAAAGGCCGGAGGAGAGAAAAGGAGAGTGGAGGAGAGGAGAAAATGGTACATTGGGAGACCCACAAACAATTTAGTTCAGCTGGGCCTTAGAGGGCAAAGTGACAAATGGTTGGAGAAAACATTGGCAGGGCAAAGAATGAGGCAGACAAGTGGATTTTGAGAACCATTATTAACTGGCTTTAATCCTGAGAAAATTGGGAACCACTGAAGGTTTTAAAGCAAGGGAGGGGCATGATTAGATTTCCATGTTCACCATAGCATCAGTGTTTTGGAGTGGATTAGAAGTGAGCAAAACACATCAAGGTTAGCCTTTAGCAGACCACTGTAGCAGTATAGGTAAGAGATGACAAAGACCAAAACCACTGTTAACTAATTGTTCTGATCTCACACGCATATCAGTAAAAAAAAAAAAAAAAAAAAAAAAAAAACTTTGAGCAACACAACCCATTTCATGTGCATTTATATACTTATAAAGTATTAATATGTACTGTATAAATAAACTAAATGAATAAGCATTACAAAAATTGGAAAGATAAAATTGATAGAAACAAAAATCCTAATATTTTCTTCCTTTATTCCAGGAGATTATCTTCTGTGCATCCTTGAATGCACATGCTATACTCTAGAGGCCACTTGCCTGAACTAGGAAAGTGGTGATGCAAATAGAGAAAAGAGAATAAATTGGAGAGAGACAAGATATAGAATCAACAGGATCTGAGGGTGGTGCAATGATGGCTCAGTGGCAGAATTCTCACCTGCCACACTGGAGACCCGGGTTCGATTCCCTGTGCCTGCCCATGAAAAAAAAAAGAATCCACAGGATTTGATAAATTGGACACCGAGGGAGATGAAGTAAAATAAGGTCTGTGAGGATTTCTGGTATGGGTGCTGTTCAGCAGGTTATGGTGGGCTAGAGAAAAAACGGGTTTGGACAGGAAAAAATTAGAGTATGTTTGTACATGTTGAATTAGAGACAGTGAAGCATGTAAACATTATAAGCAGGTATGGAGCAAGTTGATCAGGCAATGGCAAATGGGGCAGTAGAAAAATCATCTCTCCTTTCAGGTCAAATCCCAGAGGTTACAAGATAGTTTTTCATTATAATTAATTAAAACTTGGAATCCCCTTTCTGTCAAATATCAGGGAATCCCTACTTTATTTGGTGCTGTATAATTAGGGAGTTCCAAAAGACCGGAAACCTGATGTTTTGCTCAAGTGGTGATCAATTGTCCTCAGGAATCTTAGCCTTAAGGTCTGATACAATATCAATCCACTGCATCAGGGTTTGGTAATCAGAACCATTATTTAAAATACCTGACACATAGCATGGTCCTTAAAAGAAGTTTCAGAGATGCTTACTGCAGCTTCTAAGCTCCTGCACTTACCTGCAACACATTTAGAGTCTAGAATTTCTATTCTATAGTGTAAAATCTATAGTGTAAAATCTTAGCAACCTAAAAATGACTGGTATTGGTTGATTGCATCTTTGTGTCTTATGGAGAATATAGGGTTCACCTGAAAGTGCCCAGTATCAGTCCCCGAGGCCCACTGTGGACCCCAAAATTGGAGAAGGCAAAAAAAGTGGAGAGAAAGGACAGGAGCCACAAACACTTAATCTTAAACCGTACCTCTAAAATGTTTAACTGATCTCATCTGAACTCTGTCTTCAGCCAGAAAGGTAGTGATTAAAGTTTAATTCCAAATGTATTTTCAAGTTTATTTTACATCAAAAGAGTATCAAGATTTAGAATTGTCAGAAGGTAAGCCATCGTCTCAAAGGATGTTAGTTTTCTGGTACAGATACATCCTCATTTGAAGTGCACAATAGCCACATGCAAGCAAATGAGGAAATGCTATTTGAGAAGCAAAGTAATTTAGCAACAGTCACAAAAAGAGAAAGCGGCAAGACCAGGATTCAAAAGCAGATCTGTCTGAATTCAGCACCAGGGATCCTAAGCAGTACAGCGTGGTACCTCGCCACTTCACCCAGCTAGGAGCGATGGAGTGCTGCCACCCGTGTGCAAGGAAGGCAGCACAAACGTTGCTGTTGCAAAATTTAAAGTTCAAAGAGGCAGTGGTTTTCACTAAGTCCGCTAGATTGTGAGTGCAGAAGCAGAAATAAAACCTGAGTTTCTATTATCATTTTATTTCTTTTTCTGTTGTCTTGCTATTTCTTTTTCTAAATCGATGCAAATGTACTAAGAAATGATGATCATACATATATGTGATGATATTAAGAATTACTGATTGCATATGTAGAATGGAATGATTTCTAAATGTTGTTAGTTATTTTTTTTAATTAATTAAAAAAAAAAACTGAGTTTCTCTGTACTCAGTCCAGAAGTTCTACACAGCACATGCGTGAGCACACATGCACACACACACACAGAACTGAAGATGCAACCTTACCACTGCAGGCTACTGATGATGCCAGGCAAGAAATGCATCACCTGACACTGAAGAAGCTGTGAAAGCAGAAAAATCAATCTACCGTTTTAATAAAAAATGTGAGAAACTGAGAAGATGAGCTATGTTGCAATCACTTTGGGCGGATCTGGCTGTTTTGCTATTAATCATTTCTCTGCTGTGCAGTCAGCAGAACTTGACTGAAGTCAATTCCGTGTTTTCTCAGGTCCACTGCAGTGGCACTGAGACCAAGTAAGATGAGACTAGAAAACTACCATTATATCCTCAGGAACAGGAATTGGGCACATAATTTCAGTCTTCAAGTAGAAAAGATTAACCGTAGGAAAAGACAGTGGTTTCCCCCAAGACTGGAATATTGAAATTTCCTGACATGGCAAGTTACATTTTAGCAATGACAAATCTCAGATTTAAGATTAAAATCTTAGGCTGCACCTGGAGTCCATCTTTAATCACTACCTTGGTATTTTAAGAAAGATTCAAACAGGATCAGATTAATCCTTTACAACTAGAGACTTAGACCTGGTTATTTTATTTAACTTTTCTTTCTGCTCCCAAACACATTTTGAAGATATCTGAAAGCCCTAGAGGTTTTCAGACTTTTCCTTCCCAGAGTCTGAACCTTACAGCCTGTTATCAGGCAGGGTTCTCCAGAGAGACAGCACCAACAGGAGATTATACATATATACACAATTTATTTTAAGGAATTGGCTCATGCAATTGTGGGGAATGGCAAGTCCAAAATCTACAGGGTAGGACAGCAGGCTGGAACTTCTAGCTTGAGGCAGATTTCAAGACTCAGCTGGAAACTCAGACAAATTGACATTGCAGTGTTGAGGCAGATTTCTTCTTCTCTGGGAAACCTCAGTCTTTTACACTTAAGGTCTTCAACTGATTAGATGAGGCCCACCCACATTACAGAGAGAAATCTCCTTTACATAAAGTCAACAGATTGTAGATGCTGAGCATAATCTGCAAAATAATGTCACAGCAACATTTATGTTTGTGTTTGCCCAAACAACTGGATGCCATAACCTGGTCACATTGACACATAAAATTAACCATCACAGGAGGATAAGGAGTATGGGGCATTTCTTTGGGGAGTAATGAAAATATTCTAAAATTGGACTGTAGTAATGAATGCACAACACTGTAGCTACATTGCGAGCCATTGACTGGATACTTTGGAGGGACTGTATGGTATGTCGATATATCTCAAAACTGTTTTTAAAAAATTAACCATCATAGAGTCGTTCTGGTTGGTGACTGAGTTACCTAGAGGCATAAAGAAATGGGAGGAATTTTCTATCAGACCTCTTTAATCACCTGCATAACCCAATTGAATACCCAAACCACCCCAGACCTAAAGCAGGGCCAGTAAAATGGAGGGCAATAGTCAAAAAGAGGCAACAGTGTCATAAGCCACCCATCTTCCCTAATCCCTCACACATACCTAGTCTCAGAGCAGTACACCCTTTGGGTCCAGGCAACCTCCTCGAAATGGATATAGCTGGTGGTTTATCCAATACTGATGGCCCTTCTTGAATCAAGCTAGACGGCTGCTGGGTTCCCAACTCCAGGAACTTGGTCAAGGTGGAATCCCAGATGTCACATGTCAGCATCAACCCAGCAAGCTTTCCTCAATACCATGATCCTTCCTAAGACAAAGTCACCTGAAGCACAGGCTTTCTTCATATTAGTCCAACAGTTTTCTATTGTTTAGTGAAGGAAAACCCCAGAACACCAATACGAAAGCATGCCTTTGCTGAGGCGTAGAATATCGTATCTGCTTTCTCACCAAAACTTTACATGCATTCCAATCCTAAACGTCTTTAACATGTAACTCCCTCTTAAACTTTGTCTCAAGGTTGAGATAATCAGAACAAGCTCTTGAGGAAATCTCTTTGTACTGTGCAGGTGTGCTAGCCTGGACACATGAAGAGCCTTGCTGTTGCACTGGCCCTGGCTGGGCACCCTGTGACCTCTGCACATTTGTAAGCTGCATTAGCCTACCCCGAGCTCAGATTTCCTTGTGCCTTCTCATGATTCCATACCTTATCATAGAAAGGCTGCTCTATCTCATTAGCTACATCCCTTCTTTTTAACTGCAGCACTAAAAAGACCTCCTGATTCTCTAAGGCTCTAAGCAACCTCATCCTTGGTAATATCAACCCAGTATGAAGACCACACTGACCACACTTCAGGTCTCCTGGAGACCCCATCCTTGGCCCAGTGGCCACAGAAACAGAGATTTCACTGGTCCTAGAACCCTTCTGGTTTTGCTGAGCACCCTGATTTCACTGTCAAATACACCAGCCAGTTTTTCCTCCTGATCAGTGGTGGCCTCAGGGTAACTGTTAAATATTACTGACCTCAGTGACTCCTATAACATTCAGAATCTGTCTCCTGTCAGTCGCCCACAAGTCTGGTGGGCAGTACTCAAGCCTATAGGCATGAGGTCAAGGCTTTTATCCCAGTCCTATTGTTTTGGGTACAAAAGAATCTCTTTGGGTTAAAGTGCCAGAGAGAGCTTATTTCTCCAGAAAACTACCCTTCGTTCTGTAGCATTTCCCCACTATCAATGTATCCATTTAGCATATTTAACACATGGGGATAAAGTTTTTATTTCAAATTTAGAACAGGTAGAATGGGCTCAGGAGAAGAAAATCCACAGCATAAATTAAATCCTCTAATTCCTTCTGTCTGCCCCTTCCATGTCACGGATTGCATATGCAGAGGCCAAATGATGAGTTTCCACACAAGATACTCATCAATTTTATACAGATTAGTGAAAGTACATTCACTTAGATCTCATTAATTTGATATTTCTCATGAAGTAGGACTGCAGTTTAGCTGTATTCTATGATAAAATGGCT
The DNA here is from genome assembly GCF_023851605.1 of Tamandua tetradactyla. Taxonomy (NCBI): domain Eukaryota; kingdom Metazoa; phylum Chordata; class Mammalia; order Pilosa; family Myrmecophagidae; genus Tamandua; species Tamandua tetradactyla. Next base: position 18,168,094 of record NC_135328.1, on the reverse strand, counting down.
ATCCCTAGCAAATTAAGGCAAAGTGACAAGGGAACCACAGATAATATCAATCTTCAATCTCTTCTAACTACCGTTTTTTCAAGAACTCTAGAGGTATCAGTATATGCATATCACAAAATTCTTCATTCATCAAATCATGCAGATCCCTCAAGGAATTTACAACCTGATGACACCAAACTAAAACTTGCCCTAACTAGAAATCATTCTCATTATTGATTTTTTAATTATTTAATACTGGAGACACACAAAAGAATGTGTCACTTATATGTAAATTGTGAAGCCTAACGATAAAATGAATTCCCCAATGACTCTCCTACAAGCCTAAGAGCTAAGATATTTCTGACACCCTATTTACCTGCATGTCCCTTTTTTATCTCCTCATCTGCTTCCTCCACCATCCTACCTAATCACTAACCTGAAGTTTTTATGTATCATCCATTTGCTTTTTTAACAATATTATTCCATATATATATATATATATATATATATATATATATATTCCTAAACATCAAATTGATCTGCTTCTTTTTAAACTTTATAGAAATGGTATTGTGGGGTGCAAAGGTAGTTCAGTGGTAGAATTCTCGCCTGCCATGTAGGAGACCTGGGTTCGATTCCCAGCCCATGCACTTCCGAAACAAACAAGCAAACAAACGAAAAACCAAACTAAACAAAAATTCAACAAATGGTGCTGCAATAAGGGCATACTCACATGGAAAAAGAATGAAATATGACCCCCACCATACAGCATACAAAAGAAAAACATGGTATTGTGCTATGTGTGGTCTTTTGTGACCTACTTATCACCCAGCATTAAGCTTTTAGGTTTCATCCAGGCTAGAGCTATGTAGCTGTGATGTGTTCATCTTTGCCACTGTATAATATTCCATTTTATTATCTATTCACATGATGGACATTTGGGCTATTTCCAATAATTTCCTATTAGAATTAGCACTGCTGTGAATATCTTTTACACATGGATCCTGGTTTATATTTGGGTATATGTAAGAAGGAAAATGTCAGGTCAGGGACATATTCAACTTTACAAGATAATGCTAAATTGATTTTGAGAATGGCTATACCAATTTACACTTCCTTCAGCATGCTACCATTGATCCAAATCCACTCTAATAATTAATACTGGCAGATCAGTCTTTTTAATTTTGTCAATTTAGTGAATGTGTAATGTTATGCCATTGTGTTTTAAATTTACATTTCCTTCATAACCAGTAAAATTGGGCACATACGTGTACTGGATGTTTGAATTACTTTGTGAAATGCCTGCCCAGGTCTTTTGTTCATTTTTACATTGGATTATGTCTTTTTCTTACTCATTTCTTGACATTGTTTTTATGTTGTAAAAAGTAGTCTTTTATCAGTTTTCATGTGTTGCAAATTACTTCTGATTTGTGACTTGTCTTTTCACTCTCTTTTTGGTATTTTTGATAAACAGAAGTTCTTCATTTTAATGTAATTGAATTTATCACTCTTTTATGGTTAATGATTTTTGTGTCTTAAGAAATCATGCCCTCCCCTAAGGCCATATATATAGATAATTCTCCTTATCTATTAGTTATTTGTCCTTGAAAATAGTATAACTTGAATTCTTTGAAAGTATTCTACAAGTTTGACAGGTTTTAATCTAAGTGTATTCCCAGGACCATTTGAATCAGAACCACCTAAGTATTCTTACTTTTTAACATTTTTTAATTGTAAAATATAACATGTATATAAAGCAAAGAAAGAAAAAAAGCAATAATTTCCAAAGCACACTTCAACAAGTAGTTACAGAACAGATCCCAGAGTTTGTCATGGGCTACTATTCCACCATCTCAGATTTTTCCTACTAGATATTCCTAAACACTGGAAGCTAGAAGGACTATTAATATAGTGAGTCAGCAGTTAAACTCATTGCCAAATCCTATTCTCTCTGCTATACCTCCTCCTTCTCCTTTGATCCTTCTCTCAATCTAGAGGGATCTTTGAGTAATGCCCATTCTGAGATTTTCATGTTGAGAAAGGGTGTCGACACTAAAGGATGGGGAGACATAATTCACTGATAATCTTGATGAGGCTGGTCCCTCTGGGTTTCAGGATTTATCTGACCTAAGAATGCTCCAAGAATTACAGAGAACCACCTAAATATTTTTAAAAGGTTTTCAGGCCCCATTTTTTTTAAACAAACATTTACTGAGTATGACAGATTCTGTTCTAAGCCTGAGAATACAGAAGTAAATAAGACGTTCAAATAGACATGAAATTATGTGGCTTACATGTATGAAGGAGAAAGAAAATAAACAATGAACATATTAAATTCATCATACGCCTCCTTCCCATTTGCCTTCCTCCCTTTGTTTCTCTATCTGGGATCCATAGTTTTTCTGACTAAGGTCTTTTACAGTGGCAGGAAGATGCAGCTACAATGTTGTGCTGGTTTGAAATGATGTATGTCCCCTAGAAAAGCCATGTGTTAATCCTAATCCCATTTTGTCAAGGCAGGCATTTCTTTAATCCCTATTCAGTATTGTATGTTTGAAACTGTAATCAGATCATCTCCTTGGAGATGTGATTTAATCAAGAGTGGTTGTTAAACTGGATTAGGTAGAGGACTGTTTCCACCCATCTGGGTGGGTCTTGATTAGTTTCTGAAATCCTATAAAAGAGGAAACATTTTGGAGAATAGGAGATTCAGAGAGAGCAGAGCAGAATGGCATAGCCACGATAAGCAGAGTCCATCAGCCAGTGACCTTTGGAGATGAAGACGGAAAACGCCTCCTGGGGAGCTTCATGAAACAGGAAGCCAGGAGAGAAAGCTAGCAGATGATGCTGTGTTCCCTATGTGCCCTTCCAGCCAAGAGAAAACCCCTCTGTTCACCATGTGCCTTCTCACTTGAGAGAGACCCTGAACTTCATCGGCCTTCTTGAATCAAGGTATCTCTCCCTAGATGCCTTTGATGGGACATGTCTATAGACTTGCTTTAATTAGGACATTTTTTTAGCCTTAGAATTGTAAACTTGTAACTTATTAAATTCCCCTTTTTAAAAGCCATTCCATCTCTGGTATATTGCATTCTGGCAGCTAGCAAACTAAACAAATGTATGCATACAATGTATGTTCAGGCTTGGGGATTCATCCATGGGACAGCTGCTAGCACAAGTCAATAAGTGGAATGTTGGTGAGCTGTAAACCCTCACTCCTAACCTGCAGAGCAAGTTGCATCAATAAGTATTCCACTCAGTTTGGCAGGATCCCACCATCTTGATAGTATTTGAAGATGTTTGAATTACCAACTATTTCAATGGCTACACTAACCTGTGCATGCAGCTGTACCAAAATCTAAGTCTCTCACTTCTCTCAAAAAATAATAAACTTCTTTCATATTTGAATATCATTCTTTCTTTAGCAGCAAATTTAGACCTTAAACTATTCTTTGGATTACAATGGAAATATTGAACCATAATACCATGGGATAATTATGGAAACTGCACTTACGGAAAGTTTGAAATTTGAGTTAAGATAAAAGAAAGATTCCATACCTAATATTGCTTAAGGTTCTGTGCCACATTGTCCATTTTCAGCTTAGACACTATCCCCCTCTCTGCACTCATCTGTCTCAGGGGATTACAACCTGGGACCTGCATTTCCTAGAATTCCCACGGAAAGTTTCTAGGTTAGGGAATGTCAATTCGAGGTCCTCATGTGCAATTTAGAAGGTAAGAGAGGTGGAAAAGCCTTACCAATGCCCCCTAGTTGCAGGGGATGTAAGCTCCTGCATTTGTGAGATCTTGTAAAGTCAATATGTTTCACATGAATATCCGAACTTGATGCTGCAGGAGATTCACTAGATCCCTGCAACTTTCTGAGACCTAACAATAACCTTCCTTGACCTTCTCTACCACCCACCCCACCCCACCCCACCCCCGGCTCTTCCAGTGGTTTTGAAAGCATGCAATTACCCACACTAAATCCCTTCCTACTTGAAATAACTGGAGTGGTTTCAGTTTTCTAGATAAAACCCTAAAGAAAACACCATCCATTCCACTTCCTTTCATCTCTTTTTTGATTTCTGAATTCCCAAATCAGAATTAATTTGATCGGTAGGCTTCAAACACAGAAAGAAGATTCCCCCATTCCCAAACCAGAAGCCTAGAGACCACAGAAACTCGGACCTTTCAGTGAATCGATTATGAGTCCAATAAAATCATAGCAAAGCCAAACATCAACATGAGAATTTCTATTTCATTTCATTATTCTTGTGACCATGGAATTTTCACAATACATAGAAACTTCAGTTCATAAATATGTATTACAAGTACCGAGCAAGATGGCCTTTTTAAGAATTAGGTATTTTTAACATCTGTTTCTGGTAATCCAATTTGCTAAACTTTAAAGGTCATATTTCTACTAAAGGCCAATTTACTGGGTACCAGATATATGCCTTACAGTTTAGCAGCCTTCATAATTCTCTTTCAGTCGTGTCCTCAAGGCAAAGCTAGACAACACCAATAGATTTCAAGCCACATGCTGAATCTGATAAAAATCCTAACAATGGAATGAAGGTGTACTTCAATCTTTCTCATTTTCTTTCCAGGTTTCCTAAAACTGAACATATTGCCAACTCTCGATTTTCTGTAGAGAAAGGCAGTTTGGGGCAGACATAGGACCTCTAAAGTAGATATACAAGAGCTGGATTCAACCCTATGCCATTATTTGTGAGTGATTTAAACTAGTACAAGAAATGTACTCTCTAAATCCCAGGTTTTCCATCTGTAAAACAGAGAAAATAACTCTCTACCAGCAGCAGCTCCAGAATTTCTATAGAGAAGATTTGGGGCAGTAATCAAGTAGGAAGAGGGACTTGAGGTAGTATTTGCACAGCATTTTACACAGGTATGAGGAAATGCCGGTTTTTCTACTTCAAGGAAGAAGAGGGGTTATTGTGAAATATGTGGGGGAATATACCTTAAAACTATTTACATCACTATTGCCTACTTGGTAGATTATTCTTGGTAATCTAATTTTCAACTTATTTTAAATGTCAGTAATAATGTTAATAGCTATTGCTACAACTATTTCTGTGTATTTAACATTTTTAAATTTTTTGGTTTGATTTTTATTTCATAGCAAGGCACACTCATTGTAGAAAAATTTTAAAACTCAGAAGATGAAAAACAGAGAAAATTTTAAAATCAAACATGGATAACAAACCAAAGATTATTTCTGCTGCCTTTTTCCTTTTGCACCTGTCAATCTTTTCTGTATATACCTACATTCGTGGATATATGTGTGTATGTTTATAAATCGATATCATAATTTACAAAGTATTGTCTAACCTTTTTCTCTCCAAACAATATATTATGACTATTGCTCCATCTCATTGAATATTTTTCTTAATATCATTTTTAAACACTATGTTGTATTCTATAGTATGGAATTTATCATTTATTTTAGGATTTGTACTGTTCTCATTTTGGTTATAACTATATATAGCCATTTTGTAGGCAAATTTTTTACCTAATGATGAAATTTCCCTTTAAATAAACTATAAATAATATTGCAGTTCCAAAATGGGAGATCATTTTTAATATGAGAAACTTTTGATACATATGCTAAAGTCACCCTCCATTTCTTTTCATCCTTACCAAATGATTGTTTTCTTTCATCTTTGAAAATTAGCTAGGTGAAAATATGGTGTGTAATAGTTGTTCAAAATGCAGTTACTAAATTACAAGTAAGATTGAACATGCTTTAATAAATTTACTAGCCTTTTTCAATTTTTTTGTAAGAAATGTCCCATTATATCGTAGGCTCATTGGAATGCTTTCTTTTACACATTCATTATTACAGACATTTATATGTTAGAGATAATAATTCTGTATGTGTCACATATATTGAAAATAATCCCAAATTATTTTCATGCACTTTAAGTTTGCGATGATTTTGTAAGATATTATAAAATGTGCTGGAACCTTACAGTTTTATACAATCAGATCTAAAATTCATTATCTCTATGATTCTGCCTTTGTATATAGGTTTAGAAAAGCCTCCCCCACCCAGAAGTCAGAAAAATATATAACCATATATTCTTCATGTTTCTTTGTTTCATATTTTGCATTTTGATATTTTCTTTAATTATAAAAGCAATATATGATCGTAAATATTCAAGCGTTTCAGAAGTAACAAAGCAAAATGTTTTTTTGGGCTCCCTGCCCCACCTCTAGCCTCATGTATCAGAGAGGCTCAATTCAGAGGACATTGTTTCAGAGTTTTTGTAATGCATGTACACATAAAACATTTTCTTCCTTTTTGCTTATCTGAATTTTCTAATGTGAATGAATGAACCCACATTGTTTACATAATAAAGAATAAATAGAGGCTTTTAAAAAAAGTGAAACAAACGTTATACCAAGATATCTTTGGTGCATCTCTAGACTTTAATGAGTAAAGCAAAACACAAATACCCTTAGCAGTAGAAAAGCAGCTAATTTATTCACATATTGCAATGAAACTATCCATTAAGTTCATTACCAATTAAGTGACTAGCCAAATGAGTAAGAACCAACTAGCTCAGTTCCTGGCATACAATAGCTGCTCAATAAGTGTTAATTAATTAAATAATTAGACAATAAATGAGTCTTCAAGAAACATCTTTTGGGACCAGAGAGTCTTGATTAGGAATTTGTAAAGGGCACAGGTGGTGTTGTCATTGCTTTTTCCAACTAACAGTTGGGAGTTTAAAAGAGAAAGGAGGCTAAGGGAGGTGAAAGGCTGGCTATGCAGATGGTGTCAAAGAACGAAATCTAGATTTCTGGATTACAATCTAACACACCAAAATGATAGGCTTGGGGCTAGAAATGCAGTATATATTAGAAGTCAAGGGAAGCATATGTTTGTCCAAATATGAGCTAAATTGATTAAAAGGCCCTGAAAATGGAATAGGAGATCTGGCCAATGGTTGGAGCTTTGCTTCCATCAAGCATAATTAATCCAAATCATTGAACTGCTGTCCTCCTGGTTACTTTGAAAATGGCAAAATAGTATCTAAGATTTCTTCTAATTTTCCTATTCAGTGAGTCTCTAAAGAGGATGGAGTAAGGTAAAAAAAAAAAAAAAGAATTATGCATTCTCTTCTATGGAGACCAGCAGGCATGACATGGAAGGAATTTCAACAGTGCCTAATGTACCTGTGTGTCCACAAGACAATAATTAAGAACAGACTCAGAAATAATAGTCATGGTTTTAGATGATCTACACCATTATGTAGAGTGTGCAGCAAAGAAAATGTGAGATTGTTAAAAAGGAAGACAAATACAATATCACCGTTGTCCTCCCGCTTGACAGGAAGCTACACATAAATGGTAGACTATGGCTTTTGTGAAGGAAGAATTTTGTGAGAGGCAGAATTTCACTGAATATAAATAAGATATACACCTGCTCACAGATTCTTGAATATGAGTGGAAAACCCCCTGAAGTACATAGGGGTGAGGATAAAAGGAGACACCAATTTTAATTATTCATTTATCCATTCGTTTCATTCATTCAACTTGAATGACATTCAAAACAGCTAACAACAGGCACAGGCCCCAACCAATTAGAATGCACACTTTGGCCATCTGGTACGGTGCTCGTGCTAGCCACCACCACACCTGAAATCAGCAGACTTACTGAACATGGAAGAGCAATGTGTGTGTGTGTGTGTGTGTGTGCACAAAAACACATGGAATCTTAGGTCCAAATTATTGTTAATAAAATTGTAAGATTATATACTTCTTTTAAATAAAATTTTTTGAAATTTGCATGTAATTTTAAAACTCATTATATTGATTTCCAAGCACTGCCATAACAAATTACCACAAACTAGGTGGCTTAAAACAACATAAATTCTACAACCTCCAGATGGGTCCCTGGACCAGATAAGTCCTGAAACCTAGAGGGCCCATCCTCTCCAGAACATCAGCTAGTTCCCTCTCCCTACCCCATATCAGTGACAACCCCTTCCACCATGAAAAAATTAGAATTGCCATAGCCCAAATACCCCTAAAGAGTGGGACAGCAAGATCAAAAGTGATGGTGGAGTTACACAAAGAAGGTAGGGTTTAACAAACGAATATGATTGCTGAGTCATTAAATTGCTCTCTCTTTTAGTCTCCAGTATCTTAGAGCAGCTAGAAGTAAAAACCTAAAATTGTGGAATTGTAACACATACCAAACTCTGAAATCTGTTCTACAACTAATTGTGTGCTGTGCTTAGAACTTTATTGCTTTTTTATATGTTATTTTTCAGGAAAAAAGTCGATTTTGGTGATAAAAAAAACTATTTATTCCTTCTAGCCTCAAATGTTCTGGAGCAGCTAAAAGGAAAAAGCTAAGATGGTATGCAGCCCATGACAAACTCTGGGATCTGTCCTATAACTACATGTTGAAGAGTGCTTTGAAAACTATTGCTTTTTTCTTTCTTTGCTTTGTATATATGTTATATTATACAATAAAAAAAGTAAACAACAACAACAAAATCTATTTATTCTTTCACAATTCTGAAGTCTGAAAGTCCAAAATCATGGTGTTGGCAGGACCATGCTCCTGCTGAAGCCTTCAAAGAACAATCCATCCTTCCTCTTCCTAACTTCTCTCACATTCCTTGGCTTGTAGCTACATCACACCAATTTCCACCTCTGTCTTCACATGGCTATCTTCCCTCTGTCTGTGTCTGTATTATTGAATCTCACTCTCCTTATAAGAACACCAGTCGTTGGATTTAGGACCCACTCTAATCCAGTATGGTCTAGTCTTAACTTTTTATATCTGCAAAGACCCTATTTCCAAATAAGGCCTCATTCATCATTACCAGGGGCTAGAAATTCAATATATCTTTTAAGAGACAAAATTCAATCCACTGCACTCATTTTACTATAAATATTTGGCTTCATTCCATATTCGGCTGGTTTCAAAGGGCTACAAAATCTTTTATACCATTTTTCGTTTGTTCTTGAGTTGGGGGGAACTTGAAGTAAAACATCCAATTAAGTGTTTCTCCATGCCAAACATATAAGAATGTGTTTCTCTTACCTTTACACATGCAATCTAATTTAAATAAGTATGAGCTTGCAATGTTTCAAGAGTTTCTTCTTATAACTTTGAAATTGCTGTCCTATTGTTCTCTGGCACTTATTGTTTCTCAGGAGAACTCTGAGCCAGCCAGATTTTTATTCCTTTTCAGGTGAACTTTATATGCATTGAGATTTTTCTCTTTCTTTGAATAAATTTTGCCAGTAACTATCTAGGGGTGAGATTCTCTTTTTTGTTTGTTTTTTTATAGAAATGGTAAGTTCCTTTCAAGGAATTTTTCTGCTTTCATCTCTTTTATTGCTTCTATTTTCCTTTCTATGTCTTTAGACTTCTCTATGGCTTTCTTTACTTTTTCAAAAGCGCTATCACAAGAAAAAAAAAAGCACTATCACTCTTATTAACAAACAGTTTTCTGAAATCAAAACTATACATCATTTTGAGGGCGGCTAATTTCTTTTCCCAGCTCGGCTGCAAGTTTCCCACTGACTTCCCGCCACCGCTGGGGGATGGGGCTGGGTTATCACTGCTGAGGACACCTTTGTCATTATCCACTGGCAGTCTTCCCAGTGACCACGTACATCAACAGACAGGTTTTGTGAGTTCTTTGACTTGGGTCACTGTGCATTTGGATGCAGATTAAACCCCCTTTCTGAGATTTAAGAAGGAAGGGAAGTTGGACATGCCCAGGCATGGCTAATCAATGGCAGATTTGGAATTAGGACACAGCTCTCTTGACTCCATGTTATTTCCCAGATGCTACCCTATAAGATGAGTCAAATGTACCCAGATGTGACAATGTGATAAAGCAGTGATGTTAATTTCTTCAAATGTATTAGAATGCAAAGGTAAATAAATACACAATTCATACAGACAGTCTGCAGCAGAAGAAATAAAGATTCAAAACAACACTGAAACCAAAGATGATACAGTAAAGATTTTGTTACCACTCCAGTGTAAGCAGAGGGTACAGTGAGCTGCTCAGCACAGCTTATCCAAAGAGCAATTAATATTATACATTGAAATAAACTGAGGGACATCTTTCATAATGTATGACTGATAAACCTCCTCCCTTTGGCTTTCTTCTTTGTCCTGAAAGAGTCTGTAGAGTTATGTAATTGCAAAATGAAATGCAGCATAAAGAGTGATTTTACATTTTATGCCAACCACTGATTAAGTGATCCAGTTTTCAGCAATGTCAACAGTCATTTTTAAAAGGCAGAGATTAGATACTAGGTAAAAACAGAGTAGGCAGGCAAATAAATAGGTTTTAGAACTTGCAGATGCTTAATGATGGGATTTTACAAAGGAATTAGAAATGAATTCACCTGAAAATAATAACGATATTAGTAATACACAAAATTGTTGTGTGGAGTGCAGTTTCTATCTGCTTTCTATGGTCCTTCAGTGGCAACTCCTTTATTTTATGCAAACTTACCATTTTGACTGTTCAGGGAATTAGCATCATAGGATGACCTTGAACTCTTCAACTTTATTTAGAAAAGTCTGGAATTCACTCATATGATACCATTACCTTGTGCACCAGAGACCTGCTAAATATTTGATAAGCAACAAATTGCTTAAAAACCAATTAAAAACCAGTGACCTCACTGTCCCTTTAGAGGATTAAATGAACTCTTTGAAATGTAATTGTACAACGATAACTAGATTTTTATATCTGATTCAGTCACCTAACATCGCCTCCAAAACTTGCTTCTCACTTCTAGGCAGATCATTTAGCTTCCACTTATTTAGTTTGGAAAAAACAAAGTAATTCAAAGACCCCTCCCTGCCAAAATTATGCAGGGAGCAATCACTTAGATTTGGGTGTCTATATTTTTAAATTGTGACTTTTTCTTATTTTTTATTAGAAATATTAAATTAAAGGAAATTCAGAAAATATACAATGACTATGAATAAAATCTTCATGGCAAGTTGCACCATCTAGAAATACCCATGGTTAACATGCTTATTTTTCCAGGCTAAATGATCTGCCTAGAAGTGAGAAGCAAGTTTTAGAGGAGATGTTAGGTGACTGAATCAGATATAAAAATCTAGTTATCGTTGTACAATTACATTTCAAAGAGTTCATTTAATCTTCTAAAGGGACAGCGAGGTAATTGGTTTTTAAGCAATTTGTTGCCTATCAAATATTTAGCAGGTCTCTGGTACACAAGGTAATGGTATCATATGAGCGAATTCCAGTCATTCAACAAATATTTACTATGATGTTGCCATATATACTAAAGAGTATGCTAGTGCTATAAAAACAGTTGCACAAAGGCTAATCCTTACTTCCATGGAGCTAACAATTCAATCAAATAGGAAGACATTGAACTAGCAACCATAAATATGATCTGTAGTTCTGAGGAAGTCATTCTGAACACTCGGAGAGCATTCGATCAAGGGTGTTCACTTAGTTTGGGGTTTAGAAAGGGCTCCCTAAAGAACCAATATTCTCTCCTCCCACCAGAAAGTAAGCTCCACACAGGCAGAAACCTGGCAGAAACCTGTCCTTTCAGTTCACTGATGTCCCAGCACTTAATAAGTATGTGTAGGGGCTTGATATATGTGTGTTCCCTGAATGACTAAAGGTGGAAATGTAGGGAAATAGGCAAGGTCCAAATATAATACAGGAAGCTATATTAGGAATTTGAAACTCAAAAATATTAGGAGACCATGGAATAGTTTTAAGCAAGGGCTTAAAATAATCATATTTACATTTTAAACCTCTCTCTGGCTGGAGAATGGTGAACAGAATGGAAAGAGACAACAGTGGGCCAATTTGGATGTTAAATAATCTACATGAAGTATGATGGTGCCACAGACTAAAAAGGGACAGCAGGATTAAAGAAAAGTGAATGGATTTAAGAGATAATTAGGGAGTAGAATCTAGGATTGTTGGTCGTGGGTAAGAGGAGGAACTAGAAAAATCAATGCTAACTCAGGTTTTTTGGCTTCTGCAACAAGAGAGATAGAAATAGCATTTTCTGAGAAAAGGACAACTGTTGTTGGAGCAGTTTTGGGTGTGAGGATTGGATAGTGTGATGGTTGGGTTCAAGCATCAACTTGGCCAGGTGGTGGTGCCCAGTTGTCTGGTCAGGCAAGCAGGGGCCTCACCATTACTCAAGGATATTTTGTGGCTGGTTGATAAACCAGAAGGCTGTTTTTTTAAATCATCAGTCAGCTGATTGCATCTGTGACTAATTAATCTACAATCAACTAAAGGTGTGTCTTACACAAAAGAGTGAATCCAATCAGTTGTACTTGCTTTAATCAGTTGAAGACTTGTAAGTGAGAAGAGAGAATTTTCACTGCTCCTTCAGTCAGTGAGCCAGTTCATTAAGACCATTCATCAGAGTTGACAGTCTGTAGCCTGCCCTACAAATTTTGGATCTTACAACTCCATGGTTCTGTGAGACACTTTCATAAATCCCATATTTATAGATATCTCCTGTTGGTTCTGTTTCCTTAGAAAGCCATGATTAATACAGCTGTGATGGTTTATATTACAAATATATTGAGTTTGATGTACTTGTTAGAGTTCCAGGTGAATCTAATAGACAGCTGGCGCTACAGGTCAAGAACCCAACAAGTAGGTCAAAGCTTAAAATAGAGTTTTGAGAATCACTGAAGCAGTGAGAGAGAGACTCATGCTAACCAGAAAGTATATTAAGTGAAGGAGCAAGCTTAACATAGGATCCTAAAATACTACAATATTTGTGTTTGATTAAAAGAGGCATAATTACCAAAGAGACTAAGAAGGATCAACACCAGCAGAGTAAAAAAGCTCAAGAGAGTGTGCTGTTTTGAAAGCCAAGGGAAAACACTTTTAAGAAAGAGGGAATGGGGGGGTGCCAGGATGGCTCAGTGGTAGAATTCTCATCTGGGTTAGATTCCTGGTCTATGCACTTCCAAAAAAATAAACAAACAAGCAAAAACAAACAAACAAAAATTCAACAAATGGAGCTGCCATAACAGGATACTCAAATGGAAAAAGAATGAAATGTGATCCCACCATACAGCATAAAAAAAAAAAAAAGGAAAAGAAAGAGGGAGCGAACAACAGCACTGAATACTACTGGAAGGACAAGAAAAATAAAGTTGGAAAAGCAACTTACAGGGAGTTACAGGGAGATGGACCATTGATGAATTTAGTGAGTGCAGTTATGGTAATATGATAAAAGACATTTTAGATTGCATTGCGGAAGGAAAGAGAAGGAAGAAATGGAGAATTTTTGAAGAAAATTTATTCAAGGTATTTTATGGTGAATGAGAGGAGTGAGAGAGAAATCTGCTCCTAGAAAACCAAGTCAGGATGAGAGGATTGTTTTTTCTTCATTTGTTTTTTTAATATGGAAAGTGGGTATCATTTTTTGTTTCTTTTTTATTTATTTAAAAAAAATTTTTTTGTATTTATCATTTAAAATATTTATGGGAAGTTTACGGTAGAAAGGGAGATGCTGAAGACTCAAAAGCATTAAGAGTTGAGGAAAACGAGATGGATAACACAGAAAGATTAGATAAGAGGGGAGAAAAAGATGAAAGAAAAGGAGAAGTAAAGTTAACAAATTTGGTGAAGGGAAGTTCATAGAAATCTTATCTGAAAATATCTACTTTCTTTGAGAAGTAGGCTTCATCTTCTGAGATTTGGGAGAACTAGAAAAAGGAGGTGTCAGAGGTTTAAGAAGGGAGAAAATATGAAATGGTGAAACCAATTTGATCAGATTGTGGTTTTTTGCTCTCAGAATTGGAGAGCTGAGTTCAGGAAAGGCAAAGGCAGATACTTGGATTCATCCAGAGTTGGGAGTTTGCCAGGAATATACATTACAAAGACAAGGGGCAGGAAAATACAAAATGTTTGTGGTCATCCATATTGTGGCATGTATCCATTTTACTGTTCACTGCTGAGTAGTATTCCATTGCGTGTGTGTATGTATGTATATTGTGTTCATCCATTCATCAGTTAACTGATATTTGGATTGTTTCAAATTTTAGCCTATTATACATAGGCTAATTTGAACATTTGCACATAACTCTCTATCTTAAGGAGTTACCTAGGAGAAGAATTGTTAAGATATGTGGAAAGTATATATTTAAATTTTTGAAAAAAACTGCCAAACCCTTTTTCAAAATACCTAGACCATTATTCCTTCTCACCGGTGATATAGGAGGGTTCTAGTTTCTCCACATTCTCGCCGACATTTGATATTGCCAGGCTTTGGAATTATAGTCATTCTAAAGGATATACACTGATATCATTGTGGCTTGTTGCATTTCTCTAATGACATTTTAAATTTTGCTTTGGCATTGTTCCTCTATAGTCTTTGCTTGGCTGGGTGGCTCTGTTTTTAACTCAATTCCTTGTTCTGATATCTCAGCGGTCAACTGTTGTTCAAAAATGCATATTTTCTTTAACTGACAGCACAGAATAGCTTCCTTTCTGTTTCCTGCTGAACACTATTCTCCAAAGTATGTTTTTCTTCTGCTTCTAACAATTTTATTTTTCTTGTTTTATCCTTCAATATCAGTTCATAATTTCTATATTAGATTCCATTCTGTTTTGTTTTGCTTTATTTTTTTTCATCCTTCAATGAAGGTAGCTTTAACCTGGCGTGTTATTTGCCCAAAGTTATCTGGTTAAATTTCTCCCTGAATCCCTTCCTTAATGACCTGGGCAGTATTAAATCCCTCTTACATGAAGGAAAGCTCCATAACCTTGCGGTCTGCGGAATGGGGTGGGGACTGTGAACAATCTCAATAACTGTCTTTGTACACATACCTGTGTGTTGAGAAACAACAAGCTACCTTTCTATGTCTCAGTCCCTGCTCCCTGTATGCAGTGGCTGGAGAGAATCCTCCTTGCTGATATTACTGTCCATCATCCATCTATAATGCAGAAATGAGAAATGTCCAGGCAAGACAGTCCTCACTTTGATTCTTCCTTTACCTAAGAAAGTTACATATCTTACCAGAATTTTCCCCTTGGGCATAGTGAATCCTTTTGACCTACAGATTCAGATGGGTTTCCATATCAGGAAAAAAATGAATGCAATTTATTTTTCTTTTGTCCTGATCTCTTCACTTGGCATTTTTTTTATATTTTAATGCCTGGTATCTGTCTTCCACATCTATCATTCTTCTATCATCTTTACATGTCCACGTCCTTTTTTGTATGTTCAAGAAAGCATTTCAAAATTGTCTTCCATGATTTTCTAAAATCCCTTTTGCCTTGAATGCTTCTGATTCTGATTTTAAATTTGAAATTATGTTTTTAATTCAATCAAAGTCTTATCCAGGAGTTCTGGGGAGATGGCAGAATAGGATAGGTCAAATTCATCCCTGCTTCAAAGATCAGCTAGAGAAGGGATGGAAAAGTGACTGGGACAGTGATTCCAGGGTGTAAATGACCCGAGAGAGCCCTGGTTGCAAAAGCTAAAGAACTGAGATGCAGAGAACAGACGACCATGCAGCTAGTGCAAACAGCCTAGCGTGCCCCTTTCCAGTCGGAGGCCCAGACTCCTTAGGAGTGCTTGGAGAGACAGAGAGATGGGGACTAGGAAGTAAGCCAAGCAGTGTCCCTTGAGCGTGCTACACCTACATGCATCAGCCCTGCCCCATGACCTGCGACTCCTCCCACACCCTACACACCTGAACCCCGCCACACCACCCCATGCACCAAGCACTCCCACCCCACTACATCCCTGCTCCATACCCCTGTTCCATGCCTGCACACATGCCTGCCTCAGCCTGACACAGCTCTCCAGGGTAAGTGCGTACAGTCGTGCTCCATGCCTCCAGAGACCAATGCAACCACACCCAGCCCCTCAACATCTACCTTCTCCTCCCTGCCCCATGCAAGCACTCACCTATGCATCCAGGCAGCAGGCACTCACACCCACCCCAGCCCATACAGTCATGCAACTCCACCCCATCCCCCCAGTCCTATGCACAGTACATCACTGTCCAGCCCCACCAGACATTCGTGCATGCATGCAAACAACCACATCCTGCCCACCCCATACCCATGAATCTTCACCCTGCCCCCTCGAACAGTGCACACAGCCCCCACCCCACTCCCCATTCCATACATGCACACCCCTACCCTACCCACCTCCAGCTCTGGGCAAGCACTGACCTGCGTATCCTGGCCACACCCACCCCCAACCCACATAGACAGAACCCTGCCCTGGTGTCCCTGAGCTATGAGCACCTGCACACCAGAGCCCAGCCCCCCAGACTCATGCATGTGCACAGCCATATCCCCCACTGCTGAGTGTCCCCACAGCCGTGCAATCACCTCTTGATCCCTGCAGCACACCCCCATGGCCCACACACATGCACTCCCTTGCCCAATCCCCCAGCACAGGCACCCTGCTCCCACACCTGGCAGGTGTTCACACGCGCATCTGTGCCACATTGCCCCTGCCCTGCACAAGCAGGTATCCCTGCCCCACTCCCAGCACACTTGCATACTCACGCCACGCCCCACCTACCCAACAACATCTACCCTGACCCACGACCCTCAACCTGTGCCCCAGCCCTGCACACTCGCACATTTGCATCCTGGCCCCCCTGGAGCCCTTCCCCTGCACAAGATCACACCACACCTGCCATCCTTGCACCCCAACCTCTGTGCCCCAACCCCCACACCCTGATACCCATGACCCATGCTCCAGGCATCTACCTACACCCTGCAGGTGCACCAGCCCCCATGCATCCACAAAACTCCCCCCATCTGCCTCCCTCTGTGCCCTACCTCTGTGTCCCCCATACCAACTCTGCGCCTGTGCTCCAAGGCCTGCCTGAGCAGCACCCTACCCCCATGATCTGCACATGTGTACCTCCACAACCCCACAACCCACACCCCACACTCACAAACACAAACGTAGAGTCCCCCACACGTGCCAGTACCTGAGCTACAACCCGTGACCCCACTGCTGTACCCCACCCCACATCCCACATCCTACTCCACACCCAGTCCCACAAATACAAACCTTTAGACTACTGAAGGAAATGAACTTCAAAAGTACCACTATCAAGAAATTTACATGTGTCAAAAGCAATAGAAGATCACAAAGCATATGAAAATACAGACAGATATAGCCAAGCCTAATGACCAAACTAAAACATCAGAGGAGACACAGACTTTGGAACAACTAATCAAAGATATTCATGTAACTGTAAATAAAATCAAGGGGTTTGCTAATGACATAAAGGAGATCAAGTAGACACTAGAAGTGAATAAAGAGGAATTTGAAAGAATAAATAGAATAATAGCAGATATCACAGAGAGTAAAGATGCTATAGACCAAATAAAAAATATACTAGAGACATATGAGCAGATTTGAAGAAAATAAAGAATAAGTGAAATAGAGTACAAGACAACTGATTTTGAACATGTAAAACAGCAAATGGCAAGAAAGATGGAAAAAACTGAATTGGATCTCAGGGAAATGATGGATGATACAAAGCACACAAATATTCTTATATTCTTAATTATATCATCAGTGTCTCAAAAGGAGAAGAGAAGTAAGGGGCTAGGAAGATTAGTGGAGGATATAATGGGGGAAAACTTCCCAATTCTTCTAAAAGACATAAATATGCAAATCAAAGAAGCCAAATGAATTCCAAATAGAATAAATCCAAATAGGCCGACTCCAAGACACATGCTAATCGGTCTGTCAAATGTTGAAGAGAAGCAGAAAATCCTGATAGCACAGAGAAAAACAATCTACCACATACAAGAGAAATGACATGTGTTAATGTGCTAGCTGCCGGAATGCAATATACCAGAATCGGAATGACTTTTAAAAAGGGGAATTTAATAAGTTGCAAGTTTACAGTTCTAAGGAAATGAAAGTGTCCAAATTAAGGCACCAATAAGAGGTTACCTTCACTCAACAAAGGCCAATGGGTCTAAAACACTGGGAAGTCATGTGGGTGGATCTGCTGGTCCCTTGCTCCTGGGCTCTGTTACTTTCCGACTCTGTCCTTGTGAGGGGTCCTCACTTTGCTTCTCTGGGGCTGGCTTTCATCTCTTGTTTCCCCTTGGTGCTCTCCAGGTTCTGGCTTGCTTAACATCTCATGGTGACATCTGCTAGGCTCCAAGCATCTCCAAACATCTGTTTCTGTTCTCCATGTGTCCTTATCTGTGTCAGCTCTGCTGTGCAGTTTCTATCAGCTCTGAGAGTTCTGTTGTTTCTGTCATTTCTATTATTTATGTCATTTCTCTAGGCTCTGACATTTCTGAGGTTTCTCCAAAATGTGTCCTCTTTTAAAGGATTCCAGTACACTCATCAAAACCCACCTGGAATAGGTGGAGTCACATCTCCCTCTAATCAAAAGTTAATACCCACAGTTGGGTGTGTCACATCTCCATGGTGATAATCTAATCAAAATATTCCAACCTATGTTATTGAATTAGGACTGAATGAAAGGGCTGGTCCCACAAGATTAGATCAGGATTAAAGCATGGCTTTTCTAGGGTACATAATAATAATACTTTCAAACCAGCACACCACATAAGACTGAGTTCAGCCTACTTAACTGGTACTGTGGTGGTGAGAAGACAGTGGTATGAGATATTTAAAACCCTAAAAAGACAAAGACTTCCAGCCAAGAGTTCTGTACCCAGCCAAACTGTTCTTCAAAAGAGAGAGAGAGAGAGGTTAAAATTTTCACAAACAAAATGCTGAGAGAATTTGTCAACAAGAGACTGGCCCTACAAGAAATACTAAAGGGAGTTCTGCTGGCTGAAAAAAAAAGACATGAGAGGGAGATATGGAAGATGGCACAGAACTGAAGAGTACTAGTAAAGGGTAACTTAAAGGATAAAAAGGCAAAGAGGGAAAAGAACACATAGATTTGACAAGTAAAATCCAAATGATAAGATGGTGGATTCAAGAAATGCCTTTACAGTAATAACTTTGAATGTTAATGGACAAAACTTACCAATCAAAAATATAAATTGGCAGAATGAACTAAGAAACATAATCTAGCTATATGCTGCTTATGAGAGACTCAGACACAAAGATACAAATAGATTGAAAGTGAAAGGATGGAAAAAGATGTTCCATGCAAGATGTACCCAAAAGAAAGTAGTAATGGCTATATTAATATCAGATAAAATAGACTTTACATGTCAAGATATCATAAGAGACAAAGAAGGGCAGAGTATATTAATAAAAGGTGTAATTCACCAAGAAGAAATAACAATCCTACATGTTTATGCTCCAAATCAAGGAGCTCCAAAGTACGAGACAAACATTGGCAAAACTGAAAGGGACGCTAGACATTTCAACAAAAATAGTAGGAGACTTCAGTATACCATTCTCCTCTATAGTTAGAACAACAGACAGAGGATCAACAAGGAAATAGAGAACTTAAATAATTTGATAAGTGAATTAGATCTAATGGACATATATCACTCATTACACCCCAAAACACCAGGATATACATTCTTCTCTAATGCTCATAGAATATTCTCCAGATTAGACCATATGCTGGGGCAGAAAACAGTTTTTTATAAATTTAAAAACATTCAAATTATTCAAAGCACTTTCTCTGATCACAATGGAATGAAACTGGAAATCAATAACCACCAAAGAATGAGAACTTCCACAAATATATAGAGATTAAATTATACACCCTTAAACAACCAGTGGGTCAAAGAATAAATTGCAAGAGAAAATGGTAGTATCTGGAAACAGATGAAAATGAGAATACAATATCTCAGAACTTATGGGATGCAGCAAAGGCTGTGCTGAGAGGGAAATTTATTGCCCTAAATGCCTGTATCAAAAAAAGAAAAAAGAGCAAAAATAGAGGATTTTGCTCACCTGGAAGAAGTAGAGAAGGAAGAGCAAACTAACCCCAAAGCAAATAGAAGAATAGAAATAACAAAGATTAAAGCAGAGTTAAATTAATGGGAGAACAAAAGAACAAGAGAAAGAATCAATAAAACCAAAAGTTGGTTCTTTAAAAAAATCAATAAAACTAATACACCACTAGCAAGGCAGAAAAAGAAAAACAGAGAGAGGATGCAATTAAACAAAATCAGAAATGAGCAGGGGATCATTTCCACAGACCCTGAAGAAATAAAAAAAATTGTAAGAGGACACTATGAACAATTATACACCAACAAACGACAACTTAGATGAAATGGACAGATTCTTGTAAACACAAACAAGCTACACTGACTCAAGAAGAAATAGAAGATCTCAACAAAACAATCACATGTAAAGAGACTCAATCAGTCATCAAAACCCTTTCTTCAAAGAAAAGCCCAGAGCCAGATGACTTCACAGAGGAATTTTTTCAAACATTCCAAAAAGAACTAACACCAATCCTGCTCAAACTTTTCCAAAAAATAGAGGAAAAAGAACACTGCCTAACTCATTTTATGATATTAACATTACTTTAATACCAAAACTGTGTAAAGATGCTATAAGTAAGGAAAACTACAATCTCCCTAATAAATATAGATGCAAAAATTCTCAACAAAACACTAGCAAACCAAATCCAACAACACATTAAAAGAATTATACAGGGTGGGCAATGGTGGCCTAAGTGGTAGAATTCTTCCCTGCTATGCTGGAGACATAGGTTCGATTCCCAGAGCCTGCCAATGCCAAAAAAAAGCCAAAAGAATTATACACCACAACTAAGTGGGGCTTATACCAGGAAGGCATGGATGGTTCAACATAAGAAAATCAATTAATGTAATACAGCACATTAACAAATTGAAAGGGGAAAAAAAATCATATGATCATCTCAATTGATACTGAAAAAGCTTTCAACAAAATTCAACGTCCTTTTCTGATAAAAACATTTCAAAAGGTAGAAATCAAAGGTAACTTCCTCAATATTATAAAGGACATATATGAAAAACCCATAGCCAGCATCATACCCAATGGTGAGAGGCTAAAAGTTTTCCCCCTAAGATCAGGAATGAGACAAGGATGCTCTCTGTAAACACCGTATTAGGAGTTCTAGCTAGAGCAATCAGGCAGGAAAAAGAAACATAAGGCATCCAAATTAGAAAGGAAGAAGTAAAACTTTCAATATTTGCAGATGACATGACTCTATACTTGGAAAATCCTGAGAAATCTACAGCAAAGTTACTTGAGCTAACAAACAAATTCAGCAAGGTAGCAGGATATAAGATTAATGTGCAAAAATCAGTAATGTTTCTATATGCAAGCAATGACCTAACTGAGGAGTCTATTAAGGAAACAATCCCATTCAAAATAGCAACTAAAATAATCACGTATCTAGGAATGAACTTAACCAGGCATGTAAAGGACTTGTACACAGAAAACTACATACCATTGCTAAAAGAAATCAAAGATCTAAATAGGTGGAAAGACATTCCCTGCTCATGGATAGAAAGGTTCAATGTAGTTAAAATGTCAATTCTACCCAAAATGATCTACAGATTCAGCACAGTACCAATCAAAATTCTGACAACTTTCTTCTTTGGAAAATCTAGTTATCAAATTCATCTGGAGGGAAAGAGATGCTGAATAGCTAAAACCATCCTAAAAATGAAGAAAAAAGTAGGAGGATTAACACTTCTTGATTTTAAAACTTATTATAAAGTCACAGTGGTCAAAACTTTATGGTGCTGGCACAAAGATAAACGTATTAACTAATGAAATCAAATCAAAAGTGCAGAAACAGACCACCAAATGTACGGCCAACTGATCTTTGACAAAGCCCCCAAATCCAGTGAACTGGGACAAAAATGTAGTTTCAATAAATGGGCATGGGAGAACTGGATATCAATAGCAAAAAGAATGAGAGGCCCTTTACCTTACAACTTATACAAAAATTAACTCAAAGTGGATCAAACACCTAAATATAAGAACCAGTACCATAAAGATCATAGAAGAAAATGTAGAGAAACATCTTCAAGACCTAGTAATAGGAGGTAGCCTTCTAAACTTTACACTCAAAGCACAAGCAACAAAAGGAAAAATAGATAAATGGGAACTCCTCAAAATCAAATGCTTCTGTATCTCAAAAGACTTTTTCAAAAAGGTGAAGAGGCAGCCAATTCAATGGGAGAAAATATTTGGAAATCAAACATTAGAAAAAGGTTTGATATCCTGTATACATAAAGAAATCATACAACTCAACAACAATCCAACTGTAAGGACAAACAAACCAATTATAAAATGGATCAAAATATGAATATGCATTTTTCTGAAGAGCAAATACATATGGCTAAAAAGCACATGAAGAGATGCTCATTTTCATTAGCTATAAGGAAAATGCAGACTAAGACTACAATGAGATACCACACTTATAAGAATGGCTGCTATTAAACAAATGTTGGAGAGAATGTGAAGAAATTGGGACACTTATGCACTGCTCATAGGAATATATAATGGTATAGCTGCTGCAGAAGACAGTCTGGCAGTTTCTCAGAAAACGAAATATCAAGTTGCCCTATGACCTGGCAATACCATTACTTGATATATACCCAGAAGAGCTGAAAACACTGACACAGACATTTACACACCAATATTCATAACAGCATTATTCACAATTGCCAATAAATGGAACCAAAGTGCCCAACAACAGATTATACATGTGATGGAATATTATGCAGTAGTAAGATGAAATGATATCCTGAAGCACATGACAAGATGGATTAGCCTTGAGGACATCATGTGAAATAAGCCAGACACAAAAGGATAGATACTGTATGATTTCACTTTTATGACCATGGTAAAGGTAAAGTCAGAGACTTGTAATACAGAATATAGGAGACCTAGAGATACATAGAAGTTAGAGATGGGTGACAGCTAATGAGGTTAAACTCAAATGGAAGTGAATAGATAGGAGTGAAGGCAGTTTATAATGGGTCTATAAGTAATATTACCATATTGAAGGTGAATATGATTGAAAGGAGTTGCATAGACCTATGTATTCCGCTGATTAATACTACAAATATAATTAAGTTCTTGCACGAATTACTGCAAAGGTACAAATCTTGTACAAAGAGTATATAATTTTGAGGTATATGGGGAAAACTGCTATTGCATGCTATGGGCTATGTTTAAAAGGAAAACATCAACAGTACCACAGCAACACTAGGGGTAAATAAAGGGGGGAGAGACAAGAATTAAAAGGAGGTTTGGATTTTCTACTTCATGAGGGTGAGTTTACTGGTGTTCTCTTGGGAGCAATGAAATTATCTAAAATTGAGAGTGTTGTCAGATTGTTGACTGTCCTGTGTTGACAGTGGACTAGATACATGATGCCCAATGGATGGAGGTGGCTGAAGGATGCACTGACTGAGAAGTAGATTGGAAATTGATGGTGTACGCATACAACTGAATATTGTGCTGCATCAAAAAGGAAAGGTCATGAGGCATGCAACATTGCGAATGAACCTGTGGGACATTCAGTGAGGCAAAATAAGCCAGAAACAAAAGAGCAAATACTGTATGAACTCATTTAGAAAATATTTATAAGAAAACTGGGGCCTAGATTGGAGGCTCTTATAGCAGCCCATTTAGTCTGGAGTGGCAGCTGTTATTTCTGGATTTTGATAAGCTGTTTTACATACGTATAACCTGGTATTTCAAGTTAAGAACGAAGCCTATCAGGTTGGAATTAAGAAAATTCAGAATACAGGAGTAAGGATGACATTGTATGTTAGAATTTCACCTACTCTTTGAGACCAAAGGAAGAGAGATTTATTTTTTCCAGAACCTACATTTTCTGCAGCACTCAATCTGTCTGGATAGATCATTTGAACAACCAAAACACGGGGCGCCCAGAATAAAAATGAGGGCCTTTAATCCTGGATAGCTTAATGTTATGCCTGGATACATCCCAGAGTATATTAAGCAGATAATCAAGAAGTATTGGGAAAGTCCCTTGAGGGATGGAAGAAAAAATATAGAACTGTTAAACTTTATCACTGGGGAAATCCACAGTTTGATACTGTGTCAAACATCAGGGACATCCAAATCAATAGGCCAAGCCCCTGATCTTGAAGCTTGCTCTTGTGAAGCTTATGTCTGTAGTGAAGTTTAGCCTACCTATAGGTATGTCTGAGTTATTTCTGGAGGACCTCTTTTGTTGTTCAGATGTAGCCTCACTCTCTCTAAGCTCAACTCTGCAAGTGAAATCATTGCCCTCCCCCCTATGTGGGACGTGACATCAAGGGGTGAAAGTCTCCCTGGTGGCATGGGAGATAACTCCTAGGGATAAACCTAGCACTGTGGGATCAACAATGCCATCCAGACCATAAGGGGGAAAAGAAGTATAACAAATAAGGTATCAGTGGCTGAAAGAATTCAAATAGAGTTGAGAATCTATTCTGGAGGTCACTCATACACAAGCTTCAGTTAGACATTGCTATCTATCGTAGACTTGCCAAACCCCAACCAAAACCATTCCTGCCAATCCTAAAGAACACCTAGGGCATTATATAAGTTTCTACAAAGGTTCCATGCACTAGGGTAACTTGCCAGAAACCTACAGCCTCTGTATGGGTCCCTAGACTAGATAACTCCTGAAATGCAGAGGGGTCAGCCTCTCCAGAACATCATCTGTTTGATCCCCTTATCCCATATTATTGACAGCCCCTTCCAACATGAAAAAGTTAAATGGGCATAGCCCAAATACCCTAAAGAATGGGATAAAGATCAAAGGTGATGGTGAAGTTATAAAGAGAAGGTAGGGTTTAACGAATGAGTATGATTGCTGAATTATTATATTGACATTTATTTTAATCTCCAGTGTCTTGGAGAAGTGAGTAGTAAAAACCTAAAATGTGGAATTGTACCCACACCAACCTCTGAAATCTGTTCTACAACTAATTGTCATGATGTGCTTTGTAATTTATCACTTTTTTTATATATATTATTTTTCAGAAAAAAGGAAAATAAACATCAATTGTGATGAAAAATGCACAGATGTATGATGATATTGTGAACCACTGACTGTATACTTTGGATGATTACATGGTTTGTGAATATATAACAATAATAAATAAATAAATGAATAAAGTCTTATCCAGGTCTTTGGTTCTGCATGCTTTTAGAAGCTCTTTCATTCATCTCACTATATTGTCTCATCGTCTTGCCTAACATTTCAATTCATAAGTATTTAATTAATCCCATAAGTAGATCCTGTCAAAATACTTTTGAAATCCTATAAACCTTTATCAAAAAGTCTGTGCTTTTGCATTTTCAATGCCTTTGCCACCCTACTCTTTGAAAGATCCAATGTTACTTTTCCTTTACCTACTCACTCTGGAATTAGAAAAGGTAGAGTAAGATTTAGGTTTTCCCATACTGCCAACCTGTATGTTGCTGGAATTTCTTGAATCTTAAGACTGAATGCTGTTTCATGTGGCTTTACATCACAGTTCAGTAAACCAATGGCAGCTCAAGCCAGGCAATTTCATGTGTCATCTCTTCCTCATGTTTGGTTACACAGCTGTGACAGAGGCCAGCTTTCCCTTGAGAGCTTTATGATTTAGCCAGACCTCATTGCCAGTTAAGTGATTTGACCCTCCCAGGCCTCCATTTGAACCTTCTGCTGGATCAGAGCCCTGCTGCACCACCAATCCTTTGCTTGGTTAGCTACTGCACAATTCCTGGGGCTTCTTTCAAATGCTGTTGCTCCAAAACAGCAAAAGGGATTCTAAGGGGCTTGCTCCCTTTCCATATCACAGCTCATCCTTGGCTTTCAAAAACAAATGGCACACGAAACAAGTCTCTACCAGGTGCTAATGTATCAGAAAAGGTAGTGGTGGGGCAGTCAATGGTGGCTCAGTGGCAAAGTTCTTGACTGCCATGCCGGAGACCCAGGTTTGATTACCAGTGCCTGTCCATGTGAAAAAAAAAAAGAAAAGAAAAAAAAAACAGGTAGTGTTGAGTCAACCCTCAGTCTTCTCTCACCTTTAAAGATTTCTTAACTATCCAAAGGTGGAACAATTTGTTTGACCCTAAGTTTGCTCAGTTCCCTAATCCTTTTTGATAGTTATCTCACCTGGAATGGTTAAGTTCCTGTGTCAACTTGTCTAGGTTACGGTGTCCAATTGTTCAGTGTCAATCACTGGCTTGATTATTATTGTGAGGGTATTTTATCAATGGGTTTGCATGTATGATCAGTTGATTGCATCTACAATCAGTTATAATGTATCTCAGTATCTCATTTTTTCTGACCAAAGGAAAGGTTTTCCACTTTTAGGGTCCCATGGGATTAGACTGTGCCTTCCCAGATAATCAAGGATAAACTCTTCATCTCAAGGTCTTTAAATTAATCACATCTGCTAAATTCTTTTATGGAAGGTAACACATTCCGGGAATTAGGAGATAGAATCTTTGGGAGGCCATTTTTCAGCCTACCACAACCTCCCTCGTACAATTGTATAGATGAGCTGAGTTAGCATATGCAAAGTATTCAGAACAGTGATGGCACATAGAAAACCTTGTATAAGGATCAGCTGTTTTGTTATTACTATTATTGCTGTTATCATAATGTTCAGTCCCAGCTAAGCCAGTTAGTTAATAGAAACTTGGAAGGAGTAAGGAGACAAATGTAGTTCCAAAATAAATTACTATAATCATGCTGAATTTCTTTTCAGAAATAAGCCATTCAAGCCCATTGCTCTCTCCCCTCCAGTACGTGTCACACATGTAGCTGGAAACTTTCCAAGCACCCAAAGGAAAGGACATTAATTACTCCTCCAGCCAGACACATGAAAGTTGATATCACGTCAACTTTTAAGAACCTAATCTGTCCCAACGGATCCTTCCTTCAGGTATTATTTATCCTGTGACTATTTAACTTGATCTTGGAGGCTCTCCTTAGGCTAACGGGAAGAGGAAATTAATATTTATTGAGCACCTACTACATAGTGATACTATGCTAACATTTTCACAAGCAGTATTTCATAAAATCTTCAAAAGCCCCCCAGGGAAGTTGGTATTGTTGTCCCCAGTTTTCAGATGAGAAAACTGAATATCATGACAGGAGGCAGGTGGTAAACTGTTTGCCCACAGCTGCATGGCTTAGTAAGTGCCATGGGTTCTCGACATGGGTCTGTCTGAGTCTGTCTGCTACAATGCCCATGCTCTTTTCACCATCCACACCTCATAAAAAACAGAATATGTGTGCAGAGAGGCAGCTTCTAGAATGCTGCCAGAAAGAAGAGAACAGAGGGTTTCAGGAAGTCAGAGCAGCTGGGAATTGGGTAAGTACCTACAAAATGTAAGATGGGACAGAATGACTTCTGACATTCAACTTGAGCAGGATTTCTCAATCTCAGCTCTATTGCCATTTTGGACTGGATATTCCTTCATTGTGGTGGTCTGTCTTGTACAATGCAGGATGTTTGGCAGCATCCTTGGCCATTCACTACCCACCTCATATGATGGCAAAAACTGTCTCCAGACATGGCTGGTGGACATAACAGCCCCCGGTTGAGAACCACTGCTCTTGAGCCAATCTTCTGCCACTTTTAGGTCTTTAACACAAGGAAGGAATGCAATTGCTAAATATAAATGGCCTAGATCAACTTTATCTGGGGCAGTTAAGAACTGAACCTAAGGTGAAAATTAGAAGCATAGTTCTGCTCTCCTGACCACCATGAGGAGGAATTAGTTGGCTGACCCAAAGCTAACAACTGAATACCAAATAGTGATTGATCCACACAGCAAAACTTTTCTTGGCAGCCAAACTATTACTGACTGAGTGGACAAATGAAGTATTATGGTAGGTTGAATGATGTACCCCAATTCAGGCATGTTCTTAATCTTAATCCATGTCCCTGTAAGTATGAGTCCATTGTAGTTAGGACATCTTGAAGATGTTAGTTTTAGCTAAAGTGTGGCAAGCTGAACCAAGATTACTAGAGGCTTTATAATGAGAAGGCCACATGGGGTAGGAGAAAGTCAGTGGGAAACCTGAAGGGAATGGAGAGGATGTCTACATGTGACATGAGGTGGGATTCAAGCCAAAGAATCCCAAGGATTGTGGGAAGCCAGTAGCAGAGAGCTCCTGACCCCGGGAGGAATCAAGCTTTCTGGACACCAAATTGGTGAGACAATAAATTCCCATTGGTTAAGCCAACCCATATTACTTGTGACAGCAGCTAAGGCACGCTAAAACGATTAGAAAGCTGCCACTCGTGTCTCCAAGATTCTTTAAATTTTACGTTATTTTATAATATTGTTATTCAATTTATAAACACTCAAAAGACACAACAACCACATATAATTAGCTTCTGCCGGTTGTCTTTTTAGCTCATTTAAGAACAATTAGTGTGATCAAAAGCACAGACTTTGATGCCAACTTTGCCCACTAAGTCCTTGTTCTGCCTTGTGACCATAAGCAAGTTATCTAATCTTTTTGTGCCTCAGTTTCCTCATTCACAAAACAGGGATAATAGTAATACCTACCTCACAGGGTTAAAAAAGGTATTACATGTAAAGAAAATTGGACAGTGCCTGGTACCTATCAAATATTATTTAATAAATATTAATTTATTTTCTATATACATCAAATACACTCTTTAAAAATGCACATATGGGGCTGTGCAACAGTGGCTCAATGGCAGAATCCCCACCTGCCATGCCAGAGATTCGTACCACTGGATTCAGTTCCCAGTGCCTGCCCATGTGAAAAAAAAAAAAAAAAGTATGTTTTTAAAGAAATTTTTAATTATGTGGCAAACTGGTTCTTCTACTGAGTGATATATTTATTATAAACATCTCCATGCCTCTAAATCTTTTCTATAACCTAATTTTATTCATTTTTAAGCCTTGTAGTACACTTTAGGTCCCAGTATTTAAATCACCCAAGGTTCTTTGCAATATTTTACACTTTTCTTATTTAAAAAGGAACAAAGTAGATAATCAGTTCAAGTCGGGGTACTGTGCTCCTTAGCCATTCTGAACAGAAACACGATGCTGAAATGGAAGGCGTGGGTGAAGAGAGAACTCAGAAGCTGATTTGCCAATGGATATGGGTTGGCTCCCATGCCCACATCTCTCCCATCCCAGGTTGTATCATGCTCTTCTGATACAAGTAATCACAGCAATTAAAAGCATCATCTGGCCTAAATGTCAGGATTCCTCAGCCTCAGACTGTGTTGTTTGGGGAAGTCAGAGCAGCTGCACTGATACATATTTTATGGGCTTTCTCTCAATTTATTTCATCAATGGAGAATTCCTCTTGGCACGGTATTATGGCTCCCATGTCAGTAAAGTCTTGGACAATCAGAAGTGTTTCCCTAAAATAGTAAAAGGACTGAAATGCCTCAGAGGCAGAAATTTACCTAAAAAGACTGTATCAAGAGGAAGCTTGCCAGAGGGAGCTGAGCACCTGGACTCACTGGTGAAAAAGCAACAGGACATGGTGTCTGACCTATCAGCCGAATGTTTATACCTGCCTGTTCATAAAGGGAGAAGCCTTAAAAATGTATCATTCCCCAATAAGTGCTTTAATATTTAGAGAAGTATGGTGAAAATCATGGATTCACGGACTCAACTTTGAAAGGTCCTTCAAGATCTTCCATTATAGCTCATGTTCATCTGGTGCTTGGATCCCTTTACAGAGAGAAGCCCTGACTGTGTTTGCCATGTGCCTTCTCACTTGAGAGAGAAACCCTGAACTTCATCAGCTTTCTTGAACCAAACTATCTTTGCCTTAGATTGGACATATCTACAGACCTGCTTTAATTGGGACATTTTCGTGGCCTTAGAACTGTAAATGTGTAAACTAATAATGTCACAGGCTTTCTTCAAAGAAGGTATCATCCTTTGATGCTGCGCTGGTTTGAAAGGATGTATGTACCCTAGAAAAGCCATGTTTTAATCCTAATCCCATTTTAAAGATGACCTATTTCTGGTATATTGCATTCTATCAGTTTTAGCAAATCAGAACAAAGAGGCAGACTTTTCAAAGGTCTTTACTAAGGGGACTAGAATTTAGCACATATCTGAGCATGTAGGCCTCATCTTTTCCACAATTGCACAAATTAACATCTTATTTAATAATGCATTCGTATTCTGTTTCTGCTGCAACAAATTACCACGCACTTAGTGGCTTAAAACAACACGTAGAGTGGTGCAACAGTGGTTCAGTGGCACAATTCTCATCTGACATGCCAGAGACCCAGGTTCGATTCCTGGAGCCTGCCCATGCCAGGAAAAAAAAAAAACATTTTTCTCTTACAGCTCTGGAGTTCAGAAATCCAACACAGTCTCTGAGCTAAAATCAAGGTGTCAGCAGGGCAGAGCTCCTTTTGGAGGCTCTAGAGAAGAATCATTTCCTTGCTTTTTCCACCTTCTAGAGGCCACCTGCATGCCTGGTTTCATGATCCCCTTCCTTCAATTTCAAAGTCAGCAACATAGCATCTCTAACCCTGCTTCTGTCGTCACAATTCTTTCTCTAGCTACAGCACAGAAAGGTTCTCCGCTTTTAAGCACCCGTGTGATTAAACTGGGCCCATCCGAATAATACAGACTAATCTCCCCATGTCTAGGTTCTCAATTCAATCACACCTGCAAAGTCCCTTTTGCCATGAAAGATAACATAGTCACAATTTCCAGGGATCAGTATGTAAACATCTTTGGAGAGCCACTATTCCACCTACTGTAGTCATTATTTTTTCATTATTCAATAATAACAGCAAACATATGCAAGATAAGAATGTTAGATAACATTCCTCAATTTTCATAAAATACAAGTATCACTACTCCCATTTTACAGACAGGAACACTGAGGTTCAAGGGCTAACTAACTCCACAAGGTTTAGCCAAAGGCAGAGCCTCTAAACCACTGAAAAACAGCTGTATGCAGTAGAGATAGCCTCTTTCAGTGAGATATTTTACCTCTCAGGCATAAATCTGCCCTACAGCTAAACTCAACTGGAAAACTCACAGCTATCTCTGTGTGGGGATAAACCCTGCAGTCTACAGAGCCCCAGCTTGCAACCGAGGTTCCTTTGCTGTAGCAACTTTCATCTATAGCAAGAATGAAGTCTAGAAATTAAGATGGTAAAAGCTTCCCAAGAGAAAAACTCTTCTAAAGCCTCTATATACTCGAGATTTTCGGTAACACATGGCAAATGTGACAGGTTTCCTGGGCATCTGCTAGTACTTGGCATCATCATACCCCACAGTCAATTTCAAAATTGTCATTTCTGGCCCACCAAGGCTTTAAATAGCAGCTCCTAACAGCCAGGCCAACTTTTGTAGTTTTTACCTTCTATTAAGAGCATGTGAGCGCTAACAAGCTACTGAAACTAAATGCCGTAAAGTAAATGCTTGTATACATTTGGTTTATTTAAATTGCTTTGAAGACATCGAGAATGAAGACACATAATGCAAAATGAAATCTTCCAAAATAACAATGTTATATCCCAAAGTGTCCAAAACTTCTCTCTGCAAGATTCTGGAAGGTAAATCACCTATTCAAGGGCCAGAAATAACACCAGGGCCAAAAACTGAGAAAATAAAATTTCAAAACAGGAACATTTATTGAGTAACTTCAGTTTGCTAAGAGTTTTGGAGAACTTGCCTCATTTAAACCATGCAAGAGCTAAAAGTAACCCAATTTTATGGGTGAACACAATGAGCTTCACAGAGATTAAGACACTGGTCCAAAAAGAACGCACTCAACCACACACATGACCAAGCAAGTCAAGCTCCACAGTGTAAGGCAAAATAAGCACATGAAAAGATGTTCAATATCATTAGCCATTAGGGACATCAAAGCCACAATGATGTACCACTTCACACCCATAAGGATGGCTCTGATTCTTAAAAATGGGAAATAAGTATAGGGGAGGATGTGGAGAAATTGGAACACTAGTGCATTCTTAGTAGGAATGAATGTAAAATGGTACAGCCACTGTGGAAAACAATATTATGGTTCCTCAAAAAGTTAAATACAGAATTACTACATGACCTGGCAATTCCACTGCTAGGTATATACCCAAAGAAAATGAAAACAACGATTTGAATGGAGTATACCATTGTCCATGGCAACATTATTTGCATTAACCAAAAGCTGGACGCAACCTAGGTGTCCATCAACAGGTGAACGGGTAAGCAAAATGTGTTACACAACAGATTATTATTCAGCCATGAGAAGGAATGAAGTTCTGAGACACACTACAACATGGGTGAGCCTTTAAAACCTTATGCTGTGTGAAATAAGCAAGGCACATAAGGACAAATATGGTATGTTGTCACTTATATGATATTTAGGAACAGAACATTTTCAGAGACAGAGTAGATTAGAGGTTACCAGGGGACAAAGGAAGGGGAAAAGCTGGAGTTTTGTTTGGTGGGTAGAGAGTGTTCGCAAATGAAAAATAAATTTTAAAAAAGTGAAGGCAAAAGAGCCATCCCTGAATTGTTTGCAGGAAGCCTAACTTAGGGAAAATGTTTATTTGTTTATAGGCTGTGTGGAAGGCAGGAAACATTAACGCTTAAAGCGATAGGCAGGTGAAGCTGATTTAGTTCTAGCCATCACAACCCCCACATGCCTAACCGGAGCTGTGATAGTAACACCTTGTAATTACCCAGTGCCCTTCCTGGGGAAGCTCAGAGCTCTTCACTGACACACTCACATTCGTCTTCCCAACAGTTCTGGAATAGCGCCGACAGCACAATTACCTTCCTTTTACAGATGGAGACATTAATGCATTTGTCCAAGGTTATTCAGGGACACAGAAGCTAGGAGAAAGATAGCCCTCGGACTTCTGTTGAGACCACCCACCTATGGGAAAGCTATGGGAAAGCACAAATTCAACACCCTGTGCTCAGACACCCCTGGGTGAAATATCCATTTGGTCACCTTCCAACACTCTCTTAAAATCCTGTCCAAATGGTCCATAGCACTGGAAACGTGTACCAGGAAGGACCTCGGCACCCTTCATCCCTCCAGATAGCCATACCTAGTGGAGTGGGAATCTTTCATAAATAACACATTTACTTTATTGAAAGATAATCAGTATTGGCCAGTGTATTAGAGTTCTCTAAAGAAATGGAACCAACAGGAAATACCTGTAAATGTGAAATGTATAAAGGTGTCTCATGAATCCTTGGGAGTGGAAGAGTCCAAAATCCACAGATTAGGCTCTGAAGTTGGCAGCGCCAATGAAGCGGGGTGGGGGTGGGGCTCAATGAACTCCACAGGTGAGGCTTGGTGGTTGAAGAAACAGTGAAAAAGTCTCTCTTCTTTAATAGTCTTCAGCTGATTGGATCATCTTGCTTGCGGAGATGTGCCCTTAGTTGAGCGCAGGTGTAATTAGCCACAGCTGTCATCCACTCATAATTTAATAAACTAGCCTTCCAATTTATCGATCAGCCAGGAAATGTCCTTGCAACAGTGGTCAGGTCACTGCTTGCCTGACCAGACAACTGGACACAGAACCTAACCATCATAGCCAGAGAAAGAATTATTTTCCAACTGACCCTCTAACCTGAGGAACTTCAAAGCCCTGAGCCAGGAGGTCTCCAGTGCCTCTCCCAGGATGGAACCTAGAATTCCTAGCTTTGGCCCCAAGGACCACTAGTGGAAGAAAGTAGGACCCCAGGGTAGGACTAAGAGTGAGAAAAGGAAAGAGGAGGGAGACTTCTGAGAAGGGATCCTCAACTCCCTAGGGAAATGGTTCAGTGACCTTTTTCTCCTCCCTGAGACTGAGTCTTTACCATTATGAATGTTTTGAAAGTTGATACCTGATATTTGTAAAGGCTACACTTTCAAAATGTGAATTTCATGTAAATAGTTTGTAATTTTGTTTTGCTCATTGCTCCTTGATTTGAAGAACAAAATCGGGGCTTTTGATTAATAAAATGGGTTTTCCTATCCCACCCTTTCCCAATTTCCAATGAATAAAGTCCAAAGGAAAATAGAAAAGAAAGGAAAAAGAACAATCTGGATTAGGGGAAAACAGGAGGGCTACCTCAGGAAAATTCTGCCTCATAAGGAACAGATGATAACAAAATATAGGAAGGACAAAAGCACAACCTGACCAGAACCTAAGGAAAAATCACAAAGAGTCTCCCACTCCAGCTCAGAGCAGAAGGCATTTGAAGCAAGAGCTAGTCATGGAACAGTGACTGTGAGGTAAATTCCCATCTCCAGGCAATCTCAATTATAACGATAAATACATATATCATTAATAAAACATTAGAAAATCAAATCTGTCAGGATACTGAAAGAATAATACACCATGAAGAGTAGGATTTATTCCAGGAATGAATGCAATTATGGCTCAATATTAGGAAATCTATAATTCATCACATTAATAGGTCAAAGGAGGAAAGTCATCTGACTGCCTCAGTAGATATTTTGAAAAAGGCAACTGATAAAATAAAAAATGTACAACCGAGAAATAGGTTATTCTTTCATACGTAATGAAATATCTATAATCAAATTACTTGACAACATAATACTTAAATATAAAACACTATGGGCATTTCCATTAGCAAAAAGATAGGCAAAAATTCACACAATCACAGCTAATATTTCAACATCACTCTGGTAATTCTAGGCAATTAAATTAGTCAACTAGAAGTAAATAAACAAATAGATAAATAAGTGAATAAATATTAGGAGAGGGGTTAAGAATTTTCCCTTACTAGCATATAATAAAGATATCATTCTGAAAAAAATCACAAAAAAGCAACTGAAAATATATTGGAACTAATAGAAGAGTCTAGTAATATGGCTGTTTACAAAACAAACATTTTAAATGGTAAGTTTTCCATGTGCCAGTTATACCGATTTTTCTCCCTAGTCCTCAGGTACGTGTTGCTAAGGTCCTAACATGCCTAAAATTGGAATCCACCTATACTGGGAAAACCCAAAGAAGAATGAGGGCAAACGAAATCTAGACACATGATTTCAGGAAATTGAAAGAGACCACCACAAGGACGCCATAACTTCCTAAACTACAATGGCAGAGTTGATAAAAGGTGATGCATTATCTCAACAGTAAATAGATATTTTACTATCTATTCCCTTCCCTTTTTTTTCTCAAAGAGCTCTAAAGTTCATAACAGACTGAGTATCAGTTTCCCACATCTATGCATCAACCTGCTGATAAGAACAAAACCATATCTAAGCGTGAGGTTGTAGAAACCATTGGAAAATGATGTGCAATTTAGCCCTTTGCCTAACTCACATTACAGACCTACATTCACAAATAAGAAACCTCATTATCAGCCCTTCACAGGTTCCTTCTCTAACCTATAGAGCAATGTTATCTTCCTCTTTTCCTAAACCTCTGGGTTATTCCTTCATTACTTTTCAAACCCTGATCCCTCATCAATAAATTCAATCCATGAAAAGGAGAACTTTGTCTTATTATTTTTACTTGGAATTGAAATACTTCTCCCCATTCAGGGTCTGCTTTGTGCATTTATTCATTCTTATATTCATCCAACATTCTTTGCTACATTCGTTCATTCAGTGTTGACTCTGTGCTAGGCACTGTTGGTTGCTGGTGGCACAAGGATGAACAAGTTAGATACTCTTTCTAACTCAAATAGTTGAGTGGGAGATTCAAACAAGTTGAGAATTAGTTACGTGTCAGCAAATATGCGCTACGGGAAGCATAAGTGCTGATGTAGTCGAGTAGGGTCAAGCAACCCAGGTTGAGGGGAGGTGCTGAGAAATTAGCAGCTAGACAGGCAAAGCCTAAGGTGAGCCGGAGAGACAGGAAAGAATATACTTCATTTTACTCATTTTTTGCATCAAAGACAGCCACACCCTCAATTAACATCCTCAGACCCAAAAGGCAATTTCGAGCCATGTTAGCCAATGCAACGCGGATACTTTATTTCACACAGTGTTTTACAGCTCCTTGGAGATCTCTGACAGCACTCTAAATAATACTTTTCGAACTAACAGATGTTTCAAGAAAGATACGATGAAATCTGGGCAGAGTTTTTTTTTTTAACTGCCTCTTTATTCTCTGGGGCTGAAGCCTCTTTCAAGGACTGCTTGAGCAGTCCCGGTTTTTAGAAGACAACCCCATGGTTACCAAGGACGACAAATGCATCTGAAGAAAGTACTGTCTGGGCCTTCAGTAAATGTTTGAACTCTGCTGGGTCTGGCAGCAAAACCCCAAGGACAAAGATGAATTTTATGAAGTGGGCTTTTCCCATCAGGGTTCATGACTAGCTAAGTTTTCTTAGACCCAGATCAGGATATGCTACCATGGTCATTACTTGAAGCATGTAGCCTAGAAAAGAGCAGCTTCATAGATTCGGAAAATCTCATTATATTTTCTCCACGAAAATCTGATTGCTAAAGAGCAGAATGTTTGCTAATCTCCTGAAAATCAACACTTCTTTCCAACTCCAGCTACTCCGGAGCCATTATAAATACCATTTTATTAATACACTGCCACAAGCACCTTCAAAAATAGTCTAAATTTTAAATAGGAAAGACATTTTTATTATTGGAAAGCAGTTACTATGGCACCTTCCCAACCTGAAATATTCACACGTATTCTCAATCACATCCTGAAAGGGAAAAACTCCTAGATTCACTCAAATAAGTTATATTAAAATTGGTTTCAAAGCTAATTTTCATTAAACACAATATATTGATTGCTAACAGTTGACATAATTGTTGATGTCCTGGAACAAGCAAGCTTTTGTAAATTCCATGAAAAAGAAAAACATAACTGCATTTGAGAAAAGACCAAAATTTTAACGAAGACTGAATAGGGATACAATGATATCAGACTCCATGTCTCCACTTTTAAGAGTACTCAGTTTTTGATAATATAGTGAATGAAAATAAACCAAGCCAGACAAAGCATTAATATTTCTCAGGTTTCATAATAATAAATTTCATAATATAGGTCGTATAGATTATTATTTGATTCACAAATGGTTTATTATAAAAACAAGATTATAAAAATGGAAAAAATTAAGTATAATACAAATGTTATAAATTTACATTAAAATACTATAATCCTTTTATATATGCAAAAATAGCCAAATTTGAAGTCATAATATTCAATCTTGATAAGAACAACTGAAATCAATGATGTGTATTTTACAATAAAATGTATTAAGACTTATAAAGGTTCATGTCTTTAATGCAAAATTCTACTTTAGAAATCAATCCTAAATCATCAGAAATTTAGATATGAAAGTTATTATCAAAACATGGTTTTTAATAGTAAAAGCTGGAAATAGGGAAAATTCAAAACAATGGAAGAAAGGATGAAAATATGTGATAAACGCAGCCATTAAAAAACATGCTTTTAAAGACTAATAACAGCAGAAAACTATCACAATACAATAATATGTATTTAACAAATAGGACAAATGTTAACATACAGAATGGTACCTAGTCTGTTAAATAAATACCTAGTCCATCTGTTTGCTAGCTGCCAGAATGTAATATACCAGAAACGAATGGCTTTTAAAAAGGGGAATTTAACAAGTTGCTAGTGTACAGTTCTAAGGCTGAGAAAATGTCCCAATTAAACAAGTCTAGAGAACTGTCCAATCGCAGGCATCCAGGGAAAGATACCTTGATTCAAGAAGGTTGATAAAGTTCAGGGTTTCTCTCTCAGGTAAGAGGGCACACGGCGAACACGGTCAGAGTTTCTCTCTTGGCTGGAAGGGCACATGGCAAACACAGTGTCATCTGCTAGTTTTCTCTCCTGGCTTCCTGTTTCATGAAGCTCCCCAGGAGGCATTTTCCTTCTTCATCTCCAAAGGTCACTGGCTGGTGGACTCTGCTTCATGGTGCTACAGCATTCTGTGCTCTCTCCAAAGCTCTCATTCTCCAAAATGTTTCCTCTTTCTTAGGACTCCAGTGAACCAATCAAGACCCACCCAAATGGGTGGAGACACATCTCCCCTAATCCAGTTTAACAACCACTCTTGATTGAATTACATCTCCAAGGAGATGATCAAATTACATACAGTATTGAAGAGGGATTATTCTGCCTTTATTAAATGGGATTTTGATTAAAACATGGCTTTTCCAGGGTCCATACATCCTTTCAAACCAGCACACTATCCAAGATAGAGAAAAGAAGATCAAATTTACCTTCCTGTGTTAAACAACTAAAAAGTCAGACAAAAATAAATGAAATAATATTTTGAAGACATTGAATATTAGACAAGCAAGAGAGTGATAGCAGTGGGACAGGAAAAAAACAAGGTGAGCCCTGTGATCGCCCAAATTTTCCTGGAGAAAGATTCCAGGCCACACACAGAAATAAAGAGCCCAAAGACAGCTGGAAGTTCAGAGAAGCAAAAAGGATATAATTCACAGGAAAGAATACTAGAGAGAAGATCACACAGATAAAGAACCCCAGAGATTTGCAGTCACCTCCAGTATTCAGCTGTGTGCTGAGCAATGCATGATGTGGGAAACTACAAAGCCAGGGAGGAATCAGCAGCAAGGATTAAAAGGGTCAATCCACAGAGCTCACGTAGTGTTGCTCCCATCAACGAGACTGAGAAAAACTCATAATTCACTGGGCATCACATGAATCCCAAAAGGTTTGACCCCAGAAGTAGGGGGAAACTTAATCTTAGATTGGACACTGTTTTTGTCTCATCTGAAGCAGCTTAAAAGCAGCATCTGGTTGAACCAGATGGCAGTGTAAGGTGCCTCAAGGTGCTATTTCCCCACAGAATCATTGAACAATTAGCAAAAACTGGCAGACCCATCTTCTTCAGAAATCTAGAAAACAGTTAAAGGATTGCAATACCTGGGTGAGTGCTGAAACAAGAAAATTCAGCTTTAAAAAACATTAGGAGAAGCTTGTGGTTCCCTAGCTGGCTCCAACCCCAACCGCTCCCTGGCATGGTGTGGAGGCAGCCTGTACTCCAGTTGTGGGTCCCTGGCCCTGTTCCAGAGGGAGCAAAGTAACACCTATGTACATACTGTTCTGCCTGGATCACTGCCAATCTATTTGGTGGCAGCCTGAAAGACTGAACCAGAAAACTAAACCCTAGTTTACCACCTGTAACTTGCCCTGCAGACAAAAGGAGTGGACAGCCCGCCCTGCGAAAGCAGTAAAACAATTAAGTTAAACCTACTTGAGGCAAAGGATTATCTGCTTGTGTCATACAACAGAGCGCCCAGTAGGAGGAGAAAGTCAATTACAAAGAGAGTGGAGGGGATTCAATTTCCTGTAAACAGGGTCATTTCTAAGGTTATAAGTAAGTACAAACCTAGGAATAGAGGCTCAGAAAAGATGGAGAGGACCAAGCATTTCACTTTCAACTTGAGAACGGATCTTCTTGATTACAGGTCTAAACTCTGAAGGAGAGCACCAGGCAACACAGAGTAAATTTGCAAAGATTATGAAAGTGCAGTGGTTTCCTTGGTTTTGTTAGAAATCATCAATGAAGAACACTAATTTTGGATAAACTGGACTTTTTTATAAAAATAGATCCCCAGTATGCTCAAGGAGATAAAGGAAAACACAGAGAAAGAACTAAAGGATATCAGCAAAATAATGAGTAAAAAACATTAGTCTTGATAAACAGACAGAAAATTTTAGAAAGAGCCAAACAGAAATACTAGAGTTGAAGACTGCAATATCTGAAATGAAAAATTATCTACAGGGTTTCAACAGCAGATTAGAGCTGGAAGAAGAAAGAATCAGTGACCTGAATTTTAAAACAAGACAATTAAAATGATTCATATTGAGGACAGAAAACAATAAGAACGAAAAGAGTGAAGTGAGCCAAAGAGACCTATGGTATACAATTAAGCATATCAATATACACGTTATGGGAGTCCCAGAAGAAGAGAGAACGAAGGGACAGAAGCAATATTTAAGGGAATAATTACAGAAAACTTACCAAATTTAATGAAAGCTATGAATATATAAATTCAAGCAGTCCAATGGAACCCAAATAGGATAAATAGGATGAGAACCATGTCCAGAAACATAATACTCAAACTGCCAAATGCCAAGGACAAGGAAAAAGTTCTGAAAAGTACAAAAGAGAAGCAACACGTTTTATACAAGAGAGTCCTAAGAAGATTAATTTCCAATATCTCATCAGAAACCATGAAGGCAAGAAGGCAGTGGGATAAAATATTTAAAGTGCTGAAAGAGAACAATCACCAACAAGAGTTTTATATTCAGTGAGGCTGTCATTCAAATATGAGGGAGAGATTAAGATATTCGCAGATAAGGAAAGGCTTAAGGAGTTCATCACCACGATACCTGACCCTACAAGCAATATTAAAGGGAGTTCTTCAGACTGAAGGGAAAAGACACTGGGTGGTAGAGTGAAAGAACATAAAGGAATAAGACCTATGGGACGTGTATGGATATTTATAAATACCAGCAATACTGAAATTTTTTTGCTGTGTAAAACTACTTTCTACTTCTTACAGTTTCTAAAATGCAAACGCATAGAAAGTAATGATAAATCTATAGTTTTGGATTATAATGTATAAATATCTCATTTGTGATAAGTACAACAAAGGAGTGGGAAGATGGAGGGATAGAGAAACAGTATATATGTGTGCTACCGAAGTTAAATGGCATGAAATCAAACTTGATTGTAATAGACTTAGGATGTTAAATTTAAGCTCCTTAGTAACCATGAAGAAAATATATAAAAATATATTCAGAAAGAACTGAGAAGGGACTGAAAATGATACAATGCAAAAAATCAAATAAATATGAAGGTAGATATTAATGGAAGAATTGAGATGCAAAAGCAGTATAAGACTTGCAAAGACAAATAGCAAAATGTCAGAAGAAAGTCTTGCATTATCAGTAGTTACTTTAAATGTAGAATGATTGAACTCTCCAGTAAAAAGACAAAGATTGACAGAATACATTTAAAAAGCACGGTCCAGCTATGGGTATCTACAAGAGACTCACCATAAATTCAAAGACACAAGTAGGTTAAAAGTGAAAGGATTGAAAACATATATCAGGAGATTTCCGGAGAAGATGGCAGCTTACTAAGACGCGCGGATCTTAGTTTCTTCTCCAGGACAGCTACTAGGGGAGTAGAAACGATACAGAACAGCGCCCAAAGCCACAACAGAGAAAAAAAAGACAGCGTACCCCATCCTGGAACGGCTGGCTGGCTGAGAGAAGCCGCTCGGGTGAGATCACCGAGGCGCGCGGGCTTCACCGGGCGGGGCGGCAAGCGGCCGGAATCACTCCCTTCCCCCTTCCCGGGCTGGCTGGGAGAATTGGAGAGGCGGTCCCCTGAAACCGCGGTGGCTGGCGCCCACACCACGCGCAGCCCCCCGGACCAACTGAGAGAATTGGATCGGAAATCCCCAGGCCGCGGAGAACGGTGATGGGTGGGGGAGGCCCCTTCCAAACCCGTGACTCCCCGGGAACATGCACTCTCCCGGGTGGGCCGCTGCTGCTGGTGCCCTCCCACCACGCTTGTCGCCCCGGGCTGACTAGGAAATTCGGACGGGCGCTTTCCCGGGCTGCTGCGGCCAGCAACCCTCCCCGCGTTCGGACCCCGGGCCGGCTCACACTCTTCCAAGCCGCTTCGGCTAGCGAAACTCCCGGATGGCGAGAGTTTTCCAAAGTTAAAGGTCCCACAGCACGTTTTACTGGTGGGACCCGCAGACAAACGTGTGCCACGAGCGCCACCTACTGGGCAGGATAAGAAAAACAGAACCCAGAGATTTCACAGAAAAATCTTCCAAACTTTTGGATCCAATACCCAGGGAAATCTGTCTAAATGCGCAGACGCCAACAGAAGATAATGGATCACGCTCAAATAATTGAAAATATGGCCCAGTCAAAGGAAGAAACCAATAGTTCAAATGAGATACAGGAGTTGAGACAACTAATGCTGAATATACGAACAGAAATGGAAAACCTCTTCAAAAACGAAATCGATAAATTGAGGGAGGACATGAAGAAGACATGGGCTGAACATAAAGAAGAAATAGAAAAACTGAAAAAACAAATCACAGAACTTATGGAAGTGAAGGACAAAGTAGAAAAGATAGAAAAAACAATGGATACCTACAATGATACATTCAAAGAGACAGAAGATAGAATTAGTGATTTGGAGGATGGAACATCTGAATTCCAAAAACAAACAGAAACTATTGGGAAAAGAATGGAAAAATTTGAACAGGGTATCAGGGAACTCAAGGACAATATGAACCGCACAAATATACGTTTTGTGGGTGTCCCAGAAGGAGAAGAGAAGGGAAAAGGAGGAGAAAAACTAATGGAAGAAATTATCACTGAAAATTTCCCAACTCTTATGAAAGACCTAAAATTACAGATCCAAGAAGTGCAGCACACCCCAAAGAGATTAGACCCAAATAGGCATTCTCCAAGACATTTACTAGTTAGAATGTCAGGGGTCAAAGAGAAAGAGAGGATCTTGAAAGCAGCAAGAGAAAAACAATCCATCACATACAAGGGAAACCCAATAAGACTATGTGTAGATTTCTCAGCAGAAACCATGGAGGCCAGAAGACAGTGGGATGATATATTTAAATTACTAAAAGAGAAAAACTGCCAACCAAGACTCCTATATCCAGCAAAATTGTCCTTCAAAAATGAGGGAGAAATTAAAACATTCTCAGACAAAAAGTCACTGAGAGAATTTGTGACCAAGAGACCAGCTCTGCAAGAAATACTAAAGAGAGCACTAGAGTCAGAACCGAAAAGACAGAAGAGAGAGGTATGGAGAAGAGTGTAGAAAGAAGGAAAGTCAGATATGATATATATAATACAAAAGGCAAAATGGTAGAGGAAAATATTATCCAAACAATAATAACACTAAATGTTAATGGACTGAATTCCCCAATCAAAAGACATAGAATGGCAGAATGGATTAAAAAACAGGATCCTTCTATATGCTGTCTACAGGAAGTACATCTTAGACCCAAAGATAAACATAGGTTGAAAGTGAAAGGTTGGGAAAAGATATTTCATGCAAATAACAACCAGAAAAGAGCAGGAGTGGCTATACTAATATCCAACAAGTTAGACTTCAAATGTAAAACAGTTAAAAGAGACAAAGAAGGACACTATATACTAATAAAAGGAACAATTAAACAAGAAGACATAATAATCATAAATATATACGCACCGAACCAGAACGCCCCAAAATATGTGAGGAATACACTGCAAACACTGA
Organism: Tamandua tetradactyla; assembly: GCF_023851605.1. Classification (NCBI taxonomy): domain Eukaryota; kingdom Metazoa; phylum Chordata; class Mammalia; order Pilosa; family Myrmecophagidae; genus Tamandua; species Tamandua tetradactyla. The sequence continues at coordinate 18,124,896 of NC_135328.1, read as the reverse complement.
AAAAGAAAATAGACACAAATACCATAATAGTTGGAGACTTCAATTCCCCACTCTCATCAATGGACAGAACATCTAGACAGAGGATCAATAAAGAAATAGAGAATCTGAAAATTACTATAAATGAGCTAGACTTAACAGACATTTATAGGACATTAAATCCCACAACAGCAGGATACACCTTTTTCTCAAGTGCTCATGGATCATTCTCAAAGATAGACCATATGCTGGGTCACAAAGCAAGTCTTAACAAATTTGAAAAGATTGAAATCGTACACAACACTTTCTTGGATCATAAAGGAATGAAGTTGGAAATCAATAATAGGCGGAATGCCAGAAAATTCACAAATACGTGGAGGCTCAACAACACACTCTTAAACAACGAGTGGGTCAAAGAAGAAATTGCAAGAGAAATTAGTAAATACCTCGAGGCAAATCAAAATGAAAACACAACATATCAAAACTTATGGGATGCAGCAAAGGCAGTGCTAAGAGGGAAATTTATTGCCCTAAATGCCTATATCAGAAAAGAAGAAAAGGCAAAAATGCAGGAATTAACTGTTCACTAGGAAGAACTGGAGAAAGAACAGCAAACTAATCCCAAAGCAAGCAAAAGGAAAGAAATAACAAAGATCAGAGCAGAAATAAATGAAATTGAAAACATGAAAACAATAGAGAAAATCAATAAGACCAGAAGTTGGTTCTATGAGAAAATCAATAAGATTGATGGGCCCTTAGCAAGATTGACAAAAAGAAGAAGAGAGAGGATGCAAATAAATAAGATCAGAAATGGAAGAGGAGACATAACTACTGACCTCACAGAAATAAAGGAGGTAATAACAGGATACTATGAACAACTTTACGCTAATAAATACAACAATTTAGAGGAAATGGACGGGTTCCTGGAAAGACATGAACAACCAACTTTGACTCAAGAAGACATAGATGACCTCAACAAACCAATCACAAGTAAAGAAATTGAATTAGTCATTCAAAAGCTTCCTAAAAAGAAAAGTCCAGGACCAGATGGCTTCACATGTGAATTCTACCAAACGTTCCAGAAAGAATTAGTACCAATTCTCCTCAAACTCTTCAAAAAAATCGAAGTGGAGGGAAAACTACCTAATTCATTCTATGAAGCCAACATCACCCTCATACCAAAACCAGGCAAAGATATTACAAAAAAAGAAAACTACAGACCAATCTCTCTAATGAATACAGATGCAAAAATCCTCAATAAAATTCTAGCAAATCATATCCAACAACACATTAAAAGAATTATACATCATGACCAAGTAGGATTCATCCCAGGTATGCAAGGATGGTTCAACATAAGAAAATCAATTAATGTAATACACCATATCAACAAATCAAAGCTGAAAAATCACATGATCATCTCAATTGATGCAGAGAAGGCATTTGACAAGATTCAACATCCTTTCCTGTTGAAAACACTTCAAAAGATAGGAATACAAGGGAACTTCCTTAAAATGATAGAGGGAATATATGAAAAACCCACAGCTAATATCATCCTCAATGGGGAAAAATTGAAAACTTTCCCCCTAAGATCAGGAACAAGACAAGGATGTCCACTATCACCACTATTATTCAACATTGTGTTGGAGGTTCTAGCCAGAGCAATTAGACAAGAAAAAGAAATACAAGGCATCAAAATTGGAAAGTAAGAAGTAAAACTATCACTGTTTGCAGATGATATGATACTATACGTCGAAAACCCGGAAAAATCCACAACAAAACTACTAGAGCTAATAAATGAGTACAGCAAAGTAGCAGGTTACAAGATCAACATTCAAAAATCTGTAGCATTTCTATACACTAGTAATGAACAAGCTGAGGGGGAAATCAAGAAACGAATCCCATTTACAATTGCAACTAAAAGAATAAAATACCTAGGAATAAATTTAACTAAAGAGACAAAAAACCTATATAAAGAAAACTACAAAAAACTGTTAAAAGAAATCACAGAAGACCTAAATAGATGGAAGGGCATACCGTGTTCATGGATTGGAAGACTAAATATAGTTAAGATGTCAATCCTACCTAAATTGATTTACAGATTCAATGCAATACCAATCAAAATCCCAACAACTTATTTTTCAGAAATAGAAAAACCAATAAGCAAATTTATCTGGAAGGGCAGGGTGCCCCGAATTGCTAAAAACATCTTGAGGAAAAAAAACGAAGCTGGAGGTCTCGCGCTGCCTGACTTTAAGGCATATTATGAAGCCACAGTGGTCAAAACAGCATGGTATTGGCATAAAGATAGATATATCGACCAATGGAAGTGAATAGAGTGCTCAGATATAGACCCTCTCATCTATGGACATTTGATCTTTGATAAGGCAGTCAAGCCAACTCACCTGGGACAGAGCAGTCTCTTCAATAAATGGTGCCTAGAGAACTGGATATCCATATGCAAAAGAATGAAAAAAGACCCATCTCTCACACCCTATACAAAAGTTAACTCAAAATGGATCAAAGATCTAAACATTAGGTCTAAGACCATAAAACAGATAGAGGAAAATGTTGGGAGATATCTTATGGATCTTACAACTGGAGGTGGTTTTATGGACCTTAAACCTAAAGCAAGAACACTGAAGAAGGAAATAAATAAATGGGAGCTCCTCAAAATTAAACACTTTTGTGCATCAGAGAACTTCATCAAGAAAATAGAAAGACAGCCTACACAATGGGAGACAATATTTGGAAACGACATATCAGATAAAGGTCTAGTATCCAGAATTTATAAAGAGATTATTCAACTCAACAACAAAAAGACAGCCAACCCAATTACAAAATGGGAAAAAGACTTAAACAGACACCTACCAGAAGAAGAAATACGGATGGCCAAGAGGCACATGAAGAGATGCTCAATGTCCCTGGCCATTAGAGAAATGCAAATCAAAACCACAATGAGATATCATCTCACACCCACCAGAATGGCCATTATCAACAAAACAGAAAATGACAAGTGCTGGAGAGGATGCGGAGAAAGAGGCACACTTATCCACTGTTGGTGGGAATGTCAAAGGGTGCAACCACTGTGGAAGGCAGTTTGGCGGTTCCTCAAAAAGCAAATATAGAATTGCCATACGACCCAGCAATACCATTGCTGGGTATCTACTCAAAGGACTTAAGGGCAAAGACACAAACGGACATTTGCACACCAAAGTTTATAGCAGCGTTATTTACAATTGCAAAGAGATGGAAACAGCCAAAATCTCCATCAACAGAAGAGTGGCTAAACAAACTGTGGTATATACATACAATGGAATATTATGCAGCTTTAAGACAAGATAAACTTATGAACCATGTAATAACATGGATGGACCTAGAGAATATTATGCTGAGTGAATCCAGCCAAAAACTAAAGGACAAATACTGTATGGTCCCACTGATGTGAACGGACATTCAAGAATAAACTTGAAATATGTCATTGGTAACAGAGTCCAGCAGGAGTTAGAAACAGGGTAAGACAATGGGTAATTGAAGCTGAAGGGATACAGACTGTGCAACAGGACTAGATACAAAAACTCAAAAATGGACAGCACAATAATACCTAATTGTAAAGTAATCATGTTAAAATACTGAATGAAGCTGCATCTGAGCTATAGGGTTTTTTTTTGTTTTTGTTTGCTTGTTGGTTTGTTTGTTGTTGTTGTTTTTTACTATTACTACTACTTTTATTTCTTTTCTTTATATTAACATTTTATATCTTTTTCTGTTGTGTTGCTAGTTCCTCTAAACCGATGCAAATGTACTAAGAAACAATGATCATGCATCTATGTGATGATGTTAAGAATTACTGAGTGCATATGTAGAATGGTATGATTTCTAAATGTTGTGTTAATCTCTTTTTTTTTTCTTTCCGTTAATAAAAAAAATAAAAAAATAAAAAAAAAGAAAGTAGAAAGACAGCCTACACAATGGGAGACAATATTTGGAAATGACATATCAGATAAAGGTCTAGTATCCAGAATTTATAAAGAGATTGTTCATCTCAACAACAAAAAGACAGCCAACCCAATTACAAAATGGGAAAAAGACTTGAACAGACACCTATCAGAAGAGGAAATACAAATGGCCAAAAGGCACATGAAGAGATGCTCAATGTCCCTGGCCATTAGAGAAATGCAAATCAAAACCACAATGAGATATCATCTCACACCCACCAGAATGGCCATTATCAACAAAACAGAAAATGACAAGCACTGGAGAGGATGCGGTGAAAGAGGCACACTTATCCACTGTTGGTGGGAATGTCAAATGGCGCAACCACTGTGGAAGGCAGTTTGGCGGTTCCTCAAAAAGCTGAATATAGAATTGCCATATGACCCAGCAATACCATTGCTGGGTATCTACTCAAAGGACTTAAGGGCAAAGACACAAACGGACATTTGCACACCAATGTTTATAGCAGCGTTATTTACAATTGCAAAGAGATGGAAACAGCCGAAATCTCCATCAACAGAGGAGTGGCTAAACAAACTGTGGTATATACATACGATGGAATACTATGCAGCTTTAAGACAGGATAAACTTATGAAGCATGTAATAACATGGATGGACCTAGAGAACATTATGCTGAGTGAGTCTAGCCAAAAACTAAAGGACAAATACTGTATGGTCCCACTGATGTGAACAGACATTCGAGAATAAATTTGGAATATGTCATTGGTAACAGAGTCCAGCAGGAGGTAGAAACAGGGTAAGATAATGGGCAATTGGAGTTGAAGGGATACAGACGGTGTAACAGGACTAGATACAAAAACTCAAAAATGGACAGCACAATAATACCTAATTGTAAAGTAATCATGTTAAAACACTGAATGAAGCTGCATCTGAGCTATAGGTTTTTGTTTTGTTTTGTTTTGTTTTGTTTTGATTTTACTATTATTACTTTTATTTTTTTCTCTATATTAACATTCTATATCTTTTTCGGTTATGTTGCTAGTTCTTCTAAACCGATGCAAATGTACTAAGAAATGATGATCATGCATCTATGTGAGGATGTTAAGAATTACTGATTGCATATGTAGAATGGTATGATTTCTAAATGTTGGGTTAATTTCTTTTTTTCATTAATTAAAAAAAAAAGAGATGGGGTAATTGGAGCTGAAGGGATACAGACTGTACAACGGGACTGGATATAAGAACTCAGAAATGGACAGCACAATACTACCCAATTGTAATGCAATTATGTTAAAACACTGAATGAAGCTGCATGTGAGGTACAGGTTTTTTGTTGTTTTTTTTTCTTTCTATTATTGTTTTAATTCTTATTCTGTTGTCTTTTTATTTCTTTTTCTAAATCGATGCAAATGTACTAAGAAATGATGAATATGCAACTATGTGATGTTATTAAGAATTACTGATTGTACATGTAGAATGGAATGATTTCTAATTGTTTTGTTAATTCTTTTTTTTAATTAATAAAAAAAAACTTAAAAAAAAAAAAAGAAAACATATATCACGCAAATAGTAACCAAAAAAGAGTTGGCTGGGATAACTAAATTAATATCAGATAAAATAGACTATAGGTCAAAACTGTTATGAGAGATGAAGATCACCGTATACTGATAAAAGGGGTCATTTCAACAAGAAGACATAACAATTATAAATATATATGTACCTAATAGCAGAGCCCCAAAATATATGCAGCAAATACTGACAGGGAGAAATAGATACTTCTATATTAATAGTAGGAGACTTTAGTACACCACTCTCAATAATGGATAGAACTTCTATTCAGAAGATCAAAAAGGAAGTACAGGACTTGAACTTTACTCAGAACCAACTAGACCTAACAGATATATAGCCAGAACACAACACCCAACAAAAATGGAATACACATTCTTCTCATGTACACATGGATCATTCTACAATGATGTTGGGTCACAAAGTAAGTCTCAGTAAACTCAAAAATTGTGAAATCATACATTGTATATTCTCTGACCACACTGGGATGAAACTAGAAATAAATAGTGGAGGGAGAAGGGAAAAATTCACAAAAATGTGGAAATAAAATAACATACTCAAACAACCAGTGGGTTAAAGAGGAAATCAGAAGTAAAATTAGGAAATATCTTGAAGCAAATGAAAATTAAAATACAACAAACCTAAACTTATGGGATGTAGAAAACACAGTGCTCAGAGGGAAATTGACAGCTTTAAATGCTTACATTAAAAAAGAAAAAAACACTTCAAATTAGAGATCTAACCTCAAAAATGGGAGAACTAGAAAAAGAAGAGCAAACTGAACCCAAAGAAAGCAGAAGGAAGGAAATAACAAAGATTAGAGCAGATATAAAAGTAGAAAACAAAAAAGCAACAGAGAGAATCAACAAAATCAAAAGTAGGTTTTTAGAGGGTGGGCAATGGTGGCTCAGTAGCAGAGTTTTTGCCTGCCATGCCAGGAAACCTGGGTTCAATTCCCAGTGCCTGCCCAAGCAAAAAAAAAAAAAATTTTTAATTGACAAACCTTAAGCTAGATTGACAAAGACAAAAAGAGAAGATACAAATGATGAAAATTAGAAATGAAATGAGGGGCATTAATACCAACTCTGCTTTAATAAAAAGGACTATAAAAGGATACAAGAACAACTATACAACAATAAATTAGATAACCTAGATGAAATGGAAAAATTCGTAGAAATACATAAACTACCTACATTGACTCAAGAAGAAATAGATGATCTCAACTAACAATTACTAGTAAAAAGATTGATTTAGTTCTCAAAACCTCCCAACAAAGAAAAGCCCAGGACCAAATGGCTTCACAGGGATTCTACCAAACATTCTAAGAAGATTTAATTCCAATTCTGCTCAAAATTCCTCCAAAAAAATGAAGAGGAAGAAAAACTACCTAATTCATTCTGTGAAGCCAACATTACCTTCATACCAAAGCCAGATAATTATACTATAAGAAAAGAAAACTAAAGACCCAATACATCTTATAAATATAGATGCAAAAATCCTCAACAAAGTACTAGCAAAGTGAATCCAACAGTGCACTGAAAGTATTATACACCATGATCAAGTGAGATTTATCCTTTGATGAAAGTTTGGGCAACAAAAGAAAATCAATTAATGTAATACATCACATTAAAAGAATAAAGGGAAAAACACATTATCATCTCAACACATTGAGATGATAAAAACACTTAGAAAATTAGGAAATTTACTCAACATAAAAAGGGCATATATGAAAAGTCCACAGCTAACATCATACTTACTTGATCAAAGAATGTAAGCTTTCCCTCTAAGATCAGGAACAAGTCAAGGATACCCACTGTTGACACTGTTATTCAACATTTATACTGGAAGTTCTTACCAGCAAAACTAGGCAAGAAAAAGAAATTAAAGGCATCCAAATTAGAAAGGAAAAAGTAAAAAATTCCCTATTTGAAGATGATACAATCCTATATATAGAAAATCCTGAAAAACCCATGAAAAAGCCCCTAGAGCTAATAAATTAATTCAACTAGGTGGCCTGCTTGGTATACAAGATTTTGGTGTATAAGACCAATACCCAAAAATCATACTGTTTCTATACACAAGCAATGAACAATCCAAAGAAGAGTCAGAAAAAAAATCCATTCACAATAGCAACTAAAAGAATCAAATATCTAGGAATAAATGTAACCAAGAACGTAAAGGACTTGTACATGGAAAACTACAAAACCTTGTTAAAAGAAATCAAAGACCTAAATAAAAAGGACATTCCACATGCATGGATTAAAAGGCTAAATATCATTAAGATGTCAGTCCTACCCAGAGCAATGTATAGATTCAGTGCAATCCTAATCAAAATTCTAATATTCTTCACAGAAATGGGAACACCAATCATCAAATTTATATGGAAAGGTAAGGAGCCCCAAATAGCTTAAAGCCATCTTGACAAGGAAAAATGAAGTTGAAAAAGTCACACTTCCTGATCTTAAAACTGATTACAAAATCAACAGCAATCAAAATAGCATGGTGGGTAGTGCTGTGATGGCTCAATGGCAGACTCTTGCCTGCCATGCAAGAGACCTGGGTTTGATTCCTGGTGCCTGCCCATGCAAAAAAAAAAAAAAAAAATAGCATGGTACTGGCATAAGGAAAGACACATAGACCAACAAAATATAAACAGCTCAGAAATTAACCCTCACATGTATGGCCACTGATTTTTGATGACTGGGAAAAGACCTCTCAATTGGAAAAGAATACTCTCTTCAATAAATGATGCTGGTAAAACTGGATATCCATTGGCAAAAAAAAAGAAGAAGAAAGAGGACTGTTACCACATACCATATACAGATACCAACTCAAAATGTATCAAAGACCTTAATATAAGAACTAGAACTATCAAAATTCTAGGAGAAAACATAGAGAAGCATCTTCAAGATCTTTTATTAGGTAAGGGTTTCTTAGACTTTTGTTCTAGTTTGCTAGCTGCCAGAATGCAACACACCAGAGATGGATTGGCTTTTAATAAAAGAGGATTTATTTCATTAGTTCTTCAGAGGAAACACAGCCAACTTTCCACTGAGGTTCTTTCTTATGTGGGAAGGCACAGGGTGATCTCGGCTGGCCTTCTCTCCAGGCCTCTGGGTTCCAACACTTTCCCTGGGGTGATTTTTTTCTGCATCTCCAAAGGCCTGGGCTGAGCTGCGAGTGCTGAGATAAGGTATGCTCAGCTACTTGGGCTGTGCTACATTGAGTCTCTCATTTAAGCACCAGCCAATTAAATCAAACATCATTCATTGCAGCAGGCATGCTTCCTAGCCAACTGCAGATGTAATAACAACAGATGAGGTTCACATGCCATTGGCTCAAGTCCACAGCAATAGAACTAAGCACCTTCACCTAGCCAAGTTGACATCGGAATCTAACTACCACAACTTTACACCCAAAGCATAAACAAAAGAAAATAAATAAATGGGACCTCATCAAAATTAAAAACTTTTGCCCTTCAAAGGACTTTATCATGGAAGTAAATAACAACCTACTCAATGGGAGAAAATATTTGGAAGCCACATTTCCGGTAAGAATTTAATACCCAGAGCATATAAAGAAATCCTTCAACTTAACAACAAAAAGACAAACAACCCAATTTAAAAAACAGACAAAAGACATGAATAGACATATCTCCAAAGAAGATATACAAATGGCCAGAAGGTACATGAAAAGAGGCGCAACATCATTAGCCATCAGGGAAATGCAAATCAAAATCACAATAAGATAATACTTCATACCCATCAGAATGTCTATTAAAAAAAAAGAAAATAACAAGTGTTGGAGAAGTGCAGAGAAACAGTAACACTCATTCATTGCTGGTGGCAATGTAAAATGGTGCATCTTCTGTGGAAGACAGTTTGGGGGTTCCTCAGAAAGCGAAGGGTAGAATTACCATATGACCTGGCAATCCCACAACTTGGTACCTACCCAAAAGAATTGAAAGCAGAGCTTTGAACAGATATTTGCACACCAGTGTTCATAATTATTCACAATTGCTACAACATTAGAAGCAACCCAAGTGTCCATCATCTGATGAATGGATAAATAAAATGTGGTATATGCATGCAGTGGAATATTAATCAGCAGTAAAAAGAAGTGAAGTACTGATACATGTGACAACATGGATAAAACCTGAAGACATCATATTGAGTGAAATAAGCCAGACACAAAAGGACAAATATTGTATGATCTCACTGATCTGAAACAATTAAACAAACTTATAGATTCAGAATCTAGAATATAGGTTACCAGGGGATGGGCTAGGGCTAGGGAATGGGAAGTTAAGGCGTAAAATGTAGATGGTTCTTATTTGAAATAATGGAAATGTTTAGGCAATGGTGGTGATGGTAGCACAATATTGTGAATGCAATAACATTGAAAAATATATCTGAATATGATAAAGAATATGATTAAAATAAGAAATGTTAAATTGTACATATGGTATCAGAATATTTCTTTTAATCCATGTAACTACAGTACACAAAGAGTGAATCCCAAGTTAAACCTGAACTTATTAATCAATAGTACAATTATAAAAATCTACTCTCATTGATTGTTTTAAAAAAAAAAAAACCATTGTTTTGGCTTGCTATAGCTGCTGGAATGCAATATACCAGAAATGGAATGGCTTCAATAAAGGGAACTTATTAAGTTGTAAGTTTACAGTTGTAAAGCTATAAAACTGTCCAAATTAAGGCATTCAGGAAAAGATACCTTGGTTCAAGAAAAGCCGATGGGTCCAGACCACCTCTGTCAGCTGTAAAGACACATGGCAACATCTATTAACTTTCACTCCTGGCTTCTCATTTCAAATGACTTCCCTGGAGGTATCTCCAAAGGTCTCTGGCTGTGTGGGCTCTGAAGCTTTTTCCAAAATTGCTCCCTCTTAAAGGACTCCAGTAAGCAACCCATCCTGTATGGGTGGAGATGTATTTCCATGGAAACCACCTCATCAAAAGGTCCCACTCACAATTGGGTGGGTCACATCTCCTGGGAAACAACTTACTTACTCAAAAAGATCCCACCCAACAATATTGAATGAGAATTAAAGAACATGACTTTTCTGTGGTGCCCTACAGTTTCAAACCAGCACACCGATGACTGAAAACTACAAAATATTGATAAGAGAAACCGAAGAAGATTACTGAGTAAATAGAGAGTTATACTGTGTTCATGGATCAAAAGAAAATTTTACTCTGATATCAATTCTCCCACAAATTAATGTAAATAGTCAATGCAATCTCAAAATCCCAGCAGACTTTTTTGAAGACCTAGACTGTAGGTTGAAGACCTAGACTGATTGTAAAATTTGCATGAAAATGTAAATAACCTAGACTAGCCAAAACAACTTTCTTTAAAAAGGACAAATTTGGAGGACTTACATTGCCTGACTTCAAGACTTATTGGAAATATACAATATTCAAGTCAGTGTAGTATAGATATCAAGACAGACAAACAGATCAATGAAACAGAATAAAAACACACATAAGTGCTCAACTGATTTTATAAAGGTGAAAGGAAATCCAGTAAAGAAAGCATAGACTTTATAACAAATGGTACTTGAACAATGAGAAGTCCATATGCAAAAAAAAAAAAAGAACTTCTAGCCATAATTCAAACCAAATGCAAAAACTAACTCAAAATGGGCCTAAATGTAAAATCTAAAACTATAAAATTTGTAGAAGAAAGCACACAAGAAAAATCATAGGTTAAGCAAAAATAATTTTAATACAACACTAGAAGCATATTCCATACAGAAAAAATTGATAAATTGGGCTTCATCACAATTAAGGCTTTGACTGGTCAAAAGGTACTGCTAAGAGAATTAAAAGATGAGTCACAGAATGAGAGAAAATATTTTCAAATCACAAAACTTGTCTGTCAAATATATAAAGAACTGCCAAAATCCAATAAGAAAAGTAGAAATAGATGGGCCAAATATTTGAACAGACATATCTCCAAAGTAGACATAGAAATGGTATAAGCACATGAAAAGATGTTCAGTATCACTAGAGATTACTAAATGCAAATTAAAACAACCCACCCTTCTTGGTGGCTTCCCAGTAAGTTCTATTGTTTTGGCACCTCTCCACAACAGGGGTGGAGCTATGTATGGACTTCAGGTGTGTGTGGGGTGGGGAGTTACTCTTCTACATTTGTTTATTCTTTGTATTCTATGCCTCAATCTTAGGGGTAGTGTTTGCTCCCAATATCTTCTGTTTTTATTTAGTTTTCATATTTTAAATGTTTTATCACAAAATACATATACAAAAAAAGAAAATAATTTTCAAAGTACATTTTAACAAGTAGGTACAGAAGAGATTTCAAAGTTTGGTGTTGGTGACCATTCCACAATTTCAAGGTTTTCCTTCTAGCTGCTCCAAAACTCTGGAGGCTAAAAGAAATATCAATATAGTGATTCAACAGTCATACTCATTTGTCAAGTCCTATCTTCTCTGTTATTACTCCTTCTTCTCCCTTGATCCTTCTCCCACTGTATAGGGATCTTTGGGTTATGCCCATCCCAACGTTTTCATGTTAAAAAGGGGTTATTAACATGACCCCTTGTTAACCTTACATTAGGGTGGTATATTTATTACAACATTGATGGAGGCACATTTTTATAATTATACTATTAACTATAGTCCATGATTTATATTAGGGTTTCCTGTGTTGAATAGTCCTATATTTATTTGTTTTTAAATTTTTATTCTGGTCACATATATATAACTTGAAATTCCCCCTGTTAACCACATTCAAATATATAATTCAGTGCTCTTAATTATATTCACAATGTTGTGCTACCATCACTACCATCTGTTACCAAAACTTTTCAATTGTCCCAAAGAGGAACTGTCATTTTCAAGCCTTAACTCCCTTTCATACCCTCAACCCATCCCCTGGTAACATACATTCTAGATTCTAACTCTATGAGTTTGCTTATTCTAAATATTCTAATATTCTAATATTCTAAATTGTCCTTTAGTGTCTGTCCTATTTTATTCAACATGATAACCCCAAAGTTCAGTTATGTTTTTCATGTATCGTTACTTGATTTCTTTTTATGACTAAATAATATTCCATTGTATGTATATACCACATTTTGTTTATCCATTCATCTGCTGATGGACGTTTGTGTTGTTTCCATCTTTTGGCAATATACTTCTATTTAAAATTCCTATTTTCCTTTAGTAGATAATCCCTTTTTAGAGTTAATATTTCTTTATATTGTTTTCTCTGTTAAAATTATTGTGTGGTTTCTGTTTCCTAATTGTTCCCTGACTAATATACAGAGATTGTTAGAATGTATAAAAATGAAAAAAATTTTATCCTTTCTACAGGAAAACAAGGATAAATTTAAAGACATCATAGATTAGAAGACAGCATAGATTAGAAGTTAAAGGATGGACTATTTGTAGCATGTATAAACTTTCCAAAGAAAGATCGAATGGTTACTATAATATGAGAAAAGGGTACTTCAGACCAAGGAATATTACCTTGGATCATTATATAATGACAAACAGTTCAATTTATCTATAATTTACATTAATCTTAAACATATATGCACCCAATAGCAGAGCTTCAAGATGCATAAAACAAAAACTCATCGATCTTAGAGAGGAGAGATAGACAATACCCAATTACAGGTGGAGAATTCAGCACCTATCTCTCGGTAATTGAAAGCATGAATAATTAAAAATCTGTAATGATATACAAGACTTGAATATTATCAACTAATTTGACATAAGTGACATTTATAAGACACTCCACCTTCAACCACAGAATACACATTCTTTTTTAGGGATATTCAAACATTCACCAAAATAGAGCAAAATACTCCAGGCCATAAAATAAATCTTAATAAATGTAAAGAATTGAAATCTTAAAAAGTACGTTTTCTGACAATGATGAAATTAAACTAAATACCCACAATAAAAAACATATTTTGAAAACTCCCCCCAGGTTTGGAATTGTGATGCTTCTAAATAATCCATAAGTCAAGAAAGAATCATAAGAAAATTTAGAAAATATTTGGAATTTAAAATAAGATGAAATGACATAAAAATCTGTGGGGCGGCGCGGCGCCCAAGCCCCGCAGCAGCCGAGCCGCCCGCCCTCCTTCTCCCCTCTCTTTCTCCGCCGGCCCGCCGCGCGGTGCCCAAGCCCCGCAGCAGCCGAGCCGCCCGCCCTCCTTCTCCCCTCTCTTTCTCCGCCGGCCCGCCGCGCGGCGCCCAAGCCCCGCAGCAGCCGAGCCGCCCGCCCTCCTTCTCCCCTCTCCTCCCCCTCCTGCTCCGGCTGCTCTCCAACCACCACGGTGCCCTTTTACCCCGCCTTCACCGTGCTCCTCCGCCACCAGCCTCGACAGCCTTGCCGCCCTCACCTTTCCTCCTCCAGAACAGCTACTGGGGGAGTGGAGATAATACAGAGCAGCTCCCGGAACCACGAGGGAGATCAAAGGGACAGCGTACCCCATCCTGGAACGGCTGACTATCTGGGAGAACCAGCTCCGGTGAGATCACCAAGGGGCACGGGCTTTCCTGGGTGGGACGGCAAGCGACCGGAGTCCCTCCCTTCCACCTTCCTGGGCCAGCTGGTAGAATTGGACAGGCGGTCCCCTTAGGCCGCGGCGGCTGGTGCCCCCACCACACGAGGCCCCCCGGAACAACTGAGATAGTTGGGTCGGAAATCCCCAGACTGCGGAGAACAGTGACCGGGGGATCCCTTCCAAACACGTGACTCCCCCGTCGGCTGGGAACAGTGTACTCTCCCGGGCTGCGACAGCTGGCGCCCTCCCGCCACGCTTGGTGCCCCGGGCCGACTGGCTAATTTGGCCGGACGCTCTCCTGTGCTGCAACGGCCGGTGACCCTCCCCGCGTTTGGACCCCCGGGCCGGCTGGCATTCCTCCAAGACGCTTCGGTTGCCGAACCTCCCCTACGGCGAGAGTTTTCCAGAGTTGAGGGACCCACAGCAACTTTCGCTGGTGGAACCCACAGACAGGCGTGTGCCACGAGCGCCACCTACTGGGCAGGATAGGAAGAACAGAACCCAGAGATTGCGCAGAAAAATCTTTCAAGTTGTGGGGTCGAACACCCGGGGAAATCTGACTAAATGCCCAGACGCCAGCAGAAGATAACGGATCACGCTCAGAAAATTGAACATATGGCCCAGTCAAATGAAGAAACCAATAGTTCAAATGAGATACAGGAGCTGAAACAACTAATGCTGAATATACGAACAGAAATGGAAAACCTCTTCAAAAACGAAATCGATAAATTGAGGGAGGACATGAAGAAGACATGGGCTGAACATAAAGAAGAAATAGAAAAACTGAAAAAACAAATCACAGAACTTATGGAAGTGAAAGATAAAGTAGAAAAGATGGAAAAAACAATGGATACCTACAATGACAGACTTAAAGAAACAGAAGATAGAATTAGTGATTTGGAGGATGAAACATCTGAATTCCAAAAAGAAACAGAAACTATCTGGAAAAGAATGGAAAAATTTGAACAAGGTATCAGGGAACTCAAGGACAATGTGAACCGTACAAATATACGTGTAGTGGGTATCCCAGAAGGAGAAGAGAAGGGAAAAGGAGGAGAAAAACTAATGGAAGAAATTATCACTGAAAATTTCCCAACTCTTATGAAAGACCTAAAATTACAGATCCAAGAAGTGCAGCGCACCCCAAAGAGATTAGACACAAATAGGCGTTCCCCAAGACACTTACTAGTTAGAATGTCAGAGGTCAAAGAGAAAGAGAGGATCTTGAAGGCAGCGAGAGAAAAACAATCCGTCACATACAAGGGAAACCCAATAAGACTATGTGTAGATTTCTCAGCAGAAACCATGGAAGCTAGAAGACAGTGGGATGATATATTTAAGTTACTAAAAGAGAAAAACTGCCAGCCAAGACTCCTATATCCAGCAAAATTGTCCTTCAAATATGAGGGAGAAATTAAAACATTCTCAGACAAAAAGTCACTAAGAGAATTTGTGACCAAGAGACCAGCTCTGCAAGAAATACTAAAGGAAGCACTAGAGTCAGATACAGAAAGACAGAAGAGAGAGACATGGAGAAAAGTGTAGAAAGAAGGAAAGTCAGATATGATATATATAATACAAAAGGCAAAATGGTAGAGGAAAATATTATCCAAACAATAATAACTCTAAATGTCAATGGACTGAATTCCCCAATTAAAAGACATAGACTGGCAGAATGGATTAAAAAACAGGATCCTTCTATATGCTGTCTACAGGAAACACATCTTAGATCCAAAGATAAATATAGGTTGAAAGTGAAAGGTTGGGAAAAGATATTTCATGCAAACAACAACCAGAAAAGAGCAGGAGTGGCTATACTAATATCCAACAAATTAGACTTCAAATGTAAAACAGTTAAAAGAGACAAAGAAGGACACTATATACTATTAAAAGGAACAATTAAGCAAGAAGACATAACAATCATAAATATTTATGCACCGAACCAGAATGCCCCAAAATACGTGAGGAATACACTGCAAACACTGAAGAGGGAAATAGACACAAATACCATAATAGTTGGAGACTTCAATTCCCCACTCTCATCAATGGACAGAACATCTACACAGAGGATCAATAAAGAAATAGAGAACCTGAATATTACTATAAATGAACTTGACTTAACAGACATTTATAGGACATTACATCCCACAACAGCAGGATACACCTTTTTTTCAAGTGCTCATGGATCATTCTCAAAGATAGACCATATGCTGGGTCACAAAGCAAGTCTTAACAAATTTAAAAATATTGAAATCATACACAACACTTTCTCGGATCATAAAGGAATGAAGTTGGAAATCAATAATAGGCGGAGGGCCAGAAAATTCATAAATACATGGAGGCTCAACAACACACTCTTAAACAACAAGTGGATGAAAGAAGAAATTGCATGAGAAATTAGTAAATACCTCGAGGCAAATGAAAATGAAGACACAACATATCAAAACTTATGGGACGCAGCAAAGGCAGTGCTAAGAGGGAAATTTATTGCCCTAAATGCCTTTATCAGAAAAGAAGAAAAGGCAAAAATGCAGGAATTAACTGTCCATTTGGAAGAACTGGAGAAAGAACAGCAAACTAATCCCAAAGCAAGCAAAAGGAAAGAAATAACAAAGATTAGAGCAGAAATAAATGAAATTGAAAACATGAAAACAATAGAGAAAATCAATAAGACCAGAAGTTGGTTCTATGAGAAAATCAACAAGATTGATGGGCCCTTAGCAAGATTGACAAAAAGAAGAAGAGAGAGGATGCAAATAAATAAGATCAGAAATGGAAGAGGAGACATAACTACTGACCTCACAGAAATAAAGGAGATAATAACAGGATACTATGAACAACTTTACGCTAATAAATACAACAATTTAGAAGAAATGGACAGGTTCCTGGAAAGACATGAACAACCAACTTTGACTCAAGAAGAAATAGACGACCTCAACAAACCAATCACAAGTAAAGAGATTGAATTAGTTATTCAAAAGCTCCCTAAAAAGAAAACTCCAGGACCAGACGGCTTCACATGTGAATTCTATCAAACATTCCAGAAAGAATTAGTACCTACTCTCCTCAAACTCTTCAACATAATCGAAGTGGAGGGAAAACTACCTAATTCATTCTATGAAGCCAACATCACCCTCATACCAAAACCAGGCAAAGATATTACAAAAAAAGAAAACTACAGACCAATCTCTCTAATGAATGCAGATGCAAAAATCCTCAATAAAATTCTAGCAAATCATATCCAACAACACATTAAAAGAATTATACATCATGACCAAGTAGGATTCATCCCAGGTATGCAAGGATGGTTCAACATAAGAAAATCAATTAATGTAATACACCATATCAACAAATCAAAGCAGAAAAATCACATGATCATCTCAATTGATGCAGAGAAGGCATTTGACAAGATTTAACATCCTTTCCTGCTGAAAACACTTCAAAAGATAGGAATACAAGGGAACTTCCTTAAAATGATAGAGGGAATATATGAAAAACCCACAGCTAATATCATCCTCAATGGGGAAAAATTGAAAACTTTCCCCCTAAGATCAGGAACAAGACAAGGATGTCCACTATCACCACTATTATTCAACATTGTGTTGGAAGTTCTAGCCAGAGCAATTAGGCAAGAAAAAGAAATACAAGGCATCAAAATTGGAAAGGAAGAAGTAAAACTATCACTGTTTGCAGATGATATGATACTATATGTAGAAAACCCAGAAAAATCCACAACAAAATTACTAGAGCTAATAAATGAGTACAGCAAAGTAGCAGGCTACAAGATCAACATTCAAAAATCTGTAGCTTTTCTATACACTAGTAATGAACAAGCTGAGGCGGAAATCAAGAAACGAATCCCATTTACAATTGCAACTAAAAGAATAAAATACCTAGGAATAAATTTAACCAAAGAGACAAAAAACCTATATAAAGAAAACTACAAAAAACTGCTAAAAGAAATCACAGAAGACCTAAATAGATGGAAGGGCATACCGTGTTCATGGATTGGAAGACTAAATATAGTTAAGATGTCAATCCTACCTAAATTGATTTACAGATTCAATGCAATACCAATCAAAATCCCAACAACTTATTTTTCAGAAATAGAAAAACCAATAAGCAAATTTATCTGGAAGGGCAGGGTGCCCCGAATTGCTAAAAACATCTTGAGGAAAAAAAACGAAGCTGGAGGTCTCGCGCTGCCTGACTTTAAGGCATATTATGAAGCCACAGTGGTCAAAACAGCATGGTATTGGCATAAAGATAGATATATCGACCAATGGAAGCGAATAGAGTGCTCAGATATAGACCCTCTCATCTATGGACATTTGATCTTTGATAAGGCAGTCAAGCCAACTCACCTGGGACAGAGCAGTCTCTTCAATAAATGGTGCCTAGAGAACTGGATATCCATATGCAAAAGAATGAAAGAAGACCCATCTCTCACACCCTATACAAAAGTTAACTCAAAATGGATCAAAGATCTAAACATTAGGTCTAAGACCATAAAACAGATAGAGGAAAATGTTGGGAGATATCTTATGGATCTTACAACTGGAGGTGGTTTTATGGACCTTAAACCTAAAGCAAGAACACTGAAGAAGGAAATAAATAAATGGGAACTCCTCAAAATTAAACACTTTTGTGCATCAGAGAACTTCATCAAGAAAGTAGAAAGACAGCCTACACAATGGGAGACAATATTTGGAAACGACATATCAGATAAAGGTCTAGTATCCAGAATTTATAAAGAGATTATTCAACTCAACAACAAAAAGACAGCCAACCCAATTACAAAATGGGAAAAAGACTTAAACAGACACCTACCAGAAGAAGAAATACGGATGGCCAAGAGGCACATGAAGAGATGCTCAATGTCCCTGGCCATTAGAGAAATGCAAATCAAAACCACAATGAGATATCATCTCACACCCACCAGAATGGCCATTATCAACAAAACAGAAAATGACAAGTGCTGGAGAGGATGCGGAGAAAGAGGCACACTTATCCACTGTTGGTGGGAATGTCAAAGGGTGCAACCACTGTGGAAGGCAGTTTGGCGGTTCCTCAAAAAGCAAATATAGAATTGCCATACGACCCAGCAATACCATTGCTGGGTATCTACTCAAAGGACTTAAGGGCAAAGACACAAACGGACATTTGCACACCAAAGTTTATAGCAGCGTTATTTACAATTGCAAAGAGATGGAAACAGCCAAAATCTCCATCAACAGAAGAGTGGCTAAACAAACTGTGGTATATACATACAATGGAATATTATGCAGCTTTAAGACAAGATAAACTTATGAACCATGTAATAACATGGATGGACCTAGAGAATATTATGCTGAGTGAATCCAGCCAAAAACTAAAGGACAAATACTGTATGGTCCCACTGATGTGAACGGACATTCAAGAATAAACTTGAAATATGTCATTGGTAACAGAGTCCAGCAGGAGTTAGAAACAGGGTAAGACAATGGGTAATTGAAGCTGAAGGGATACAGACTGTGCAACAGGACTAGATACAAAAACTCAAAAATGGACAGCACAATAATACCTAATTGTAAAGTAATCATGTTAAAATACTGAATGAAGCTGCATCTGAGCTATAGGGTTTTTTTTGTTTTTGTTTGCTTGTTGGTTTGTTTGTTGTTGTTGTTTTTTACTATTACTACTACTTTTATTTCTTTTCTTTATATTAACATTTTATATCTTTTTCTGTTGTGTTGCTAGTTCCTCTAAACCGATGCAAATGTACTAAGAAACAATGATCATGCATCTATGTGATGATGTTAAGAATTACTGAGTGCATATGTAGAATGGTATGATTTCTAAATGTTGTGTTAATCTCTTTTTTTTTTCTTTCCGTTAATAAAAAAAATAAAAAAATAAAAAAAAAGAAAGTAGAAAGACAGCCTACACAATGGGAGACAATATTTGGAAATGACATATCAGATAAAGGTCTAGTATCCAGAATTTATAAAGAGATTGTTCATCTCAACAACAAAAAGACAGCCAACCCAATTACAAAATGGGAAAAAGACTTGAACAGACACCTATCAGAAGAGGAAATACAAATGGCCAAAAGGCACATGAAGAGATGCTCAATGTCCCTGGCCATTAGAGAAATGCAAATCAAAACCACAATGAGATATCATCTCACACCCACCAGAATGGCCATTATCAACAAAACAGAAAATGACAAGCACTGGAGAGGATGCGGTGAAAGAGGCACACTTATCCACTGTTGGTGGGAATGTCAAATGGCGCAACCACTGTGGAAGGCAGTTTGGCGGTTCCTCAAAAAGCTGAATATAGAATTGCCATATGACCCAGCAATACCATTGCTGGGTATCTACTCAAAGGACTTAAGGGCAAAGACACAAACGGACATTTGCACACCAATGTTTATAGCAGCGTTATTTACAATTGCAAAGAGATGGAAACAGCCGAAATCTCCATCAACAGAGGAGTGGCTAAACAAACTGTGGTATATACATACGATGGAATACTATGCAGCTTTAAGACAGGATAAACTTATGAAGCATGTAATAACATGGATGGACCTAGAGAACATTATGCTGAGTGAGTCTAGCCAAAAACTAAAGGACAAATACTGTATGGTCCCACTGATGTGAACAGACATTCGAGAATAAATTTGGAATATGTCATTGGTAACAGAGTCCAGCAGGAGGTAGAAACAGGGTAAGATAATGGGCAATTGGAGTTGAAGGGATACAGACGGTGTAACAGGACTAGATACAAAAACTCAAAAATGGACAGCACAATAATACCTAATTGTAAAGTAATCATGTTAAAACACTGAATGAAGCTGCATCTGAGCTATAGGTTTTTGTTTTGTTTTGTTTTGTTTTGTTTTGATTTTACTATTATTACTTTTATTTTTTTCTCTATATTAACATTCTATATCTTTTTCGGTTATGTTGCTAGTTCTTCTAAACCGATGCAAATGTACTAAGAAATGATGATCATGCATCTATGTGAGGATGTTAAGAATTACTGATTGCATATGTAGAATGGTATGATTTCTAAATGTTGGGTTAATTTCTTTTTTTCATTAATTAAAAAAAAAAGAGATGGGGTAATTGGAGCTGAAGGGATACAGACTGTACAACGGGACTGGATATAAGAACTCAGAAATGGACAGCACAATACTACCCAATTGTAATGCAATTATGTTAAAACACTGAATGAAGCTGCATGTGAGGTACAGGTTTTTTGTTGTTTTTTTTTCTTTCTATTATTGTTTTAATTCTTATTCTGTTGTCTTTTTATTTCTTTTTCTAAATCGATGCAAATGTACTAAGAAATGATGAATATGCAACTATGTGATGTTATTAAGAATTACTGATTGTACATGTAGAATGGAATGATTTCTAATTGTTTTGTTAATTCTTTTTTTTAATTAATAAAAAAAAACTTAAAAAAAAAAAAAGAAAACATATATCACGCAAATAGTAACCAAAAAAGAGTTGGCTGGGATAACTAAATTAATATCAGATAAAATAGACTATAGGTCAAAACTGTTATGAGAGATGAAGATCACCGTATACTGATAAAAGGGGTCATTTCAACAAGAAGACATAACAATTATAAATATATATGTACCTAATAGCAGAGCCCCAAAATATATGCAGCAAATACTGACAGGGAGAAATAGATACTTCTATATTAATAGTAGGAGACTTTAGTACACCACTCTCAATAATGGATAGAACTTCTATTCAGAAGATCAAAAAGGAAGTACAGGACTTGAACTTTACTCAGAACCAACTAGACCTAACAGATATATAGCCAGAACACAACACCCAACAAAAATGGAATACACATTCTTCTCATGTACACATGGATCATTCTACAATGATGTTGGGTCACAAAGTAAGTCTCAGTAAACTCAAAAATTGTGAAATCATACATTGTATATTCTCTGACCACACTGGGATGAAACTAGAAATAAATAGTGGAGGGAGAAGGGAAAAATTCACAAAAATGTGGAAATAAAATAACATACTCAAACAACCAGTGGGTTAAAGAGGAAATCAGAAGTAAAATTAGGAAATATCTTGAAGCAAATGAAAATTAAAATACAACAAACCTAAACTTATGGGATGTAGAAAACACAGTGCTCAGAGGGAAATTGACAGCTTTAAATGCTTACATTAAAAAAGAAAAAAACACTTCAAATTAGAGATCTAACCTCAAAAATGGGAGAACTAGAAAAAGAAGAGCAAACTGAACCCAAAGAAAGCAGAAGGAAGGAAATAACAAAGATTAGAGCAGATATAAAAGTAGAAAACAAAAAAGCAACAGAGAGAATCAACAAAATCAAAAGTAGGTTTTTAGAGGGTGGGCAATGGTGGCTCAGTAGCAGAGTTTTTGCCTGCCATGCCAGGAAACCTGGGTTCAATTCCCAGTGCCTGCCCAAGCAAAAAAAAAAAAAATTTTTAATTGACAAACCTTAAGCTAGATTGACAAAGACAAAAAGAGAAGATACAAATGATGAAAATTAGAAATGAAATGAGGGGCATTAATACCAACTCTGCTTTAATAAAAAGGACTATAAAAGGATACAAGAACAACTATACAACAATAAATTAGATAACCTAGATGAAATGGAAAAATTCGTAGAAATACATAAACTACCTACATTGACTCAAGAAGAAATAGATGATCTCAACTAACAATTACTAGTAAAAAGATTGATTTAGTTCTCAAAACCTCCCAACAAAGAAAAGCCCAGGACCAAATGGCTTCACAGGGATTCTACCAAACATTCTAAGAAGATTTAATTCCAATTCTGCTCAAAATTCCTCCAAAAAAATGAAGAGGAAGAAAAACTACCTAATTCATTCTGTGAAGCCAACATTACCTTCATACCAAAGCCAGATAATTATACTATAAGAAAAGAAAACTAAAGACCCAATACATCTTATAAATATAGATGCAAAAATCCTCAACAAAGTACTAGCAAAGTGAATCCAACAGTGCACTGAAAGTATTATACACCATGATCAAGTGAGATTTATCCTTTGATGAAAGTTTGGGCAACAAAAGAAAATCAATTAATGTAATACATCACATTAAAAGAATAAAGGGAAAAACACATTATCATCTCAACACATTGAGATGATAAAAACACTTAGAAAATTAGGAAATTTACTCAACATAAAAAGGGCATATATGAAAAGTCCACAGCTAACATCATACTTACTTGATCAAAGAATGTAAGCTTTCCCTCTAAGATCAGGAACAAGTCAAGGATACCCACTGTTGACACTGTTATTCAACATTTATACTGGAAGTTCTTACCAGCAAAACTAGGCAAGAAAAAGAAATTAAAGGCATCCAAATTAGAAAGGAAAAAGTAAAAAATTCCCTATTTGAAGATGATACAATCCTATATATAGAAAATCCTGAAAAACCCATGAAAAAGCCCCTAGAGCTAATAAATTAATTCAACTAGGTGGCCTGCTTGGTATACAAGATTTTGGTGTATAAGACCAATACCCAAAAATCATACTGTTTCTATACACAAGCAATGAACAATCCAAAGAAGAGTCAGAAAAAAAATCCATTCACAATAGCAACTAAAAGAATCAAATATCTAGGAATAAATGTAACCAAGAACGTAAAGGACTTGTACATGGAAAACTACAAAACCTTGTTAAAAGAAATCAAAGACCTAAATAAAAAGGACATTCCACATGCATGGATTAAAAGGCTAAATATCATTAAGATGTCAGTCCTACCCAGAGCAATGTATAGATTCAGTGCAATCCTAATCAAAATTCTAATATTCTTCACAGAAATGGGAACACCAATCATCAAATTTATATGGAAAGGTAAGGAGCCCCAAATAGCTTAAAGCCATCTTGACAAGGAAAAATGAAGTTGAAAAAGTCACACTTCCTGATCTTAAAACTGATTACAAAATCAACAGCAATCAAAATAGCATGGTGGGTAGTGCTGTGATGGCTCAATGGCAGACTCTTGCCTGCCATGCAAGAGACCTGGGTTTGATTCCTGGTGCCTGCCCATGCAAAAAAAAAAAAAAAATAGCATGGTACTGGCATAAGGAAAGACACATAGACCAACAAAATATAAACAGCTCAGAAATTAACCCTCACATGTATGGCCACTGATTTTTGATGACTGGGAAAAGACCTCTCAATTGGAAAAGAATACTCTCTTCAATAAATGATGCTGGTAAAACTGGATATCCATTGGCAAAAAAAAAGAAGAAGAAAGAGGACTGTTACCACATACCATATACAGATACCAACTCAAAATGTATCAAAGACCTTAATATAAGAACTAGAACTATCAAAATTCTAGGAGAAAACATAGAGAAGCATCTTCAAGATCTTTTATTAGGTAAGGGTTTCTTAGACTTTTGTTCTAGTTTGCTAGCTGCCAGAATGCAACACACCAGAGATGGATTGGCTTTTAATAAAAGAGGATTTATTTCATTAGTTCTTCAGAGGAAACACAGCCAACTTTCCACTGAGGTTCTTTCTTATGTGGGAAGGCACAGGGTGATCTCGGCTGGCCTTCTCTCCAGGCCTCTGGGTTCCAACACTTTCCCTGGGGTGATTTTTTTCTGCATCTCCAAAGGCCTGGGCTGAGCTGCGAGTGCTGAGATAAGGTATGCTCAGCTACTTGGGCTGTGCTACATTGAGTCTCTCATTTAAGCACCAGCCAATTAAATCAAACATCATTCATTGCAGCAGGCATGCTTCCTAGCCAACTGCAGATGTAATAACAACAGA
Organism: Tamandua tetradactyla; assembly: GCF_023851605.1. Lineage (NCBI taxonomy): Eukaryota > Metazoa > Chordata > Mammalia > Pilosa > Myrmecophagidae > Tamandua > Tamandua tetradactyla. The sequence continues at coordinate 18,100,035 of NC_135328.1, read as the reverse complement.
TGAGGTTCACATGCCATTGGCTCAAGTCCACAGCAATAGAACTAAGCACCTTCACCTAGCCAAGTTGACATCGGAACCTAACTACCACAACTTTACACCCAAAGCATAAACAAAAGAAAATAAATAAATGGGACCTCATCAAAATTAAAAACTTTTGCCCTTCAAAGGACTTTATCATGGAAGTAAATAACAACCTACTCAATGGGAGAAAATATTTGGAAGCCACATTTCCGGTAAGAATTTAATACCCAGAGCATATAAAGAAATCCTTCAACTTAACAACAAAAAGACAAACAACCCAATTTAAAAAACAGACAAAAGACATGAATAGACATATCTCCAAAGAAGATATACAAATGGCCAGAAGGTACATGAAAAGAGGCGCAACATCATTAGCCATCAGGGAAATGCAAATCAAAATCACAATAAGATAATACTTCATACCCATCAGAATGTCTATTAAAAAAAAAGAAAATAACAAGTGTTGGAGAAGTGCAGAGAAACAGTAACACTCATTCATTGCTGGTGGCAATGTAAAATGGTGCATCTTCTGTGGAAGACAGTTTGGGGGTTCCTCAGAAAGCGAAGGGTAGAATTACCATATGACCTGGCAATCCCACAACTTGGTACCTACCCAAAAGAATTGAAAGCAGAGCTTTGAACAGATATTTGCACACCAGTGTTCATAATTATTCACAATTGCTACAACATTAGAAGCAACCCAAGTGTCCATCATCTGATGAATGGATAAATAAAATGTGGTATATGCATGCAGTGGAATATTAATCAGCAGTAAAAAGAAGTGAAGTACTGATACATGTGACAACATGGATAAAACCTGAAGACATCATATTGAGTGAAATAAGCCAGACACAAAAGGACAAATATTGTATGATCTCACTGATCTGAAACAATTAAACAAACTTATAGATTCAGAATCTAGAATATAGGTTACCAGGGGATGGGCTAGGGCTAGGGAATGGGAAGTTAAGGCGTAAAATGTAGATGGTTCTTATTTGAAATAATGGAAATGTTTAGGCAATGGTGGTGATGGTAGCACAATATTGTGAATGCAATAACATTGAAAAATATATCTGAATATGATAAAGAATATGATTAAAATAAGAAATGTTAAATTGTACATATGGTATCAGAATATTTCTTTTAATCCATGTAACTACAGTACACAAAGAGTGAATCCCAAGTTAAACCTGAACTTATTAATCAATAGTACAATTATAAAAATCTACTCTCATTGATTGTTTTAAAAAAAAAAAACCATTGTTTTGGCTTGCTATAGCTGCTGGAATGCAATATACCAGAAATGGAATGGCTTCAATAAAGGGAACTTATTAAGTTGTAAGTTTACAGTTGTAAAGCTATAAAACTGTCCAAATTAAGGCATTCAGGAAAAGATACCTTGGTTCAAGAAAAGCCGATGGGTCCAGACCACCTCTGTCAGCTGTAAAGACACATGGCAACATCTATTAACTTTCACTCCTGGCTTCTCATTTCAAATGACTTCCCTGGAGGTATCTCCAAAGGTCTCTGGCTGTGTGGGCTCTGAAGCTTTTTCCAAAATTGCTCCCTCTTAAAGGACTCCAGTAAGCAACCCATCCTGTATGGGTGGAGATGTATTTCCATGGAAACCACCTCATCAAAAGGTCCCACTCACAATTGGGTGGGTCACATCTCCTGGGAAACAACTTACTTACTCAAAAAGATCCCACCCAACAATATTGAATGAGAATTAAAGAACATGACTTTTCTGTGGTGCCCTACAGTTTCAAACCAGCACACCGATGACTGAAAACTACAAAATATTGATAAGAGAAACCGAAGAAGATTACTGAGTAAATAGAGAGTTATACTGTGTTCATGGATCAAAAGAAAATTTTACTCTGATATCAATTCTCCCACAAATTAATGTAAATAGTCAATGCAATCTCAAAATCCCAGCAGACTTTTTTGAAGACCTAGACTGTAGGTTGAAGACCTAGACTGATTGTAAAATTTGCATGAAAATGTAAATAACCTAGACTAGCCAAAACAACTTTCTTTAAAAAGGACAAATTTGGAGGACTTACATTGCCTGACTTCAAGACTTATTGGAAATATACAATATTCAAGTCAGTGTAGTATAGATATCAAGACAGACAAACAGATCAATGAAACAGAATAAAAACACACATAAGTGCTCAACTGATTTTATAAAGGTGAAAGGAAATCCAGTAAAGAAAGCATAGACTTTATAACAAATGGTACTTGAACAATGAGAAGTCCATATGCAAAAAAAAAAAAAGAACTTCTAGCCATAATTCAAACCAAATGCAAAAACTAACTCAAAATGGGCCTAAATGTAAAATCTAAAACTATAAAATTTGTAGAAGAAAGCACACAAGAAAAATCATAGGTTAAGCAAAAATAATTTTAATACAACACTAGAAGCATATTCCATACAGAAAAAATTGATAAATTGGGCTTCATCACAATTAAGGCTTTGACTGGTCAAAAGGTACTGCTAAGAGAATTAAAAGATGAGTCACAGAATGAGAGAAAATATTTTCAAATCACAAAACTTGTCTGTCAAATATATAAAGAACTGCCAAAATCCAATAAGAAAAGTAGAAATAGATGGGCCAAATATTTGAACAGACATATCTCCAAAGTAGACATAGAAATGGTATAAGCACATGAAAAGATGTTCAGTATCACTAGAGATTACTAAATGCAAATTAAAACAACCCACCCTTCTTGGTGGCTTCCCAGTAAGTTCTATTGTTTTGGCACCTCTCCACAACAGGGGTGGAGCTATGTATGGACTTCAGGTGTGTGTGGGGTGGGGAGTTACTCTTCTACATTTGTTTATTCTTTGTATTCTATGCCTCAATCTTAGGGGTAGTGTTTGCTCCCAATATCTTCTGTTTTTATTTAGTTTTCATATTTTAAATGTTTTATCACAAAATACATATACAAAAAAAGAAAATAATTTTCAAAGTACATTTTAACAAGTAGGTACAGAAGAGATTTCAAAGTTTGGTGTTGGTGACCATTCCACAATTTCAAGGTTTTCCTTCTAGCTGCTCCAAAACTCTGGAGGCTAAAAGAAATATCAATATAGTGATTCAACAGTCATACTCATTTGTCAAGTCCTATCTTCTCTGTTATTACTCCTTCTTCTCCCTTGATCCTTCTCCCACTGTATAGGGATCTTTGGGTTATGCCCATCCCAACGTTTTCATGTTAAAAAGGGGTTATTAACATGACCCCTTGTTAACCTTACATTAGGGTGGTATATTTATTACAACATTGATGGAGGCACATTTTTATAATTATACTATTAACTATAGTCCATGATTTATATTAGGGTTTCCTGTGTTGAATAGTCCTATATTTATTTGTTTTTAAATTTTTATTCTGGTCACATATATATAACTTGAAATTCCCCCTGTTAACCACATTCAAATATATAATTCAGTGCTCTTAATTATATTCACAATGTTGTGCTACCATCACTACCATCTGTTACCAAAACTTTTCAATTGTCCCAAAGAGGAACTGTCATTTTCAAGCCTTAACTCCCTTTCATACCCTCAACCCATCCCCTGGTAACATACATTCTAGATTCTAACTCTATGAGTTTGCTTATTCTAAATATTCTAATATTCTAATATTCTAAATTGTCCTTTAGTGTCTGTCCTATTTTATTCAACATGATAACCCCAAAGTTCAGTTATGTTTTTCATGTATCGTTACTTGATTTCTTTTTATGACTAAATAATATTCCATTGTATGTATATACCACATTTTGTTTATCCATTCATCTGCTGATGGACGTTTGTGTTGTTTCCATCTTTTGGCAATATACTTCTATTTAAAATTCCTATTTTCCTTTAGTAGATAATCCCTTTTTAGAGTTAATATTTCTTTATATTGTTTTCTCTGTTAAAATTATTGTGTGGTTTCTGTTTCCTAATTGTTCCCTGACTAATATACAGAGATTGTTAGAATGTATAAAAATGAAAAAAATTTTATCCTTTCTACAGGAAAACAAGGATAAATTTAAAGACATCATAGATTAGAAGACAGCATAGATTAGAAGTTAAAGGATGGACTATTTGTAGCATGTATAAACTTTCCAAAGAAAGATCGAATGGTTACTATAATATGAGAAAAGGGTACTTCAGACCAAGGAATATTACCTTGGATCATTATATAATGACAAACAGTTCAATTTATCTATAATTTACATTAATCTTAAACATATATGCACCCAATAGCAGAGCTTCAAGATGCATAAAACAAAAACTCATCGATCTTAGAGAGGAGAGATAGACAATACCCAATTACAGGTGGAGAATTCAGCACCTATCTCTCGGTAATTGAAAGCATGAATAATTAAAAATCTGTAATGATATACAAGACTTGAATATTATCAACTAATTTGACATAAGTGACATTTATAAGACACTCCACCTTCAACCACAGAATACACATTCTTTTTTAGGGATATTCAAACATTCACCAAAATAGAGCAAAATACTCCAGGCCATAAAATAAATCTTAATAAATGTAAAGAATTGAAATCTTAAAAAGTACGTTTTCTGACAATGATGAAATTAAACTAAATACCCACAATAAAAAACATATTTTGAAAACTCCCCCCAGGTTTGGAATTGTGATGCTTCTAAATAATCCATAAGTCAAGAAAGAATCATAAGAAAATTTAGAAAATATTTGGAATTTAAAATAAGATGAAATGACATAAAAATCTGTGGGGCGGCGCGGCGCCCAAGCCCCGCAGCAGCCGAGCCGCCCGCCCTCCTTCTCCCCTCTCTTTCTCCGCCGGCCCGCCGCGCGGTGCCCAAGCCCCGCAGCAGCCGAGCCGCCCGCCCTCCTTCTCCCCTCTCTTTCTCCGCCGGCCCGCCGCGCGGCGCCCAAGCCCCGCAGCAGCCGAGCCGCCCGCCCTCCTTCTCCCCTCTCCTCCCCCTCCTGCTCCGGCTGCTCTCCAACCACCACGGTGCCCTTTTACCCCGCCTTCACCGTGCTCCTCCGCCACCAGCCTCGACAGCCTTGCCGCCCTCACCTTTCCTCCTCCAGAACAGCTACTGGGGGAGTGGAGATAATACAGAGCAGCTCCCGGAACCACGAGGGAGATCAAAGGGACAGCGTACCCCATCCTGGAACGGCTGACTATCTGGGAGAACCAGCTCCGGTGAGATCACCAAGGGGCACGGGCTTTCCTGGGTGGGACGGCAAGCGACCGGAGTCCCTCCCTTCCACCTTCCTGGGCCAGCTGGTAGAATTGGACAGGCGGTCCCCTTAGGCCGCGGCGGCTGGTGCCCCCACCACACGAGGCCCCCCGGAACAACTGAGATAGTTGGGTCGGAAATCCCCAGACTGCGGAGAACAGTGACCGGGGGATCCCTTCCAAACACGTGACTCCCCCGTCGGCTGGGAACAGTGTACTCTCCCGGGCTGCGACAGCTGGCGCCCTCCCGCCACGCTTGGTGCCCCGGGCCGACTGGCTAATTTGGCCGGACGCTCTCCTGTGCTGCAACGGCCGGTGACCCTCCCCGCGTTTGGACCCCCGGGCCGGCTGGCATTCCTCCAAGACGCTTCGGTTGCCGAACCTCCCCTACGGCGAGAGTTTTCCAGAGTTGAGGGACCCACAGCAACTTTCGCTGGTGGAACCCACAGACAGGCGTGTGCCACGAGCGCCACCTACTGGGCAGGATAGGAAGAACAGAACCCAGAGATTGCGCAGAAAAATCTTTCAAGTTGTGGGGTCGAACACCCGGGGAAATCTGACTAAATGCCCAGACGCCAGCAGAAGATAACGGATCACGCTCAGAAAATTGAACATATGGCCCAGTCAAATGAAGAAACCAATAGTTCAAATGAGATACAGGAGCTGAAACAACTAATGCTGAATATACGAACAGAAATGGAAAACCTCTTCAAAAACGAAATCGATAAATTGAGGGAGGACATGAAGAAGACATGGGCTGAACATAAAGAAGAAATAGAAAAACTGAAAAAACAAATCACAGAACTTATGGAAGTGAAAGATAAAGTAGAAAAGATGGAAAAAACAATGGATACCTACAATGACAGACTTAAAGAAACAGAAGATAGAATTAGTGATTTGGAGGATGAAACATCTGAATTCCAAAAAGAAACAGAAACTATCTGGAAAAGAATGGAAAAATTTGAACAAGGTATCAGGGAACTCAAGGACAATGTGAACCGTACAAATATACGTGTAGTGGGTATCCCAGAAGGAGAAGAGAAGGGAAAAGGAGGAGAAAAACTAATGGAAGAAATTATCACTGAAAATTTCCCAACTCTTATGAAAGACCTAAAATTACAGATCCAAGAAGTGCAGCGCACCCCAAAGAGATTAGACACAAATAGGCGTTCCCCAAGACACTTACTAGTTAGAATGTCAGAGGTCAAAGAGAAAGAGAGGATCTTGAAGGCAGCGAGAGAAAAACAATCCGTCACATACAAGGGAAACCCAATAAGACTATGTGTAGATTTCTCAGCAGAAACCATGGAAGCTAGAAGACAGTGGGATGATATATTTAAGTTACTAAAAGAGAAAAACTGCCAGCCAAGACTCCTATATCCAGCAAAATTGTCCTTCAAATATGAGGGAGAAATTAAAACATTCTCAGACAAAAAGTCACTAAGAGAATTTGTGACCAAGAGACCAGCTCTGCAAGAAATACTAAAGGAAGCACTAGAGTCAGATACAGAAAGACAGAAGAGAGAGACATGGAGAAAAGTGTAGAAAGAAGGAAAGTCAGATATGATATATATAATACAAAAGGCAAAATGGTAGAGGAAAATATTATCCAAACAATAATAACTCTAAATGTCAATGGACTGAATTCCCCAATTAAAAGACATAGACTGGCAGAATGGATTAAAAAACAGGATCCTTCTATATGCTGTCTACAGGAAACACATCTTAGATCCAAAGATAAATATAGGTTGAAAGTGAAAGGTTGGGAAAAGATATTTCATGCAAACAACAACCAGAAAAGAGCAGGAGTGGCTATACTAATATCCAACAAATTAGACTTCAAATGTAAAACAGTTAAAAGAGACAAAGAAGGACACTATATACTATTAAAAGGAACAATTAAGCAAGAAGACATAACAATCATAAATATTTATGCACCGAACCAGAATGCCCCAAAATACGTGAGGAATACACTGCAAACACTGAAGAGGGAAATAGACACAAATACCATAATAGTTGGAGACTTCAATTCCCCACTCTCATCAATGGACAGAACATCTACACAGAGGATCAATAAAGAAATAGAGAACCTGAATATTACTATAAATGAACTTGACTTAACAGACATTTATAGGACATTACATCCCACAACAGCAGGATACACCTTTTTTTCAAGTGCTCATGGATCATTCTCAAAGATAGACCATATGCTGGGTCACAAAGCAAGTCTTAACAAATTTAAAAATATTGAAATCATACACAACACTTTCTCGGATCATAAAGGAATGAAGTTGGAAATCAATAATAGGCGGAGGGCCAGAAAATTCATAAATACATGGAGGCTCAACAACACACTCTTAAACAACAAGTGGATGAAAGAAGAAATTGCATGAGAAATTAGTAAATACCTCGAGGCAAATGAAAATGAAGACACAACATATCAAAACTTATGGGACGCAGCAAAGGCAGTGCTAAGAGGGAAATTTATTGCCCTAAATGCCTTTATCAGAAAAGAAGAAAAGGCAAAAATGCAGGAATTAACTGTCCATTTGGAAGAACTGGAGAAAGAACAGCAAACTAATCCCAAAGCAAGCAAAAGGAAAGAAATAACAAAGATTAGAGCAGAAATAAATGAAATTGAAAACATGAAAACAATAGAGAAAATCAATAAGACCAGAAGTTGGTTCTATGAGAAAATCAACAAGATTGATGGGCCCTTAGCAAGATTGACAAAAAGAAGAAGAGAGAGGATGCAAATAAATAAGATCAGAAATGGAAGAGGAGACATAACTACTGACCTCACAGAAATAAAGGAGATAATAACAGGATACTATGAACAACTTTACGCTAATAAATACAACAATTTAGAAGAAATGGACAGGTTCCTGGAAAGACATGAACAACCAACTTTGACTCAAGAAGAAATAGACGACCTCAACAAACCAATCACAAGTAAAGAGATTGAATTAGTTATTCAAAAGCTCCCTAAAAAGAAAACTCCAGGACCAGACGGCTTCACATGTGAATTCTATCAAACATTCCAGAAAGAATTAGTACCTACTCTCCTCAAACTCTTCAACATAATCGAAGTGGAGGGAAAACTACCTAATTCATTCTATGAAGCCAACATCACCCTCATACCAAAACCAGGCAAAGATATTACAAAAAAAGAAAACTACAGACCAATCTCTCTAATGAATGCAGATGCAAAAATCCTCAATAAAATTCTAGCAAATCATATCCAACAACACATTAAAAGAATTATACATCATGACCAAGTAGGATTCATCCCAGGTATGCAAGGATGGTTCAACATAAGAAAATCAATTAATGTAATACACCATATCAACAAATCAAAGCAGAAAAATCACATGATCATCTCAATTGATGCAGAGAAGGCATTTGACAAGATTTAACATCCTTTCCTGCTGAAAACACTTCAAAAGATAGGAATACAAGGGAACTTCCTTAAAATAATAGAGGGAATATATGAAAAACCCACAGCTAATATCATCCTCAATGGGGAAAAATTGAAAACTTTCCCCCTAAGATCAGGAACAAGACAAGGATGTCCACTATCACCACTATTATTCAACATTGTGTTGGAAGTTCTAGCCAGAGCAATTAGGCAAGAAAAAGAAATACAAGGCATCAAAATTGGAAAGGAAGAAGTAAAACTATCACTGTTTGCAGACGATATGATACTATATGTAGAAAACCCAGAAAAATCCACAACAAAATTACTAGAGCTAATAAATGAGTACAGCAAAGTAGCAGGCTACAAGATCAACATTCAAAAATCTGTAGCTTTTCTATACACTAGTAATGAACAAGCTGAGGCGGAAATCAAGAAACGAATCCCATTTACAATTGCAACTAAAAGAATAAAATACCTAGGAATAAATTTAACCAAAGAGACAAAAAACCTATATAAAGAAAACTACAAAAAACTGCTAAAAGAAATCACAGAAGACCTAAATAGATGGAAGGGCATACCGTGTTCATGGATTGGAAGACTAAATATAGTTAAGATGTCAATCCTACCTAAATTGATTTACAGATTCAATGCAATACCAATCAAAATCCCAACAACTTATTTTTCAGAAATAGAAAAACCAATAAGCAAATTTATCTGGAAGGGCAGGGTGCCCCGAATTGCTAAAAACATCTTGAGGAAAAAAAACGAAGCTGGAGGTCTCGCGCTGCCTGACTTTAAGGCATATTATGAAGCCACAGTGGTCAAAACAGCATGGTATTGGCATAAAGATAGATATATCGACCAATGGAAGCGAATAGAGTGCTCAGATATAGACCCTCTCATCTATGGACATTTGATCTTTGATAAGGCAGTCAAGCCAACTCACCTGGGACAGAGCAGTCTCTTCAATAAATGGTGCCTAGAGAACTGGATATCCATATGCAAAAGAATGAAAAAAGACCCATCTCTCACACCCTATACAAAAGTTAACTCAAAATGGATCAAAGATCTAAACATTAGGTCTAAGACCATAAAACAGATAGAGGAAAATGTTGGGAGATATCTTATGGATCTTACAACTGGAGGTGGTTTTATGGACCTTAAACCTAAAGCAAGAACACTGAAGAAGGAAATAAATAAATGGGAACTCCTCAAAATTAAACACTTTTGTGCATCAGAGAACTTCATCAAGAAAGTAGAAAGACAGCCTACACAATGGGAGACAATATTTGGAAACGACATATCAGATAAAGGTCTAGTATCCAGAATTTATAAAGAGATTATTCAACTCAACAACAAAAAGACAGCCAACCCAATTACAAAATGGGAAAAAGACTTAAACAGACACCTACCAGAAGAAGAAATACGGATGGCCAAGAGGCACATGAAGAGATGCTCAATGTCCCTGGCCATTAGAGAAATGCAAATCAAAACCACAATGAGATATCATCTCACACCCACCAGAATGGCCATTATCAACAAAACAGAAAATGACAAGTGCTGGAGAGGATGCGGAGAAAGAGGCACACTTATCCACTGTTGGTGGGAATGTCAAAGGGTGCAACCACTGTGGAAGGCAGTTTGGCGGTTCCTCAAAAAGCAAATATAGAATTGCCATACGACCCAGCAATACCATTGCTGGGTATCTACTCAAAGGACTTAAGGGCAAAGACACAAACGGACATTTGCACACCAAAGTTTATAGCAGCGTTATTTACAATTGCAAAGAGATGGAAACAGCCAAAATCTCCATCAACAGAAGAGTGGCTAAACAAACTGTGGTATATACATACAATGGAATATTATGCAGCTTTAAGACAAGATAAACTTATGAACCATGTAATAACATGGATGGACCTAGAGAATATTATGCTGAGTGAATCCAGCCAAAAACTAAAGGACAAATACTGTATGGTCCCACTGATGTGAACGGACATTCAAGAATAAACTTGAAATATGTCATTGGTAACAGAGTCCAGCAGGAGTTAGAAACAGGGTAAGACAATGGGTAATTGAAGCTGAAGGGATACAGACTGTGCAACAGGACTAGATACAAAAACTCAAAAATGGACAGCACAATAATACCTAATTGTAAAGTAATCATGTTAAAATACTGAATGAAGCTGCATCTGAGCTATAGGGTTTTTTTTGTTTTTGTTTGCTTGTTGGTTTGTTTGTTGTTGTTGTTTTTTACTATTACTACTACTTTTATTTCTTTTCTTTATATTAACATTTTATATCTTTTTCTGTTGCGTTGCTAGTTCCTCTAAACCGATGCAAATGTACTAAGAAACAATGATCATGCATCTATGTGATGATGTTAAGAATTACTGAGTGCATATGTAGAATGGTATGATTTCTAAATGTTGTGTTAATTTCTTTTTTTTTTTTCTTTCCGTTAATAAAAAAAAAAAAAAAAAAAAAAAAATCTGTGGGGCACACCCAAAGCTGTACTTAGATAGAAATTTACTGCATTAAGTGATTACTTTGGAAAATAAGAGCAGCCTCAAATCAATAATGTCAGCTTACAATTTAAGAAACCAGAGAAAGAATAGCAAAGTAAACTAAGCAAGTAGAAGGAAGGAGACAAACTGAGAAACAGAAAAACAATTGATAAAATCGAAGAAATCAAAAGCTGTCTTTTCGAAAGAGCCATAAAATTGATATACTCCCTACAAACTAATCAGGAGAAAAAGAGAGAAGACACACATTGCCAATATTAAGAGTGCAAGGAGGGACATCAAGTCCTGCAGACATTAAAAGGATAAAGCAGGAATCTTATGGATAACTTCATATCAATAAATTTGATAACATAGATGAAACAAATTCCTTGAAAGGCAAACTACCAAAACTCACTGAAGAAGAATTAGATAACCTAAGTTGTCCTGAATCTATTCAAAGAAAACTCCAGTCCCAGATGGCTTCACTGGTTTAGCAGTTTTTGTGGCACTGGCTAAGGTCTGTTGGCTGTGTCCTCCAACAGCCCGAGCTGCTAAGGTGACCCTGTTCTATCCTCTAGTTGGCTGGTCTGCCTGGAGCTGAGGGAAGTCAGGGGCAGAGAAATTCCTTGAGCAGAAAAAATGTTCAAAAGTTTACATTTTGTATTATTTTAGAATTAGGATTGAAAACATGATTTATCTTCATTCTAAAAATTACTGTTAATGAATGTTTAAAATATTGAGTTCATTTTTGTATTTCTAATGGGAATAAAAATATCTCACATTTCTATTCTTTGGAATCAATGTTTAGACAAAAATTAAATTATGATTTACCCATGAGAAAAGAAAGAACTACCCACCTTTTAGAATGACTGAAATTTAAAAGAATGACCATACCAAGTCTGGGCATGGATATGGAGGAACTGGAACTCTCACACACCGTCGTAGGGATGTAAGATGGTACAACGACTGTGGTAGTTAGTCACTTGTCAACTTGGCCAGGTGAACTTGCTTAGTTTTGTTGCTGTGGACATGAGCCAATGGTACGTGAACCTCATCTGTTGCTGATTACATCTGCACTCGGCTAGGAGGCGTGCCTGCTGCAATGAATGATGTTTGACTTAATTGGCTGATGCTTGAATGAGAGAGCTCAGTGTAGCACAGCCCAAGCAGCTCGGCATGCCTCATCTCAACACTCACAACTCAGCCCAGGTCTTTGGAGATGCAGAAAGAAATCACCCCAGGGAAAGTTGTTGGAACCCAGAGGCCTGGAGAGAAGGCCAGAGGAAGTTACCCTGAGCCTTCCCACGTAAGAAAGAACCTCAGATGAAGGTTAGCTGCCTTTCCTCTGAAGAACTAATGAAATAAATCCCCTTTCATTAAAAGCCAATCCATCTCTGGTGTGGTGCATTCTGGCAGCTAGCAAACTAGAACCACCACTTTGGAAAACTTTTTGCAGTTTCTTAATAAAGCATGTACCTACTGTATGACACAGCCAGTCTATTCCTACATATTCCCCCAAGAAAATGAAATGTCCATACTTACACACAAATGTTCATAGCAACTTTATTTATAGTAGCCAAAGACTGTAAGTAACCCAAATGTCCATCAACAGGTAAATGGGTAAACAAATAATGGTATATCTATACAATCAAATACTATTTGGCAATAAAAAGGAATAAGCTATTAAAACAGCCTGCAATATGGATGAATTTTAAAATAATGATGCTGATTGAAATGAGCCAGAAAAAAAAAGAAATAGTTGTTGTGTGATTTTATTCATATAAAATTCTAGAAACTGCAAACCAATCTGTAGAGAATGGAAGTAGATCAGTGCTTGCCTCTCATTATAAGGGAGAAAGCATGAGGAAGCTTTAGGGAGTGACGGATAGATTCATTATCTTGATTGCAGTGATATGTGTGTAAATATATGTCAAAATACTATCAAATTGTATACTTTAAAAATATAGTTTATTAAATTTAATTACACCCTAATAAAGCTGCAAAAAAGAATATACATACACACATATGACAAAGTGCTGATTATTTCAGGGAAATAGAATGAAGGCTGGTTTTTCTTTTATTCTATATCCTGTACTTTATTCCACAGCTTTTATAAACAAACACATACTGCATTTAAAATCAGAAAAATAGTAAATGTTAAAATATGAATCACTTCTGATCCTATCATCTTAAGGCAAGTGACTTTATAGTTCATATAATTTTCCAGTCTTGACCTTCATGCCTGGGTTTTTGCATATTTGTATACAGTATAACATACAATTGAATGATATGATTTTTTGCTAATCATTGTATTATAATCTTTCTACCACATAACATACACTTCTGGGTTATATTTTTAATAAACACATAATATTCTATTGTGCTGTTGGCCCATAATTTACCTAGGCATTCTTTTTCATTGGACATTTAAATTTCCCCCCTCCTTTTTCTCTCTTACTGTTATAGTTAACTTTCAAAATTATATTCATGCACATAACATATATGTTCTTTTTTATAAAATGAGATTACTAGTGACTTATTACAATCTGTATACAATAGATTCATATTACCCAACTGTTTTCCCAAAGGGTTACATCATTTTATATTTCCCTCAGCAATATATAAGTGTTTAGGCTTTATCATAATTTTATCAATATAGCACTATTTTTTAAATTTTTGTCATGCTTTTTGTTACTTTTGGGAACCATTCAATTTACTGGGCACAAGATGATACAACATGGATTATTAGCAAAGTTAGCCAGTTTCCGTGAATTTGTTTACTATCCATGCTTTTTCTTGTGTAAACGGTTTTATCATCAGTTTATTTTTAGAATAAAACAGAGAGAACTATTTCAAAAAGAGATAAAGAATGAAAATGCATCTGTATAAAACCAATGAGGGAAGAAACTATATATTTTACTAAAAAGGGTTAGTGGTGACATCTTTAGGTAGACAGAAAACAGCGCAACAAATGTATAACCTGTTGTGATCATCCGAAATCCAGGAAACACTCTTCTAGGAAGGGTCAGGCGTGGGAGAAGCCCCAGTGCTTCAGAGCTCTATTTGGAGCTGCGAATGGAGCAGGCTGGGTGGTGACTGCGGCAAGTCAGTGAGCAGATGCACAGTCAATTACCATGCAATAAATAATGAACGGCCAGGTATTCTGATTTTTTAAAAAGGTGTCTGAATTCTTCACTATTATAAGAAATCTACCCCATCTTAGAAATATTACTAATTAAATGAAGAACACATTTTATGCATCCAAACAAAGCCCCTCGGGGGCTGTTTCAGATCTGCAGGCTGCCAGTTTTTTTACTTCCAATCTCGAGCCTAAGCCTGAGCATCCTTTACTGGATGAACTCGGGAACCTCCCTCACCATTTAATGAATTGCTCCTCAACCAGAAAGGGATTAAGAATATTAATGAAGGACAACTGGCTACTCATAGCATCAAGCCAAGGTTCCAGGTTACTACCCGGGCAGCAGACCCACCACATGGCGACTGCAAAGATATGCCTGCCGGTCACCCAGAGTAGAAGTCCAAACCCTTCTGACCACTCCAAGGTACTGTGACATTGTCGTCATCAAGAAAGACACACTACTCAGGAACACTGATTGGAGCAATGCTTTGCTCACATAGAGGAGAGACAAAGCAAGGTCAGCTTCAGCAGTGGGCATCAGTCACGCACGGCCAACAGGCACCCCATCAGCTGGAGCTGTGAGCCAATGCAGTGTGATGATCTGGGCATACCCCTCTTCAACCATGGTGCAGGACACCCTGCTCCCTCCCTGCTGGGAACACATACTAGTGAGCTTCTCCAGGTTCCATATGGCACACAATTAATGACAAAGAAGTTCACCCTGCACCAGCACAGGAAAGGATCTTCCTATATGGAAGAAAGTCCTGGATTAAGCATATACTCACTTCCCAGCGTCCAAATAAGGGAATATTCCTGTTGCAGAGTTCTAATTAGAGCAAGCACAGGGAAGGGCAGTGGGTCACAGGATGGCTGCTTCCCCAGCATGTAGCATATTGAACATGCATGCTTATCTCTCCTCCCTCCTGGTTTTAGTTTCCTAGGACTGCCATAACAACATATCACAAACTGGGTGGTTTAAAACAGGAGAAATTTATTGTCTCAGAGTTCTGAAAGTTGAATGTCCAAGATCAAAGTGTCAACAGGGCCAGTCTCCCTCTAAAACTTGCAGGGGAGAATCCTTCCTTGCCTCTTCCTCGCTTCTGGTGGCTTGCTGGCCATCCTTGGCTTCAATCTCTGTTGCACATCATAGGCTTCTTTCCTGTCATGCCTCTATGTGTCCAAATTACCTCTTCCTCTAACGACGCCAGTCATATTGGATTAGGGCCAAACCTATTCCAGTGTGGCCTCATCTTAACTCATACATCTTCAAAAACCCTATTTCCAAATAACATCACATTCACGGAACTTGACGGATTTGAGCATATCTTTGGTGGGGGAGGTATAATTCAATCCTAATATTCCTGAAATGCCACTACAATGAGAACAATGAAATTAAAAGGTATAATCCCATAAAGACTAAGAGAACAGAGGAGAAAATCACAATAATAATGATAATGGTAAAGGAGACAACAGCAAATGGGAAGTGTCAACAAATGTTTGGAAGATAGAAAATGAATGGAAGATTTATCATAGCTGAGAAATGTGAATAGCAAAGGAAGGTAAGCAGGACAAGATAAATATCAAAGTGAGCCTCGGATGTGGGACTGAAAAAATGAGCATTGTTTGAAAGTCTGTACAAGAAGTGATCAGACACCCAGACCTCTCCCTCTTCAGGCAGAATACAGCCCATGTTTCACACCTGTAGGAGACAGGGGATTAAATCTGTGAAGAAATTAGACTAGATAGTCTCCAAATCTGGGGACACGCGGTATTTTTGTTTTCTCAGCTGCTCAAGCAAATACCATGAAATGAGTCAGGTCAAACAATAGGAATTTATTAGCTCACAGTTTTGAGGCTAAAGAAAGTCCAAATTAATGAATCATCAAGGCAATGCTTTATTCCCAAAGACTGATGCTCTGGGGCTGGCCGCCAGCAATCCTTGGTCTTTAACTTGACACATGGCAAGACTCAAGGCAGTGTCTCCTGGTCTCTCTCTGTCTCAGCATTTCTGCTGATGCTCAACATCATGCTTCCATGGCTTTCTTTCTTTGTCTGTCTGAATTTTATTCTACTTATAAAAGACTCCAGTAATAAGATTAAGCCCATCCTGATTGAGGTGAGCTATACTTTATCTGAAGTAACCTCATCAAAAGGTCCTACTTTGAATGAGTTCATGCCCACTGAATGGATTAGGTTTAAGAACATGTTTTTCTGGGGTTACGTATAGCTCCAGACTACCACACTTGGATAGTGAGGGAAGAGGGAGAGGTGTCAAGCTAAAAACAAGGGTATTATATGAAAGTCAATATTCTGAACAGTGAGGTTCTCCTCCAGCCTCCTTGCATTGCTTGGATCCAATAATCTTGGAGGCCAAGCAGAGCACTCCCAATCCTCAGGCAGACATGTGTAGAGTCCTAAATAGTCCCAAGAGAAAAACATATTGATACTGACATATCAGGATCCCAAACCAGGTCCCAGGCAATCATTCTTTATAGAAACCTACCATAGAAGGCACCTCAAAGAGCAAATATTTAAGTAGAGCCTCTAACGTGGTGCTTTTCACACAGGGTCCTACGAAGTCCCAGGCAGCATCAAAAATTCATTAAAGGTTCTGTGAAACACTACTATTTAAAACATGAAAATAAATATCAGTTATGAATTCTACATGCCTTGTGATACAGTGATGAACAGTGACCAAACTGCCCCATAAACAATCTAGTAAGAGATCCTTCCGCAGGGGCTATAGAGCCATGTCTATTGGATTGAGACCATTCTCAGTTTTTGATATATGATAGGGGACAATTTGGTAACTGGTGAGGAGACTATGGCAGGCTGATGACATCATCCTCTCCTTCCTGAATTACTTCACCCAACCTCTCTTCATGGGCTGCTTATATGAGTACAAGCATGGCTGGTAGAAGAAAAATAAACTGAGGGAATTTTTCATTCTAAAGAATGAATTTTTATGTGCTGTGACTCAGTCGCCTCCATGACATTTGCTATTACTTTAAATATTGTGAACTGTAGAAAATAGAGGTAAATTATACTATGAAGTTTCCATATATTTTCATATATTTATGAAGTAATTTATTATGCACTTTATTGCATTTTTTAGCATTATATTTTACCTATTTGATGATCCAATGTGGTGATTGCTGCAGACAAGTTGTGAGTTGTAAAAGGAGAATTCTAAACCTAAGTCAAAGGACAATTCTGATAAGGTCAATGATGAAAAATCATTTCACTATACTAGTGCTACAGGGGATACAAAACAAATTCAGTCATTCACAAAAAGGCAATAAATACATTGCTGCAGTTTTGAACTTTTGACATGTATCAGCAAACTTTTTCTTGTTTAGAAATCACCAAAAGAAATCATCTAATTTTGGTTGAAAATCTCAAGTCCAGCCCCGTCTTACAGTTTAAGAAGAAGCAAGGGGTGGGAGGACTAACACTCCCTGATTTTTTTTTTTTTTTTGCATGGGCAGGCACTAGGAATCAAACCCGGGTCTCCGGCATGGCAGGAGAGAATTGTGCCACTGAGCCTCCATCGCACAGCCCACTTCCTGACTTCACAGCTTACTATAAAGCCACGTTAGTCAAAACAGCAAGGTACTGTCATAAAGATAGCAATACTGACCAATGGAACTGAATCAAAAGCATGGACATTGACCATCAAATCTATGGTCACTTAATCTTTGGCAAAGCCCCCAAATCTACTGAATTGGGTCAGAATAGCCTTTTCAATAAATGGGCATGGGAGAACTGGATATCAATTACCAAAAGAATGAAAGAGGACCCCTATCTTACATCCTATGAAAAACTAACTCAAAGTGGATCAAAGATCTAAATATAAGAACCAGTGCCATAAAACTCCTAGAAGAAAATAGAGGGGACTATCTTCAAGACCTATTAATAGGAGGTAGCTCTTGAACTTTATACTCAAAGCATAAGCTATAAAAGAAAAAAATAGATAAATGGGAACTCCTCAGAATCAAAAGCTCTGTGCCTCAAAGGAGTTGTCAAAGAGGTGATGAGGCAGCCAACTCAATGGGAGAAAATATTTGGTAACCATATATCAGACAAGGATTTAATATCCTGAGTATTTAAAAATATTATACAACTCAACAACAAAAGAACAAACAACCCAATTATAAATGGACAAAAGATAGAATACATATTTTCCCAAAGAGCAAATCCAAATAGCTAAAAAGCACATGAAGGGATGCTCACTCTCATTAGCTATTAGGAAAATGCAAATCAAGACTACAGTGAGATATCATCTCACACCAATAAGAATGGCTGCTATAAACAAACAGGAAACCACAAATGTTGGAGAGGATGTGGAAAAATTAGAACAGTTATTCATTGCTGGTGGGAATATATTGGTACAGCCACTGTAGAAGACAGTTTGGTGGTTTCTTAGAAAACTAAATATCCACTTGCCCTACGACCCAACAATACCAATACTAGGTACATATATAGAAGGACTGAAAGCAGTGACACAAACAAACATTTGCACACCGATGTTCACAGTAACATTATTTATAATTGCCAAAAGATGGAAACAATCCAGGTACCCATCAACTGATGAGTGAATAAACAAATTGTGGTATATTCATACGATGGAACATTATTCAGCAATTAGACAAAATGAGGTCCTGAAGCATATGACAACATGATGAATCTTGAGGATATAATGCTCAAGGTGAGATTAGCCAGACACAAAAGATAGAATTAAAACAAAAAAAAAAAAAACAAGTCAAAAGGGAAGAAAATGTATAAAGAACTTCAGTAATTATCTCCATGCGCCAGTGCAGAGTATGCAGAAGCATTGGGCCTAGAGACAGGTCTTGCATTGATCTACTCAACCTTGAAATTCATATATATATAATATGTTTGCATATGTATATGTGTGTGTGTGCTGGTTTAAAAGGATGCATGCCCGCTAGAAAAGCCATGTTTTAATCAAGATCCCATTTCATAAATGTAGAATAATCCCTATTCAATACTGTTTGTTTGAAACTGTAATCAGATCATCTCCCTGGATGATGTGATTTAGTCAAGAGTGGTTGTTAAACTGGATTAGGTGATAACATGTCTCCACCCATTTGTCTGGGTCTTGATTGGTTTATTGGAGTCCTATAAAAGAGGAAACATTTTGGCAAATGGGACATTCAGAGAGAGCAGCACTACAAAGCAGAGAGTCCATGAACCAGCAACCTTTGAGGAGGAAGAAGGAAAATGCCTCCTGGGGAGCTTCATGAAACCAGAAGCCAGGAGGGAAAGTTAGCAGATGACGCTGTGTTCACCATGTGCCCTTCCAGCAGAGAGAGAAGCCCTGACTGTGTTCACCATGTGCCTTCTCACTTCAGAGAGAAACCCTGAACTTCATCGGCCTTCCTGAACCAAGGTATCTTTCCCTGGATGGATGCCTTTCATTGGACATTTCTATAGACTTGTTTTAATTGGGACAATTTCTCAGCCTTGGAACTGTAAATTAGAAACTTACTAAATTCCCCTTTTTAAAAGCCATTCTGTTTCTGGTATACTGCATTCCGGCAGCTAGTAAACTAGAACAATATATATATATAATTTAAAATGTAGACTGATATCAGTAGACTATTGTTGGAATTTCAACTATGACCCCACCTAATCTAGCTCATTTCTCTGTATAATGTAATTAATAGAAGTAATTGCTAGTCATTAAAATTAATTAGTATGACTACATCATAGTCATCATTAGGAACTGCAAAGAATAAAGTAATATTGGAAAATCTAAAAAAATGCACATTCTTATTCTTATACATTGATATAATAAAATTGCTTTTATAATATTAGAAATTTATAGTTACTCCAGTTAAGTCCCCAAGGAACATAGTCTGCTGTATACACAAACCAATTATTGCCTGACTACAGACAAAGCTGACCTCATAAAGTCGTGGAGTGCCCTCACATGCACTTTAACTACTTAACAGGGAACACAATTCTGTTTTCCTTTATACAATTAATTATCTGAAGACAGAGGAAGTTTGTTTGTAAGTCAACCCAAATAGAAAGTTAAATGACCAATATTTTATTTATGATGAAACCAAAAAAAAAGAAGCAAGGGTTACACGTTAATGAATTAAATTCCTCTTTCTATTTTTAGTTTCAAAAACAATAGTTTTTATTCCTATATACTCCTATAAGAGAGATTGAAAAACCAACACATATATACAATAATTTTGTAATTGCTAGAATTAAAATTGAGTCTGATTATGGAGGTGGTAAGAAAATATTTTTTCAGAGTCTTGAATAAAATTGCATCTCAGTCTACATTTTATTCATACTGCTTTTGCTTATGGGTGAATTGCATTACTAGTCAACATAGTTGGTAAATTTTTATGTTTTAAGCACCATTAGTCAAAATCAACTTACAACACTTCTTTAAATCTACCAAGGCTATACTGAGAAAAATCAAATCCCATGTTGCTTTAAAACAGTTATTCAACTGAAATGTATTATGTTCATTCTATGAGTTTATAAAATTTATAAAAAGGAGATAAAGAGATTACTTTCAAGAAAGGTAAGCTCAGCATAACCACCTGACTGTTTCACGAAAGACTGGATAGTCTTTTATCTTTATACCACACACCATAATTCATCAGCATTTTGATTAGTAGACTTTTGTAATAAGACTTTAGGCTTACATAGACAAAGCCTTAAAAATCAAATAGGAATTTTTTTTATGATACAATCTTACTATACCTCTATATATACTACTGACTTACATTAGAGGTCATATTCTTCATGGGGAGATGAAAGCAGCCACAGAGTGGGATAATACATTGGAAAAAATAAACAGAACTACAGAAAAATCACATTGTCTACTCTAAAGAGCATTAGAAATTATTATTGGATTATTGTGTACCTTGCCCTTTAGATGCAGTAATTGAGTTCCCTGAAAATTAAAAATTATTTTAATGATTCTTCCCAGGAAAAATATTGGAAAGATGATTCCAACACCAAAAGAAAGAACACAAACAAAAAATAGATAAAAGGAAATGGAAGAAAGAAAACTCTCAGGGAGCAGGGAAAAAAAACTTCAGGGAAAAAAAACTATAACTGATATCCTTAAATATAATAAAGGGGCTAAATTATTACATGTATGAAAAGTAGGATGTTGTATCAGAAAACAAGCAAGCAGAGAACTAGAAAGAATTCTAAGACCTTAAAAATATGATTGTAGAAATGAACCTTCCAATGGAAGGTTTCGAAGATACAGTCAAGGAAATCTACCAAAAAGTAGAAAACTTAAAGATGGAAATGGACACCAGGAAAGAAAAAATAAGAAAGGTTGAGGGTCATTCTAGGTACAATACCTGACATTTAAAAATAAGAAGTCCATATATCATGTCAAACATTTACAAGTCAAGAAAATGGAGGAGAGAAAATGCTCATATAAATAACATAAAAAACTTTCTAATATTGAATGACCCCTCCCAAGCTCCCAACACAGTAAATGAAAGAGATGTACACTAAGGCGTACATTCCAAAATCTGAGAATATTGAATTTAGAAAAGAGTTTAAATAGTTCTAGAGATCAAAAAAATAGGTCATATGCAAAACTTCAAGAGTCAGAATACCTTCTCAATAGCAATGCTAGAAACTAGGTGTTAATGAATCAGTCCCTACCAAATTCTGATGGAAAATTATTTCCAAACTAGAATTCTATACCCTAACTATCACTCAAGTGTGAAATAAGCATTTTCAAGGACGTAAAAACATTTTTTAAATGACCTCCCACACACTTGTTCTCAGGAAGTTACTAGAGAAATTGCACTATCAAAACAAGAAAGTAAACTAAACAAGACAAAGACACAATAAACAGGGCACCAATACAGAGGTAAAGAAAGACCCAGGATGAAAGCTGTCCATTGCCGAAAGTTTGCTGCAGGATGGCCAGGGTCTCCAAGTTATATGGAAATCTCCAAGAAACAGAAATGGAATTTTAGAGAATCTGATATGTCTATGTGGAAAATAATATTCAAAGGGGTTTTACTAAGCTGCTGAGAAAGCTTGGCATGAATTAGGAGTAGTGACACTGAAAACTAAACAAACAAAGTGTGAAGTAATTCATTAACTAAAAAAGAAAAAAAGTTGTGCAAGAAAGGAAATGAAATCACAGTATGCTAACCTGATTCCACTATGGCATAATGCATCATAACAACAAAGCAAAATCTGAACACCAAATTTTTTTAAATTGTAGCTAATTACAGTGATAGATGGAGAGAGGGAAAAAGGAAGCAAAAGTGGGTCAAAGTGCTAAATCCCCAGATCCCAAAATAAGAAGTCCATATATCATGTCAAACATTTACAAATCAAGAATTATGTAGTGTAAGTATATGATATAGGTAGAATAGTGGAGACTCAAGGTGCAAGGAATACAGAAGAAAACAGCTAATTTATTAATAATCTTTTATGATTAAAAATATTTATTATTAAATAATAATAGAGCTTAAAAACTTATAAACTTAAAAAGCTTTAAAACTATGTACTTATAGTTTTAAAGTACTATGTACTTTTTAAAAACTGCAGTTACAAGTGTTGCTTCAAAACATTAACAACTAACTTGAAAACATAATAAAAAGAAAACTAGATGGGTCAGCTATAAAAGAGCAGCATAAGAGATCTTTATGGTTATGGACTGCTTTGTAGCTTGATTGTGGTAGTAGATAACGCAAACCTACACAGGTGAGAAAATTGCAGAGAACTAAATACACACACACAAGAGTATATTAAAGCTGGTGAAATATGAATATCAGTGGATTGTATCAATTTAAAAAATTGAAAGAGAAAAGAAAGAAGGAAGGAAGAAATGAGTTAGGCTGGGACAACACTAAAATGAGAATTCAGGATCTAATAGCAACTTCTATTTTCTCCAGTAATTTCCCTAAGATAATTTTAACTATCCAATACTTGCATTGCTGGCTGGGACCCCTGAATATAATATCACCATGGGGCATATCATGGATTTTCCTCTGAATTGTGTGATTTCTAAAGTGCATCATCCAATTGTGCTCTTTCAACCTTTAAGAAAATGACATTTTTCAAATATTTCAATTATTTTAATTCAATATAATTTGGAGATTTAAGAAAATAATATAAATAGTTGGGTTATATTTTTTATTAAGAAAATGCTTTCTTAAAGCATTCAAAATTTTCTGGAGATTCCAATCTGAACCCGCTGGCTGAATTCAACCCGATAAAGATCTAAATATTTTTACATATGAATGCTACATAGGGATATTCCAATTAGACGCAAGCCCCACAACCTCCTTATGCTGTTACACAAAGCACATTATATTCATTTGCATTGCTTGATCCCAGTAAGCATTTAAATAGTAAATGCTTGATTTAAATAGTAAAAAAACAAAAAAAATATGAGATTGCCAGTCCCTTCAATCTTTTATGATACATCTTCCCACTGACTCCAAAGGAACTGAACCTGGAATATGACTGAAAATTCAAAGAGAACTGATGTGTATCAACCATTCAAAATGTTGCATAACCGATGGATATTTAGGCTGGGAAGTAAGAGGCAAGAAAAAGCATAGCAGTGTGGGCCTAGATTCAATATACAGGCAGTACTAATCCCGGCTGTAACTGTGGATCTGCTCAAATCATCTCTACTTAGGGCTTCACCATCACTGCGAAACAGAGATAAGGCTTACCTTTATCAGAGTGAAATTACAGCAAGCTCAGTTTGGAAGAGGATGGTCAAGTTCTTTGAAAAGGATTTGTGAACAGCATTATTATATATTATAGTTCCCAACACTAATGTATTTAGGAAGATCCAATTAGGTATTAAGACTCAGCTATCAAGAAACCATTTCTCTTTTCTTAATCAAAGGGCAATTTTCAAAGGGAAAATACTTTTATTCCTATATAATCCTTCAAGTCCCTTTGTCTTTTGAGATGTCAGGTTTCAGCAGCTTTTAACGTGATCTCAAGGGTTTTTGGCCCGTGGAGGCATTCTATAGCATTCTTCACACTTGTCATAGACCACGTCAAGAATTCTTGAAGACAAATGCCCTTTTCAAAAATATTTGCTGCATGACTTTTCTGTAAACCTACAATTTCACCAAAATATATATACTGATGCCAGTAGAGCCACAAATCCACAAAAGAGAAAATTTTTAAATGTAGAAAGGAGCACAAAATGTTTTAGATTTTGTAACTGCCTGGCAACGATTTCCTTTTTCCATTCTCATATTGCCTTGGCAACAAAAAGATTTATATACCAGTTAATAAATAGGCCAAAAAATACTACCAGGCAGCTACTTATTATTTCATAGATTTATGGGGCATCAGCCCACTGGATACGATGGCAGCAGTGGGCACTTCTTGCCACTGATTCCATTTCAATAAATCCCAACCACTTTCAGAATATCGGCATGTCAGGGAGCTAAAGCCACTTCCTGTCACATTCATTTTTCATGCTTTTCGTTATTGCCTCAGATGAGACTCTAGAAAAAGATAACTGGAAAAGAAGATATTTGTCTTCTTTCAACATATATAATTATCTTTCAAGCAATGGCAGTGCTAGCAACCCTTTACAACCCCATCCTAAATTTTAACCCAGAGAAACTCATAGAAAAACATAAAAACAGTCACAGAAATAAAATTTCTTGGCATTTATTTTTCATTTTAATTCAAACGGAACAATGGGTAAATGCACTGAAAACCTTAGGGCTCACATTTTAAAAGTTGTCCTAGAGAAGGCAGAGGTGAAACTCAATTTTCCTGAGTAGCAAGCTCTATCAAATTGACTCAGTTGGAAGAGAGGATATTTTGTTTCTGGAGAACAATGCTTTCATCTTCCAGTTAAAGGGAGAATTCTAAGGAGCAAAAAGTCATATTATCTAGAATCATATTGAAATATGCAGCGGCTTTTGAGTGTACTAGGAAAGGATCTGGAAAACCGTGTGACTAATTTTTCTGGGGAACTCTTTGTTAATGACTCTAGAAGGGTGGGAAAAATAAATATTTTTCAAGGAATTTATGAAATTAGTGGTTGCATTTGAAGCTACAGATTCTTTGCTCTCTTTTGTACTTGTAGCAACACAGATAAATGAGTCTATGAGTCACATTTACTAGTTAATAGGGCAATAAATTTTCCCTTTAACCACAAATCAAGGCAGTTTACAAGCCTACAGCAAAAAGAACCCTCCCACATAGAGAAATCACAGAGAAGAGGCTGACAGGCTCAGCTCCAATGTTCCTAAGCAGGGAAGCTTTCCAGATAGTATTAAACAACTCCTCTATGTTCACATCTTGCCTCTCTACTTCAGGAATACCCTGAAAAGTCACAAAAAATGCCAAATCCTGGGAACTCCAGCACATGCGCCAAGAAGCATCTGGGGCGACTAAATGAATGCAAACAATCGTCACAGGTGTGAGAGTATTCGGAATAGGCCTACCGTACAATTTTGGCTAGGAAAGCCTTTATTGTCACCATCAAGCTCCAGGTGTTTAGAAAACCTGGCTGCCAGAGAATAGGACATGGTGGAGAGAAGAAGGTCAATGATACATGAGATGGGATGAAACAGCCGGTGAATCCCACTGAATTCCTGATCTGGGAAGAGCCATCAAAGCTGATGTGGGGGAGGTAGCAAGGGCAGAGTCTAATACACCCCACCTAGATCATTGTATTGCTTTTGTTAACCAAAGAGATGGTGAAAGAACGTTCTTCCTTATAGAAGAATTCCTGCTAATAAATGCAGAAGAAATAAGAGAATTAGAAAACCACCTTTTTGTAAACCCTAATGAAAAGGGGACTTAGGCTCCATATCAGTGGAAGCTAAAACCACAAACAACAAATTCATAGTGAACTCAGTAATAGGCAGATCAGGCTAACACCACCTGAATCCACTAATTAACCTTAAAACATTAAAAGTAGAACAACCGGTCTTTCCATACTTCACTCCCTGTGAATTATTCTTTCCAAAATAATTGAATCTGAATCTAACTGGGCCTCTAGATCAAGTTACCAGTCTACCAGAAAACATGGAAAAATGAGGATCATGTTAATGACACCATGAGCATGCAATCAGTCACATTTAAAAGGGGAAACTCTACAGGACAAATATCCAGTTTCTTTGAGAAATAGGTAGCATGAAAAAATGTGTGGGTGCAAGAGATCAAAAGAGACTTCAGAAATGCACCAACCAAATGCAATATGTGGACTTTGGGTCCTTCAAATGAAGTAACTGGGGAGGGTGGTCACTTGAGCTCCACCGCCATCTTTCTTGGGAGATCACAATTCTGGACTTGTTAGTTGTCATGAGTTATTGTGTCCTGAAGCCTGATGGCAAACTGATGGGCACCACAGATCTCCAAACTGAATCAAAGAAAGAAAATCTGACGCAAATTATCACATTTAGAGCAGCTGGGTCACTAACAAAAAACAAGGCCTGATACAAATTTTCAATATCTAACAAAATCCTTCCCATTTCCTTGGTGTTGAGAGATGCAGATATAGTTAAGGCTGATACAGTTCATCCCAGACTTTTCTCCACCTTCACTCTCCAGACTGTATTTTAGGATCTTCACAGTCTGCCCCTACATGGGATTCCTTATCCCCATCTCCAAGGCACCAGCTGCAGGTCACTTACCTAAATACAGTCTAAGTTTGAATGTTGGTGGGTGGAACTGGACTTCCTTCCAGAATTTAGTTATCCACCCACCCACAAACCTGCCATAATCAGGAGGGGAACCCAGTCCTGTCCCTGGTTCACCCCAACATGCTCTATTCTTATCAACACAAGCCAGGCCAAGCATGAATTATCCTCTGTCTTATCACCTTCTAATTATCCCTACCACAATTTTTCCTCAGCCCAAACATTTGTACCAAGTGACTACAATCCTGTCTCATTGACTCTGAACAAATTTAACTTCAGTAAAACTACCACTATATAAATTTATATGATTACCAGTTGAATCATTTATCAAGAATTTATTAATACCTCCTGTGTGCCTAGCGCTGTGCCAATCTGTAATCACATTTCTCAAAGTATACCAACCTTGGGATTTTTATTTACCCATTTAAAAGTTTTATTTTGTATTCATCAGCCACTTATATATTACTTATTATGCCCAGGCACTGTTCTAAATTGTTACAAAAGTTAACTCTTTTAACCCATCAGCTAATATGTATTGACTGCCTACTGTGTTGTTAGGTATCAGACTATAATAAGGATAAAAGTATAATTCTCGAAACTTCAAGACTTTGAAATGCAGCAGAGCCAAAACTTAAACACAAAAAACTCTAATCACCAATCAGTGCCAGATAAGTGGTTCAGATATAAGTTTTATAGGAGCTTAGAAGAGGTAGAATGATACAACTGGCAGAAAGTAAATGAGAAATCAATGTTTGAATTAAATTGAACCAGAGTGTTTACTATTGAAAATAGCAATAGTTGGAGTGACATGAAAATCTGATTATTGGAAATGTGCAGAAAATACCATGAAAGATTACATGCAGTTTCTCCTTTCAATAGGTTTTTACTTAAAATAATATGAAAACATATCAAGGTGACATATTCTGTTAGACAATATGGCATAGCACATGGGAATCCAGGCAGGTGTCATATCTGCTGATATGCTAAAGATATGATCATAATTTTAACTTACTCAGTTTTTAATAGAACATAATAGTTGGTTTGCATTCAACATAGATTTGCCTGATTTGGGCCTGCTGAAAAATATATGTTTTCATTGGATTAATAAATTTCTTCTCTACTTCTGAATTGGGTTTTTTAGTTATTTCTAATAGAAAAAAAAAGGAAGAACATGGCATTATTCCAAAGGTTCCCATAGAAATCTGAAAAGTCACATTTGGAGGAAAACACTATAGAGGGAGCACTATAAACATGAAGTGGTGACAGAAATGTGTCTCACTCCTTTAGTGTGACATCCGGTCATATACCAAGATTAACATGTTTAAAACAGCACTAAGGGTTTAGCACACTGGCATGACTTTTGAAGCAGGATCTCAGAGCTCAAATATACCTATTAAAATGACAGGCCCATAAATTGAATCAAAATGTCCATATTAAAGTGGGAGAATCATAAATCAAGACTCTAGGTGGCAGACTCTAAATTAGGTCTTGGAATTCCAACTCATAACCAGGATGTAAAAGAAAAAAACTCCCAGCACAAGTAAGGTCACCTTCTTAGAAACTGGTAAGAAGGTAACTAACAAAATAAAACATACAAAAATGCTTGGTGGAGAACGGGCTGTTAGAATGGAGTGAGCGGCCTGGAGTAGAGAAAAGGACAGTCAGAGAGCCAGGGTTCATCCTGGAGTTTCCCATATTGGCAGGATTAGGGGGCCTGGCCAGTTGAGAAGAGTTGAGTAGAGCTGGATGACACTTTCTAAGATCCTTCGCCACACCCTCTCTTGCAGACTCAGCATCTTCCTGGTGGTGAGGGTTCTGTTTAAAATAAATCGTTTGACCCACAGTTCCCACATTTTCCTCCTGGAAACTGGGAATCCTATGCCAGATCCTCTGAGATGTAATCACGCTGTAACTAAATCTATTGAATCTGTGCACCACCACCCCTACTGTGGAACCCCTTTCATAATAGTTATCATGACAACAAATATCAGCAGAGTTTCTACCATGGTGCTGACAATGTCTACCCAGTCCCTGGCAGTAAAAAAACAATTGCTGGTGAACATTTTCCAAACCCAAGCACAGTGTCTGGCACAAGGTGGACACTCAATAAATATTTATTGAATAGATGAATGAATGAATGAATCAGACAATCCCAAGGAATGCCTAGTGTTGCCTTTCCTGGTGAAAAGGTGTTCAAAAGGGCAGGGAGGGAGGATCATCCCCCCTCTAGTGCCTTAATCACAACAGTTTTAATGACAAACACATGTCCCCTTTCCTTAACCACATCTCTACCTCAACTCTTTAATCACTGCATTGTCTATCCATGAGTTCTAAAACATGAACAGGAAGAGCTTAACTCTTTTTCCTTTATGCATCAGAATAGAATATTCAGTGTTCCGTGCATGACAAAAATGTGTAGAATTGAATGTGGGGGTAAAAAAATAAAAGTCAAAACAAGAGGAAAAATTCATCACTTAAAAGAATCACGAACTGATAAATCCTAACTGTGAACAGGCCTCACTTATATCACAAAAGCAAAATTCCTTTTTCACCAAGTAAGTGAAGAATTGGCATGTGGTGTAGTTTCACATGTTTCAAAAGCCAAATTT
This sequence comes from Tamandua tetradactyla, assembly GCF_023851605.1. NCBI lineage: Eukaryota > Metazoa > Chordata > Mammalia > Pilosa > Myrmecophagidae > Tamandua > Tamandua tetradactyla. Next base: position 18,070,452 of record NC_135328.1, on the reverse strand, counting down.
GAGCTTAAGAACGGAGTCAAAAGACTGTTTCCATGAAAATAAGTGCTAATCTGAGTTTGAGTGCCCATTTTACCCAGCAAATCCACACTGAAAGTGATAAAAGATTTCTCTAGATTTATCTTTCTTTAGGGGTCATTTTAAGGTAAGAAAGAGAGAGCAAAAAAGATGTCTACAGAAATCTGTTCCCAAAAAGCTCAAACATTCAGATATTTTATTCACTTAAAGGCTTTTATTGCATGCTTACGATGTGCATGACACTTGGCCAAGCACTGGCCATAGACGGCTGTCATGGTCAGGTTCATGTGTCAACTTGGCCAAGTGGTGGTTGGGCAAGTCCTGGTTTGTGTGTTGCAATGAGGACATTTCATAGAATTAAATCATGATCATGTCAGCTGCATCCACAGCTGATTCCATTTGTAATCAGCCAAAGGGGAGTGTCTTCTGCAATGAGTGATGCTTAACCTAATCACTGGAAGCCTTATAAGGAGGATTTAGATGAGACAGGCTCTTCCTGCTTCGGCTGGCAAGCCTCTCCTGTGGAGTTCGTCCAGACCCTCCATCAGAGTTGTCAGCTTTACAGCCTGCCCTACAGATTTTGGACTCTGCATTCCCGCGGTCACGTGAGACACTTTTATAAATTTTATATTTGTGATTGTTCCCTGTTGATTCTGTTTCTCTAGAGAACCCTAACTAATACAAGGGCCCATAGATAAATGGGCCCTTGCAGGCTTCATAGAAAGACACACAGAAACCAGGACCTTGTGACCCAAGCTTCTCACAGGAAGGCATAGGGACAGGATGGCCACCTAACTCAGCCTGGGCACCACTGGACAAGAATGCATGGAGAGCAAAAGGACGGCCCCACAAATAAGTATTCCAGCTGACTCTCAAAGGCAAGGGTGTCATTTGAAATATCTTCTTGGGCAAAGCCAACACCAATATTGAAAATCTTTCAGTGAAAGCCATAGACAGATAGAGAAAACCCTCTTCCAGCTTCTTGTACTCTCTCAGGAAGTCTGGGCTAGAGTGACTCCATGTATCAGACAGTAAGATATCCAAACCTTGAAGTGCTCTTCCTTTTATAGGCTTGTATTTAGGGATGTAATGATGCTTTGACCACCTAAGAAAGATGTACTCCTATGAAAACTTAGCTAACCAATGCTTACAATAACCTGACAGTTTTGGAAAAAGAGATCAAGTATATTTTTTCCCAGTGCAATCTAAAAAATCATTGAGAAAAATAGGCTCACCAATTTATTTTCTTTCCAATTCCCTATCTTATACTACCTTTAATTTTTAAAAATACAGATGATTCTTTATGTCAGAATATGACATGAATAAAAATAAAGTAAATGCAGTTTTGTACCAATAAGTATTTTACATAATGGTGCCTGAAATAGAGTAGATAAAGATTTTATCATTTAATTGTGATTTCCCATCAAACACCATAGATTTCAATAGTTTTACCTGGCATAATATACTGGTTTTCCTTTTTTTTTAATTCTATTAGTCTATGATTGCATTAAGTAGATTACTAAACGTGGTAGGTAAAATGAGAAACATTAAGGGAACTAGTGATTTTAATAATACTTCTGGCAAAATAATAAGTATCAGTAACATTAAAGCCTTAGGTATTATTGTGTGACAAGGGAAATAGAATTTCATCAAGAGCTGTGCTAATGAAGAATAGATGAGTCTCTATCTTTAATTAAAAACCATTGGTTAATACTACAAAAGAAGAAAGTTAATGGGGAAATAAATGAATATTTTAAAAGTCAATGTTTTGCCAAGGTTACCAAAAGGAACTGGAAATACATTTAGCTTTAAAAAAAAAAGATCATAATTTATGCAGGAAGTTATTTCCATAAGATTTTAAGTGTTTCTATTTCATGTTTAAACAGTAGAATGTCATAATGAACTTTCTTATTATAAAAGTAAATGTTGGGGTTGTGCGATGGTGGCTCAGTGGCAGAATTCTCACCTGCCATGCCGGAGACCTGGGTTTGAGTCCCAGTGCCTGCCCACGTGAAAAAAAAAAAAAAAGCCAAAAATGTAGGAAAAAGATTAAGGAGGAAGTAAAGATTAATCAGATTTCCACCATGGCAGCACAGTGGATCAGAAGCCATAACAGCCCTCAAGGTTGAAGAACAACATGCTGTATAAAATTACAAAATGAAAAACCATCCAATTAAATGCAAAACTGAGCTGGCAAGAAAGCAGTGCGTGCACAAAGCCTAAAAATATGAAGTGAAGTCAGGAACCTCAGAGCTAGGTGAGTACCAAGACTGGCTTCTATCCTCTGGTTTCTGCTGAACCCAAGGGAGCTTTGATGAATGCATGGATCTCACCAGAGAGGAGAAAATGCCTATTATCTGATCAAAGTGAATAAACCAATAGAAGATCTACATACAAAACTGGAAGTCCTCAGTCTCAGCTGCGAATTACCCTACCACACAGAAAGGGACAGCATAAACATTACTATCTTTCCTTTGGCACTAGGTGGAGGGGAAAAAAAAAAAAACTTTGGTCATTAATAACAATAGTAATCCAAATTCATATTACCTGTGGGGACAAAAATCTTCACGCAGAGATTTTAATTTAAATGGTCCCAGGTTGGAATTTCTACAAAGCAACTGGCAGAGGCAAATGCTAATCCTGTCTATAGGAACTCAATTACAATCCAGAAATCAAATATTTTCCAGAGATAGAGCTCCAAAGAAAATGAACAGACCACAGTAAAAAAAAATCACTAAACATACAAGGCAAAAAAAAAAAAACAAAAAAACCACCCTACAAATGAGAAATATATAATATACCCCAGAGAGGATCCACAAGGACTTCAGGTAATGGAATTCTTGGGCACTGAAAATAAATGACTATATTTAATATAGAAAAGGGAAGTTTAAAAATGTGAAATAAAACAAGAGACCATGAAGAATAATTAAGTAGTTTGAATTGGAACCTAGTGGCGCTCTAGAAACAACATTAAAATAAATAAAATTCGAACATCAATGGAGGGATAAAGTTCCCTCCATTGGAACTTTGGATAAAGTAGAAGACAAGACAGCTAAAAAGAGAATTAGTGGACTATGAAATAGATATCAAAATATCCAGAATGAAATCTGGATAATAAATCACAGAGAGATAAAGATATGAAAATATTTTTTTAAAAATTGAGGGGCATGGATGATAGCATAAGATGGTTTAATATATGTCTAATCAGAGTTCCATATATAGTTAATACAAAGAATGTAAAACAGGCAATATTAGAGATGATAATCCAGAATCACTAGAATCAGATCCCAAAATCTCAATTATTCCATGCTCCCAGACACCACCAGGACATGCCCCCAAACTGTGAAACTGAAGAACAAGGGGGAAAATAATCAAACTAGGAAGAAAAGACAAATCATCAATAGAGGAATGACAATTAGCTTAATAATTGATGTTTCAATAACAACAATGGATATAGAATTTAGTGGAATACTTATACTGAGAGAAAGTAACTGTCAATCTCAAATAACACATTACTAGTAGGACTGTCTTTCAAAATACAGGAGTTCTACATATAATAAAACCTGTAGATTACCTTCAAAAAATGAAAGTAAAGAAATTTCTACAGGATGAACTTCTGCAGAAGGAAAAGCATCCCAGGTAAAAAGTCTTGAGAAAAAATATATTGTTAAGTATGTGAGTACATGACTGTTGCTATATAAAATCTAATGAGAATATATTCTGATAGAAAGTTTAATTTCAAATTGGGAGAGGGGAGAGGGAAATGATGGATTATTCAATTAATGGCATTAGGAAAACTGGCCAGCCACTAATTTAAGATAAATTCATATCATACACCTTACATAAAAGTAATTTCCACATTGATTAATATTTAAACATAAAAATAAAATAAAAACTATTAAAATACATGCAGAATTTTGAGAGTTTTGAAATATACAAATTTCTAAGCATGATACAAAGCAGACATCACAATACAAATGGAAAAGTGTCTCATAAAATTAAAAGAAGAGTAAAATTCAAATAGCACACTTGGAAAACATTTGCAATATAAATGATCAAGACATAATTTAGGAAATTTTACAAATAAATATTTAAAGAATGATGACTCCAATTTAAAAATGGGCAAAGCATATAATGAGAGCTCACAGAAGAGTGAAAAAACATGTCTAATAAGCATGAAAAGCAAGAAAATCCTTACTAATGAAGGCTGCACATGGTGCAATTATGAGCAATTATTTTTGCCTGTAAGATAGTAAAGAGTACACTGAATAGTTCCTAGTATTGAAGAGGTGTATAGGCACATTGGGAATATGCAGCATATCTTTTGACTTTGTTTCCCAACTTACAGGAATTTAAATTCCCCAACTTATAGGAATTTAAGGAATTAATTGGACAAGAATGCAATGATGTGCAATAAGTTCAATTTAGGGCTGTTTAAAAGAACAAAAATAAATAAATAAAAGGACTTGTTTTCATTTCCTAGACTACTTGGCAAATACCATGAAATGGATTGTCTTAACTAATGGGAATTTCTTACCTTGCAGCTTTGAAGCTAAAAAAAAGTCCACGTTGAGGCATCACCAAGGCAATGCTTTCTCCCCAGAGACTGTGGCATTCTGGGGCTGGCTGCTGGTGATCCTTGGCTCCTGTGTCACATGGCCAAAAAGGCACATTGAGGCGGGCCGCGGTGGCTCAGCGGGCAAGAGTGCTTGCCTGCCGTGCCGGAGGACCCCGGTTCGATTCCCGGCCCCAGCCCATGTAAAAAACAAACAAACAAACAAAATATAATAAAACAAGAAAATGTTTAAAAATGTTTCCCTTTCTTCCATCCTTCCTTCCTTCTCTGTCTTTCCTTCCTTTCCTCCCTCTCTCTTTAAAAAAAAAAAAAAAAAAAAAAAAAAAAAAAAAAAAAAGGCACATTGAGGCATCTCCTGATCTCTCCCTCCTCTTCCAGGTTTTATTGATTTCAGCTTCTCTCTGTCTGAATTTGCTTCTACCTATAGTAGGATTAAGACCCATCCTAACTGAGGGTAGCCATACCTTCTTAATTGAAGTAACCTTATCAAAAGGTCCAACCTACAATGGGTTCACACCCACCCACAGGAATAGAGTAAATGTAAGAATATGTTTTTCTGAGGTACACACAGCTTTCAGTCACCACAAGGTTCAAATTGTTTGTTGGTGCAAGATTTGGTAAATAAACAACTGAAAACCTACAGAGGAACATTTTGCATTTTGCAATGCATAAGTTCTGATGACAGAGAAAGATGATCTATTATATCAATAAATGACTACTGTCTTGGCTAAAAAAAAAATGTAGGTATAGTGTGATGTCAACATGTTTGAAAAATATATACATGTATTTATATATATATAACCTTAATAACCATTTCAGGATATTTTCTTGTCATTATAGCTGCACCAACAGAAAGAACGTACTCCTATTCAAAACGTAAACTCTAAATCATATTTATTGACAACATAATCTCCATAATTTCAGAACATTGTATTTGATGGAAATAAAACTGAAGAAAATTTATAATTCTCCCTTCATATCACCTCATGCTCTAACTACAGATATACCTAATGAATGAATACTAAGTAATATGTACATTCATCAATTTTCAATGAAAATTGCTTTCTTAGCTTTGGTCACTTTTTCAAATAATTATTTCAGTTTTAAGCTTATTTCTTTAAGTCCTACAGGTACATTATATTTAAGCTTTGAAGATTTCACTGCTTCTTTTGGTTGTATACCACCACAAATAACATACTCTGTGCCCTGCACCCACAAAGTAAAATTCACAATGTCTGACATCCAATGAAAGATTACCAGGCCTGAAAAAAGAAAGAAAATATGACAAATAATGAGGAGAAAATCTATTAGAACTGACACAAATGTTAACATTAGGAGACTAGGACATTAAAAGATGTATAACTATAATCTCTGTAAGTTCAAAAAGTTATATAGAGACATGGAAGATATTTAAAAGACCCAAACTGAAATTCTAGAGATTATAACTATACTGCATGAAATGAAAATATAATGGGTGAGATGAGTGACAGAAAAAAAATTGCAGAATAAAGAATTAGTAAACTTGAAGACATGGAGTAAAAACTATCCAAAAGAAAAAATAAAGAGAAAAGAGAAATTTTTTCAAATAATATAGCATAAATGACTTAATATATGTGCTTTTGGAAGTCATGAAAAGGGGAGAGAGGATAAAACTATCTGAATAAGCTCTAGCTAAAGTATTCCCATCTTGAGCTCCAAGATTCTCAATGAACTCCAAAACATTGCAAAAGAAATGTGAAGAAGATTAAGGCATATCATCATCAAATTGAAAGGGAGGGAAAAAAGAGAAAATATTGAGTAGGTTTGAAAACAAAGATGCATTATATACCAAAAAATTTTAGAAATTCTAAAGGATGGTAGCAGATTTCTCATCAGAAACAATGCAGATAAATGAAATGTCATTGAAGTACCACAGGGGAAAACCAGTCATCCTAGATTTCTATACCCAGCAAAAAAAGTTATATATCAAATTTTTTAGGATGGCACTAAAGTAGTACCAAGGAGAAATTTTATAGCACAAAGTTCCTATATTAGAAGAGAGGAAGGTCTTAAATCAATGACCTGACATTTCACCTCAAAAAACTGAAAAAAAGCAGTTTTTTTAAAAGAGCAATTTGACCCAATTATGTAAATGAAAGGAATTAGAAAAATCAGAATGGAAATCAATATAATAGAAAACAGCAAACAATAGAGAAAAATCAATAAAACCAAAAACTGGCTTTTTGAAAATGTCAGTGACACTGTTAAATCTTTATTCAGACTGATCAGGAAAACAGAGATAAGACACAAACTTTCAATATCAGAAATTAGAGATATGATATCATTAAATAATTTAAAAATATTAAAAGAATAAGAGGAAATTATGAACTAATGTGTTGATAAATTTGACAATTTAGATGAATAGATTTCTTGAAAGACAAAACACCAAAGCTCACTCAAGAAGAAATAACCCTATATCTACTCAAGAAATTGAATTTGTGCTTAAAAGCTTTTCAGCAAAGAAAAATCCAGGCTGGTATTGCTTCATTGGTGAATTCTACCAGACAAATAAGAAAGAAAGAATACCAGTTCTATGCAATCACTCCCAGAAAATTGAAAAAGAAGACTGCTTCTCATCTCATTCTAGGAGGCCATCATTTTCCTGATATCAAAACCAGATAAAGGGGCGGGCCGCAGTGGCTCAGCGGGCAAAGTGCTTGCCTGCCATGCCGGAGGACCTCGGTTCGATTCCCGGCCCCAGCCCATGTAAAAAACAAACAAACAAACAAAATACAATAAAACAAGAAAATGTTTAAAGATGTTTCCCTTCCTTCCATCCTTCCTTCCTTCTCTCTGTCTTTCCTTCCCTTCCTCCCTCTCTCTTAAAAAAAAAAAAAAAAAAAAAAAAAAAAAAACCAGATAAAGAACATTACAACAAAAGAAAGCTGTAGAACAATATATCCTTCTATAACATTGACTCAAAAGTTCTTTTAAAATTTTAGAAAATCAAATATAATATATAAAATCATGATCAAGTGGGGTTTATACTAGGCATGCAGGGTTGGTTTAACAATCAGAAACTATTCAATATAATTTTCCATATAACAAATTAAAGAAGCAAAACTATTAAATCCTCTCAACAGAAGCAGGAAAAGCATTTTACTAAATCCAGCATCCATCTTTTATTTAAAAATCTCAACAAAAATGGGACAGATGGAACTTCCTCAATCTGTTAAAGCGCATTTACCAAAAAAACAGTAGCTAACTTTATACTTAATAATGCAAGCCTGGAGGGTGCAAAGGTAGTTCAGTGGTAGAATTCTCACCTGTTCTGCAGGAGATCCAGGCTCACTTCCCAGCCCATGCACTTCCCAAAACAAACAAACAAGCAAAGAAAGAAAGAAAAAACAAACAAACAAAAATTCAATGACAGGATGCTCACATGGAAAAAGAACGAAATGTGACCCCCACAATACAGGATATAAATGAGTAAATAAAGCAAGACTGAATACTTTCCAACATCAGGAACAAGAAAAGAAATGTCCACTGTCACCACTTCTACTCAACATTGTACTGGAGGTTCTAACCCAGTACAATAAGGCAAGAAAAATAAATAAAATGTGTCTAGACAGGAAAGGAAGAAGTACAACTGTCTTTAAGTGCAGATGAGATGATCATCTATATAGAAAATCTGATGGAATCCTCAAAAAAGCTGTTAGAAAGTTTTCCTAAGTTAAGGGCGGTTCCAGGATAAAATTTCAATATGCAAACTTCTATCATATTTCTGTATACCAGAAAAAAAAAAAAAAAACATAAATTGAAATTGAAATTAAATAGCAATATCATTTACAATAGCTGCAAAAATATGAACTACTTAAAAATAAATCTGACAAAATGGGTGAAAGATCTTTAGATGGAAACTACGAAACATTGCTGAGAGATATTAAAGAAGACCCAAATAAATGGAGCAATATTTCATGTTCTTTGGATGGAATATTAAACATTGTCAAGTTGTTAATTCTTTCCAAATTGATCTATTGATCGAACACAACTCTAATAAAATTCCCAGCAGGATTTTTTGTAGAACATAATGAGATAATTCTAAAATTCATATAGAAATTCAAAGGACTTAGACTAGCCAAAACAATTTTGATAAAGAAGAACAAAATTAGAGAACTAACACTGCCCAATTTCAAAACCTAGAATAAAGCTACAAGAATAGAGACAGTGTGAAATTAATGTACAGAAAGACCAATCTTTTGACAAAGTTGCAAAGGCACTTCAGTGATGAAAGGATAAATTTTTTGACAAGTAGTGTATGAACAAATGTATATTGATATGCAAAAAAATGAACTCAATCTGTACTCATCCCATATACAAAAATTAATTCAAAATAGATCATAAACCAACATATAAAACTTAAAGCTATAAAACTTCTAGAAGGAAACATAGAAGAATATCTTTACAACCTGGGTTAGTCAAAGACTTCTTCACTACAATACCAAAAGCATAATCCAAAAAGAAAAATATGATAAATTGGAATTAATTGAAGTCAAGAACTTTTACTTTTCAAAAGACACTGTTAAAAGATTAAAAAGAAAAGCCATAGACGGGAACAAAAAATTTACAAATAAAGGACATATATCCCATATATATATTTAAAAAAACTCTTAAAACTCAATAATAAGAAAAACAATCCACTTATAATGTGCAAAAAATGTCACACTTCATGAAGAAGCTATGTAGACAACAAATAAGCTCATGAAAAGATGCTCAACTTCACTAGTCATAAGGGAAATGCAAAGTAAACCCCCAAAGAGGTAAGCACTACATGCATTTTAGAATGGTTAAAACGAAAAGAGTATTGAAAGAAAGTGTTGACAAGATGGCACCATCACTTTGGAAAAAACATTGACAGTTTCTGAGACAGTTAAACACACACCTACCATACGGTGCAGCCATTTCACTCCTAGGTATTTGCCCAGGAGAAATAAAATCAAATGTCCATGATGATACTGTGAGCCACTGATTGCACACCATATATGGAATGTACGCACATGAAGATTTCCCAATAAAAATATTTTCTTTTAAAAATAAAATGTCCATACAAAGATTTGTACCTGAATGTTCATAGCAGCTTTATTTGTAATAATCACACTGGAAGCAATTCAAATGTCCATCAAGAGCTGAATGGATTTTTAAAATAAAAAACTGTGGCATATCCATGAAATGGATACAATGGAATAAACTATTGATACACACTGCAACGTGGACAAATCTTAAAATAATTATGCTGAGTTGAAGTCAAATAAGTAAAGGGATATACCATGTGTGATTCCATTCATGTACAATGCTAGAAAATGCAAAGTAATCCATAGTGATGGAAAGCAGATCAGTTGTTTCCTCGGGATTGTTGCCAGGGGTAAGGAGGAGCAGCAGGAAGAAATTACAAAGTTAAGAAACTGTTAGACTGATGAGTATGTTCATTATCTTGATTGTGGCCATATTTCACAATATAGATAGACAGGTAGGTAGGTCAATAGATGATAGCAATAGATTAGACAGATGGATAGATACAGACAGACAGATGTACATGTATGTGTGTGTACATCAAAATTTACCTAGTTTTACACTTGAAATATGTACAGTTTGTTGTGCATCAGTTATACCTCAATAAAGCTGTTTTTCAAATGGGAAGTCAGACATAAACATAGATCTTCATCTGTCTCAGATCTCAAGACTCCATTTTTGTTTTATTTTGTCTTTGCTTTTAGGCGTAACCTCAAATAATAATAGTCTTCTTTGTGGCATGGTATAATGAAAAGAGCCCAGGGTTAGAAATCAGAACAAAAATTTTATTTGGGCACTGAATACTTGAGCACACCACTTAAACCTTCTTAAACTCAGTTCAGTTTTTTTTTCATCTAAAAAATGTGGAGGTTGGACTGGATAATCTCTTAAATTTCTGCAGCACCTGTGATTCCCTGTGAATCAGATCAGAGATCACATGGAAAGACTCTTCCCTCAAACCTGGTCCCAGAGCAGCAGTAGGACTGGCATCCGGGCACAATTAAATCACTCACCATTCAAAAGGAGACAGAGAAGTAATGAAAGCAAAAAAATATCTGGCATTGAGTTCATAAATCTCCACCTGGTGTATATTTGAAGGTTATCAGGAGAAAGCACTGGCCAGTATATTGGCTATCAATCCAGGGAAGTCATTACAGCAACTGGACCAGACCAGGCAGCTCAGCACTGTCATCCTGGACACAACACACACACACACACACACACACACACACACACACACACACACACATGCCCACTGGGCTGGCACACTGGGGCCCATTTTGAATCACAGATGAGGGATTTGGACTAACGGTCTGTGAAGGCTCTCCTTCTAACTCCAACATTCTCTGATTTGCATTTTTATTGTAGAGTGAGGATTAAAATGGAAACAGACGAACATTTTTCACACCCAGTCCCAGATTCATGTGAAATGTTTCCGCATAAAAATGTTTAATTGCTTTGCAGAAGTCACAAAGATGATTAAATGCCTCTTCCTTTTCCAAATGTGTGTGACTATTAACTATGCTTGTACAATGTAGAAAACATGATATTTTCTAGGAAATGAACATGGGCCGTATTCTCTGAAATAACAATCACTGATATCCAAGTCAACAAATGCTTGTCGGACCTTGCCTTGCTCATTTCTCCCTTTGGCTTTGGCCCTGAAGAATATCTGTATTCTCTTAAAGTGTATCTAAATGAACAAAAAGATAGAGCAATGGTTCGCGAAAATTGATGCTACATTTTGTGCCTTAGATTTATTGATGGGTGTGACAGATATACCCAGTAGTCATTCCTGACCACCACCCTCTTCCACCTGCCTGCCTTCATTTTAGTTTAAATACATTCCCAGCCTACCCACAAATATTGGAGTAGCTGTACGACTCAATTCCAGCCATTGGCTCCCAAACAGAAATCAGACAGGGGTTCATGGAAACCTTTGCTTTCTCCACCACAACCCATCCTCAACCCATTCCACCATGCCAACGTCCTGCCCAAAGACAGGTGTGATGTAGGAACCTGCAGCAGCTATACTGCACCCATGTCCACCATGCCAAGGACAGTAGAGGCAAAAGACAGAAAAGTCCCAGATCTCTGATGCCATAACTAGAAGCAAATATAAACACCTGTCTGTTTAAGCCTCTGTTGGTCATGCTGTCTCGTAGTTGCAGCACAGCCTACTCCTTATGGACACAGCAGGCTTGGAAAAGGCTTAAATGCCTTTGAGAATGTATGATTTGGTTGCAAAACTGATGAACTTCACACTTAATTATTTCTTAATAGTAAGAACAGTTGTTATTTAATAGTTCTGTAAAACATAGTTTTGGTGTCTATAAGTACTCAAATGAGGAAATATCAGCATACTATCATCATCTCAGATAAACAGCATACGAATATATTGCATGTATAGGTATATCATGTATATATTACACATATATCATGATCCAAGTTGACATTCATTTTTATGCTGGTCACAGCCTCTTTCTTATGACCAAAAATATATTTACGTACTAACCATAAGCAAGTTATCAAAACTCACAGTGATTTTTTTCACTCATTAATAAATAATTAAAATGTCTACTATGTGTCAGATACTGTCATTTCTCATTTTCTCCACTGAGAAGTGCAGGTAGTTGTCAACCCTTGTTATCCAATGTTACTTCAAACTATAAGGACCTATTTCCATTTTAGAGGGAGAGGATAAGAGTTATAATTTGTTGTGTTATTATAGTTGCACTAAAAGTCCAGCTCAGTGGTCAGCAAACTCTATAAAGAGTAAGAGAGTAAATATTTTAGGCTTTTCAGGCCATATGGTCTCTATCACAGATAGTCAACCTTGTCATTGGAACGTGTAAATAAATGAGTGTGACTATATTCCAGTAAAACTTTATTTATGAAAACTGAAATATGAATTTCATGTAATTTTTGGGTATCACAAAATATTCTTCTTTTGATTCTTTTCAACTATATAAAAATGTAAAAATCATTCTTAGCTCATGGGCCATACGAAAACAGGCAATGAGGCAGATTTGGCCTGCAGGCCGGAGCCAAGTGAATCCATCTGCTTTTGCACTCAATGCTTCAGTCTATTATACCTTACAGCATGAGTGAATGGAAACATCCGAAACCCTAATGTTTCATCATTTGGTTCTTTCTAATAAAATGTTCAACAGACTCTCCTGTGTACACCACTTTACAAATCAGGGCTTCTGGATTTCTTCATTCCTGCTTTCATTTATATGGGGAACTCAGCCTTGTTGCACAGCCAGAGGCAGCATTCCTATGAATGCATTACAATCTGAAACTGCCTTTCTACTGACAGCTGATAGCATGGAAGCCACGTGCCCAGCACAGAGGAATACCCCGTCTGTCTCTCTGCTCATCCTATATCTTCCCCAGAGATCTCCTTATCACGGGCTGCTTTGCCCATGTCAAGCAAGCAAACTGACAAGGTAAGAAAGAAAGGCGTTCTTTGGTTGGCAATGATTAAACGTGTCTTCCTTGAGTTAAGTCTAGCCACTCGAGAGATCTGCATATTTTCCTCTTTCATTGGAAGTTAATGTGATATGAGGTTGCTCTAAAAAAAAAAGAAGCAAACATAAACGCCTATTGGTTTAAGCCTCTGTTAGTCATTTTTAAGCAGAAAATATGTGCTTTAACATTCCTTCTGTAGACAGATGTGAGGCAACATTATTTACAGAGTATATTTTAAAAAGAAAAAAGATGTTTTTTGATGTTCTAGGGTTTAGAATCGTAACCCAAGTTACTAGGATATTTTTGGCCACTCTTAATTTTTATTAAGACCAGCTTCTTTACACATTTGGTATCAATAACTCACATGAATTGTCTTTTTAAGATCAAATACATTCTGAATCCTTCATTTTGCTAAACAAAAACAGAAACCAGTGTGTTATAATGGAGCCTCAGGCAGCTATTGCCCAGGCACCTTTGTCCCATTTGTTCTAACTTATTACCCTTTCGGGAGCTGCAGCCCTTTTCTGGGACTGGAACTATACTCATATTTCCATTATTTTTGGCTGGAGTTCTATTAAATGCAGGTGACTTTGATTTCCAGGCTTAAGAAAGAGGTTTGGGAACAGTGAGGCGATGTGGGTAAGGAACGATTTACTAAACGCATCTATTAATAGCAAGATATGATGCTAAGGTCGTCATTTATTTAACATGCTATCTCCTATTATTCCTCTAACCTCTCAACAGTACCACAGAGTAGATACTATTATCACTATCTTCGAGATAAGGACTTCAAGAAACTCCCTCAAGTACACATAAGAGGGGGTGCGCCTACTAGTGCCCACACTGCCTCCTTGCTTCTAGTTCTTTCCAGCCCTTTACCCTACAGACTGAATTTATTCTAATGTCTCCACATGGGTATGGGAGGTTCTCTCAAAACAGTGACAACTTAGCAATGGGAAGTCTGGATCCTTAGCATTGGTTTTGGCTCACCTGGAGCTATGTACACCTTTTCTTTCCAGAATGAGACCTGAGACACTCGCATTTGGGCAACTCAACTCCTTGCTCCAAGCCAAACCTCTATCACTGAATGAGTTCTCTGTGCCTAATAAACAAGCCCTACCCCATCCCTGGCAGCCCAATGTTTCTGGAAACCAATTACACTCATGTCTATTCAAGTAACATTATTTCATTATAAATCTTTGAAAGCTTAGTCCTACCAATGAGAAGGAAGGACATTGTCCCATCTTAAGTAACACTTCAAAAATAAATTTTATAATATGAAGTTATGCAATTCATTTGAAATTTCCTACGTACATGTCAAGGAATGTTTCATGCCCTTTTTTTTTTTTTTACATGGTCAGACTCCAGGAATTGAACCCAGCTGTTTCATGTATTTTTTAGTAATATTTCCTAAGTGCTAGGTTCTAGAAGTTATAAAGCCATGCACAGAGAGATCCATGGACTTTTCATTCTGTATTTAACTCATTAGACCTACTCTCAATCCAAAATTTTCAATAAATTGAACTCTTACCACAATAGTAAGTTTTGCTTAATGTTGCACATAAGGGAATATACAACTGGAAATAAATCTGGGCCTATGCCAAATTTTGAAATGGTTTAAGTTGTATTTGATGACCCTTTGCCCCTCCTGTGGTGCTTTGTCCTTGGACACATGACTACTGTGACCTACAGTTACCATACCACATATGGGTAGGTCACATTTCTATGACCTACCCATAAAAATCCCCTTCAACTGAAGATTCTTCCCATTCCCTTTAAAATTGCCTAATCAGTTTATCATTTTCTCAGTTATAGTCTCTATTGTCAATTTTTTTTAATTACATGAAATATTCTCATTATAGTTTCCTTTGTACATCTCCCCTCAAAGGTAACAAATTATCAGTTCAGTTCTCATGACTAGATGCTAGAGGTCATTGGTCAGAGTAAGAAGAGTTAAGGTAGGGGATTTCAGGTAACCCCAGAAGCACAGAAGGTTGGAAGCTTGGCAGATCGCCAGAGGATATGACAGGTACAGATGGCAGCAATCCAGTACCCAGGGGATCAGCTGGCAGCTAATTGACAGGAGAAAATAACCAGGCAGGTGGCTAAGAGGACAGACTCAGAAACCTGGAGTTAGGTCAAGCATAATGTCAAAAAAACAGGAATATGAAGCCTGAGAAATAGGGAATCCATGGAAACTGAATAATTCTATGTGAAGAGCCCAGATTACTGAGCCATTTACCTCCCCAGCTTTGGCACTGCCTTGTCCGGGTGTGATTAACCATAACAGTTCTAAGAATGAAAGGGATGGGACAAAGACTCATGAAAGGAGCAAGAGAGTGGCTGAGGGGCTAAGGTTAATAAGACCTTTGAGGGAGCCTTAAAGATAAGGCAAATTTATTGCAAAGGGAGAATTCCAATGCCTGAACCCATTCTAAGCACAACGTCCTAGTCCACTCTGCAACTGAAAAAAACTCAGATTAATTCCACCTGGGAGCAGAAGGTTACACAGGGAATTGAGAAGGATGGCCAAAAGAGGGTTCACAAAGATGATATCTAAGCTTGAATGTGGAACATAAATATAATTTTGTCATATGGGAAGAAGGTCATTCCAAAGAGGGAGTACAACATGAGTAAAGACTATGAGGTATGTTTTTGCTCGTGTAAAGTATGATTCGCACACAGACAACATGGTAGAGGGTGGCAAAAATTAAGCTAGATTTGTTAAAGGGGATTCAGATTGTGAAGAACTAGGACCTTAAGGGTATCCATTTAGAGATTTTAATCAAACAGAGTGGCATCATAGGTTTTGTGAAATCAGTGATAAAAATGCAGAGGATGGATTGGAGGAAGGAGAAAACCACGTATATAGACCTATTGAACGAGACATGGGCTTGGGGATGAAGAGAAAAGGGGTGGTTTCACATGCCTTTGAGAGTTAGAATTAACACAAATTACTGACCTAGTTTACACAGAAGAAGAGAAACTTTGAGGTCCCTAACTTATACAACAAAGGATGGATGGCAGTCTCACTAGTTAAGACAAAGAAGGAAGAGACAAAGGAGCTTTGGGGGGACAAAAAAGATTATGGATTTGGGTTTATATTTGAAAACTCAAGACAGAACTTTGGGGCAACCAGAGTGAGGCTGTGCCAAAGAATTGAGAATCCAGTGTATCATTGATAACTGAATATTAGAAAATGACAAAATCCCCAAGGTAAAATGTCTAGAAGAGAAGGGGGAAGGGACAGAAGTCTAGATTTAGTTACCCACACACAAAAAAAGATGCATCATTCCTATAAAATTGTGATAAATTGAATTATGTACCTCAACAAGTACATGTTCTTAATTCTAATCCTTGACCCTGTCAGCATAAACCCATTGTGAATAGGACCTCCTAAAGATGTCATTTTTAGTTAAGGTGTGGTCCTACTGAATGAGGGTGGGTTTAAATCCAACAACTGAGGGGCTAAGGTTAATACCATTTAGGGAACCTAAAAAATAAGGCAGATTTATTGCAAAGGGAGAACTCCAATGCCTGAATCCACTGGATTACTAGAGGCTTTATAAAGTGAACCCATAAATCACAGAAGCAAAAGGAAGAAGTGCCAGGAGGCAGAAGTCCAAGCCAAGAAACCCCAAGGATTGCTAGTAGCCTGCACCAGAATGCTACAGTCTTTGGAGAGAAAGTAAGTTTTTCTGATATCTTGATTTTGTACTTCTAGTCTTCAAACAGTGAGCCAAAATATTCCCACTGTGTGTGGGAATAACCCCGTGTGTGTTATTTGTGATAGCAACTCAGGCAAATTAAGACAGTAATTGTGCAGACATTTCAGTCAAATGGGTGTTACCCAATGGGATGATTCTTATATTTGAGTAGGTAGGGGGCAGGGATCAAATGATACTTAGGGAAGAAATATCAAAAGAAGGAAAGTTCTTCTGTACCCGAGTCCAACCATATTGACAGCCACATACTCTTTCTGTTAAGGTCTTCTTGAAAGAAAGAGAAAAAGATAATGATTGTGGGGTCCTTCCTAGTCTTTGAATCTGTAAGCCTAAAGTGATCTCCTTCTAGAAGCACTTGCGTAATCTGTAATTTACATCTCATCCACAGAATCCTGATCTTGCATAGGCCAGTGCTGAGCTAGCAATGGCGCAGTTGCCATCTGAAATGTATCTGAGTACCAGGCAACCAAATCTACCATTAAAATTCTGCAGCAGGCCTATATGACATCTTTCTGGAAACAAACTGGTCCAGTTGTTGCCAAAATGCTCCACGCAAATTAAGTATTTAGAATCATCCTTACTTCCTGGTAGCAAACAATTTAGATACAATTTTTTCAAGTCATTCATCTACACATAGTAAATGACTTCTTCAGTTATGTTACTCCAAAACAAACTTCTGTTTATTACTTTCTCAGCAATCTCCCTATCCTTATTTGTTAAACTGGGAAAACAAATCTACCTTACAGGTTTGCTATGAGTCAAATATTTGTGGAAGTGTTTTGTAAATTTTCAATTACTGTACAATCAATAGTTAGTAGCAGTATCAAACTAGTGATGTTTAATGTATGGTTAATGATACACAGGATTAAATGGCAAAGTAATTTTCAACTCATTTTTACCACAACTCATAAAAAATAGCAAGTGATCAAGACATTAACTCAAAGAAATATGAGGCATTTTAACAGGCAAAATGTGTATTCTGATGAGCTAGCTAAAGCATATTCATAAAATTGTAACATCCAATGCAACACATACCTAATTACGAACAAACTCTAGCCCTTTTCATTGTGAATAATGGAATATCATAAACGAGGCTGCCAACAAGAAGCTAACTGATGAGTCTCACCTTATCAATAACAATGCATGAACAGTATATCCTGCAGTAAAGCTGCAGTGAATCAAAAGACTTCAACTTCATGGTTTCATTCACACTGATACTATATGGGCATTATTTTAGAAGAAAATTCTGTTCCAAAATGATTAATCAAAGCTAGATAAAATACAGACACTCACTGCTATTCCAGACACTGGGTTTCATAAAAAATCAGTTTCCCCTGAGGGGATACATTCTAGTGTCCATATCTCTCTGCAATAGTTTACCTTTATGTTCAACAGAAGCCCAGGGTAGGGAAAAGATAAGACTGAAGGGTTGAACATATAAGCAATAGAATCCTTTAATGTGTGGTAGACTGAGGATGTCAGTTAGTTCAGAAGAAAGTTGGAAATAAGAAAAGTAAGGAAATATTTTCAGCCAGGGTGAGCAAAGTAAATGCAAGCATCCACACTTCATGAGAGCATGCGTGTACCTAAGAGCGGAAAAGATGGTGACAACGGAGCCAACTCTCTAGGCATCCCAAGCTTTTGAGGGCATCATAGAACACAATTTTCTGCAAAAAAAAAAAAAAAGTTCTGTTCAAGAAAGAAGAATTATGCATTAATGGGGACATTGTTTGAAAAGACAGAGAGAGAGAGAAAGAAAGAGCAAATCATTTCTACTCTAGAGAAATGGTTAGTATCATGCTGATTTTTAAGAAATGATCTATTTGTGAGAGTACATCTGTTCCTACTGCTCATGGTGCTGGAGGTCCACAGGAATTTCCAGGAATTTCTTTATACTGAGGCCCTGATATAAAAGCATTGCTGAATGGGATAGCCATTACCAAGGAAATGTGGGCCTAGGGCAAGAATCGATCCCAGCTGTCTCCTTATGGGATGATGGGATAAGTTTTAAAGCCCTTGATTTTGTGTTATGGCAACTGAGCTCATTTTTCAGTAGCTATATATTTACCCGTAAACACTAAAAGGGAAAGCAGGAAGCTATATTGCTCAAGAGAAGGAGACTTGGCTTGCCTAGACTATAGATCACATTAAGAGGGGGGCATCAGGCAAATGAGCCCAGAATTTGGGACAACAAATCCTGCCAATGGATTGGCTCCTTTAGATTTGAGTACAAACTATGCTAAGATAATGGGATGTGGTTTCATATGAGAACAAAATTATGGAGCTTAAAAACAAAAAATGCTCCTTCCCTTTACATTCAAGTACTAAAGGATTCTGCAAGGAAAATGCACTAAAGTGAATTAGTTGTCTAACCGTTACCCTTTCATTAAAATGATTTAATGGTTCTGCAAATGTCGTGGCATTAGCATTTTATACAAAGCTATAAAACAGAAGCGAATAAAAAAAACCAACTGCCTTTAAAAGTCAGCACTTTTGGACTGTGTTTATGACACTATATGGTCACTTTGTGATATGAAATGGTAGCATGGTGAAGATAAATATTGCTTGCCGGCCAGTTTTATTTTGGGCTGAAGGCTATTAAAGGAATGAAGCTGCCAAATTCATCTTTTACTTGGATGGCATTCAACAGCCCATTTACCCTGGCTAACTCTTCCAATGATGTCTCCAAAGGGAAGAGAAAGTTCATGGAATATTTCCTCAAGAAATTACTTAATTACATCTTTTTTATAATATTGCAACTGTTCCTATTAGGGCAATCTAAAAACTTATTTTCAAGCAGGTAATAGGCAGACATGTCATGGCAAAGAGCTAACAAATGACTTTTCTAGAAAGACAAAGGGCATATCTGTAGTGTATGGCTTTGTTGACATTCTCCAGTGCACTGGATCTCTCAATAAACATTAACTGTTTTCCAGCCTCAGTAGAGCATGCTAAGTGATGCTCATATGTTTTTGCTTTATCATTTCCAAAATTACTCCTTAACCAAAATTTTTGTAAGAATTAGCCACACAGTTAGGCAGGATAGTAACATACAAGGTTCTACATGCTTGAATTATGAATTGGACATTAGGCAATTGCTAAGTTAATAAGTGCCTGATGAGAGAGTTGGCATTCATGCTAAAAATTAAGGTTTGGATTGTCATAATTTTGACTGTAAGTGTATTTAATTGGCTAATGTACTGTCAACTGTCCTTCAGAGGCTGATGCCACATAAGAGACTGGTTAGCAAAAACAAATGAGGAATAGAGTAGGGTTCTTTTCTGAGTCGCTGGCTTTATTCCCACATGACTTAGGCTACTCTGTGAGTGACATATTTAATAAGATGTGGTACAGAAGAGGCACCGTGATGTCATGGGAAACCATTGAATTTGTAATATTAAGATTAGGGTTAAAATTCTCACATGCCCTTAAGAAATTACAGAACTCATCTCTAAAACAAGGAGAGTGGATGGATAGTATCTAAGACCATCTACAAAGAGCCCTATCAGTGCACAGTAACATAAGATCCCTAGTGCCTTCCCAGCAATTGTCAATAGCAGTCAGAGGGTGGGGAGAAGCCTCTGTGCAGCGCCCTCAGCTTCTATATAACTGAACCAATTCGAACGCTTCATCCCAGCGTGTGATGGTTCATTCTGTGTGTCAACTTGGCGAAGCTATGGTGCCCAGTTTGGTCAAACACTACTCTAGGTGTTGCAGTGGAGGTATTTCGTAGATATGGTTAACATCTACAATCAGTTGACTTTAAGTCATAGATGACCCCTGATAATGTGAGCAGGTCCCATCCAATCAATTGAAGACCTTTCAAATCAAAAACCGAGGTTTCCTGGGAAAGAAGACCTTCTGCCTCAAGACTGCCGCATCAATTCCTATCTGAGTTTGCAGCCTGCCCTTGCCCTACAAATCTCAGACGTGCTAGACCCCACAATCACATGAGCCAATTCTTTAAAATAAACTCCTTAAATATACACACCCATTCTGTCGGTTCTGTTTCCATGGAGAACACTAACTAACGAGCAGTGGGTTAGAAAATGGGCCTTTTTGGCCTCCGTGTGATCACTCCAATAATGAGCTAATTTTATTGTCTTAGATTTCTGAATGAAATGTTGGTCTCATCACCTTTAAAGTCCTGATTTCTAATTATTATTATTAACTCCCGGTCATTACTCTATGTCTTTATTATTAAAATCTCTTTTATTTTAAAGGCAGGCAGGCTGAAGCAGGAAATGGGTCATATAACGAGATACAATGGGTCTGTGTCAAAATATAGGGTAGCATTCATTAGATAGGGTCCTAACTCTGTAATCCTTCTGTTATTATCAGAAGCTTTAATTGGAAGTTCCATCACATTGAAACTTTCCCACTGTTTTATGAATACATTTAATTTTACTGTCTAGATCAAAATGCAGGTCTTGATTAAGCAAATAGTAAATATATCTACATGTTTATTGCAAACCTTGGGATTCAGAAGGTAACAGGTCATATACTCCCTGACCTCAAGAAGTTCTCAGCCTGATTAGAGAAGTGAATATATACTTGAAAAGGTCAACAGAATATGTGCGGTGATTTTCAAATCATAGTTTGCATAAAAAGCCACTTTGGAAACTTGTTAAGGATGCATATTTCAAGGCTCCAACCTAGCCCCATAGATTCTAAGACCTTGGGTGAGTTCAGTGATCTGTATTTCTAGTAGCACCCACCCTGTTCAGGTGATGGTGATGTGGGTGGTCAGTAAACCACACATAATGAGAAACACCAGCGGCTAAGAGCTCACATCACTTTCCAGCTGTGTGATTTATTAAGTTGCTAAAAGCCTCTGGGCTTCAGTGTTCTCATCTACAGAATGAAGATAATAATAGTAGCCACAAGTCAGGTAGGTGTGAAAATTGGTACCTAGGAAACACTTAGTGCAATGTGCTAACATTGACTTATCAAAACACAAGAGACTGACTAAATGCCCAGTGGCCTGACAATTCTTTCAGTATTCAGTGAAGGAAAAGTTCTGGACAAGGGTAGGGAAATCTTTAAGGAGGAGGAGGAAGTTAGACTGAATCTTAAATCAATGCAAGGTCTGAACTGTCAGAGAGAAGAAATTCTAGGTGAGGGAGACACAAGGAGCAAAGCATCAAGGAAGGTGAGAATGAGCTCAGTGGCAGAACTGGAGGGTTGGGGTGGAGAGAAGTGGGAAATGAGTGGCCAGAAGACTAGGGCTCCCATGCCTGGAGTCCCCCATTTTCTTAGTTGAAATCACCTGTTTTAGGGGCAATTACATACGAGATGAAACAATCAATTTGTATTCTTATTACAACAGTAATCATTTATTTATAAAATAATGTATCATGCAGAACTTCAATTCATAGAAAGGATGATGAAGGCAAGGGATTGTCTTAGTCATTTCAGGAATCCCAGACTCCAGGACTGGGCCAGGAACATAATAATAGCTCCATAAATGGTTGTTCAACTAAACTGCTATTTATATGGTTATAACACAAAGTGGGACAGCCCTAAAATATACAGGTTTATTTCCTTTTGAGAGCTGCCATGTCCATTTTTTTTATATATATATTGCCAGGTGAGGCCCCATATTGAAAACATGACCAAAGACATTAGTTTTCATTTCTAAGTATCTACCTTTGTGAGAGCATTCATTTAAATTAATTAGTTAAATATTGTATATGTCAATAGCCAAACTGGGTAATTCAATTGAAAATACACTAAACTTTCATCTGACTTCATTGATATCTGAGTTACCTCATGAAATTCATAATTTAATGGATGGTGAAAATCACAGTGCAGTAAAAGCCTTCCTTGATCCTCTTCTCAGGCTTCTTTTCTATGGATCCTCATAGCTTTACTGATTCGATCCTCCAGGAAAGATGCAACTCAGTCACCTCTGAATCCACAAATGGAATTATCCCCAAACTGGTTCCTCATTGCTCATGGATTCCTTTTCTGAATTAGGACATTTCAGCTTCTCTTACTTCATTTTGGAAAAACAGCATTGTAGTAGATTGAGGAATAGTTGTATTCTTTTTCTTCAGTTGACTCCTCAAACAATGCCTTCAAAAGTAAGTCAATCCCAGACCATCCACCCTGCCCCACCCACCCTCTAATAAAAGTAAGTCAAGACCCCATAAGGCACTCAAGAAACATGGGCCAGAAGCTCCTTAGTTCATGTCTGCACTTTCATAGAGGCTCTCTGTGCCTGGTGGACACTGAGCAGTGTTGATAACCCAGGAGATACAAACTCAGTGTGGATGATGGGATTAGAGCGCTGAGGCATCAGGTGAGGGGAATTTCCACGTTGGTCATTAAGATAATCATTACAGCGGAAAAGATCTGCCTTAAAGGAACCCCAGCAGATAAAACAAACATCTAACTGAAGTGATATTTTATATTACCATGCCTGTGAAATAATTACTATAATGAACATGTCTCACTGATGCCATTTGTAGTCTTTGATGAACTAGAAAATATGTCTCTGCTCCCAGTACTATTCACTTCCTGTTCTTTTGTGAACTGGAAATAAAATAACCAACTTCAGCTTCACTTCACTAATTTGATTCCGGTTAATGCCCCAAGGGGAGCTATCAGCATGTCCCTTCCAATTGCCTCCCAGGGAACAGGAGAGAAATATTTGGCCCATTAAAGACAATGGACACATTCAGTTCTGCGCTGGCCTGATGAGGCCACTGTGTGTCAGTTCACAACTGCCAGGTTCGCTCAGCTCTTTGATTACCTTCTATCAGTGCACTCACAACCAATGCAAGCCCATGGTGAGAGGCAATTAAGCCCACTGAAACAGAAGCGGTTTTTACGGTCACACCTGTCCAACCCCACAGTGTATTTACATGCAGAGGAATAGGGTCCTCTGCCAAATACTCAAACTTCCAGCCATACAGACTCTGGTGGTAAGAATCCCGGCTAACTGCCTTGGTCTGGGTTTTTTTCCAGCAGACTTTATTTCATCTTCAGCACATCGTTTCATCTCTGAGTCTGTTTCTCTATAAGTGAAAGCAGTAATACTCAGCCCATGAGAAACTGACACAGAGAACCCATCACAGAGAACCCATCACAGCATGTCCTCAACCAGTGTTAGTTCATTTACCAATATTTGCTCAAGAACTGGAACTTGGGTAATAGGGGATTGGAAATGAAAACCAAGCCATGATGAATATCATTTGTGGGGTTTAGTTTTACACAAATTAATTTGTCCCGTATGTTCAAATGGTAATTAGTTGCAATAAATCAGTTCCTGTTAAGTATAAATATACCCTTATAAAGAAATAGAAATACTTAAAAAGGCTTTACCACAGCAGCTGTTTTCTGCCCCAACCACGAAGAAAAACAATATGGTAGCCAGAAAGCTCCATAGTCACCACTTGCTGCTCTAAGTGAAAGGGGCCTATTTGATTTCTCTCTATGGCTTAGTTTGCTTGCGCTGCTGTAACATAGTATCACAAACTGGATGGTTCAAGGCGACAGAAATTTATCTCACAGTTCTGGAGTTCAGACATCCAAAATCAAGGTGTCAGCAGGGCCATGCTCTCTTTCTGAAACCTAAAGGGGTGAATCTTTCCTTGCCTCTTCTGGTTTCTGATGTTTGCCAGCAATCCTTGGCACTCCTTGGCTTATAAACACAACACTCTGCCTCTTCCATCTTCACATAGACTTCCCTCTGTCTTATAAGGACACCAGTCATATCAACGTTCAGTTTACCCTCTTTTTAACTTAACTGAGTCCATCTGAATTGATCCTATTTCCAAATAAGGTCACATTCTGAGATACTTGGGATTAGGAGTGTTTGGGGGTAATAACCAGTAACACTGCCTTCCCTAGTTCTTTCTTCAGAACTCAACTTGGGCATTTCCTTCTCCAAGGAACCCTCTCTGGAGCGTCCTTTGTCATATGCTCCTATGCACCCTGTGGGTACCTCTAAGACTACAGTTCACAATTTCTTATCGTTTAACTTCCTCCCTAAACCATGTCTTGTTTATCCTTGTATCCCTAGCATATACCAAGCCCAGTGGCTGGCACATAGCAGGGACCCAATAATAACTATCAATTGGCTGAGTAGACGCTAGCTTTGGAGTCAGAGAGATGAAATCAAATTCTATTTGCCTTTTCTGGTACTGTGACTTTATAAACCCTCATTAGTCATGCTCACATCATAAATAAACAGAATGATGAAACAGAATACGAAGAAAAACAGTGATCATATTTGCTTTGTATCAACAGTCCCTGCCAACTGCTTTTCAATATAGCCACGGGCAGAATGGCACCTTGAACAAGATATTTGTTCTACAAAGAAATATTTGAGTAGTCTCTTTTTGAAGGGTAAGCAAGTATCTCTACTGTGTCAGAAGAATATACTGGAAACATTCGTACCTTAGCAAGTCAGACCCCTCACACTACCCCTTGGCAAGCAGAACTGGTTTCTGGGGAAGGCAGCGGACCAATTTACATATTGCATACTCTAGGAGAGAAGGGCATTATACCCAAAACTCTTTTCCCCGATTCAAAGGCAGGAAAACCCTTCTGAGTAGATGAGGGTGGCCCAGGACAAGTCCCAGAGGAAAGAAAATCTAGACTTCTGGAATAAAATTACCTGTGTAAAGGAATATTCTAAGCTAGGGAACTGGGCTCAATGGACCCTGAGATCCAGGAATCAGGAGGTCTTGTAAGAGCCTGATGCACACCTGATACTAGAAATCCCTTGGGACCTAGCCACCCTAGCGCACTATTGTGCTTACAGGATGTTTGAGCATGGGCTAAAGGAAGAGTGATTTTTGGACCCTCATTGGAAGGTCCTACAGTGGTCCATAGAAACATGGGCCATCGTTACATTGCAATGGGAAACATCAGCATCCACAGGACCCAGCTTCAACAGCAGTTACCCAGAATTCATATGAAGCAAAGACAAGGCTTCATTTTCCTCTAATTCTGCCATCTGGAGAGGAAATAACTGTCCTCACCCCCACCCCACCTCCAGTGTGAACAGAGTGAGCCTTTGGAGTTCTTATAAATTGTTAAGTGGTGGAAGAAACATCAAGGTAAACACTGCACATCCTCCCACTAGAGTACTGGGCTCTGGACCATGTAATTTTGTCCTTTCTCCTAAACCATTAGAAACATAAAGGTGTCATGACCATATTTGTACCCTAAATTAATAAAGCAAGTCATAATGTTACAAGAAGCAAAGGCAGGATCCACACGACCCAACGTGAAAAAGAAGTAAGCACTGGGATGTTGGAGAAGGCTGAGCTGGGAAGAAATACACATCAATCTCTCAGCAACATGGAATTACTTCTCTCTGTAAACCCAGACATCAGGTGTATTATCTTCTATTTTAGATTTCCAGATAAGATGGACACCTGGGCATGTCCCATTCCTAGTCCTGATTTAAAATGTAAAAGAAATTGTAAAATAGGGAAAAGGGTATGGCATCTTGGCACAAGAAACCCTGAGGTATTTCAAACGACAGTACAAAGGCACTGGATGGGAGGAAGGACTGAGGGCTCCCATGACCTCTCACACATTAAGGACAAATTTGCCCAGGAAGTAAGGGGAAGACAACTCAGTAGAACCCCTTGAAAGGGCCAAGCAACAGAGGGAGACACAGGTGGTTGGTGAGACCAACTCATGCCACATAAATCCCTCCAGGGCCTCTGGAAAGAGCACGAGACCAGAGACCACCCAAGCAGGGAGTCCAGGAGGGCTCTACTCCTAGCTCACATGGAGGGGACACGTCTATGCCTGAGCAAGAATGTGGGAGCAGGCATGGCTAGCTCCTTTTGAGACTACTCTACCACCCCAGGAAGTGGTGTTGCCCTTGTTAGGTTCCAATTGGAAAGAATATGGAAATAAGCACTGGCTCAGGTTCCGACTCTTTCCCCACTACGATGCTAGATATCTAAAGAAGCTGGCACATCAAAGCCCCCTGTAACAGAACCTTTGCCTTTTCTCTTTCCCACTATCTGTGGCCAAAATAGTCACATTTCCTCCATCAGGCCCACTTCAACTGCCAGTAGAGGACATTGCTCTCTAAGACTGAGCAAAAAGGAAAAAAATCACCAAAATGCACAGCAAAAAAAGCAAATCAGATGAAGGTACAGCCTGAGGAACAGGGAGAACTGCACCCCTGTAAAATAAGACCATCAGAAACAGATTCTAGATATTCCCCAACGTTATGTAGTCTCAAAAGAAGAGTCAAGAAAAAAGCATCTACTATGAAACTACAGCAGACTGTCAAAAAGACACCATCACATACCATCAGAAAAAAACCACATGGCTATGAAAATGTGCTTGCCTAAGTAAAAACCACAATGGACATAGTAGGCAGTTGCTTGGCTCCTTCTAAAAATGAAAGCAGGATTATAGAAGCCAAATTCAAAATGTTCTCCCAGAATTACAGAAGAAATGGAGTAATAGGGCTAAAGAAGGGATAAGAGATAAGGAGAGATGCAGGATAATTCATATGTCTATGAAAGGAATGTCAGACGCAAAAACAAAGGAGAGAGAGAAGAAGAAATAATTTTTTAATGGACTAAAATGTCTTAAGATGAAGACTTGACTTGGCAAATTCCAAAGCACAAAAGAATACCAGGCAAACTTATTTAGATGTAACCTAAATAAAATTTTGAATTTCAGGATTAGTGAAAAAATATGAAAGATTCTAATCAGGAAAAAAAAGTGATTTGCAATGAAACAAATATTAGATTGCTCTCAGTACCAACTGAATTTTGAGAGGAAAAATTGACATAAGGGTGTTATAATTATCTGAGTAATTCCTTATCTTCAAATGAAAAAAAAGAAAAATTTCTGACATTGAAGACTCTAAAATTAAAACATTCATGGACTCAGCATGAAAAAAATGCCTAGGATAGGTACAACTGAAAGATGAAATGAAACAAAAAAATTCAAGAAACAGAAAATTGAGATTATAATAGAAAGCGGGGATTAGTGGAAACTAGTTTAATTAGCATATGTACATAAAAATTCGTGCAAATGTCAAGTTATCATTAAGAGGTTATATAAGGTTACCTAAGATAAAAATAGTAATTGTCTAATAACAGAGGAGTGTGGTGGCTTGTAGCTGTGTGCACCCCAAAAAATCATGTTCTTCAAGCTAATCCATTCCTGTGAATGTAAACCTATTGTAAGTATGACGTTTTGATGAAGCTACTTCAGTTAAGGTATGGCCCAGGGTGGGTCCTTTTGCTGGAGTCACTTATAAGAGAATGAAATTCAGACAGAGAGAAAGCAATGGAAACAAGAACCTGAAAGCAATGAGGCCCAGAAGAGAAGGGAGAGACCAGCTGACGCTGCCATGTACCTGGCCACATGGCAAAGGAGCCCAGGATAGCTGGCAGCCAGGCTTCAGGAAGAAAGCATTGCTTTGAGGATGTCTTGATATAGACATTCTCTCAGCTTCAAACTGTGAGCTAGTAAATTCCCATTGTTTACAGAGAAACCATTTCGTGGTGCCTGCTTTGGGCAACATAGGAAATGAAAACCAGGAGGAAGTGAAGGTGTACTAAATTTCTCATTTTCCACAAGCAGTTCCTCTGGATCTAGGTAACTGAAGGTGGAGGATGTGACGTCAAGGGATTTGGACAGCCTTACACTTTAAGTAATCCTAATTTTGCCCTTCTGTCTTTTAATTTAAGGCAAGCCAGAAAGGAGCAAGACAATGGTTCTTGATATTAGCTTCACATTGGAATTATCAGGAAGCCATTAAAAGCACCAATGTCCAGTCCCACTCCAGGCAATTGTAGCAGAATCTCTGCGAGGGCAGCCAGGATGGGGAGCAACAACTTTCAACAAGAAACCATGAACTTGCATGCATCTGCCACAGCTGTGAAGGTGCTAGTACCTCCACTGAAGCCCTTCCTGTGACTCGTTCCATGGCGTAAAAGGCAGGAGGGCAGGAACAACAAAAGGAGGGACACACAGGGCTGGCAATGGTGGCTTAGTGGCAGAGTTCTTTCCTGCAATACCAGAGATCTGGATTGGATTCCCGGAGCCTGCCCATGCAAAAGAAAACAAAAAAAAAAAAAAGGAGGGACACTAAACTGAACATCAAAATGAAAAGCAAAGTGATGCAGACAACTTCAAGAACTCCACTTCAGTCAAGATTAAACCACTGATTCAAATCTAACATGGAAATTGGCTAATTGGTTTCATTTCTTCTGCTCAGCTCTTTCTGCTGATTCCAACTTCCTTTTCTCTTTAAAGTTGATCTTATGGTTGGCGCCACGCAAGTCATTCTGATTGATTCTCTGTCATTAAGACACTTTCTAGGATTACCAGTCAGTGGAAATATTCAGAGGATTCCCAATCCTTTCAGAAGCAGCAAACCAGTAAAATCTGGTGATATATTATCAAGAGGCCACTGTAACATTTACAGTGAATGACACATTATCTTCCCACAAATGGACTATAAGAAAACTCTGAATGGCCTTGAGTATCATTATGTCATTGAATTTTATTTCAGCTGGGTACAATGCTGATAAGCCTGGGCTTTTTTTTTTTTTTTTTTTTTTTTTTTTTGGCAATTCCAGCCCACAGGGTGAAATTTATGAGAGAGAACTCTGTGCTTTTCTTGTCAACATTGAAAAGGAGACTGAATGGTTAAGTATCAGATCCTGTACAACCTCCTTATGGACAAGAGAAGCTGCTATGGAAAACTCTGGCCAAACATGGGCCAGCTGCATGACTGTTTACCTTTCAAGTGTTGCCAGATGTGGCAGCTAAAGAAAATATCCATTTAAAACCAGGTAGGCTGAGATTCTGTGAAGGTTCCATGCACTATGATTAATTTCCAGAAACCTACAACCTCCATATGGGTTCCTAGGCCAGATAAGTCCTGGAACCCAGAGGGCCCAGCTTCTCCAGAACATCAACTAGTTCCATCCCCCATCCCATATTACTGACATCCCCTTCCAACATGAAAAAGTTAGAATGGGCACAGCCCAAATACCCCTCAAGAGCGGGAGAAAGATCAAAGGAGAAGGCGGAGTTATATAGAGAAGGTCGGGTTTAGCAAATGAGTATGATTGCTGAATCATTATATTGATATTTCTTTTAGTCTCCAGTGTCTTGGAGCAGTGAGAAAGAAAAACCTAAAATTGTGGAACATACTAAACTCTAAAAATCTCCTCTATAACTAATTGTTGTGGTGTGTTTTGAAATTTATTGTTTTTTTTTTTGTATATGTGCTATTTTTCCACAATAAAAAATAAATACAACCAGGTAGGCAGTTCAAAACCAGTCCACAGATCCAGGGACCTAAGGAAAGAATACATTATATTCAAGGTATAATGTCAAAGAAAGCAGGCACCAGGCAGAGCTGATTCGAGAAAGTTAAAAGGATGGGGAAGCAGGGCCTGGAGCAACCTCACAGCCATAGAGGGGATTCATTTACCAACAGGGATGAAGCAACCTCCAGGGGTGAGGCGTTGTCCTAGGTTCTGGGAATACAAAGGTGAGTAAATCCCAGCCCCAATCTCCAGGTGTTATGAGACTATTTTCCATGTAACATGGCAAACGTCAAGCCAGTGGTGTGCACAGTGTTTCGGGAACTTGAAGGCTTGGGAAGAGGGTTCTCACAGATCAATCTGGGGATTTGGAAAGGACTTCATGGAGAATAGGGTTCTAAGCTCAGTCTTGAAGGATAAGGGATTGGAGGCATGGACCAATAGGTGTCTTTTCTTAAAGAACCTGGGGGTCCTCTTATTACTGCGTTCACAATATCTAATAAGATGTGATTCTTTTTTTTTTTTTTTTTTTTTAAAAAAAGGGAGGCATAACCTTCCCCACACACACACCTTGAACAAAAACACCATAAATTTGGCACCTCTGGAGCTGGAAAGCACCCACGGAGTAAGCCAGCAGAAGCAGCACCCATGCTGTATGCATGCCAGCAGGAGTAACTGTCCCCAGCACAGGGGACATGAGAGGTGGAAAAGGGAGACTGATTGTATCTGCTCTTGTTACATGTGAGATACCCCACACCACTGCCAATTTTGTGGACTACCAGAAAAAAAAACCACTGGGAAGGCTCTGCAGGGCCTCATGACAGCAGGAGGAAGCTGGAGCCAAGGAAACCAGGGTAAAGATGAAAAGAACAGGGACCTCGTGGGGCTGGTGTAAGAAATAAGTAGGGAATAAATGAAATAATATTTCAAAGCACCTGTGATGTACCAGCCCGTCTAGCAATGTTTGGGCCAGTCTGTATTTGCATTAACTTTATCATTTTGTGTCCATTTGCCATTATGATCACTTACTAATATTCATGACTTGAAAGCAACCTATTTTGGGAATGATAGCTCTGTACCATAAATGAGGTTGATTTAATGGCTCCAGCGAGTGACAATCTAATGGGACCCACTGCGGCTGCTCAGGCAGGCACGGGGAGGGCCTCCTTTGTGCTGCAAGCACTCTGCTAATTGGGTCTAATGGAGTAGCTTGGAGGTTTTCTCCTTCTGTTTTCCTAATGATATTAATGTCTTCATGAGGTTAATGAAACCGCTAACGTGAGCCAACTGTGAATGGCTTCATGGATAATATAAGGCCATCTATTCTGAGCCTTCAGCAGACTCAAGGAATTATTATTGAAGTGCTGGCGGTGTCTATTACTATGTATAGCATGAGGCTTTTCTCTTTTTTCTTTTAAGAGTCAGAATCACCAAGGACCCGATTTAGAAACTCCTTGCAGAAGGGAGGACATGGGGGCTTGTTAAAAGGCATTGCCCTTTATGGTTGCTGGCCTTTACTGCCCCCTACTGGCCCTGAGTTGGGGGAGCAGCTCTCCAGCACTCCCTTGGGAGATGCAAAGTACTAGAAGATGGGACAAAATATGAAATGCTATTACTTATTAATCACGTTTATTAATTACATTACTTTTAATGCTTACGATATCCCTTGGAAATAGATCTTATTGTCATTTTACATATGAAGGAAACTAGGCTTGAATGGCAAGGCAATGCAGACGGATAGAGAATGTGTGAGTGGCAGGTGGAGGACAAGGCATAAGTATCTGACTCACAGCCGTGTAACACTCCCACCCGAGGGCACAGGTTATAGTAAAAAGCACATGTGCTTTAAAACAGATAAACTTAGATTTTGATTTTGATTTCCCCAACTCAAGTGCCGTGTTATCTTAAACAAGTTGCTTAAATTTTCTGAGCTCTGTTTCTCCATCTGCAAAATTTGAGCCATCTTATCAACCCTTTTTGGAGGGTTGCTGTGAGGGTTAATAATGAAGTTGGGAAAGCTCAGAGCCTGGCAAACGGTGGCTGGGCCAACACGTGGTAAGTGCTGTTTGGGGTCAGAGACAGGGGGTGGACAAGGCTCAGCCCTCTTGATGCAACTGATGGCTCAGTGCTTGCTTCATTCAGGCCCCCAGGAAGATTGCAGCTCAAGATCCAGTTTTGAAAAATACTAGAATACTCAAATAATGATGCCAATACATATGAATAACTCTTTGCCATTTACAAACCACTTTTGTGTATATTTTACTTGATCTTCATATACATGTACTAATAGATGCCACAATTGATCAAAGACATTCACAGTATGCTAAGCATCACACTAAGCACATAAAATACATGGTTGAATTTCATTTTCATAACAACTCTGCAAGTTGGTATTATTATTTATTGTCCCCGTTGTCCAGATAAGGAAACTGAGGCCCAGGAGATTAAGTAACTTTTCCAGGATTGTACAGTTCTAAGTGGCAATGGCTAAGACTGAACACTGGCCCATACGACCACAGAGTTCATTTCTTTCAACCACCAGGCTATACTGCATTTTTCTGAAGGAAGTTACCCAAGGAACCACACCTTGCATTTGGCAAAATTGGGCCTGAATGGCAAATAGGGGTGTTTGCAATAAGGAGGAAGCTCCCTGTCTTTAAAGAAGTTCATGAAGAGGTGAGATGACCACTTGCAAGGTACAAGATAGATAACACTTTTGAATTCAACAAATTATATGTTTCCCTCTAAGGTCCCTTCCAAAGATTTGATCCTATGACTATTTTTAATGTAGGGGAACTCAAAGTTTTGAGACTAGAATAATTTTTTACAAAACTAAAGACACAGCAACATTTACACAAGGAGATTCCGGTGTGCTAGGTCTGCATTGTGACAGCTGGAGAAGAACTTAGAAAAACCAGTCATGGCTCAAAAGCATTAACATCCAAAGATAAATTAATAATAATGGGAAAGTCCAATTATTCATTGAAACTAGAATAAGGTAAGGAAATAGTATTATCTCTTTGCAAATCTGGCCCAGCACTTTCACTATAAATTATAATCTATGATAAATCACAAATAAATTGGATGGACATCTGCAGCAGAAATTAAATTACCAAAGAAAAGCTGGACATTTGAGGAATTTTATGAACATGGCAACTACTAAGAGAGATGGCTTTCCTTGCAAATTGTTTAATGGATTCATTTCTTATTTAAACTGTTTTCAAGAATAAACGTAATGTCTCCTAGTCATTAGCTCCTTTTTAATATTGTGAATTTTCTAAGAACTGGGCTAGGAGGATTGATAGCTGTTAGGTCGGGGGAACAGGGAAGGGCACTACAACTGGAGCTGCGGAGGCTGTGTCGCCCCTCCCAGCATGGCTTCCAGAACCGCCCCTTCCGGACACCTGACTTCTGGAACCGCCCCTTCCGGACACAGGACTTCCAGAGAACCGCCCCTTCCGGACACCTGACTTCTGGAGAACCGCCCCTTCCGGTGGGCACATGACCCGCCTGCTTAAAAACTGCCCACGCCATCACCCAGGCGCAGATTCACCTCTCTCCATCTTGGATTTGGTGACCTCTGCCCCGGAGCACCGAAATAAACCCACCCGCTTTAAATTTCCCGGTCTAACTTCCTTCTTTCTCAACCTTTCGCTTTCTAAACCTTTCAATAGCTCCAACTCTCCCTCTAGATAATGTCATGGTCATATGTGTTACTTTGCTAGCTGCCAGAATGCAATATACCAGAACTGGAATGGCTTTATAAATCTACAAGTTTACAGTTCTCAGGCAATGTAAACACCCAAATTCAGGCACCAACAAGAGGTTATCTTAATTCAAGGAAGGTCCATGGGTTAGGAACACCTTTGTTGGCTGTGTAGTCATGTGGCTGGCATCTGGCTCTCCAGGTTCAAGCTTGTTTAACATTTCATGGCAACATCTGCTGGGCTCCAAGCATCTCCAGATATCCATGTCTCGGTCCTCCACCTGTCTGCATCTGTGTCAGCTCCTCTGTGAAGTTTGTTTCGGCTCTGAGGCTTCTGTCATTTCTCTAGGCTCTCTTGTTTCTGGCATTTCTACAAAATATTTCTCCTTTTAAAGACTCTCGCAATCTAATCAAGACCCACCTGGAATGGGTAGAGTCACATCTCCATCTAATCAAAGTTAATATCCACAAATGGGTGTATCACATCTTCTTGGAGAAAATCTAGTCAAAAGGTTCCAACCTACAATATTGAATCAGGATGAAAGGACACAGCTGCCTCCACAAGATTGACTCAGGATTAAAACATGGCTTTTTTGTAGTACATAATATTTTCAAACAGGCACATCATAGCATAAGGACATAGCACTACAGGGACTAGATTGCATAAATGTAATGTCTAAATTCAAACTTAATGAGTTGTAGATACAAGTCTGAAATTTGTAACCATGACATATAACAAATCACAAATTGTTTATAATTATGAAAACAGAATAGAAGAAAGCCCTTTATATAATGAATGTTCTCATCTTTAAAGATGGCTTAGATTTCTATAGATCTCAAAAGCCTGATTTGTATTTAAAATGAATGGTGAAATTGGAACCCTTGGGTGGTGCGGGTGGGAATGGAAAATGGTGCAGCTGCTATAGAAAGCAATATAAGCATTCCTCAAAAAATTAAACAGAATCACCATATTCTGTAATACCACTAGAATCACCACTCCTAACTATATGCCCAAAAGAAGTGAAAGTAGGGACTCGAATACTTGGAAAACAATCATCATAACACCACTACTCATAAACACCAAAAGGTAGAAACAGTCCCAATGTCCTTCAACAGGTGAACAGATAAACAAAATGTGGTTTATAATACATACAATGGAATATTATTCAGTCGCAATAAAAGAAATGAAGTTCTGATATGTGCTACAATAAGGATGAACCTTGAAGACATCATGATGAGTGAAAAAATCTAGATACAAAAGGACAGATATTATATGACTCCACTTATATTAAATATCTAGGATAAGCAGTTTCATAGCAACAGAAAGTAAATTAAAGATTACCAGGGACTAGGGGGAGGAGGAAATGAGGAGTTATTGCTTAACGGGTTCAGAGGTTCTGTTTTAGTTTCCCAGGCTGCTCAAGCAAGCAACATGATACGGGTCAATTTAAACAATGGGAATGTATTCACTCACGGTTTTGAGGCTAAACAGAAGTCCAAATCAAGGCATCATCTATTGTGGGATGCTTTCATTGGGAGGTAAGTGGCCTTCTTGACAAAGAACAGACATTCCAGGTTCTCAACCTCTCCTGTCCATAGCTGTGCCATCTCCCCGCCCAATGGGAGGCATGATTTGATTCTCTGAACTCCTTCTCAGCTTATTATTTCTGCTATCTCCTTCCCACATGCAGAAGGACATTTGGGAGATTTTCCTCTATCTGTGACACCAAGTCTCTTGGTATACAAGCAAATATGCCTATTTGATTATAACTGTCTCTTGGGATGTACAGAAACTTGGAATTAAGAGAAGCTCCCTTTGTAAATAATGGGGTGAGGGACAACAGTTAAGAGGAGGTTTAGATCTCCTATTTGGGGAGGGTATGTTTACTGGTTTTCTGTCTCTTGGGAACAATGAAATTATCTAAAATTGAGAATGTTGATGGACTGTGGACTTTGGGTCCTCTACATGATGCCCGATGAATGCAGGTGGCTGAAGGATGCACTGATGGAATAGTAGAATGGCGAACAATAGTGATACTTATGAATGAAGGCTGTGCAGCTACAAAAAGGAACATTGTCTTGAGGCATGCAATGATGTGAATGAATGTGTGGGATATTTGGTACAACAAAATAAGACAGAAACAAAAAGACAACAATGGTATGGTCACCTTTAGAAAATGCTTATAAGAAAACAGGAGCCTAGATTGTAAACTTTTAGAGCAGACACATCAAGTCTGGAGTGGTGATTATTATTTCTGGATTTTGTGAGGGTGTTTTATATATATAACCTGATATTTAGAGCTAAGGA
Source organism: Tamandua tetradactyla (assembly GCF_023851605.1). Lineage (NCBI taxonomy): Eukaryota > Metazoa > Chordata > Mammalia > Pilosa > Myrmecophagidae > Tamandua > Tamandua tetradactyla. The sequence continues at coordinate 18,034,322 of NC_135328.1, read as the reverse complement.
TGAATCCAAACAGGTTGGGGTTAAAGTAATTTAGGACATAGAGGTAAGGAAGACAGTGTCTATATTTTAGAACCACACATACTCTTTGAGGAAGAAAGGTTTATTTGATCTGGAACTGAAATTTTCTGTAGTACACAATCTAATTCAACCTATCTGTATAGCTCATTTGAACAACTAAAACACAGAGAGCACAGAATGAGAAAAAGGTCCTTTAATCCTATATAGATTATTATAAATGCCTGGAAACATCCTAGAGTATATTAAGCAGATAATCAAAAAGTATTGGCAAAGTCCCCTGAGGGAGGGGAAAAAGAACATGGAACTATTAAACCTTACCATCAGGGAATCCCCTGATACTGTGTCAAATTTTAGGGACACCCAAATCAATAGGCCATGCCCTCGACCATGAGGTTTACTCTTGTGAAGCTTATGTAGGTAGTGGAGAAGCTTAGACTATCTATAGGCATGCCTAGGAGTTACTTCTGGAGGACCTCTTTGTTGTTGCTCAGATGTGGCCTCAGTCTCTCTAAGCCCGACTCTGCAAGTGAAATCATTGCCCACCTCCCTATGTGGGACATGACATCCAGGGGTAAAAGGTGACATGAGAGAGGACTCCCAGGGATGAATTCAGACCTGGCACCGTGGGATCAACAATTCCATCCTAACCAAATGGGGGAAAAGAAGTGTAATTAATAAAGTATCAGTGGCAGAGAGAGTTCAAAGAGTCAAGAGGTTACTCTCACGCAAGCTTCAGACCTTGCTACCTACCATAATCTGCCAACCCCCATTCCAGCCAATCCTAAAGAACACCTGGGGCAATATATAAGATTCCACAAGGGTTCCAGGCACTGGAGTAACTTGCCAGAAACCTACAACCTCCAGATGGGTCCCTGATCAAGATAAGTCCTGAAACCTAGAGGGCCCAGCCTCTCCAGAACATCAAATAGTTTCATCTTCCTACCCCATATTAGTGACAGATCCTTCCAATATCAAAAATTTAGAGTTGCCATAGCCCAAGCAACCCCAATGAGAGGTGTGGAAAGATCAAAGGTGATGGTGAATTATACATAGAAGATAGGACTTAACAAATGAATATGAATGCTGAATCATTAAATTGATATCTCATTTAGTCTTCAACATTTTAGAGCAGCTAGAAGTAAAAACCTAAAATTGTGAAATTGTAACCCATGTCAAAGTCTGAAATACGTTCTACAACTAATTGTGGTGTTGTGCTTGGAAATTTATAGCTTTTTTGCATATATGTTATTGTTCACAAAAATAAAATGAAAAAAATCGATTGTGATGATTAAAAAAAAAGTATTTAAGCCTGCTAGCCTCCTATATTCTGGAGAAGCTAGAAGGAAAAATATGAGAGGATTGTGTGGTAGCCCATGACAAACTCTGGGATCTATCCTATTACTACTTTTTGAAGAGTGCTTTGAAAATTATTGCTGTTTTATTTCTTTGCTTTGTATATATGTTATAATGTACAATAAAAAAATTTAAAAAAAAGAAGCTCCCTTTGGATGCCCCAAAGCAGACCCACGTGCTCTCAGGTGAGGGATAACAACACTTGAAAGGAGGCCACAGCCCTGAAGCCCAGGTGTAAGAACAAAGCTTCTCTCTCCCAGCAAGGACATGTTCAGGACCCAGCTAATACAGTAGCTTTCCACCAAGCCAGAGGAAATCCTCAGCCCTAATCTTTGGCACGTGCAAGAATAACTTAGACATTTTAGTGTATACTTCTGTTTGAGTGAATAAGCCCCTTTCTTCTGGAAAGGCCAGGGAAAATATTTTTATTTTCAAAAATCCTTAAGGGATAAAATTAGCCCTGGCAGCCAAGAGAGAGAGAGATCTATAAATCTGACACCAGAGTTAAGATGCAATTGCACAGCAGCTGTGAGCTTGGAGAGAAGCTTGACAGGGATTTGCTTGCCCCCTATGTGGTCTCAGACTAGAAAATTCCATGGCAGGGCACTCCAGGCAGACTCACATAGGCTGCCTTCTACCTCCACAAACAGGAAATCTAACACAGAAAAAGTAAGATACATCATTCTATAGCACCTTCCTGATCTGTATTTTGTCCATAAAATGGAACTAGTGTTTTTCGTTTTTTTTAAAGAAACTATATAATAATGTGTGTATGTTTATCATTATTGGAGCAAATGCAGTAGAACTTAAATGTACAAAAGTTTTTTGATATGCTGGATTCAGAAGACCTGAGCTCTAGTCATAGAGTTGCTCTACATCTCCAAATCCCGACTTCTCCCTGGCTCTCAGTTTTCTCATCTATAAAAGGAAGTGGGTGCAAGGGCTGTGAATCAGCAGCCTTTTAGCTGAGTGCTCACAACACATTTCATTTGAGTTACTCCATGTGTCTCCAAAAGTTTAACTTAATCACCTTTAGATGGGCAGATGCTCCAGAGGCTGCTGAGTCCATTACTTGTTGATCTTATAATAGGTCCAGTTTCATACTTCTGAGACCAGCCTTGCCCAGAGACATCTATATAATGTGCCCCCAGAAAAGCCTTGTTCTTCTAATCCTGATTCAGTATTGTAGGGTGAAATATTTCAACTAGATTATTTCCATGGAGATGTGGCACACCCAATTGTGGGTATGACCTTTGATGAGATGGAGATATGACTCCATCTATTCAAGGTGGGTCTTGATTAGTTTACTGGAGTTCTTAAAAGAATCGACACTGGAAAACATTTAGGAGAAAGCTTAGATGCAGACATTTGGAAATGCAGAAGCACCAGGAGATGCCAGGAGCTGAGACAGCCAACAGAAGTTGGACAGGAAACCAGCACCCAGCAGGCACCCCCATGTGCTGCTCCCTGAGATGCTAAGCTAAGAGACAAAACCCAGAGTTTTGCCCCAGAGCAGCTAAATCAGGACCCACAGACACCTAAAGAGAAAGCCACTGGAATCAGAAGCTAAAGGCAAAGGAATAGGGAACAAGGACAAGCAGACACCTGTCACGTGCCTTCCCATATGACAGACCTCAGTCTATCTTTGGAGTCAAGGTAATTTTCTCTGGATGCCTTAGTGGACACTTTTGGATTTGGGACATTTTTAGGCCTTAGAATGGTAAACTTGTAACTTAATAAATCCCCCTTTATAAAAGCTGATCTATTTCTAATATATTACATTCCAGCAGCCTTAGCAAACTAAAAGAGCATCTAAGCTTGAAATTAAAGAATCTCAAAGGGTCTATCCCAGTCTTTAAAAAAATTTTCTGCAATGTTTTGACTCAGTATAGCAACATCTAATGCCCCCTTTCTACTTAGATGGCTTAGCTTGAGCTGCATTTTGAAAACATAGAGAGATAAAGCAGCCCAGCAGAAGGAACAAAAAACACATTAAAACTGGAGCACTAGACAGCTTCATGCTGGTTCTAGAACTGCAAGCAGTGGGGCATGACCTAAGGGAAGGGTGTCTGGGGAGAGTAAGGGAAAAAGCAAAATTGTGGTGAGAAGCATAACAAGAATCAAACACTGAAAAGTCTTGGGAGCTACCCGAAAACCTCGAACTTTGTCCCGAGGACTGGAAGGGGTGGCAGATGGGGCAATCATTAGGAGTTTTACCTGGTTGGGTTTACATCTCTCAGGCATCTGTGTGGAGGATGGACAAGGACTTTTCTTTCCAGTAAAAAGTACTTTCCTCATCAGTGAAATCAGGAGTTAATGTGTCAGGTGGTTCACAAAACCGGTTGCATCTTAAAATGACCTGGGAAGCTTATTACAATGCTTATACCCAGGTCTCGTGCCCATAGATTTTTATTTAATTAGTGAGGGGAGGCAGGGCTTTTTTTTTTTTTTTTTTTTTAGTGTGATCATCTTAAGGGCTCTTCTCACTCTGAAATTCTGTCAACTACGCAGGGAAATCCCCATCATTCAAAATGAACAGTAGCGAGTAGCCATTTCCTTTCCATCTTCAGACTCCAAAATCTGGGACAAGGTTTGGAAAGCACTTTCAAACAGTTTATAGCATTCATCTTCTTTAAACTGGGTTTTATTCTTGGGCTTATCAAGTTTATCCCTGGAAAAAAGCTTAAGATGATGTTCACAGAATTATTTCAAACTTCTCTTTCAGAATTGCATGGGGTCAAATCATTTAGATGTGAATGAATACCAGCACCTCCCAAATAATTGGAAAATCAATCTAAAATGATGAGCAAAACCTATTTGCATCCTGTAAAGGATTGTTTTTAATCAGTTAGTGAGCATATATTCTAACCATAGCCTTAGTATATGTAATATTTTCCAGAATGAATCATTCTCGTATTGTGAATCTGAACTTATTCTCTGCCTATCTGTTCTTCTAGCCTATACATAGGGACATTTGTTATTTGCCTGCTGGGGTTTTTTTGGTGTTTTTTTTTTTTTCCTGCTTGTTTTTAAAGCTAATATTTATTGAGTACTCACTGGCATTGTGCCAAGAGTTCTACAACTAAGTTAGCATTTACCACCGTTTCATTAATGAGGAAACCTCAGAGAGAATAAATAAGGACAAAGAGCAAGTAAGAAGCAGTGCTAAGATTTGAATCCATAATCTCATCTCCTAAACCCATGTGCTTCACTGTTACCTTACACTCTCCCTACCCTTCTCCCCACCCACCCCACCCCCAATTAAATCTTGCCTCCCACCCACACCCCCCATCCTAACCTGTGGAGCTGGATTCCATCCTGAGACCACTGAAGATACGTGGGGAGGTGGATTATGAAGTGACCAAAGAAACTCAGGGCACCTGGTCCTCACGTGGGGCTGTCCATCTGGTCGCTGTGGGTAAGACGCCCTCTGCTGTTGAAGAAGATGTAAATGTGGGTTACAAAACAAGCAGGGAAGACTCACCTCTCCATATCCTAAGAAGAAACCTAATCCCGAGATGAATTTGTCCCTTACAAATAAACAGTTGTACCTCCCGGTCATAAAGAAAACACGCCTACTCTATCCGTCTCCACTTCATTCCAAAATTACAAGAGACATCAATCTCAGCTTCCAAAGATTATGTCTAAATTCCAACCATGGAATCATTATACCAGTCCCAAGAGAAGACGCCACCCCCTCGGCTAGTTGCCCTCTTCCTGTGTTCACACGGCCAGCATCGAGCTGAAACTTTTACTTTTATGGCTCTCATCTTCTTTTAAAAGTGTGATTGTGAAAAGAAGGAATGTCTCCTACCTTAGGTCTTATGATAACTTGACCTCACTGCTAAAAGCCCACAGCCTTGGATGCATTCTTTCTTTATCCAGACATTATAAAACATTTACGGACCCCTGGGGCAAGTTAATCATAAAATATTCAGTAACATCTGGGTCATATAATTTACTGAGTCTAGAGTCTGAAAATATGGCGCCTGTACTGCAGGCTGCCCTGCATCACGTGGGCCATTAGACCTGGGAAGGTGCTACTTTACAGTCCTTTGCCTCCACTTTCCCTCTCCCTCAGGCAACCTCTCTCTCCAGAAACTCACAGTCATGGGGCTACAAGTATATAGGCTAAGAACCAGTTTGTGCTCAGAGTCACCAGGAGAAAAACAGTTTCTAACCAAGGGAGCCTGGCCATAAGGGGTGGGGTTGTGTTCACCTCTTCAGGACCCTACACAGGTCACGGGACAAAGGTAGAAAAGCCAAGGTGAGAGGCTGAGGAGGCAAGTGCCTGGAGGATGGTGGGAGCTCCCTTTCCTCCCTGCATCCTGCACACACACACACACACACACACACACACACACACACACACACACACACACACACACACACACACACACACACACACACACACACACACACACACTGGGGAGCTTTAAGCTCTCATGGCCCAGAAACTAACAGAATCATATAGAAAGAACACCTGCCTAGCAATCAGGACACAAGAGTTCTTTCAGGCAGGCAGTCAAGAAATCCACCACCAATACTCTCTCTGGGCCGGGCTCTACCCCCACCCCTCCAGTGTGACCCTGCTACCTCTGTGATCCTTGGGGTTCTCTTATGGGGTTAGGAGTGGAACTGTGTCCCCCAAAGAGGCATGTCCAAGTCCTAACCCTGGTCCCGTGAATGTGAACGTCTTCAGAAATTGGGTTATTTAAAAATGGAATTACTTACGTTGAAATGAGATCAGACTGGAATCCTGCAGGCTGGTGTTCTTATGAGAAGGGGCGAGGAGACACAGGCAGGGAGAAGGCCCATGAGGAGATGTGGCCACAGGACAGAAGCAGACACTGGGTTACGCCCCAGGCCAAGAGGCAGGGAACAGACTTTCCCCTACAGACATGAGAGGCCAGCACAGCCCTGCCCAGTCCTTGATGTCAGAATTCTGGTCTCCAGAACTGCAAGAGCCACCAGTCTGTGGTACTCTGTTTGTGGACACCCTAGGAAATTAAGACAGGGTAAATTTCAGGGTGGGGCAGACAAAGCTGGGAGGTGGCTGTGAACTACACACCTTTCCTGTGCCAAATCCTGGTCAGCACCCTTAGCCCACACCCAGCTGCATGTTTATTTTTTTATTATTATTTTTTTTACATGGGCAGGAACCAGGAATCGAACCTGGGTCTCCAGCATGGCAGACGAGAACTCTGCCACTGAGCCACCGTTGCCTGCCCTGCATGTTTATTTTGAAAACGTTCCTCAGAGGGTGTGGCGCATCCCTTCAGGAACAACCAGATTCCATGCTTGATAAGCCAAGTGACCAGACATCCAGTTTTCTCAGGACCATTCCAATTCATACCTGCTATTCTGGCTAATTTATCACTAATATGTCCCTTCACTCTCCAAAGGGTCCCAGTTTGGATAATAAATCATATGGCCACCATCCATAAGGACCCTTTCAGATTGATTTTTCTCTGACACACACCACCAAAAAGAATTTAGGGCTTCTAGAATCTTCCATGTGAAAATCTCCCAACCCATGTTGAGATTCCCAGCCAGGAGTCTCATACATGTCTCAGCCTTCACATAGTGGCTTCCCTTTTCCCTTGTCTCCAGTCTGCCCCCCGCCCAGGGTCTCCAGTGAAAAGCTGCATGAAGACCACTTGTCATGGCTGTGGAGGCTGCCCCAGTGGCCCCAGCACAGCAGAGCCTCTAGCCACCCCTAGTTCTGCATGTTGTGGGAGAAGATCACACACACCGCCTAGTGCCTCACTCAGGCAAGAGTCCAGGAACCAAAGCAAAGGTAGGTTCCCCAAAACCCCAGAAGCCTTCCTTGCATAACAAGTATTCTCACAGCTCATTATTCCCATTACAGAGATCACAAAATGATGGACCATGAATCAGTTCTAGGTAGCAGGTGTGTTTCTTTGGACCTACCTTGAGTTTGTTATGGTTCTTGTTTTTAATGCTGAGCCAACATTTTAAAATTAGGGGGTTTCATGTAAAATTGATGATGTGCTGAAGAACCACTTGTGAGAGCCCAATGTTAAATTTTCTAGACTTTTGTGAGTGGTTGTTGAGCACAGCTATTATTAAAACTAAAATTATATAAATGTACCCTTAAGGAAATTCTATGCAAAACAAAGGTAATAATTGGATTGTGGTGATGGCCGTATAACTCGGTAAACATATTAAACTGTATTGACCTGCACACTTAAAACATGTGACTGGTGAATTTTGCAGTATGTAAATTGTGTCTCAATAAAACTGTCAAAAAGAAATAACATTCTTAAAAGGTAATAAATATGGAAAACTCATCACTTTCAAATTGTTGTATTGCAATTCACCATAATCTACACTCTTGAGGTTACCTCATCTATTCCATCTGTATTATCTATTGGAATGCTACTACACATGTCTTCCCAACTCTGCCTGCTGTGACATCCCATTCATGGCTGAAAATACACTATGAGAATAGTGATACAGGACTAGGCATTACAAATCAGGGTTTAGTTTATTTTTTATTGATTGTCTAGACTTAAAATGATGGAGAAAATGTTAATAATGCAGATTAAACTTGAAGCATGCTGGGCCTCTAGTCCTTACATTGCAAATAGCACAAAAATTGAGGAAATCTTCCAGAAGTTACCAGGCTATTATCCAATTCAGAAAAGAAGTCGCTCGTGTCATTTATGACAAGTGTAGTTCTAGCATGAAAGCTATTTGATATTTTCATTTACCATATGTATTAGTCAGGGTTCTCTAGGGAACAGAATCAACAGGAGATATCTGTAAATATCAGATTTTATAAAAGTGCCTCACACAACTGTGGGGATGCATGAGTTCAAATTTAGTAGAGCAGACCACAAGCTGGCAACGCCAATGAAGGTCTTCAATAATTCTCCCTACTGGCTGGCTAAAGTAGAGATGAAAATTTTCTCTTCTAACTTCTCCTTTTAAAGCCTTCAATTTATTGGATTAAATTGCTCTTGGGGAAGATAGATGTAATCAGCCATAGATATAATCAATGTATTGATGATTTAAATCCACAAAATGTCCTTATCATAACAGGCTAATGCTTACTTGACCAACAACTATACATAAATCTGGAAGGTCTCTTATATTTGGTGGCCATATAATTTATTATCCAAACTGGGACACTTTGGAGAGTGAAAGGGCATATTATTGATAAATTAGCCAGAATATCAGGTATGAATTGGGATGGTCCTGAGAAAATTGGATGTATGGTGTTCTAGTTTGCTAGCTGCTGGAATGCAATAGTCCAGAAACAGAACAGCTTTTAAAAAGGGGAATTTAATAAATTGTTAGTTTACAGTTCTAAGATCAAGAAACCATCTAATCAAAAGTTACCACCCATCGGGCGGGCCGCGGTGGCTCAGCGGGCAAAGTGCTTGCCTGCCATGCCGGAGAACCTCGGTTCGATTCCCGGCCCCAGCCCATGTAAAAAACAAACAAACAAACAAAATACAATAAAACAAGAAAATGTTTAAAGATGTTTCCCTTTCTTCCTTCCTTCCTTCCTTCTCTCTGTCTTTCCTTCCCTTCCTCCCTCTTTCTTTAAAAAAAAAAAAAAAAAAAAAAAGTTACCACCCGCAATTGCGCGGGTCACATCTTCATGGAAACAATCAAAATGCTCCCACCCAGCAATATTCAATGAGGATTAAAGGGCATGGCTTTTCTGGGGTCCATCATAGATTCAAACCAGCACATATGGTTACTTGGCTTATAAAGGATGGAATTTAGCTGTTCCTGAAGGGATGGGCCATACCCTCTGAGGAACAATCACTCCAGCCAGTACAGCAATTCCCTTTCTTTCCAGTTGATTCAGCGGCATGAGAACCGTAAAGTAGCCAGGCAGCAATCTTAACTTCCAGTTCAGTGGAATCACTGTTATGTCTCCTGGTGGAAGCACTCCTCCTATTGGAACTAAAACCAGCAGAACTTAAGGTTGTAGGGACAAGACACAAAAATTTTCCTAGTGGATCACTAGGGGTGAAAGTGAGCGGTGCCCGTCCCATTTCCACCCCTTGATTCTTGAACCTGTGCATCCTGGCTATGGGAGAAACACCATACAGTGAACAGTGATTCAGAGCATGCACAGCCTCCTGGAGAACATCACCCTAGCCCTGCATGGTATTGCCACCTAGTTGGCACCATAATTGAGTCATCAAAAGGCCATGCCACCATTCTATCAACCCAGCTGCCTCTGGATGATGGAGAACATAGCAAGATCTGAGAATTCCATAAGTATGTACCCATTCCTGAAATGGGCTGATGGTGGACAAAGCATTCTGGAAGTCCACAGATAGTAGTTCTGGCAAAAGTATTATGTGCAGGAAAGGCAAATCCATATCCCAAGTATGTGTCTATTATAGTAGGGCAAATTGCTGCCCCTTCCATGTTGGAAGTAGTCCAATGTAATCAACCACGTAGCAAGTTAATCACCTCAGCAAATGGTGCCATACGCGAGGCTGAGTGTGGGTCTCTGCTGTTGGCAGACTGGGGCCTCAGGAGTGGCTATAGCCAGGTCAGCTGTAGTGAGTGGAAGTCCATATTGCTGATCCGATGCATACCCTCCATCTCTTCCACCTTGCCCACTTGTTCATACGTCCACTGGGCAATAACAGGAGCGGATGGGGAAAGAGATGACTGGTATCCACAGAACAGGTCATCCTGTCCACTTGATTATTAAAACCTTTCTCTGCTGAAATCACCCTCTACAGAGCATTCACATGGGACACAAATAATTTCATGTTTTTTGCCCTCTCATAAAGGTCTATCCACATACCTCTTCCCCAGACCTCCTTCTCACCAATTTTCCAATCATGCTCCTTCCAAGTCTCTGACCATCCAAACAAACCATTAGCAACAGCCCATGAGTCAGTATACAAACACACCTTCTGGCCAGTTCTCCTTCCAAAATAAATGGACAACCAGATACACTGCTCAAAGTTCAGTCCACTGGGAGGATTTCCCCTCACCACTGTCCTTCAGAGACATCCCAGGAAGAAATTACAGTGTTGCAGCTGTCCACTTTCAGGTGCTATCTGCATATCATGCATAACCATCTGTAAACCAGGCCCAAGTTTTTTCTTCCTCAGTCAAATTACTGTAAGGAACGCTCCAAGAGTCCACAGCTCTAGGCTGGGAAACAGAAGGTAATATGGTGGGAGTGGGGGCCATAGTATTTGGGATACTTCTTCATGTAACTTACTTGTACCTTCAGGACCTACTTGAGCCCTATATATATGACATTTCCATTTTATGATGGAGTGCTGCTGCCCATGCCCAGCTTTATAGCTTGATGGGTCAGCAACATCCAGCTCATGATAGGCAACTCAGGTCTCATGGTAATTTGGTGGCCCATTGTTAAACATTCAGTCTCTACTAAGGCCTAGTAGCAGACCAAAAGCTGTTTCTTAAATGAACAGTTATCTGCAGAGGATGGCAAGGCTTTACTCCAAAATCCAATGGTTTTCACTGTGAATCTCCTATAGGGGTCTGACACTGGCTCCAGACAACATTTCTATTTGCCACTGACACCTCCAGCACTTGGACCTGCTGGATCATATGGCCCAAGTGGCAGAGCAGTTTGTACAGCAGCCTGGACCTGTGGCCAAGCATCCTCTAATTTTGGTCCCCACTCAAAAGAAGTAGTTTTTTGGGTCACTTGTTAAAGGGGCCAGCATAGCATACTCAAATGAAGACTAGGTTGCTCCAAATTCAAAATAGGTCAACTAGGCATTATGCCTCTTTTTTAGTTATAGGAGGGCCAGAGGCAACAACTTATCCTTCACCTTAGAAGGGCTATCTCTACATGCCCCACACCACTGGATACCTAGAAATTTCACTGAGGTGGGAGGACTGTATTTTGTTGGATTTATTTCCCATCCTCTGATACACAAATCTCTTATCAATAAGTCTAGAGTAGTTGCTACTTCTTGTTCACTAGGTCCAATCAACATGCTATCAATATAATGGACCACTGTGATGTCTTGTGGAGGGAGAAACTATCAAGGTCCCTGTGGACAAGATTATGACGTAAGGCTAAAGAATTTGTATACCCCTGAGGTAGGACAGTAGAGGTATACTCTGGCCTTGCCAGCTGAAAGCAAACAGTTTCCGATGGTCCTTACTAATAGAAATTGAGAAAAATGCATTTGCCAGATCAATAGCTGCATACCAGGTATCAGGGGATGTGCTTAGCAATGAAACCACATCTGGAACAGCAGCTGCAATTGGAGTCACCACCTGGTTAAATTTACAATAATCTACAATCATCCTCCAAGACCCATCTGTTTTCCACACAGGCTAAATAGAAGAGTTGAATGGGGATGCAGTAGGAATCACAATCCCTGCATCCTCTAAGTCCTTAAAAGTGGCACTAATCTCTGTAATCCCCCCAAGAATCTGTTATTGCTTCTGATTGACTACTTTGCTAGGTAAGGGCAGTTCTAGTGGCTTCCACTTAGCCTTTCCTACCATAATAGCTCTCAATTCATGTTTTGGTTTGTTAAAGCTACCAGAATGCAAAATACCAGAAATGGAATGGCTGTTATAAAGGGCATTTATTAATTTGCAAGTTTACAGTTCTAAGGCTATAAAAATGTCCAAACTAAGGCATCTGGGGAAAGATACCTTGACTCAAGGAAGGTTGATAGTTCCAGAACATCTCTGCCAGCTAGAAAGGCATATGGCTGGCATCTCCTGGGGTTTTTGGCTTATGGTTTCAAACAGTTTCTCCAAGGATATTTAATTTCTGCATCTCCAAACATCTGGATCTTGTATTAACTCTGTCAGCTCTGTCATTTGCCAGCTCTGTTGGCTCTCACACTCTTTCCAAAATGTTTTCCTCTTAGGGAACTACAGTAAGTAAGCCACCTTAAATAGGTGGAGACACATCTCCACGGAAACCACCTAATCAAAAGGTCCCACCCACAACTGGATGGGTCACATCTCCATGGAAACAACTTAATAAAAAAGATCCTATTCAACAATATTGAGTGCAGATTAAAAAACATGGCTTTTCTGGGGTACACAAAAGTTTCAAACCAGCATTTCACCCTCTACTAAAGCCTAGTAGCAGAGCATACTCTTCCATATGCAAAATACATTCCTTCCATTACAATATGGCATACCCATAAACCATTTCAGTAACAATACAAATGCAATACAAAGTCAAAACCAGTACAAAATCTCATTAAACTCAGTTATAGGCATGGTCTGTCCTAAAGCAAAATTCTCCTCTCACTATGGACCTATAAAACTCAGGACAAATTATCTACTTCCAATATACAAAGGAGGACCAGTCATAGGATATATATTCCCACTGCCATAGGAAGAAACCAAAAGGAAAACAGGGGTCACCAGACCCAAACACTTCCAAAAACCTGTAGGACAAACTCTATTAGATTTCAAAGTCTGGAAGCCATTTCTCCTCATGGTTTGAGAAAGTGGCAGTCCCACTGTGCTGGTTCGAATCTGTTGTGTACCCCAGAAAAGCCAAGCTCTTTAATACTCATTCAATATTGCTGGGTGGGGTCTTTTATATTGTTTCCATGCAGAGGTGACCCACCCAATTGTGGGTGGTAACTTTGAGTAGATGGTTTCCATGGAGATTTGTCTCCACCAATTCACAGTGGGGTGGCTTACTAGAGTCCTTTAAGAGGAAACCATTTTGGAAAAAGCTTTAGAGCAAACAGAGCCTGCACAACCAGAAACCTTTGGAGATGAAGAAAGAAAATGCCCATGGGGAAGATGTTTGAAACGAGAAGCCAAAGACCACAGCAGATGCCAGTCACATGTCTTCCCAGCTGACAGAGGTGTTCCTGACCCATCGGCCTTTCTTGAACCAAAGTATCTTTATCTGAATGCCTTAGTTTGGACATTTTTATAGGTTAGGAATTGTAAACTTGCAACTTAATAAATTCTCTTTTTAAAAGCTATTCTATTTCTGATATATTGCATTCCAATAGCTTACAAACTAAAATACCACTCTTTCCAAGGGCCTACACAGCAATCCTGCTTTCTCCAAATACTGGAGTGCGTTAAGATTACAAAACTGGGACTCATTGGGTGACCACCTTTTTCTTGGCTCCACCATCTCCAAACATTGGGGCAGCCCCAGTCTCTCTGCCATCTCCAGAGCACATGCTCAAACCTCTCAGAACAATGAGGCAATTGCCAGGCTCACCACAAACCCCAGTTTATGTGCTCCACCCTCTCTAAGGCCTGGGGTAATGAAACTCTTCCTGAGCAGTGAAGTAGATGGCCTGCCCTTTGATTCCAGGGGAAGTTCCCCTCTCCACATAGATGGGTGGGTCCACTCTCTGGCCCAAGATTTCCTGGATCCATACCTTAGCTTGCATGGTTTTGCCTCTGAAGTTATTTTTCCTTCAATTTGTCCCTTTTCTGTCCCTTTTAGTCCAGACTGGCAGTGATTCCATTTATGCAGACCCCACAACACTCTTGTTGGTTTCCTATGCAGTATACTGGGATTATACACATCAGATAATAGGACTTTCCACAAATCCTTTCTAGATAACTCCATTTTAAATTCTCGCTTGTCCTCTAATGGCTGCCTGCTTCCGTGTTTGGTTAAATCCTCGTGGGGTGCCCTAGTCATTGAAGTCTCAATTTCTGGAAGCCCAGAATTTTCCAGACCATCAATTTCTGTTTTCTTTGTACCCAAAAGTTCAGTTCCCAGCTTATCTCTTTCCTATCTCATTCTACTATAACCTTCAAGGAGCAGCCAGACTGCATTTTCCATTTAGCTTGGAAATTTCCTCAGCTAAGTATCTAGGATTATCACCTTTAAATTCTAACTTCCATCCAACAACAGTACTCAATTTGGCCAGATTATCTGCCATTTTTAAACAAGGGTCACCTTCTTTCCAGTTTGCAATGACACATTCCTCATTTCTGTCTAAAGCCTCATCAGAGGTATCTTTAGAGTTCAGAGGTGGAGTTTAGATTTCTACCAACAGTTTCTTCAAAGTATTCTAGGCCTTCTCTAACAAGATCCTCACAATTCTTCCATAATCTTCCCCTTATCCATTAAAAAAGCTGCTCTAACATGTTTGGTATTTGCAAACTGCAGCACACCATTTCTTTGGTACCAAAATCTGTTTTGGTTTGCTAAAACTGCTGCTATACAATATACCAGAAATAGAACGGCTTTTATAAAGGAAATTAATTAATTTGTAAATTTCAGTTCTAAGTCTATAAACATGTCCAAACTAAGGAAAATGTATCTTAATTCAAGAAAGGATGACGAGTCCAGAACACCTCTGTCAGCTGGGAAGGCATGTGGCTGGTATCTGCTGGGATCTTTGGCTTCTTATTTGAAACAGCTTCCAGGAACATTTACTTTCTCCATCTCCAAACATCTGAGTCTCAGGTTGGCTCTGTCAGCTCTGTTGTTTTGTTGGCTCAGATGGCTCTCAAACTTTTTCCAAAATGGTTTGCTCTTAAAGAACTCCAGTAAGTGACCCACCTTGAATAGGTGGAGACACATCCCCATGGAAATCACCTAATCAGAATGTCCTACCACAATTGGGTGGGTCACATCTCCATGGAAAAATCCTACTCAATAAAACATTTTAAAATCCTACTCAACAACATTGAATCAGGATTAAAGAACATGGCTTTACTGGGGTACCCAACAGTTTCAAACTGGCACACTCCACATGTCAGAGAATCAATGTGCAGAATCTGCCAGTTGCTGAATATGTCTATTCCAATTATGTATAATGGAACTGTGGAAACAACCACAGAATGGGTCCAGGGACCCACTCGACCCACTGTGAGATGGATCTGAGCTAAAACTCCACTGATCACCTGACTTCCATAAGTCCTTACTCTGGTGGACCAGAGTGACATTTTGGGTCTCCTGGAATTAATGCACTTCTAAACCATTGTCTAATAATTCCCAAAATTTCTGATCATTTCCTTTTCCCCAGTGTATAGATTCCCTGGTAACAAGCCATAGGTTTCTTTGAGGAAGGGTGGGAAGAAGATTAGCAGTGTACATTTTTGGCAGTTTAGCAGGGTCCTTCCCCAAGGGTACCTGGCCTTCCAGAGGCTCTGGGTCTGTAAAACTGTTCAAGTCTGGAAATTGATTAATGGGCCATGATTTTGTTTTTGTAATTCAAGTTAGATTTTTGTTCACTTGACCTAGAACATTTCAGCTTATACAGATCAAATGGGAATTTAGTAGATTATCCATCTATTTTACATCTAGGTACCCCCATGATCAATGCCATAGGTCTCTGCAAGTCAGATTATTTTGACTGCTGCTTTGAGTCTGCTGTCCATTATGGTAGCCATACCTACCTTCTCTTTGGTGATTAAATACTGCCATGTGGTTTCTGCCAACTTGAGATCCAATCATCCCCATTATGTTTAAGGATTCCAGCTCAGTGACAGCTGTTCCCACAGTAATATCTGACCTACAGAGAAGAACAACTATAGAGCTCTTCAGGGATGGTGGAGTTAGTCTCACAAATTTATTCCTCACAGTCCTAGAGAAAGGTGTGTCTTCTGGACATTCCTGGGGTATGTGATCTGATCTTCCATGATAAATTCACTCTAAAATTCCAATCTGTCTAAGCCATTGGATCCCCTTCTCTACATTATACCAGGGAAGTTCTGGCATTTCGACCTCAGGAAATGTTGGCCATATTTTGATCCACATTTCAGCCAACCACCCAAACAAACTGTTAATGCCCTTTCTAACCCCTTAAACTACAACATAAAATGCGAAGCTCTGTTTAGTGGGCCCATATCAATAAATTCAGCCTGATTCAACTTTATATTTCTTTCACCATTATCCCACACCCTTAATATATTCCCACTTAGAGTCCCCTAATTTCTGTCAATACCGATTGGAAAACTCATGCAGTTCTTTCAGAGTATAGCATACCTCTTCATGGGTCACATTTTGTATCTCACCTTTCAGTGCCTGTTGGGACATTAATCTAGTTATAGGTCTGGAAGAAAAGAAGGGTAATGGGGGTGGGTCATGAAAAGATATAGAAGTGTCCTTCAATCCAACTACCTCAGGGCATTCTATTGCAGTTTTATCTGGTGAAAGAGGATTAATCTCTCTGTGGGCTGTTTCCTCGGGGGAGGTGTTTACAGGGTTAGCAGAAACTGAGGTTAATCTCTTCAGATGGAGGTTGGATGACAGACTCCTCAGGGCCAGCTGGAGGTCAGAAAGCTGTTTCCTCAAGGCAGGCTGGAGATGGGGTGGCTGTCTCCTCAGGGCAGGCCATTATTGATTTATCTAGTAAAGACTCAGGAGAATCCAGGGCTTCAGTGTCGCCACCGACATCATCATTATTAGCCGTATGTCCCCATCCCAATTTTCAGTATCCCATTCCTTTCCAATCAATGCCCCTCACTTTAGCAGTAGGCATCTTGAAAGATTGAGAATTTAGTTTGCATTGTAAATCTGCTACTTGCACAATAAGACTCTGGGTCTGGTTTTCAGAGATCTCAATTCTGCAACCACAGGAAATAAGATTTTCTTTCAGGGCACATTTAGAAAGTTTTACATCTTTCATCCGGTACTTAAGTTGCAAATTTGAAGACTTCAGCTTGTTCCTCTCTTTTATAACTATATACAACATATCTAGGAACAAACAAGCCAACATCATTATACTTCTTAACTCCACAAAACTGTTAAGGTGTCAAAAACACTGCCACTCAGAGCCTTGCCTCATATAAGCATATGATTAGCAGAATCAAATGGTGATATTTTGCATACCTCTAATGCCACCTCATGCTATGGACTCCAATGTCATCTTGATTATTGTCAATGGAGACATTAGTGCCTTTGAATCTAATTAGAATAGAAAGACAATTGCCAAAACCTATTTTTAAGATTATTTTACTCAGAGCACTATTACCAGAAGAATACCTCATAATACATGTTCTCCTGAGGCCTGTAGCCTTTATCTTCACATGTGAAGAGTGCCTTAGTTCATGTGTGCTACTTTGAACAAGTTCTGGATATACCATTTAAAAATTCCTAATTAAAAAATAAGCCACAGTGAAAAAAAATGGACTCTTTTTCTCAAGAACCACTCCTAGTACCAAAACTGTAGTACTCAGGGTTCTCTAGAGAAACAGAACCAACAAGAGATAACTCTAAATATAAGATTCTATAAAAGTATCTCACCCAACTGTGGAGATGTACAAGTCCAAATTCAGAAGGGCAAGTTGCTAGCTGGCAACTCGGATGAAGGTCTTCAAAGAATTCCCCAGAAGAGGCTGGCTGGCTGAAGTAGAGATGAAAACTCTCTCTTCCAACTGCTGTTGTTATCATGTCTCCTTTAAAAAGCCTTCAACTTTTGGGCATTAGGATTAAACATCTCTCATTGCATAGGCTGAGCCCTCAATCTTGAGGTTTGCTCATACGAAACTTACCCCACAAAGGATAGCCTAAGCCTAGTTAAAATTAGGCCTAAGAGTTATCCCCAGAGAACCTCTTTTGTTTCTCAGATGTGCCCTCTCTCTCTCTCAGCCAACATGACAAGCAAACTCATTGCCCTCCCCACTCTCTACATGGGACATGACTCCCAGGGGTATAAACCTTCCTGGCAATATGGGACAGAAATCCTAGAATAAGCTGGGACTCAGTATCAAGGAAATGAGAAAACCTTTTAGACCAAAAGGAGAAAGAGAAAAATGAAACAAAATAAAGTCTGAATGGCTGAGAGATTTCAGAGTCTAGAGGTTATCCTGGATGTTATTCTTATGCATTACATAGATATCACCTTTTTAGTTAAGATATATTGGAGAGTCTGGAGGGAAGTGCCTGAAAATGTAGAGCTGTGTTCCAGTAGCCATGTTTCTTGAAGATGATTGTATAATGATATAGCTTTCACAGTGTGACTGTGTGATTGTGAAAACCTTGTGTCTGATGCTCCTTTTATCTATGGTATGGACAGATGAGTAAAACATATGGATTAATAATAAATAAATAATAGGGGGAACAAATGTTAAAATAAATTTAGTAGATTGAAATGCTAGTGATCAATTAAAGGGAATGATAAGGGGTATAGAAAAAATAAGGGAAATAAAGACTAAAATATATTGGGTAGATGAAAATACTAGCAATCAATGGGGGGTAAGGGGTATGGTATGTATGAGTTTTTTCTTTTTTCTTTTTATTTCCTTTTCGGAATTGATGCAAATGTTCTAAGAAATGATCATGGTGATGAATATACAACTATGTGATGATTTTGTGAGTTAAAGTGATTATATACCAAGAATGGAATAATCATATGGTAAGAATGTTCATGTTTGTATGTTGTTATGCTTAAAAAAATTAAAAAATTAAAAAACAAAAAAAAGTTTCTCATTACAAAAGACACTCCCCTTAGTTGATTGTAGATGCAATCAGCCATAGATTCAATAAACTTACTGATTATTTAAGTCCATGAAATGTTCTCACAGTGACAGGACAGTGCTTTCTTGACCAGGTAACTGGGCACCATCTCCTGGTCAAGTTGACAGATAACCTAACCATTACACCATATGATTAATGATATTTTCATTTACCATAAGAAGTGAGAGGATAGTGAACAAGAAAAGATCTTGCCTATTGGAACTACACTCATAATCAAGCTTTTATTCTGATTTTGTGACACAGTGGTTGATGACAGAATTATCAAAACTGAAAGTGGATTTTGAAAAAAAAAAGTTGCAAGTCACACACAGTATTTTAAATTGTGTTATTTGCAAATTTTGGGCTCTACATAATTTATATCAGTTTAAAATTTATAATACATGAATAATATAAATATAAATGTTATATTATAAATATGATGTGTTATTGTATAACTATATAATGAATATAAAATATTAAATAAAGATGCATGAATAAATAATAAAATATACCCAAACTTTTTGTTGCTGCTAAGCATTTAACATCAAACTACTACCTAAAATCCTCATTTCCAGGCTTCTCTTGCAAGATTAAATCTGGGTGCCTACCCATGCAAAAAATAATAATTAAATCTGGTACTTTTGGGCATCCTGGCTAGGGGCATAAATATTTATGATTGTTATATCTTCTTGTTGGATTGCCCTTTTATTAATACATAGTGTCCTTCTTTGTCTTTTTTACATTTAAAGTCTATTTTGTCCAATATTAGTATAGCTACTCTTGCTCTTTGTTGCTTGCTTGGAATATCTTTTCCCAACCTTTCATTTTCAACATATCTGTGTCCTTTGATCTAAAGTGAGTCTCCTGTAGACAGCATATAGATGGAGCCTGTTTTTTTATCCATTCTGCCAGTCCATGTCTTTTGATTGGAAAGATTAACCCATTTACACTCAATATTATTACTGTAAAGACAGTATTTCTTCAACCATTTGTCCTTTAGTTTTATGTGCCATATCTTATTTTTTCTCTTTTTACCCTTTTAGTTACTCTCACTGATATCATTCATTTCTACAATCTCCTCCAAGCCTGTTCTAGTTTGCTAGCTGCCGGAATGCAATATACCAGAAACGGAATGGCTTTTTAAAAGGGGGAATTTAATGAGTTGCTAGTTTACAGTTCTAAGGCCAAGAAAATGTCCCAATTACAACAAGTCTATAGAAATGTCCAGTCACAGGCATCCAGGGAAAGATACCTTGCTTCAAGAAGGCTGATGAAGTTCAGGGTTTCTCTCTCATCTGGAAAGGCACATGGTGAACACAGTCACAGTTTCTCTCAGCTGGAAGGGCACATGGCGAATACAGCATCATCTTCTAGCTTTCTCTCCTGGCTTCCAGTTTCATGAAGCTCCCCGGGAGGATTTTTCCTTCTTCATCTCCAATGGACTCTCTGCTTCTCATGGCTATGTCATTCTCTGCTCTCTCTGAATCTCTTTCTCCAAAATGTTTCCTCTTTTATAGGACTCCAGTAAACCAATTAAGACCCACTCAAATGGGTGGAGACACGTCATCCCCTAATCCAGTTTAACAACCATTCTTGACTAAATCACATCAACCAGGGAGATGATCTCATTACAGTTTCAAATATACAGTACTGAATAAGGATTATTCTACCTTTAAGAAATGGGATTTATATCAAAACATGGCTTTTCTTAGGAGGCATACTTCCTTTCAAACCAGTACAAAGCCTCTCTCTCTCCTGTCTTTTCCTAATATCTTGTAGCACTCCCTTAGTATTACTTGTGGAGCAGAATCAAACACTGGCCTCACTTAAGGGAGAAATATATATGCCTACAATAGTTGGAGACTTTTAATACATCACTTCCATCAATGGACAGAACAATCTGCACAGAGGATCTATAACGAAACAGATTTTAAATAATATGATAAATGAAGAAGACTTAATAGACATTTACAGAGCATTGTACCCCGTGACAGCAGGATATACATTCTTCTCAAGTGCTCATGAGTCATTCTCCAGGATAAGTCACATGTTGAGTCACAAAACAGGTCTCAATGAAATTAAAAGATTGAAATCATACAAAACACTTTCTCTGGTCATAATGAATGAAGCCAGAAATCACTAACAGGTGGAAGGTTGGAAGTTCACAAATAAATGGAGGCTGAACAACACACTCTTGAACAACCAGTGGCTCAAAGAAGAAGTTACAAGAGAAGTTAGTAACTATCTTGAGGCAAATGAAAATGAGAACCAACATAGCAAAACTTATGGGATGCAGCAAAGGTAGTGCTGAGAGGGAAATTTATTCCTCTAAATGCCTGTATTTTAAAAGAAAAAAGAGCTAAACTCAAGGGCTTTTCTGTACATCTGGACAAATTAGAAAAAGAACAGCAAACTAATCCCAAAGTGAACAGAAGGAAAGAAATAACAAAGATTAGAACAGAAATAAATGAAATTGAGAACAAAAAAAGAGAGAGAGAGAGAATTAACAAAGCCAGAAGTTGGCTCTTTGAGAAAATCAATAAAATTTATGGGCTCTTAACTAGACTAACAAGGAAAAAAAGACAGAGGATGCAAATAAATAAAAACAGAAATGGGAAGGGAGGCATTACTACTGACCCCATGGAAAGAAAAGAGATCATATGAAGATACTATGACCAACTGCATGCCAACCAACTAGACAACTTAGATGAAATGAACAACTTCTTAGAAACACATGAACAATCAATACTGACTCAAAAAGAAACAGAAGACCTCAACAAATCAATCACAAATAAAGAGATTCATAATACATGCAATGATGTGGATAAACCTTGAGGGCATTATGTTGAGTGAAATAAGCCAGAAATAAAAGGAAAATAATGTATGGTCTCACTAATATGAGCTAACTATAATGAGTAAATTCTGAGAGTTAAATTCAAGAGCATAGGCTATCAGAAGATAAGAAAGAGGGTAGAAATTGGGCAGTTGATGCTTAAGGAATACAGAATGTTTAATAAGATTGATTGTAAAGGTTTGGAAATGGATGATACAATACTGTGTAAAGGTAGCACAATATTGTAAGTATAATTAACAAAGATGAGTGTGAGTATGGTTGAAAGAGGAAGGCTAGGATCGTGTATGCCACCAGAAGGAAAGCTAAAGGATAAAAACTGGAATGGTATAACTTAGTGAAATCTGGAGTGGATAATGATGGTGCTTAATAATATAAATTTTTAATGAACTAAAACGAATGTATGTCACTATTACAAGGTGTTAATAATGGGACAGCATATGGGGATAAATATAATTAATGCAAACTAAGGTCTATAGTAATCTGGAACATTGTAATATCCTTTCATTAATTCTAACGAAGCCACTATACCAAAGCTAAATGTCAATAATAGGGGATATAAGGGAAGAGTATGGGATTTTTTTTTTTAGAAGAAATGGGAATGTTCTCATATTGATTGTGGTGGTGAATGTACAACTATGTGCTTATACCAGCAGCCAGTGGTTGCACACTTAGGATGGACTGTATAGTGCATGAGTAAAACTGTTTAAAAAAATCAAATCTGGTAATATTGTATCTATTTTCCCAACTACTAACTAAGGTAGATTTGTGGCTGGAGCTGAAGTAACGTCTGACCTACTCCTAGACAGGGCACACCTTCTCCAGTTCATACACAGCTCCCACCACTTTCTATTATTTTGCCCCTTTATCATGTTTGCATTACCTATGCAAACTGTACACTTCTGAGTGTAAGCTTTGTTACAGGCCCTCTCTTATAATGCTAACCTGAGGGTCAATAACTTAAACAAAGACCAACCTCCTGTGACCAGCTGACTAACAGCCCCCAAAGGTGACCACATTCTCATCCCTGGAACCTGTGAATATGCTGCCTTACATGGTTAAAGGAACTTTTCAGGTGTGAGTCGGTTAAGGATGTGAGACTAGAAGGTAGTCTGGAGTATCTAGGTTGGCTCAATTGAATCACAAATGTTCTTATAAGAGGGAGGCAGTAAAGTCAGAGTCAGAAACAGGAAATGTGACAGTGGAAGCAGAGGTTGGAGTGATGTGCTTTGAAGGTGAAGGAAGGGGACACAAGTCAAGGAATGCAGGCAGCTCCAAGAAGTTGGAAAAGGCAAGGGCAGACGGTTCTCCTCTGCAGCCTCTGGAAGAAACACCTTGATTTTAGCTGCATAAGACTTATTTTAGACTCCTGACCATGAGAAAAGTAAAATAATAACTTTGTATTGCTTTAAGCTGCTATGTTTGTAGATATTTGTTACAGCAGCAGAGAGAAATTAATACACCTTCCAATTCCCTTCCCTAACACATATTCTCCATCTGCCCAAATCTTTTTTCATCTTTCCAGTCATCCACATACTCAACCTAACATTTGTAACCAGATTCTCCAAACCTGGTTTCCATTTAAAACCTTGACTTCAATTCTATAATTAATGGAGGATCAAGGCAGAGAAAACAGAACCCACATTTTGGAACAGAACCCCATTCCTCCAGCTTATTGTTACCTCTTATACTGCTCAACATACCCTCCATCCTCAATCAAGTGAAAGGTGGGAGGAGACCACAGCAAATCTTGAAATTAATCCAAACTTCCCTCCAACTGTAAGTGTCTCATCCTGCCTGAGGCTAACACATTCTCAACCCTCTCCTTTTGCCAATCCAATTTTAATTCTGCATATTCCCTCCTACCTTGCCTTTCCAGCCAAATAAACAACCAGTCTGGTCTCTTGGCCACTGAACTTCCAGCTATGCTTTCTAAAATCCATCTAGCATGCTCCTTTCTGACAAGGTGTGTCCATGAAGTAATAACTCAAACTCAAAACTCTCCTTGGCCCAGCCCTGGAATCCCTCCCCATTCATGGAAACTGTCCTTACAGTTACATGGAAAACACATCCTGACCCCTTCTCAGCTCAGCTACTAAAAGGACTTATCTTGGTGTGCTAGTTTGAAACTGTTATGTATCCAAAAAAAAGCCACATTTTTTATCCTGATCCAATCTTGTGGAAACAGCCATGTTCTATTAATCTTGATTCAATATTGTAGGGTGGGATCTCTTAAGTAGGTTGTTTCCATGGAGATGTGACACACCCAATCATGGGTATGACCATTTGATTAGATGGAGATGTGACTCCACCCATTCAAGATGGGTCTTCATTAGTTTACTAAGTAAGAATCTATTAAAGGGGAAACATTTTGGAGAAAGCTCAGAGCCAACAGAGAGGCAGACATTTGGAGATGTTTGGAGTGCTGAAAGAGAGAGCAGACACCTAGACACAGATGTTTGGAGGTACAGAGCCCAGCAGACAATACCATGTGCCTTCCTACAAGATGCTAAGAAAACCAGAACCCAGAGGTTTGCCCCAGAGAAGCTAAGTGAAGGTCAATAGATACTTAGAGAGAAAGCCACTGGAATCAGAAGCTGAAAGCAATGGAACCAGGAACAAGGATCCCATGTGACAGATATCAGCCTTTCTCCTAAGTCAAGATATCTTTCTCTGGATGCCTTAATTTGGACATTTTTATGACCTTAGAACTGTAAACTTGTAGCTTAATAAATCCCCTTTATAAAAGCCATTCCATGTGAAAACCTTATGTCTGATGCTCCTTTTAGCTACTATATCAACAGAAGAGTAGAACATATGGAATAAAAATAAATAATAGAGGGGTGCACAGGTAGTTCAGTGGTTAGAATGCCCGCCTTCCATGCGAGAGACCCAGGTTCGATTCCCGGACCATGCACCCAAAAATAAATAAATAAATAATAGGGGGAACAAATGTTAAAATAAATTCAGTTTGAAATAGTAGTAAATGAAAGCAAGGGGTAAGGGGTATGGTACATATAGTTTTTTTTTCTCTATTATCATTTTATTTCTTTTTCTGTTACCTTTTTATTTCTTTTTCTAAATCGATGCAAATGTACTAAGAAATGATGAATAT
Organism: Tamandua tetradactyla; assembly: GCF_023851605.1. Classification (NCBI taxonomy): domain Eukaryota; kingdom Metazoa; phylum Chordata; class Mammalia; order Pilosa; family Myrmecophagidae; genus Tamandua; species Tamandua tetradactyla. Next base: position 18,009,572 of record NC_135328.1, on the reverse strand, counting down.
GCAACTATGTGATGATATTAAGAATTACTGATTGTATATGTAGAATGGAATGATATTTAAATGTTTTGTTTGTTAATTTTTTTTTAACTAATAAAAAAAAGTTAAAAAAAAAAAAAAAGCCATTCCAGGGTTCGGTTCCCAGTGCCTACCCAAGTAAAATTAAAGGAAAAAAAGCATTCCATTTCTGGTATATTGTATTCTGGCAGCCTTAGCAAACCAAAACACTTGATTTGCCAGTGCTGTATATATAGTATATATAATAGTACTACATACTAGTTGGCTTAAACAACAGAAATCTGTCTCACAGTTCTGGAGTCTAAAAGTCCAAACTCAAGGTGTTGACAGGGCCATGGTTCCCCCTAAAGGGAAGAATCCATTCCATGCCTCCCTCTTGGCTTCTGGTGGGTGGCCAGCAAACCATGATGTTCCTTGCTTTGTAGCAGCATCATTCAATCTCTGCCTCCAACACAAAGCCGCCTCTCTCTCTGTCTGTCCATGTCTCTGTATCCAAATTTTCTCTCCTTATAAGGACACCAGTCATATTGTATCACCTTAATGCAGCTTGGTTTCATCTTAACTAATAACATTTTCAAAGCTCTAATTACAAATAAATTTGCATTCACAGAACTGGAAGTCAGGACTTAAGCTTGTCTTTTTGTGGGTTTTCAACCTATAACAGGACTCAAGTACTTAACAGATGATGAAAATGAAGTGCCCAGTTGGAATATATCTTCTTTGTCAACATAAGTATTTGAGAATTCATATTCAGATCATATATTCCTACAGTAATGACATGATAAGTGTACCAGTCCATTAAAACAAATCATTTACCTGCAATATAACAGCTATAGAACTCTCCTGCTTTCAAGGTCATGGAGCAAAGAAGACGTTGCTGAGACTTGGGCAAAATTCTGGAGTCAAATCTTTCTTGGTTCCTCATTTCTTAGTTCTCTCTATATATTGGCTTCATATTAAATTAAACCTAAAACTCCCCACCGCCCCAACCAGGGCTGAACTGTAGTCTTGCACTGTCCAAAAAGGCAGCTACTGGTCACGTGGCAATTAAGCACTTGATGTGTGGCTAGTCCAAATTGAGATGGGCTGTAAGTGCAAAATATGCACTAGACCTCAAAAGTCTCACTACAAAAAAGGAGATAAAATATCTCATTGATAATGTGATAATGTTAATTAAATATTGAAATGATAATATTTTGGATGTTTAGTTAAATTATTAAAACTAATTTCATATGTATATTTTATTTTTTAATGTGGCTACTAGAAAATGTTTAATTACTTACATGACTCATATTTGAGGCTCACATTGTTTTCTACTGGACAGCATGGCTCTATATTCTTGCAACCCAAAGGGGTCCACATACCAGCAACTTGATTAGCACCCAGAAGCGTGTCAGAAAGGCAGAATTTCAGACCTACTGAAGCTTAACAAGATCCCCAGGTGAGTCATATGTCCATAAAACCTAAGAAGTGCAGTCCAGGGGTTAGCAAACTTTTTCTTTATAGGGCTAGGTAATAAATATTTTAGGCTTTGGGGGTCATATGGTCTCTGTTGCAGTTACTCAACTCTGTCGTTGTGGACAATGTAAATTAATCAGTGTGGTTGTGTCCCAATGAAACTTTTTTTTTTTTTTTTTTTTTTTTAAAGACAGAGAGAAGGAAGGAAGGATAGAAGGAAGGAAGGAAGGAAGAAAGGGAAACATTTTTAAACATTTTCTTGTTTTATTGTATTCTGTTTCTCCGTTTTTGTTACATGGGCTGGGGCCGGGAATCGAACCGAGGTCCTCCGGCATAGCAGGCAAGCACTTTGCCCGCTGAGCCACCGCGGCCCGCCCCCAATGAAACTTTTTTTACAAAGACAGGTCACATAGCTTCCCTATCCCTGGTCTAGAATAGTGGCTTCTCCATCAGCATCACCAAAGGGCCTGTTAAAATAGATTGCTGGATCCCACCCTGAGTTTCTGATTCAGCAGGGTTAGGATAGAACCTGAGAACTTGCTTTTCAAACAAGTTTCCAGGTAATGCCAGTACTGCTGGAATGTGGACCACCATTCTAGAGAAATGTTTGTCAATTCTGGCCACACTTGAGAATCATCCAGGAGTCTTTAAAAACTACCAATGTCTGAGCCCCACCCCAGACCAATCAAACCACACTATGGAGAGGGATGGCATATGTTTGAACAGCTCCCCCATATGATTCGAATAGGTAATCAGGCATCTGTGCATTACAAATATACTTCTCCCTAAATGACAAAAGCAAGGTGTTAGGAAGACAGAAATGTTAATGAACTCATTCAAGTATCTGTGAAAGATCTATTGCACCTCAACACACCAAAGATATAAGCATTTTATAAAGGGATTTCTTTCTCCTTGTGGCTCTCCAATTGGTGGAACAATGTGATTAAGTACCATTTTAAAACTTTAAGTTGTTTGGGAAAGGTATTTGGGGGCGAGTAGGAAGAAACATAGGCTCTCAACACTTTCTGTTTTCATAGTTACACAAATAGAAAAGTAAGCAATGGCAAGCACCAAGACCCAGCTTCTAGCTCTGGTCCAGCTGAAATCCAATTTGTGATCTTAGATATGTCACTTGAACTTCTGCTTCTTTACCATAAAATGAAAGGACTGGCTTCTCTCCCTTCCAGCTTTAAATGTCTTTGCTTAATGATTTGCACTTTCTGAATCATGGATTTTTATAAACATTTCAAAGTTTTGTACTTTGGCTACAGAAATGGGAATTCTGTCAATTGTGAAGGCAACAGTTTATACAAAGATAACCTGCTGCATGTGATTTTTGTTGATGTGGCAGCAAATTCTCACCGCCATATAGCTTGCAAGCTTTACGGACCACCCACAAAAATCAGAACCGTGGCCAGCGTCAATATCGGAGTCCAGGCTTAAGAGAGTTCTCCCTTCAGTCTTTCAGTACTATGGAATGAGTGGCCTCCCAAGGACCCTGAATCAGATAGGGAAGGGGGCTTTGGCTCCTAAGTTCAGGGCTGTTTTTGAGACATTAGCCACTGTGCCAACCTATCAGCTGCGTGAACAGTGACATGGGGCAATGTAGGGCTTTATCCTTCAGCTAAGGAAAATCAGAACAGATCCAAGAAAAGCCAACAAAGATATTTAGTACTGATATCAAACTATAGGTCAAGTGGGAAATGATAATTGCTATGTAGAGAAGAGGCAGGGCCGGGAGTAAGTTGGACACCCACGGGAACTAAGGGAAAATAGATCAGAAGGAAAAGGGATAGGGATATGTAATTGGCTTCCTGTAACTATATTTTAGGCCCAACTCACTTGGAAATATCCAAATGCCTTTGGAAAGACCAATAAATTTAAAATGATATGACCAGCTCTGATTCTTTGGGAATCTTCAGTGCACAAAGGGGCCCCTATAACTAAACAGACAGACTGCAGACAATAGAAGTCATAATTTCCACGTGGGGTTTTAAGGAAGATCTTCTTTTCAGTTTCCTTCACTAAGATATCTTTCCACTGAAAGCCTTTTCCTCATCATACCCCCATGGGGACGGTTTTCCAGTTCGATATTTATCTTTTACGATTCTAAATAATCTCAATTTAACAAGGGTTTAAACTGATTTAGCAAAAAGCAAGTGAAACGGTGTGGGGCGGAGGAGTGCAGCAAGTGGAATGAGCATTAGCAGGAGTCTACTAAATGCATCTTTTGTCAGTAGTGGCTGTAAAACAGCAGAGGGTATACCAACATCCTCCTTACCGTGTGGTCCTCCCTGGGTTCAGAGACTAGAAAATTCTGCCAACATATCCACCCTCCTGAGGAACTTCAAGCTACACTTTCACTCTCACTCTTCTGGAAGAGAGGAGGGGCAACTAATCTGGCAAGATTGGGGTAAAATTCACAACTCACCTATCCCTGAGTCTTGAGAACAAAATTGAGACTGTAAAATCTGAAAAGTTATGGAATTAACCAAAATATTATTAAGCATTCCTATTACCCAACAGGGAGGAAGTTTGGAAGAGATATGAAAGTGACAACTAATGAAGAAAACAAAGCCATTATATGTTTATTCGAGTAAGCTGAGACTTCTCAATAAATTGGCTTTGCCAGTAAGGTAAACATTTGTGTTTCACTTTTTTTTTCTTCAATCTAAAATGGGATAATATGTTATACTTTAATCTCCAGCTTGCTTTTTTCATTTAATATCATTGGTATGCCTCTAGGTCAAAATATGTAAATCTGATTCACCGTTGTTCTTTTGTTTGTCTTGTTTTTTCCGAATATTTTCTTGTATAGGCACTGAAAATACTATACACAAATACTTCACTTTTAAGGTCTGGATTTATTTGTAATAAAAACTTAGGGAATGCCTTTTATGGAAGGACTTGAAAGTTTCAGTGGGGATAATTCACTGTCCTTATAGATGCTTCTTGTATGGGTCTCCTTTTCAGTCCCACCCTAGTCATTCATGTTCTGATTACTGTTTATCTAGACAGTTGAAATAAACTGATTTTATCCTTAGTCTTTTCCTTTTTCTTTTGGGGGGGTGCATGGTCCAGGAATCAAACCCAGGTCTCCCACATGGAGACGAGCATTCTACCACTGAACCACCCGTGCACCCTCTTTTTTTTTATTGTGAAAAATAACATACATGCAAAAAGGCAATAAATTTCAAAGTATACCACAACAATTAGTTATAAATCAGATTTCAGGTATGGGTTACAATTCCACAATTTTAGGCTTCTACTTCTAGTTGCTCTAAGATGCTGGAGGCTAAAAGAAATATCAATATACTGATTCAGCACTCATACTCATTCATTAAACTCTATCTTCTCTGTATAACTCCACCTACTCCTTTGATCTTTCTCTCAAACTTTAGGGCTATTTGGCGTGCTGGTTTGAAAGGATGTATGTCCCCTAGAAAAGCCATGTTTTAATCAAAATCCCATTTCATAAAGGCAGAATAATCCCTATTCAATACTGTATGTTTGAATCTGTAATTAGATTATCTTCCTGAAGATGTAACCCAATCAAGAGTGGTTGTTAAACTGGATTAGGTGACGACATGTCTCCACCAATTTGTGTGAGTCTTGATTAGTTTCTGAAGTCCTACAAAAGAGGAAACATTTTGGGGAATGGGAGAGATTCAGAGAGAGCAGAGCAGAATGACATAGCTACGAGAAGCAGAGTCCACGAGCCAGAGACCTTTGGAGATGAAGAAGGAAAATGCTTCCTGGGGAGCTTCATGAAACAGGAAGCCAGGAGAAGAAGTGTTCACCATGTGCCCTTCCAAATGAGAGAGGAACCCTGACTGTGTTCACCATGTGCCTTTCCATATGAGAGAGAAACTCTGAACTTCATCAGCCTTCTTGAATCAAGGTATCTTTCCCTGGATGCCTTATATTGGACATTTCTATAGCTTTGTTTTAATTGGGACATCTTCTCAGCCTTAGAACTATAAACTAGCAACTTATTAAATTCCCCTTTTTCAAAGCCATTCCGTTTCTGGTATATTGCATTTTGGCTAGAATATTTGGGCTATTCCTATTCTAACTTTTTCATGTTGGAAGGGACTGTTGATAATATGGATAGGGAATGGAACTAGCTGATTTTTTGGAGAGGCTGGCCCCTCTGGGTTTCAGAACTTACCTGACCTAGGAAACCCATCTGGAGGTTGTAGGTTTCTGGAACATAATCATAGTACGTGGGATTTTGTAGAAGCTCAGATAAAGCCTTGGGTGTTCTTTAGGGTTGGCAGGAATGTTTTTGGTTGGGGGTTGGCAAACCATGATAGGTAGCAATGTCTAGCTAAAGCTTGCATAAGAGTAGCCCCCAGAATAGCCTCTCAACTCTATTTGTATTCTCACAGCCACTGAGAACTTCTGTTTCACTGGGGTTTTTGTTGGTTTGTTTTTTGTTGTTTTTTTTTTCTTTGGCATGGCAGGCGAGAACTCTGCCACTGAACCATCGTTGCCCACCATTTCACTGTTTTTAATATTGTAGCTATAACATATTAAAACTTATCCATTCATTGTTCATTCAGATTGCTTCCAGTTGTTGTTGTTTTGTCACTATAAATAACATTAAACAAACATCCTTATTCATATATCCGAAAATACTTTGATTTTGTTCCATTGCACAGATTACAATAAGGGAAAGTGCAGTCAAAAGATATATTTTAAACTTTAACAGAAACTGCCAGATCCTTTCGCAGAAGATTGGAGCAATTCACATTCCAAACAGCAATATATGACTACCTATTTTCCATTTTTTCTCACACTTAATATTTTAAAACTTTTCCACTTCTACTAGTCTAATGTTTTAATTTTTATTTCAATAAGTACTAGCAAAATAAAGCATCTTTTCATGTGTTTATTGGCTATTTGCATTCTTTTCTGTGCACACGCTTTGCTCATTTTTTCTATTTGGTCATTTGCTTTATTCTGACCCATTCATAGAAAGCCATTCTTTGTTAGGGTTGTTAAACTTTTGTCTAATAATGTTGTTGAAAATACTTATTTTCCTTTTTGTCTTCTAGCTTTTGATTTTGTTTATGTTATGTTTAACTATTTATCTTTTTAAGTTTTTTGAAGTTTCATATATCAATCTCTTATTGCATCTGAGTTTCTTACTTAAGAAGTTTTCCCCACCAAAGGTTATGAAAATATACTCTTAAATTTCATCACTTTATATCTCTACATTGGAATCTTCTACATATAAGAAATGTACTTTTTTTTTTATTGAGGTAAAATTCACCTACAGGAAAAGCACAGATCGTACGGGTACAATTTGATGAATTTTGACAAATGTGCATATCCATAAAACCAACAACCCATTGAGATACAAAGCATTTCCACCATCCCAAAAAGTTTTCAAAAGTGTGCCCCAGAAGTCCATTCCTAGCCTTCATAGGTAACCATTGTTCTCATTTCTATCACATAACGTTTAGTTTTGCCTATTATTGAATTTCATACTAAAGGAATCATACAATGGGAACTCTTTTGTGTCTGGCTTCTTTACTCAATATAATGTGTTTGAGATTTATCCATGTTGTTGCGTGAATCAGTAGATCATTCTTTCTTTACTGATAAGTAGTGTTCCATTGTAAAAATAGGCCAGAGGTTGTTTACCCATTCTCCTGTTAATGGTCATTTGATTGGTTCCAGTTTTGTAGCTCTTCATGAATAGTTTCCAAGAACATTCCTGCAGACAGACTGGATAGATGTTTTCATTTCTCCTAGGGAAATACCTAGGAATGGAATTGTTAAGCTTTGGGTAAGTGAAGATTTAAACTTTTTAAGAAACTCTCAAATCTTTTTCCAAAATGACCACATCATTTTCTACAGCCACCAGAAAAATACTAAAGTTTCCATTGCACCACATCTTCACCAACATTTGGTGGAGTGAAGCTTTTAGTTTTATCCATTTTAGTAGGTGCCAAGTGGTTTTTCACTGATTTAAATTTGCTCTTCCCTCATTCCTAATGATACTGATCCCCTTTTGATGCACTTAAAAACCATTTAAATTGGGTGGTTTATTTTTTATTGTTGAGTTGTAGGACTTCTTTATATATTCAGGATACAATTCTTTTGCCAGATATATACATCCTGAATATTCTCCCCCATCTATAGCTTGCCTTTGCATATTCTTAATAGTATCTTTTGATGAGAAGATATTTTTACTTTTGATAATGTCCAGTTTATCAATTTTTTATTAATGGTTAGTGCTTTTTGCAACAAGTATTTGCTCACCCCAAGCTTAATAAGATGTTCACCTATGTTTCCTACTATTAACTTTATGATTTTACATTATCTTCATAGATCAATGATTTATTTTCAATTAAGTTTTGTTTATAATGTGATAGGGGGTGAAGTTCTCTTTTTCCCATATGTTTGATCGGTTTCTCCAGCACCATTTTTTGAAAAGATTTTTCTTTTCTGATTGAATAGGCTTGGTGCCTTTTCAAAAATCAATTGATCCTATATGTGGACTTTTATTTAGTCTTCCTATTCTGTCTACTAATTCTATTTGTCTGTCCTTATGCCAATATCACACTGTCCTGATTACCACAGTTTTAGAGTAAATCTGATTTTATTTCATGAACATGTAATTCACAAAGGAAGAAATAAAAATTGTCAATGTTCTATGAAAACAGTTAAACCCATTAGTAATCAAAGAAATCCAGATAAAAACAATAGTCAGAAAACTCTAAATTGTAGGTAAGGTACCTCTCCTGTGGGCCTCAATAGATCCCTATACTTCTTCCATTACAGAACAAGCTCTGTAAATTGGAATTGCCTATTATCTTGTCTCCCACTAGTCTGAAATATTTGCAAAGGTGGGAACAGTGCAATTAGAATATAGAGATAAGAAAAATAATTACAATGCATACAGTTGTCAATGGTAAAGAGATTTAGAGTTCTTTTACACTGCTGGTAGAAGTATAAATTGGTAGAGACTTTCTTCAGAGCAATTTGGCAAGGTACCAAAGTCCTTAAAATATGCACGAACTTTGACCCAGCAATTTAATTTCTAGGAATTGATCCTAACGAAATAATAATTCACATGTCCAAAGATTTCTGTCCAAAAGTAGTCACAGCTTAAAGGTAATCTAACTGCCCAAAATCAGGAGTTAAATAAAATAAATAGTGTCTATTTATAATAGAATTTTATGTGACCACTCCGATTTAGTTGAGTTTTTTTTTTCTTTTTTTTTTATTTCTTTTTCTGGAGTGATGCAAATGCTCTAAAAATGATCACCGTGATGAATACATAACTATGTGATGATATTGTGAGCCACTGATTGTATATTATATGTAGACTATATGTGTGTGTGAAGATGTCTCAATAAAAACATTTTTTTAGAAACTAAGCTGAATGGCAGAAGGCAGACAGAGCATATATTGTATTACTCATTGACATGAAAGCTAGAAAAAAAATAATCTATATTAATAAAAAGAGAAACTGTGGTTATCTAAGGCTGGGGGTTATTTGAGAAAGGTGTACAAAGGGCTTTTGGGATGATAGAAATGTTCCATATCTTGACTGGTGAGGTTATATGGGGGAATATATATTCACACACAATTACACTTAAACTGGGTACCTTTTATTGCATGTAAATAACACCTCAATAAAGTTGATTTTTTAAAAATTGGGGAAGGAAAAAAAGCTTTAGTTCATAAATGTTTTACAATTCTATTGATGTTTGTAATTTACTAAATGAAAAAGAAGAATAAAACACAAACTATCATTGGCTACATTTTTTTTTGCAAAAGATATAACTCTATATAAAATGAAAGATCAGAGCAATATACACCAATATGCTCTACTCTTAAAAGAGTAATTTGCTCCATGTACCCATTCATTCTTTAGTTCTCCATAAGTTGAGGGGTTGTAATTATGTAATTATAAGTAATGTTATTTTTATTTTATTTTCCTTTTTCCCCTACAATTAACATATTAAGATTTTGTCCTAAGAAAAGAACACACTATTTTTTTACAGCTATAACCTAGAATGTTCTTTTGGTCATATGTTTCTTCCAACCACTTTCAAAACAGCTATATTTTAGTTCATTACTACTTCTCCTCATCTCTCTCCTTTTCCTTGGTGCAAGTATCACGTGGATTCATGGCAGACTTACAGTTACTCAACCTGTTCTCCGTACATCTGTTATTTTCATCATAGCTCTGGTAGGTGTGTGTCATGTGGGCACAGCGAAGAACCAGTGAAGTGGCTTGTCAATGTCACAGAGTCAAACAGAACATAAAAGACTGAGTTGAGAACAGGCACAATTTGTAGCAGATATATGTCAAATTCCAGCTTTCTCCAAGAGAGGAGAATTAGGGGAAGTTTTGAGTTGTTTTTGCAGTCCCTGTATCAGAATAAAGAGAACTTTTCTCCTTACCTACTCCCTCCCAACTCATACAATTTATGCTATCATTTTTACACCTTTGTTTTGCTTGTGCAGATAATAAAAGGACCATGCTGTTTCTTGTTCATTTTTTCCTCTCCTATGTCAGTAATGCAATTTTAGTCCCATCAACTGGCCCAGGTTGACCATTTCCCAGAACACCAAGCTACTTTTCAACCTTAAAAGAACTAAAAGCACACAGTTCATCATGGTCTGGTGGCCGTTTCGAAGTCAACTATTCTACAGGTAATGGAGGATCTGCTCCTCGTGATTATTCATCTTTCAGTCCTCCATAAGACTGTGGTATGATGGAACTAGAAAAGGTCTTACTTACCACTTAGAGTTCTTATTAGATACCAGGCACCATTCTAAGAGCCGTGCATATATGTCACAACTATAATGTAGGTTCTATCCTCATTTTGAAGACCCCGGAACTAAGGCACAGACTTTAATTGTTCCATATCACACACGTAAGGATAAAGCTAGAATTGGAACGGAGGTTTCCTGGCACAAAAGTCCCCTTAATTTCCATGTTCCCATGTCTCTCAGTCATCATCTGCACATCTGGCACACTTAGAGGCCACCAGGTATCAGAAAACACAGGTCACAAAAATAATACATTATTCATTCATGCATCGTCTTTTCTTTTTATTTATGATGCTTCTGACATAGAAAATATTTTGCTCTTTATTTAACAAATCTTTCTATCTTACATTTTGTGGCTTCTTCCTTTCAGTGCTATACTTCGATTTTCACCCTCCCTGGTGGTATATTGATACAGAGTTAGCTATGTTTACTTCAGTCCTTATACATTTATTTACTTCAGTTCTTTTTAAACATCTGTATCTCTAATTTAGGTAGAATTTATTGTTGGGTGGTATGAGGTGTTAGGTAACTTTTTCCCAAATTGTTTATTCTACTGTCCAGCATGACTTACAATTCATTCATCCTTTTCACACTGATTTCAAAAGTAATCTATCATTGCCTGGATCTGTTTCAGGACTCTTCCTTCTATTCCACTGATATGTCTTTCCTATTCCATTAGCACAACTGTTTTCCCATATTCTATTTTGTAGCACATGTTAACATTCTACTGGGCTATCACCCTCTTATTTACTTTTTTTTTTTTTGCAAAGTTTTCCTCAATACTCTTATACTTTTATTTTTCCAGATGAATATAAGAGCTGTTTGTCCAAGTTTCAATAAAAATCCCAATAAGATTTGGGGAATGCATTAAACTTATAGAATAATTTGGAAGACAACTGATATCATTTGATATAGCTTCTCATTTAAGAATATGGTGTGTCTATGTTTACAAGTCTCCTTTGGAAAGCATTTTCCCAAAGGAAATAGTTTTATTGTGTTGATGGATTATTCAAGTAAAATAATCTCATTATGTTAAAAAAAATCAGATGATATGAAAAGCATATAAAGAAAGTGAAAGTCACCTATAGTCCCACGTCCAGAGATGACCACAGCTTTCATTTTGATGTGTAGTCCTATTTCTCTTTTATACACACACACATACACAGCTGAAATTATGTATTTTTTTACATGGGCAGGCACTAGGAATCGAACCCAGGTCCTCTGGCATGGCAGACTAGCATTCTTGCCTGCTGAGCCACCGTGGCCCGCCCTATGTATTTTTTAATGTGTGAAATTTTTTTCGCTTAATAATATATTGCGAGCATCTTCCATGCAATGCCATGGCTGCATTTATCTAGGCTGAGTTTCTAAGGAATTGAGTCCTAGTTCTTCTGCCCAGGGTTTTTCTAAGGCACACATTCTCCATCACTGTTTTAAATGATTGCATTCTATTACATTATATGGTTAGCCCACCCTTTATTTCAACCAATCCGCCCTGTTGAGGAATGAGATGGCTTCCCTTTTTTTTTTTTGCCATCATATATAACTTTACAGTATAGCCCCTTTAACATCTTTACAAAGTTATCCAATTATTTTCTTTGAATAAATTTGCTACCTGTAGAATTGCTGGTCCAATTGCATGCATCCTGTTCAGGCTTTTTATAAAGGTTGCTGGATTGTGCTTGTGAAAGTTGATCCCAATTTCTACTCCTACAACCACAGGTATTGAGAGGCTCCATCTCCTACCAGCCATATCAACACTATCAACCTGTGTCTTAAATCTTCGCCAATCTAGTGAGGGGAAAGTAGAGTTCACTGTCACTTTAATCATTTCTATCCAGCACAGAAAATGTCATGTTAATTATAGCTTTACTGTAGAAGTACTCAACCAATAAAATTGGCCCTTCTCATCAGATATTTGTATTGCCTGAATAATATTACAAGCTTTTTATTTGTATTTATATTTTTTGCTCATTTTTCTTCTTTCAACTTTAAGGAGTCACTTTTAAATCGAGTGTGTCTGCTGTAGACAAACATCATAATTAGATTATATCTTTTATGCAATCTCAGAGTTTTTTAACGGGGGATTGCCCATTTTTATTTATTTTTATAATAAGTAGCTCAGTTTTTTACTAGGTTTTCTCTAATGTTTTGGAAGCACTGCTCTACTCATATTTACCTTTTCAAAAATATTTTAAACTGACATTTCTCCAAAATAAAAACCAAAAAGAATAATCATCATTGGTGTTCACCATATTTAAAATAAAATATTTAGCACAATTTCACCTACTACTACTTTTCTAATGCTCTAACTTTCCATTCTTTATATTTTTATCTATTACTATTTTTACCTTAATTATTTTTGTTTTCAAGAAAAGTATTTTGATGTTGGTCCTCAGTCTTGTAATCTGATTTTCCATGCCTAACATGCTCACTTCCAGACTTCCCATCAAGCTCCCACAGATACCAGGAAAAACTGTTGACACTCAAAGCTGGTTTGTTAAATTTGCTGAACAGCACAGAGCACCACCTTGGGATGTTTCAGTAGGACTTCCAAAGGGGTGGAGGAGGTGAGAGAAGGGAGTTTCTAGGGCTTATCAGGCTAGGATTAGTTGTAGAGTAGTTTCAAGGAGAAAGTAAGTCTGTCTCGGCAAGAATTGGTCAGAACTTACAAACTCAGTAAGTTGCTGGACTAATCAATGGTCAGTCTCTGGAATGCAAGTCAATGCCCACAAGTCCAGTTCGCCTGTGGTCTTATCAGTTTGTCTGCAAGTCTGAATGAGCAGATGTTAAAACAATTTGAACTTAGTCTTGCATTTTGTGATTTAGCACAGTCTATCTGTTTGGATAGCCATTATAGGTTCTTTTTCATTTATCACTGCAAATTCCCTACTTTGGTTTCATCTATCTGTTGTCTGGAATACGCGTTCAACTATTATTTAAAAGGAAAATATTTCCTGAGTTCTTGAATGCATACGCTGTGTTTCGTTTGGTTTATCAATTGACTACCATATGTAATTCCAGTTGTTTGATCACATATTTTTTTAGTCACAACCTCTCTCAAAATTCTATAATGTGGTTCTATTGTGTTCTGACATTAAGTGATACAAGATGTCTGTCTTTTTTTTCTTTTTGCCTAAATGGTTGAGAATGTGTTTTCTTTTCACTCAGAAACTCTGCTGGTATATATATTTAAGTGTCAATTTCCTTTTAGATCTTGTCTGGAATACTTGGACCACGTTTTCTATCTATATATACAAAGACATCTTTCCAACTGAAAAAAGGTATTTTATTATTCTATTTTTTTCTATTCTATTTCTTTTTTTCCCTTAAGGAATATCTGTAATTTTTAGGTTTGCTCATTAATCAATGTTTTCCATGTCTTCCCTCTTCCTATTGATTCTTTAATCTCTTCCTTCTTTTCTCTAAATTCTGTGAGTGTTCCTAAGTTTGTCTTCTTATCCTTGTTTAAATTTTCAAGAGTATTAATTATGCTGCAACTGTATCCAAGGCAGTATGGCACAATATTTGAGTTCTCCCTCTGAACTATCGGAATTCAAAATCTGGACTCTTCCTGTATCCAACTCTGTAACTTTAGATCGATTTCTAAATCCCTCTGTGCTTTAGTATTCTCATCTGTAAAATAGAGATAATAATTCATCTCATAGAGGTGAATAAAGATCGATGAGTTAATATATGTAAAGCACAGACTGACACTCGAAAAATGTTACCTATTGTTAGCTATTGCCAATCCTGCTTTTGCATTTTCTTTATCTTACAATTCTTTTTTAATTGTATCTATTTTTCCATTCATCTTATCCTCCTAGCTTTTCTTTCTATTATTTGCAAATCTTGAATTCTCTTGCTTACTTGCCAGTTGGATACTGGATTTTTCTTGCTCATATACAGCTGGAGAGTGATTTAGGCATACTCTCTCAGCCCTGGCTTTCACCAGGTAACTCTACTACTGTTCTGAAATGGGGGGGCCTCTCCTTTGCCCCATGACTGGGTCTCTGACATATTGAACCAATTTGATTAACTAAAAACCACTTTCTCCAACATGTACTTAACAAGCATTTATTGTCCAGTCTCCTCACTTAACCATAATACTTTACCTGTTGGAAATTATCCATCATCATCATCATCATCATCATCAACTACCATTTCTTGAGCACCTACTATGTGCCAGGTACTGTGTAAGACACTTTATATCTCTAACCCATACAATAACTTTGCGAGCTATTATTTATACTATTATCTGTTATATTGCTATTATTACCTACATAATACATATGGATCAGGAAACTGAGGCTCAGAAAGAATAAGTCACTTTCCAAAGTCTCTCAGCTGTTAGGTGGAAGAAGATTCCAACCCAGGCCATCTGTTCATTCTTCCACACCAGGAATTGCCCCTGCTAGCAGATGCTTCTTCCCACTCTGTTGTTTAATAGTAATCTTTTGTGTAAGTGAATATAAAAAGATAGGGTGTTGGCATTTTGTATTTTTGCCATCTTAAAAAAATCATCTTTTGCACAGAGAAGAATATCAGACCGTGGGTCCCTAAAATGAAGCAGATGGTGGAATAGGAGAAACCACAGGACATTTTTTTCTCTCTTTCCTTTGTTTCAGATAGTGTCTGTTTCATTAGGAAAAGCATGGGTGTTCCAGAAAGAAAGTATTTCTTAATTGACCTTCCATCACTAAGCTTTTTTCTTCTTTTTACTTAGGTGGTTTAATTTCGTTTTAGGAATTTTTCTACCCCTTCACAGGAGTTTTCATGCAAAGTTGGGAAAGCCATGTCAAAGGCTGATAACCCAATGCTATTATAAGCACAGCGATTTTCTATAATTACGGCCAATTAGCAGTTCAATGAGAGCCAGTGAAACATGGAACACACTGACCTACCACCCCTCATCTAAACAAGAGCCTATTCCATACAGATTGCAAAAGAGCAAAGTCGAATATTCACAGAAGGTCAAATGGGAAAACTCTGCTACTAATACACAGCTACAATTTTAAAAATATCCCATGCATGGGTGACTGTGAGAATTAGTTTAGGGTGAATCAGAAGGATGAGTTTCGTCACTAGGCCAGCACACCTTGGGGAAACCAAAGGAAGGATCATTCAGAGCGTGTCATTAAAGGTGACAGAGAAGAGCTAATGTCACTCAGTTCTCTTCATAGCTGCTGGCTGTAATTATTTATAGTGGCTTTTTATAATTTCCTACCTGAAAACGTATGCCCACTTTTAACATTCCTTTTCACATGTGAATATCTTCCCAGTTTTACATTTCCTGGGGGAAAAAAATTACTTCAATAAAAAATTTGCTGAGAGGGCAGAATATTATCTGGTTCATAAATCAACAGCTTTATACCATTACGTGATGAGGATCATTCATTTATAAACTAGATACAATGGACCAAAAAAATTGCCTTTTACTTCTTCCAAGTCATTTGGTGAAATATTAGAGCTTAATTAAGTGTAGCCTGTGAGAGAATATTCCCCCCCAATTTTTTTTCCTTGCTTCTTCAATAACTGAAGCACACTGTTCAGTTTCCAGGGTCATAAAATCTGTCCTTTATGCTCTTGCTATTAACAATTTTGTACTTGCAACTACAAGTTGCTAAAAATATTGAAGGAATTAGCACAGAGTTACAACAGACACTCAGAGCTGAAACCCGACGCCTGGAAGCTGCTGTTGGTTTTGAAATCACCCACGATCGCTGAGTGAGTTGTTCTTGTGCAAGTATGCCCGAGAGTAATGATCATTTTGTGCCAAATTTGGCAGGTGTTGCCTTGATAATCCAGAGTAGAGAGAGAATTTCTCTAAAAGTATCCTTTTTTCTTTATTCACCCAGGTCTCATATTAATCTGCAAATGAATGCTCTACAAGCAAAACAACGGAGTGGATATGTGTTTGTTTATCTTTTGCACCATTCCTTGTTCCAAAAAAAGACCTGCGTTTATACCATATTGTAGGCTTAAGCAACTAACAATGCCTGGTACATGGCACTCAATAGATGCTGAAGGAATGAATGATTCAGCAATGCAACTCTGACTGTGTTTCCCAGTAATTATATTGCAAAATACTCAATGCCCAAAGTAACTGACTGCGTTATTTTTAAGTACCAGTATGATTCTGTTTGTTTTCATAACGCTCATTCTTATCTAGATATCTGACAGTAGCTTCTGGAAGCACAAGAGTTTCTTTGTCAACACAGCCCTTCAACTTCTGACATGCTGGCCATGAGCTTTCCCCTGTACACACCTTCCTAGGACCCTTGCTCAGGCAGTTACCTCAATTTCAATGAACCCCCTTATCATTTCACAGTCATGCATGGTATTTAAGTCCCAGCTCAAAATTCCCCAGAGCGAGCTGCCATCCCGCCCCCATCCATCTTCACCCTTCAGCATGTCAACACCAGGTCTGCGTGATGCCTGGGGTGTCTTGTCTCCTTCCTTTGTAGTTATTCCCAGGTTGATTACTGTGTATATGTGTTTTATCTCTCCTTAATTATGAGTACCTTCAGGAAAGCAGCCCTTCACTCCCCCACAGGATTGATTTCAATGAATTGAACTCAATGAATGCTTTACTCATCAGAGATCATGCTTCACAATGTATCAGCCAAAGCTCAATGCAGTTTTTCATTGTTGTAACATATGTACATATACAGCATATATACAGCTCAAAATTTTCCATTCTAACAAGTTCCAAGTGTACAATTCAGTGGTATTAGTTACATTCACAATACTTTTACATTACCCCAACTTTTTCATCACCTCAAACAGAAACTCTGCACCCACCCATTAAGCAATAACTCCCCAGTGCTTCACCCCTCACCCCTGCCTGGTAACCTGTAATCTACTATATGTCTCTATGAAATTTGCTCTTACTTGGTATTTCATGTAAACAAGATCATACAATATCTTGAACACATAAGAATATTTGTCTTTTTGTGTCTTGCTTATTTCACTTAACATAATGTCCTCAAGCTTCCTCCTGGTTGTAGCATGTATCAGTATTTCATTCCTTTTATAGCTGAAAAATATTCCATTATGTGTCTATACCACAGTTTGTTTATCCATTCTCTGGTTTGTGGACACTTGGGTTGCTTCCACCTTTTGACTATTAACAATTTTGCATATGCAACTACAAGTTACTAAAAATATTGGAAGAATTAGCACAGAATCAATAGAGGCTCAGAGCTGTATAATGCCTCTGTGAACACTGTTATATACATATCTGTTCAAGTCCCTGCTTTCAACTCTTTGGGGTATTAATGCAGTTTTTAGTTCTTAGCAGTTCTTCTGGCAATTTGTACAGCCTTCCATTTCTCAGCGTTTTTTTAATCTGGCAGTTCATAAATACTCATTTTACTAATGGAACAAGCCACACTTTGGTGATATAAATACTGATCTTCTTTAAGGCCATCTTAACAGGACCTAGCAAGTAATTAGATGTGAGAAAAAAATGTGTGTGTATTTTCTTTCTATGTCTAGAGCTTCCGCTGCTTTCCAATGTAACAACAGATTCTTCAAGGAAAAGATATAGCTTCATAAAACCATCTTTACTCTGGGAGCAAAATAAACCTCTTTTGTAGAAAATCAACCCTGCTCCAAATTTTCAAATGACAGTACTAATAAGACTCAGAAAGAACTTTATAAGGCAAGATGGATGCTTAGATTTCCTCAAGTGTAACAGGAAGGGCACTCGAGTGTTTGAAGCAGGATGAAGCTTCCTTAAAGACCACTCAGGCGGCAGGGTACAGAATGGATGCGGGGTGGGTAGGAGGATGGTGGGAGGAGGTTCCAGAATAGACCATGTAATGATGACTTAGACCATATCAGACTTTCTGAAGCATGTGTTCAAAAACTAGGTGGATATTTACAAAAAGAAAATCAAGTGCATCCTTTTGCAATGCAGTCTTGGGACAAGACCAGGGAAGTTGAGTCAATAAGCACAGAAACCTAGGATACTCCTGTATTGCCTGTGAGTGAGAAAGGTAAGGGACGCAGCTCAAATTGGACAGATAAGGTTGTGCTACATCACCTGATGTTTGTCTTATGTCAGTGCCTTGGATGGGTTCAGGGGAGGTGCCCCATGTATTGGGAAAGATTGTTGAGAAGCATTCCTGACTGTAATCAAGATTTCTCCCTTAACTATACCAGGTTGAAAAGACTAAGATGAACAAGAGTACACCTAAGGTGTTTTTATTCCAAGCACCCAGTTATCACCCATCCCTGAAGCCAAAGGAGCTAAGCATCTACAAGGCCAATTTAGTTTGGGGCCATGAAGCTACACTCTCAGCATTATTCAACCACCTAAGGTAACTATCCAAGATTTGAACCAATAATCATAGGGAAATTATTTTAAAGAGAAAAAGGGGTGGAAAATAGTATTCACTGATCTGCTTTGTGCCAAGCTCTGGTAATCATTTTGTATTTTATATAGATTGTCTCATTTATTTTCTCTAACAAGTCAGCAGGGACATTATGACCATCCCCATTTTACAAAGAAGAAAACTGAAGTCCAGAAAAGGCAGGGTCATATAGCTGGTAAGGGTCAGAGCCAGGACCTAATTTCAAAGCCCACATTTTAAGGAAGTCAAATAAGCAGTAAGGCTCTGCTTTCTTCAAATGAATAGAGGAAAGTTGATGTTTCAAATAGTGAACATATGGACCATAATGTACAATAGCTTTATTCTTAGTTTTCTAAAAGAAATAGGAGTTCAATATAAAATTTTTAATAATGCAGGGATTGTATACTTCTACTTTCTAGCAAATTGTCAACTGGTGGTGTGGGTGGGGGAAATCTTCAGATGCACTGTTGGTCTTATTTATACTTCTGTGCTTTCTGATCTTTCTGATTGGAATTCCCTTTCAAACCCATCCCATATTGCCTTTTCTTCCAGTAAGTTCATGAGCATCCTATAATTTTTAGTCCAAATTTCCTTCATGGATTTTTCTGAATCCCTCACCTTGCTTGCCACCTTCCTCCACATAGAATCACTTTCTCTCCCACATCCCATAGATTTTAGCTTATATCCCTGAAAACACTGGTTCTGTAATTTGCTATTTGGTGTCCCTATTTTCCTCTGAATTGTGAACTCCCAGAGTATAGCATGCATAACTTATTCATCTCTGTGCCGTGGCCATAAAAGCAAGTTTGCAGCATAACCTGGCTGTGAGGAAAAATATATCATGTCTACTGCAATCTTCATTATGGTTATTATTATATTTTATTATTATTATATTTGGAGAGGCATAGGGTTGTTAGGAACAACTCAGGAGCCAGACCTGGATTCTAATGGGCTCGGTTTAACCTTGGACAAGTTAACTGACCTCGCCATACTTCAGTTTTCTCATCTGTAAAATTGGGATAATAATAGTACCTAGTTGATAGTATGATGGTGAGGATTTAATGAACTAATATTTGTAAATAACTTAGAAGAATGCCTGTCTATGAAATAAATGTTAGAAAATATTTGTTTGGAAAAAAACAAATATTATTCAAACACTACACCCATGTCATGTCATTCAAGAGAGAAAAGATTACAGCCCAAATTCAGACTCTTGAGCCTGCTTTTTCCCTCCAATTATTTTCACTAGGTTTTTGAACAGTTGGTGCATATAGACAGACAGTGGTGTTTCCTATACTGAAAAAGGGATTTGGTAGCTGGAATTGATTTTAGAGATCACTGAGCTTAAGCCTCTCATTTGATGGGTAAGGAAACCAATGTGAAGTATCTTTCTTAGGGCACAATACTCACTCATAACAGCACTATGCTTTCCACATCTTCTCAGCTAATGCCAGAAAACTAGAGCATTGTTAAAACTACTTGTGAAAAATGTCAGCAAAACTTCAGTGAGGACAGGCCAATGCTGATTAAGCAGCTGCTCTTCTGCAGAACTGACCTCATTATTTTCTGACCAAAGTGGAATCCTATGCCTTCCAGTGAACTACAGTGCCCTTCTCCTTGGATAAAATTTCTGTGAGTTTCAGAAAAAAAAAATGCCTCTAATTGCTTAATGAGTGGCAGAAAGAATTACAGAATGTTCAATTTCCTTAATGTCATCTGGGGAGAATTTCTTCAATTTTATGCTTCCAATGGGAGAGCACAAATGATTGTTTGTGGTATATCAAATATGGGGATATCATGGAATAGAATGCAAAATGTGCATACTCTTTCTTTTCTTTAGGATTAAAAATGAAAGCAATATCTCACCTCAGAAGGGGATTCTTTAGTCTATACCTCCATCATCTGGAATTCAAGTGGATTGTCCTCAGCCCTTAGGGGGACTTTGATCAGACATTTTGAGATGCAATGAAATAATACAAGTTAGATTATTTAGTGGAAACATGTACAAAATGCCTGAGCATACACAAGTATATACACCAAGTCTGCTTGCCGGGGGTTAGTACCTTCCTACATAAGTCCTAGTTCCCCAGCTGCTAAAACAAACACCACATAATGGGTTGACTTAAACCATGGGAATTTAATGGATCACAGTTTGGAGGCTAGAAGAAGTCCAAAATCAAGGCATCAACAGGTGATGCTTTCTCCCATAGGACCGGCATTCTGGGGCTAGCTGTGGTGAACCCCGATCCTTGGCTTTTCTGTCAATTGCCAATGGACATGGTGGTATCTTCTCCTTTCTCCTCCAGGTTCTCCTGACATCTAACTCCTTTCCATGGCTCTCTCTTCCATGTCCAATTTCCTTTGCTTATAAGGACTTCAACCATATTGGATTAAGGCCTACCCTTATTCAGTTTGGGCACACCTTAACTAGTTACATCTTCAGAGGTCCTATTTACAAATGGGTTCACACCCACAGGACTAGGGGTTTGGGTCTGAACATGTCTTTTTTTGGGCGGGGGGGACATGATTCAACCATCTACACACATTAAACATACAGTACTACTAACATTTTGTACCAATCAAGTAAAAGTGATATTTTCTCCAGCTTTCCTTTATATTTCTTGAACAAATGTTTTTATATCACTTGCTCTACAACAGGCACTGTTCTAAGCAAGTATCTCTTTACTTGCTGCTCAAATGTTTTCTTTGCTCAAAAGGGGTCACTGGCTCTGTAAATAAATGACTTTCCAGCAAGGGAAATGCTTTTTGACACAACCATTTTTCTCTGGTTATATCCAAAATCTACCCCTCCATAGCTTTACAGGTTCTATAGCCACCAGACCAGTATGCTTAGACAATAAGGATTTGACAAAAGAAAGAAATGAGTTTACCCATTGCACAAATATGTACTGAGTGAGAGTCTATTGGAACCCAGAAGCTTTGTTAGATTCTGGAGTTACAAAACTGATTAAGATGCTTCCCTGCACTCCAGGAGGGCACCTTCATAGTATATAATGGTTGTTTTGTTCACCCAGTTTCTCTTCAGCTTCTTCTGATAACAGATCCTCTTTTCCACATGGCCCCAATTCCACTCCAAAGTATTTGTCCTCCTGTACACAATGATCTCTCTCAGACATGAACATGTGACTCAAGTGGGGTTAATCAGACATCCCAGTTTGGGGGACTGAGATATGTACTGGAAGAGGGACTCTCTCTCCTCTTGCAATCATGACATAAAGACCACGGCATGTAAGCCTGGAGCTGCTGCTGGCCAAGGAAAGTAGAGAACAGAAATGGGAAGTGGAAGGGAGAGAAAGAGAGAAACCTAATGACACCATCTGAATCCCTGGATCCTCTCTTGAACAGCTTCATTTCTGCCTATGTTTTTAACCAATTCTCTTTTTTGGCTTAAGCCAGTTTGAGTTGTTTCATGTTGTTAATAGAGCCATTTGCTTCCATGAGGATACCTTCTGAAAATATGCCTTCTGAAAGTATGGCAGCCAGCAAGAAGAGCAGGCCATAATTCATTATGTAGAGGTGCTACCTTAACTCAATTCAATGTAAGCTTGATGCCCATGATGCTGGATTAGGGAGTGGAAGCGGATATTCTCAGTTGCATCCATCCCATCTTGAGCTCTGGGTTCCCAGTCCCCCTTTACTGACTGGACCCAGCCTTGCCTTAATCAGGGTTTCATCTGGGAGTCCAGGGTCTTTTCTCTGAGCCTCTTCCAGTGACTGGGTTCTTGACACCCATAGACAGAATGGCAAGTCAGCTGGCTCATGGGAACTTGAGGCTAATGCCCAAGTTCTGGATTACCAGTCCCTCATCTCCACCCCGTGATTAGCCCTTCAGCTCCAACTGTCTAACCTCCTAGTACTAACCAGTTGCCTATAGCATGGTGGCAGATTACTAAGGACCTTGGATCCCTACTCCTCTGGCTTCATTGAAGCCAGATAAGGTCACCCTCACTTCTTCTCCAAGTCTGCCCCCAAAGCCAGGGACAGACACTCAGGCCCTGGGTCATTCCAGTGTTAAACTAAGACCTTTAGAGACTCAAATCCCTAAAAAGATTACATTTTATTTCTTCTACAACAACAACTCAAAACAATGCTAACTTTATGAAATAAATCAAATAAAGTTCTGGCTTTACCCGTGATGACTGCTCTGATGTTTTTCTTCAAACTTCAGAAATCAAATTATTCCCTCCCTGTTATGGGTTGAATTCTGTCCCTCAAAAGGAAAGACTCATGTCCTTATCCCAGTACTTTGGAATGTTACATTATTTGGAAATAGTATCATTGCAGAGGGGCTTAGTTAAGACAAAGTCATTTTGGAATAGGGTAGGCCCCTAATCCAATGACTAGAATCATTTCAAGGAGAAAAGAAGACACCAGACACAGAAGAAGCAGCCAGCCATGTGATGATGAAGGCAGAGATTGAAATGCTGCCTCTGCAATCTAATACACCAAGGATGGCCAGCAAACCACCAGTAGCTAGGAAGAGGCAAGGAAGGTTTCTCCCCTACAGGTTTCAGAGGGAGCCTGGCCCTGTTGACATTTTGATTTCAGACTTCTGGCCTCCAGAACCATGAGACAATAAATTTATGTTGTTTTCAAGCCATCCAGTTTGTGATACTTTTTACAGTAGGCTTAGGGAAGTAATATACACTCCTAACAAAATTTTGCCGGTGCCCTAAGTACATGCTTAGCCTGTCTATCGGATAACCCAGCACTGACTCTTTCCTACTACCTTTCAAGAAAATCTACCTGGCTTCTCAGCAAAATCCGAGATAAGGCAGTAACAAGTGACCCAAGAGGTTCACTTTCAAAAACTCACAAATGGAATCTCATCCTAAAGATAAAAATAAGAAACAAAACCAGCATGGCCTCTCCTAGGGAGATGATTCCTGCTATTTTGCCTTCTTCCTTTTGATAAATGTGACGTGTGGCTGGGAAAGAGCCATTTTCATAAATGTTTCATTCTCTCTCCTCTAGGCATGGCACTGCTGGAGCGTGAATTATGACCAGTTTGACCAACAAGCATGTTTAAATGAGCACATCCTTTCTCGACTGCAGTCACTGTAGTGCCTCCCATGGAATAAAGAGTGAAAAGAGCTCAGAGTTGGGAAAGACCAGCAGATCCTGGTCTAACCAATCTCTTGCTTGGCAGTTTACCAAGAAGTTTACTTATATTCTTTTCTCAAAGCCAAGATGAATAGGTTTTTTTTTTCATTCCTGTTTGGTAGCAAACATAGGGAAGTCCTGAGCTACTGACTTTTCCCACCTGTGATTTCCCCTTCAATCACTATTTTCCTTATGCCATATTTGGTAAATAAATTATTGCTAATCCTTTACAAAAATGGTGATCAACCTTCCTGATTGCTAACTGATAATATTCATACTGTCGATCAGAAGAATCTGTTTATGGATATTTCCTATTGCAGCAGTAACTGCAGGAGGAGGCAAGCAAGAATGTGGCCTGACCACATACTCTCTGACAGCCTCATTTATCTTGCCTGGAATTCCTCTCCCTTATGCACTGATTCTGCAACATAAAACTATCCACAGAAGCCACTTAATTTTATTGAAAGGTCTTCATAAAATACTTCCATAATACTTAGGAAAGTAGAAGGCATTGAAATGGAAAAATGGAGTCTTCTCTAAAAGGAAATATTCAATGCAAAGTATACCAAAAGTGCCTTAACCTTGGGAAGATGACGCTTTTGGCTCTGAGTCTCCTCCTTGAGTCCCCAGCTCAGCAAATGGCCCCTCTGCCCATCCACTCAGCCAGCTCAAAACCTTCCCCCTCCTCACCCTCCTCTACCCCATCACCAACGCTGTTGAATTCTACCTCTTAACTATTGCTTAAACGTGTCCTCCCTTTCCTAACCCCACTGCCTTGATTGAAATCATCTTTATTTCTCTACAACCGTGGCCCACTTGGTTCTCAAAGTGGGACCCTTAGACCAGTAACTTTAGGGTTACCTGAGAACTGCTTAGAAATGCAAATTATCAGGCCCCACCCCAGACCTACTGTATCAAAAAATCTAGGGTGGGCTGCAGTAGTCTGTATTTTAACTATCCCTCTGGGAGGTTCCAGTGCCTACCAGTTTGAGAACTACTGCTTTATTGCAAGGCATTCTAACTTGCTTCCTGGCCTCCTGGCTTGTCTCCTTTCTTATTAATATATCTTGCCTTAATGAGCTTCCCAAATGCAAATATGCATATGTCAGTCTCCCAGCTTAAACCCTGCAATGGTCCCTCCTCTCACCCACTAGATAAAATCCAGATTTCTGAGGACAGCATGCAAGCCCCTCCCTAATCAATAATCCCTTCCCCTCCGTTGGTGCTCCTCCCCCTCCAAGCATTCCATGCTCCAGCTAAGCCAAACAACAGGCCTGAATATACATGCCGAAGTGTATGCTGTCACCTTGTCTGGGGGAGACCTGGAGAGGTCAGGGAAGGTTTCACAGAGGCAGAGTTCCTTGGCTGAGTCTTGAAAGGGAAATGAGAGAGGCCACTTGAGGCACAGAGGTCAATGAGGCCCCATCATATACATGGGCCTGTCTATAGATGTGGATCCCAACAACATCTAGAGTTAGAGATGCTCTTGCAGGGACAGAAGTTCATGTGGACAGATCCTCCAGCCTGTGGCCAGGATACCAGCTATCAATAGTGCCATTCCGGCTGTGGCTTTCATCCCCAAACAGCGGGTAGTGATGTCCTGTGGTAGCATGAAAGATAAAATTGACTTTGGGAGACCTATTGGTTGACTAGGAACCACTGCAATAGGTGGTTATTTTTCAGGAGCTGAAGAACTGATGAACAGAAAATCTGGGCCCAGAAACGAGAGGTGGCATACCAACAATAGCTTGTCAACATGAGTCAGTGCTGATCGTATAACCTTGGGTAAGTGAGTCACCTCTCTGGGCCGCAGTTTTCTCATTTGTCAAATGGGGATAGTAATAGCACCTACAGAACTGCAGTGACTAGGAAGTGAGATTTTATATGTAGAGACCTTAGAGTAGCTTGGCAGAGAGTAAGCTCTCACAAAATGTTAATCATGATATTGCTATTCTTGATACCCTAAAGACCTGTCAATGCCACACGGCATGTGTTTGGAGAGAATTTGCTCTATAAACCATGAAGGCATCTCACAGTCCAAAGAACATGGTGACATTCAAACTTCTCATATCAATGAAATCTTTCTTTGCTATTGATGCAAAATTTACATGACATACAATTAACCATTTTAAAGTATACACTAAATTGAATTTAGTTGTCTTGCTTGTTCTAAAACTTTTTCATCACCCCAGAATACCCTGTATTCAGTAAGCAGCCACCCCCCATTTTTCCTTCCCCCAACCCCTGACAACCACTAATCTGCTTTCTTTCTCTATAGAATTGTCCATTCCAGATATTTCATATAAAAGGAATAATACAATTTGTGACTTTTTACATCTGGTTTCTTTCTCTTAGCATAATGTTTTCAAAGTACACCCATGTTGTAGCATATAACAGAACTTCATTTCTTTTTATGGCTGAATAATATTCCATTGTATGCTGTATTCATTTGTTAAGCTGCTAGAATGAAAATACCAGAAATGGAATAGCTTTTAAAAAGGGAATTTAATAAATCATATATTTACAGTTCTAAGGCCATAAATTTGTTCTAACTAAGGGATTCAGAGAAAGATACCTTGGCTCAAGGAAAGATGAGCTGGGAAGACACATGACTGGCATCTGCTGGTCCTTGTTCCAGGTTTCATTGCTTCCAGTTTCTGATGCCAGTGGTTTCCTCTCTAAGCATCTATGGGCATTCACTTATCTACCCCAGGACAAAACTCTGGTTTCCTCTCTTAGCTTAGCATCTTCTGAGGTCGGAGATTTCTTTCCTTCGGGTTCTGGTTATTTCTGTGAGTCCTTGCTTAGCACCCAGGCTATTTCTGTCTCGGTCTCCAAAAGTCTACATCAGCTCTACTCTGTTGGCTCTGAAGCAACTGTTTTCCAAGTGCCTCTGTTGGCTCTAAACTCTCTCCAAAATGTCTCTCCTGTAAGGGCTCCAGTAAACTAATCAAGACACACCTTGAATGGGTGGAGTCACATCTTCATCTAATTAAAAGGCCATACTCAAAATTGGGCATGCCACATCTTCATGGATATATATAATCTAACCAAAAGGCAACATCCATAACTGGGAGTGTCACATCTCTGTGGAGATAATCTAATTGAAACAGTTTTCATCCTGCAATACTGAATCAGGTTTAAAAGAAACGGCTGTCCCCACAAGACTGGATCAGGATTAAAACGTGGTTTTTCTGGGGTACATAATACTTTCAAATGGGCACATATGCTTAGACCACAATTTATCGATCCCTTCATCCTCTGATGTACATTGGGGTTTTGAATAGTGCTGCCATAACCACTTGTGTTCAATCAAGTCTGCACTTGTCACACTCCTGTTCATTCTGAACAGTAGGTCCATTGGAGATCCTCAAAGGTGAAGCTACCTGAGTCCCATAGTGTCCTAAGAATTTAAGACCATAGGCAGAACTTTCCCCAGTATTTGTACAACATATGCAAGAACACCAGCTGTTAAGAAAGATAGACTTGGGAATATAAGTAACAAGGTCCAGCTTACAAAATAAAACTTCATGTATAGATTTATCTAAACTGCTTGGTCTCCTTTTACCAATGACAGTATCACTCATCAGTTTTGGACAGTAATTCCCACTCCTTGTGGGCCGAGTTGTCACAGGCTGATGAGAATGGAGGCACTTCAACAAGAGAGAAAGATATTGTTCTCTCTTCTATGTTCTGCCTCTAAGTTGCCTGCTTTGATAAGGTGGTTACAGCACAATCAATATGAAAGAAAATCCCCCCCAAACTGTTCTAACAGCTTATTTTAGGAGCAAACCCTGGTAGCAAATAGCCACAATGGGAATTCAAGGTTTCTCTAAAGCTTTCTAAGTTTACTCCATTCATCTCAGAATGTATGTTTCATTTTGGAATTTATGATGTTATGATTGAGGAACATAGCGGAAAGAAACTGAACTGAGGCCACTAAGTCATGCAAATTCAACTATTCAGCAAGAGAATGCTGATTGTTTTTAGTCAGAGTCATTGGAGCTGTAATGAAATTAGTGATTTAGAGGCAATTACTCCCCATCATCTCAATAACTGTTTAGGGGGTCTTTGCATGATTTATAAATTTATGAATTTTCATCTAGCCTTTATTGGGCCAAATAACACATTTGTCTTCTCAGAAGGATTTGGATTGCCATAAGCAAAAAAGTTACTTAGCAACAGCTGAAGGGATCTAGCTTTGAATGAAGGGGTTTCTAACACTCAGGCATCTTTCCTGTGTCCATAGCAACAATGCCAAACCTGTTACTAGACCCCACCTGGAAAACTGCTTCGGATCCTCCCTTTTCATTTCACAACAAACCTTCAAGGGAGCTACTATTAATATTCGCACTTTGCAAATGAGGAAAGTGATGTTTTGAGAATTCTAACTTGTCTCAGGTCCAGCAGCTGGCCAGTATGGGGCAGCACATACAATGACTCACAGAGCCCCACGGCTGCCATACTGGCTCTCAAAGCCTGGGTAACTCAGCCATCTCTGGGATATTACGGTTCCTTTAACTGATCATCTTTCTCTCCTTTCCTTAATTGCTAGGAAGTCAGGACCAAATTTTCAGTCCTTGGGGGAAAGGTCATGTATCTGAGTGGAAAATGGCTCAGCTCTGACAACTCCTCAGACACAAGCCCATATCTTGGCTCCTCCACTTAGTTGCCATAGGTACATGGGCCAGTGATATCAAGTAGAAAACAGTAAAATAATATCTTCTTAGGATCATTGTTAGGACTAAAGTAGAAGAATTAATGTATGTTGTCTTGACACTAGTCTGATGGTGATATGTTTGCTGAAAAGATTTCAGCTTTACATATAGTTTGTTCTTATATTTTGCATGTTCGCATGCTTCCATTGGGTTGCAATGTAAAATGTTTGTTACAGTGGGTTGAAACCACTACTCTAACCTCTCCTCCCTCCAACCCTTTCCTCTAAGATGTCTGGGATCCCTTTCCATCCTCTTTCTGTTCCCCTTGTATTGAGAAGTGCAGTTGCCTGTTCCTTGAGATTTGAGCTTTCAGGAGAGAGCCAATAAAAATATTCTCATATCAAAGAAGTAAACCCCTATGGATTTGTTCTTTTGAGCTTACAGGAAAACTAGAAGGAAACAGTCACATTAACACTTTATAAATGGGGAAAGTGATGTTTAGAGAGTTCTAACTTGCCCCAGGTGGAAAGCTGGCCCTTTCTGATTTGGGAAAAAGAAACTGCAAAGTGTCCTAAACTAAGTTGCAGAAATTTGGAGTGCAATTCTCAAAGCTTGCCCCACAGGCATCTCTAGACCTGAAAGAAACCCCAACACAGTTCTCTGATCAAGTGGTTTGCTAACAATTCTAAGTATCCAAAGACTTCCCTAAATAAGTATGTCTGGTGATTGCAATCAGTTATTTGATCCTATTTCTTTCCTTGCTTTCCTCAGTGTTAATCCCATTTTCCCAATCTCTTCTTATTTATTAACCTCCTCAGATCCCTCTTTTCTTCTTTCTAGCTAAATAATTTATTGTTAATTTATAATTCTTCATCCTGCAAAACCAAATCCTTTAGTCAATCTGAATTAGCACAACTGTTGAGTAATTGAATGATCATCAAAACAGAAGTTGAGCATTTGTCTTTTGCAAGGGAC
Source organism: Tamandua tetradactyla (assembly GCF_023851605.1). Lineage (NCBI taxonomy): Eukaryota > Metazoa > Chordata > Mammalia > Pilosa > Myrmecophagidae > Tamandua > Tamandua tetradactyla. The sequence goes on along the minus strand of NC_135328.1, from coordinate 17,980,183 downwards.
AAACAATTGTTCCCACTCTCTGGTCTGCCATTAATCCATTATTAGGAACATTAAGCTTTCAATGGATTTCCCACATTCAAGCTACACCTCTACATAGTGACTAATGGGGCTGTCCCTTGATTTGCTAATCATGAGAGCTGATGGTGCAATGGCCATACATTCAGAAGGCACCTCCCCCTCTCCCCCCACCATGGAAGCAAAAGGCTCTATTAACATCCTGAAACATCGAGACAATCATTACATACACAAAACAAGATGGATGGTACAGCAGATGAGGCCAAGCAGAACCCCTTCCAGTACAGGATGAAAAAGATACCTGATTTACTACAAATGCAAGGAACTGTCATCCTGTGATATACAATTACATTTCTCCACTGCAGACTATGAGGGAATGTTTCAATCATGTTAGCTGGGTTTTTTACTTTACCATAATAATTATTATGGACAGATTCATTTGGGGTAACAAATGGTCTTTCAGAAAAACACTGGGGGATTGCAGCAGAGCCCAGGGTATGGGAGCAGATGTGCTTTATGAAGTAATATGTATTATAATGAGAAAAGCATTCTTCCCTATTCCATTAATTGTTGGCACTACCTAATAATCAAGAATTACTGACCCTTCCCACCCTCTAGCCAACAGATATTTGTGTGTTGTAATGCAGCATGGCCCAAATACAAGCTCAACTCCATATAATATTGAGAGCTAGCTTTTTAGTAATATTAATCTGAACTCTACCTGTTCCCTCTGCCTTACCTACAACAAAACTTGTGAATAATACATTAATTCCTTCCAATAGGCAAATGGCTGAGTAAGTGATACAATGCAATGGATGAACTATTGTGCAGAAATCTGAACCAATAATTATGAAAACGCTTTTAAAATACTGAAAATGCTCTTATGTTTAGCCTTAAACATAAGGCTAAATATAGGAGCATAATACAAAATTGTCAGGATACTAAGATTCCAGATATGTAAAAATGCAGTTGGATGAGGGAAGAGAAGAAGGAAAAGGCAAGCTGTTGTACTGACAGGGAAGATGGAAAGCAATTTATTTTTTCTTCTGAAAATATTTTAATGGCCCTATCATATCCTTATAATAAGTTATTTTTAAAATCAAAGCCCACCTCTTATGAAAAAGTTAGTGGTCCCTTACCATAAAATCATAGGCTAAAACCTACATGTGATAGATGCCGAAACTTTTTCCTTTCAGTTTCAAAAAATAGTATTGGAATCTGCCAAGGAATCGGTTCACATTATTCAACGTCAGACACATTTACACTCATATGTATTAGTAATTCCTTTGGTTGACTTTGCCTTGGTGTTGTCATGGCAACTGTCTCCACTGCCATTAGTACCTCTAGGGCCCAGCCTTGTTCACATATTTTTAGGCTGTTTCTCTTCTAACAAAGCAATTAATACTTGTGGCATATCTGCATCTGAAACCCTGGTGACTGTTCTGTCTCTTGCATCTGCTTAGCGTTCAGTTTCCTTCCTGTCTGTTTTTGTAGGTGCTTCTGTGTCTCTTTGTGGTGGTTCTTTCCACCAAATATTGCAAGGCTTCTTGCTGTTTCTAATTATATCCGACTTGGATTATTTAAAGTTTCCTTTTCTTCACATGTACTCCGTTGTCCCCTACCAGAGGACCGTCTCTCTCTATTATCAATGTAGTCACATATTTTCATGGGTGATCACTTTTGGCTACCACATAGAAGAGAATCAAAATCCCATAGGGATTGTTGGGACTTGAATGTGGTATGTGGTTCAAGACTGATACTCATGTGATCGAACAAATTGGACCTGCCCACTCCTGTCACAAGAAGTTCATTAAAGCACAAGATGGCCCCTCGCATTTTCTGACACCTGAGTCATGTAATTGTCCTTTTTAATGAAGATTAAGGATATTAGACACCTTTTCTCACATTTCAAGTTAGTTTTTTAATAGTGATGCCCAGTGTGGTAAAATTGCTGTGAAGCGGGCATACTCTCACATTGCTGAATAGAGAATAAAATTATCCAAAGTTTTTGTTGAGCAATAACTACTTTTAAAAGCCTTATCAATGTTTACTTTCTTTGGTTCTGTAATTCTTCTCACTGGGATTTTTTAAAAGGAAATAATCTGAAATGTAAAATATATATATATACACACACACTATATATTGCAATGTTGTTTACAATAGCAAAATCATACAGCGCACTCTAAACCTTCAACAACAGAAAAGACATGTGGTATACCCACAGGTTGAAATATTATGCAAGTGGAATACTGATAATAACATAGCAAGTACATACGATATAAGGTCGATTGACAAATATTAATTTAAACAAAGAATTATATAGTGACTATAATGCAATCCTAACTTTGCAAAGAGAATAAATTAAATCATAAGCCCCATAAGAACAGAAATCATGTTTGTATATCTATAAAATCTATGTTTGTATATCTATATAATCTATATCTATATAATCTACCATAATATCTATCAATATTTGTTGTATAAGTGAATGAATGCTCAGATAGATGAACAGATGTAGCAAAATGACTTGAAGGTAACACACCAAATTTTTAAGAATGGTTACCTTTGGGAGATGAGACTTCTGGTATTATTTAAGTTATTCTACTTATTTGTGTTTCCCACCTCATTAACTTTTTTTTTTTTTTTTTTTTTTGGCATGGGCAGGCTCTGGGAATCGATCACCTCATTAACTTTTAAAGACTTTTTTGGAGGAGTTGAATGAATCTTCCTAAATTTATGCCTCGCCTGTGGAGAGAATTCAGCACAAATTAACACCTTTCTAGAGAACACTTCACATAATGGGGTGATTCTGAACAGACTTTGCATGGCATGGATTCCCAACCACACATAGAACTTTGTCTACTTCATTCTAGGGGGTCAAATGTTTTTAAAGTAGATGGAAGTTATATAAACTCCAGAACTCTGTATACCTATAAGAATTCTGTATACTATAATTATTTTATTGATTCTTTTCCCAATACATGGTTCAGATCGCTTCCACCTTCAAAAACTTGCCTGCCTGCCTAATGAATGAATTCAACTCCTTAGCCTGGCATGCAAGGCCTTGCAAAACCTGGTTCCAAATCCACGTCCCATCACAATATCACCCAAACTCAAGGCAAGAGCATCATCAGATTATTTGCCATTTGCTGTATATACAATACAATGTCCTCCTTTCCTGCCTATGCACACGCTGTGCCCTTAGCTTGCAATGCTCTCTTCCTCTTCTCTTGTCAAAATGCTCCAATACCAACTCAAACTGCCACCTTCTCTGGGCCATGAAGATATAATCAGTGACAAAAATTGGTCTGCAGAATGTTTAAAATTAAAGCCTTTTTACCTTTCCAACACTCAGTCATTTCAGTTTCTGCTAAAAAAACAAAAGCCCCTCATATTCATTGGGCTTCCACTTAGAATCTGCTGTAAGCAAGCCTCACTAATGGTAGACAGCAGTGATGCCAGCAGAGGTTCACTCAAACTTATCCGAGAGGGATGTGCGTGCATGTGCATATATGTGTGGCACAGGGGTTCAGATTCAGGACCAATGTGACCAGTTTACATGTATGTTTGCATGTTGGAGAGTGGTGATTAGAGTAGGGAGTGATGAGGAGATGAGTGCCATATATTGCTAAAAGAAATTTCTGGGATTTTGGAGTCAATTTAAAACAATTTTTTACAGAGTTCCAATATTGAATCTTGGATCACTGGTGGTGAGGGAAAGAAGGGAACAGCAATTTCTAACCTGGTGGATGTGCCATGAATAGCAAGTGAAGGAAAATTTTGAATTTCCAGGGGTATTTGTTTCCGCCTTTTAAGGCACACTCAGAAAATTCACCAAAAGATAACATTTTTTTAATGTTTCTCTTTTTATTACAATGACTGCTCAATATTAGCTTTCAACCTGCCAATGAGCACACGCAGGAGATAAAATCACCAACCCAGAAAAACACCAACTGTCAGAAGGGACTGACACATGGCAACCTCAGATAACTCAACCTCAAAAACACCTTCACTCTCTTCTCTTCATCCTCCTGTGGGTGACACTTCAACACAGCCAAACCATTTTCTCTTGCCTTGCAGGCATCTTTTTGCAGTCTTTAAGAACATTTAGAATATTTCCATATTTACAAGTGTTCTAATTTCCATCCTCAGCAATGAAATCCATACATAATATCATCCATCTTTATTTATATGAAAATTCACCAGTTCTTTCCCAATAAACATGGTGTGCACTTTTCCTCACTTTGCATTTCACTAATTTCCTCAATGAACCCTAACAAAATTACACCTTTGTTTCACCTCCCAATGCCTTTTTTGCACTAATTCACTGGGGTCCTGCCACTTCAAACTGTTTCAAGGGTCCAGGTAATTGATTGATGCTGACTGGTTACTCCATCTCTCTAGAAGCTTGAACAAAAAGAAATAGGATTAAATCATATCTGAGAGGAAATTCCAATAAAGAAGGAAAAAGCTTCCTGAGTGTATAAATCAGATGTTACAATGGTTTCTATGAAGGTTATAGAACATCAATCATTAAAGTTCTTTAAAAAGGAGGTAAGTCTTTTTTTTATTATCATTAGGGTTTACTCTCTGTATTGTACAGTTTCAGCCATTCTAAAAAATGCATAATGTCATGTACCCACCATTACAGCACCAGACAGAATAGTTTCACTATTCTAAAACTTGCCTGTGCTACACCTATTCACCCCTCCTTCTTTTTCTTTCTCCTCCACTCCTGGAAACCACTGATCTTTTTATTGTCTCTATTGTTTTGCCTTTCCCAGAAGGTCATATAGTTGGAGTCATACACTACACAGCCTTTACAGATTGGCATCTTTCACTTAGCAATATGCATTTAAGTTTCCACCAAGTTTTTTCATGGCTTTGATAGCTCATTTCTTTTTATCACTAAATAATATTCCATTTTATGTATGTATAACAGTTGGTTTATCTATTCACCCATGGATAAGAAAGATATCTTGGTTGTTTCCAATTTTGACAATTATGGCTAAAACTGCTATAAATATTCATGTGCAAGTTTCTGAGTAGACATAAGTTTTCAACTTGTTTGGTTAAATACCTAGGAGTGAAAAATCTCTAAAAAGAACTTCAACCTCCTTGGAAGAAGTGATCCTGAACGAACAATCTCTTGTTGCCTTTTCCATCATGAAATTTCTATGATTAACAAGTATTTTAGTGGCAGATCCTTCTAGCTGCCTACCTGTAAAAGGTTGAATTATGAATCCCAAGGAAAGATATGTTCTTAGTTTTAATCCACCTTCCTGTGGGTGTAAATTCACGTGTAAATAGGATGTTATCTTGAGTCAAGGTGTGGCCCAGCTGAATCAGGGTGGGCCTTAAGGCAGATGACTGAAGTCCTTTAGAAGCAGAAGAAATTTGGACATAGTCAGAAAGCCATAGATACACGGGGCCAGAAGCCAAAAGTCAAGAGAAACCAAAACAGACACCAGGAGAGATAGTTCCCCATGTAATGGGTGGGAGAGATGCAAGCCAAGGAACCCCAAGGATTGCAGCAAATCAGCACCAAAATGCTACAGAAAGCATTCTAGGAGAAAGTATTGCCTTATTATGCTGGTGCCTTGATTTTGGACTTCTAGCCCCCAAAACCATGAGCTAATAAATGTTTATTTTTAAACCAACCCATTGTCTAGCATTTATCATAGCAGCATGGCAAACTAACCTTAGTAGTCAATGGTTTGAGGCTGAATGTACTCCAGAAAAAACATATTCTTAAATCCAATCCATTTCTGTGGCTATAGACCTACTGCAACTAGGATCTTTCCATAACAGTACTTCAGTTAAGGTGTGACCCACCTCACTCAGGACAGGACCTAATCCTCATACTGGAGTCCGTTATAAGAGAATGAAATTAAGACAAAGAGAGAGAAAGTCATGGAAGCAAAAAGGCGAAATCCAGAAGAGAAGGGAAAGGCCAACAGTTGCCATCCTACACCTTGCCATGTGACAGAGGAGCTAGGATTACCAGTAGCTGGTCTTCAGAAGAAAGCACTGCCTTGATGATGGCTTGATTTGGACATTTTTCCAGACTCTAAACATAAGTGAACAAATTCCCATCATGTAAGTCAAACCATTTCATGGTATTGTTCTAAACATAGGAAATTAAAATGCTAACCAACATCCATTCTTCCCATCTCCCTGGCTAACAGACCCCATGCTGCCAGAGGTGGCCATGTAATCTTGCCAAAGAAACAGAAGCAGAAGTAATTAGGAGGATCTTTTGAGGAAGCATCTCAAAAAGAAAACAGATTCAACCAGCATACTCCTTTTGCCCTTTGCTCTTTACCATTTCCCATTCTTCTGACAGGAGGCAAACTCAAAGCCTAGGGATGCAAATCTTACAATTGTGAGGAAGGAAGCTACGTATTAAACACAGCAGAGGAAGAAGAAAGATGTCTTGAGCTAGTACTCCAGCCATGAAACTTTGTTAGATGTATTATTATAGTAGAAAAATAAATCCCTTCATTGTGTAAAACACTATCATAGGATTTTTGGTTATTCACAACCAAAACCAAAGCTAACTGGTACAGTTACACTGTGCCTTCCTTCACATTACAAAAATGTGGTGTCCCAACTGGACTCTGGATTCCCTCCTCTTTATGTTCTCAAGGAATTCCCCTCTTGCTTCTTCATTATCATTTTCTCCTTCTTGACTTGATCATTCCCATCAGCACAAATATGCTCCAATAATTACTATCTTAACAAGAATGAACAGCTATTTTTTCACAAAAAAGAAAAAAACAGTCGATTGTGATGATTAAAAAAAATATTTATTCCTTCTAGTCTCCTGTATTCTAGAGCAGCTAGAAGGAAAATCTGAGAGGATGGTATGGTAGTCCATGATAAACTCTGAGATCTGTCCTATAAATACTTGTTGAAGAGTGCTCTGAAAACTATTGTTTTTTTATTTCTTTGCTTTGTATATATATTATATTATACAACAAAAGAAGTTAAAAAAATGAATAGACAAATGAGCAAACTAATGAGAAGAGAAAAAAAGAGAAGGGAGAGAGGAAGGGAGGGAGGGAGCTCTTGATTCTACATCCCCTTGTAGCCATCACATTTCTTGACATTTTCTGAGTTGCCATCTCCACTTCCTCTCTTTCCATTCTTACCTTAAACCACTTCTCAGCCTTCTATTTGCATCATTCAAATGAGACTGCTCATGCTGAGTCACAAAGATCTCCTTATCCCCATTTCCAAAGTCCCTTCTCTGTTCTTACTTGGTCTTTCAGTAGTGTTCACCAATCAGCAGTCAATCATTCCCTCTTCCTTAAAAGTGCCTTCCTTTGCATTCTGTGGCAGCACATCCTCCTGGTTTCCCTTCTGTTTCACTACTCTCTTTTTCTTCTCTGCTGGATGTTTCTCTGCTCAGCCTCCTAGAAGCACTCCAGAAATCAGTCCAGGGCCCTGTGGTAGACAGAACAATGCCCTGAAAGTTGTCTACATTCTAATTCCAGAACCCATGAATATGTTACCTTACATGGTGTCTTAGTTTGCCAGAGCTGATATGACAAATATCACACGTTGGTTAAGTTAACAGCAGGAATTTATTGACTCATGGCTTCAGAGACTAGAAATCCAAATTCACGGCACTGGCCAAACCATGATTTCTCCCTGAAATGTGTAGTTATTCTGGTGCTGGTTGACCAAAATTCTCTGGAGTTCCTTGGGTTACATCTCTGGTTCCCATCACCTGGCAATCTCTCTCTCCCTGTGTCTGCTCTACAAGTTTTCATTGACTTCTGGCTTCTTCCTGTGGCTTTCTCTGACTGACTGTATCCAAATTTCCTCTTTTTATAAGGCCTCCATTCATACAGATTAAGACCTCTCCTGATTTGATGTGGCCAAATCTTAACTAATAATAGCATCTGCATAGGAACATGGATTAAGATGTGAACTTGTCTTATGGGAGGATACACTTCAATACCCAACATATGGCAAAAAGCATTTTGAAAATGTGATTAAAGATGCTGAGACGGGAAGATTCTTCTGGCTTATCCAGGCCCATTGAATGTGTAAGGGAAAGAAGGAGGCAGGAAAGTGAGAATCAGAAAAAGATGTGAGGATGGTAGTTCAGTGTGGAGGGATGAAGACAGAGGAAGGGCTACAAGTCAAGGAATTCAAGCAGCCTCTTGAAGCTGGAAAGGCTCTCCCCTAAAGCCTCTGTAGGGAGCATGTTCCTGTCAACACTTTGATTTCAAGCCAGTGAAACCCATTTGGAACTTTTGACCTCCAAAACTGTAGAAAAATAAATTTGCATTGTTTTTCAAGTTCCTAAGTCTCTGATAACATGTTACTGCAGAAGTAGGAAATGAATACAGGCCTGTATCTGTTTGTTAAGCTGTTGGAATGCAATATACCAGAACTCTAGATCAGCTTTTATAAAGGGGATTTATTCAGTTGCAAGTTTACAGTTCTAGTGCCGAGAAAATGTCCAAATCAAGACATCAACAAGAGGCTACCTTCACTCAAGAAAGGCTGATGACATCCAGAAAACCACTGTTAGCTGAGAAAGCATGTGGCCGGCATCTGCTGGTCCCTTTTTCCTGTGCGCCATTGCTTTCAACCTCTGTTTCCTGTGGGGGTTCTTCACTTGGCATCAATGAGCCTTCACTTAGCTCCTCCAGAACAGAACTCTGGTTCTGGCTGGCTTAGCATCTCATGGGAAGGCACATGGCAATGACTGCTGAGCCCTGTATCTCCAAATGTCTCTGTCTCATGTTAGCTCTGGCAGCTCTGAAGCAACTGTTTTCCAAGTGTCTGTATCTGCTCTGAAGCTTCTCCAAAATGTTGCCCCTTTTAAAGTACTCTAGTAAACTAATCAAGACCCACACGCCACCACGGTGATAATCTAATCAAAAGTTTCCACCCTACAATATTAAATCAGGATTAAAAGAAATGGCTGCCTCCACAAGATTGGATCAGGATTAAAACATGGCTTTTCTGGGGTACATAATACATTCAAACCAGCACAAGTCTCCATTCCTTACTCCATCTATACACTCTTCCTAAGGGATCTCAACGACTTTAAAAACCATTACATGCCAAGGCTACCAAATATTTCTCAACAAGTCTGACCTCTCCTTAGGATTCCACATTCATATACCCAAATTACGACTTCTGGGGGCAAAAAAAAAAAAAACAACTTGGCAGTCCCCTTGCAAAATGAAGATTTATCTAAGCTTATTTTTTGTCTGAATGTGTTAAAGTAGTCTGTATACTTTCTGTGCGCCTCAGGTTTGATGAGGCAGCATCTGACCATGATGAGGATGCAGTAGGACAGAGCAAGCTACCATCCACTCCCATTCATTCATTCATTCACCTGAATATGGTTATCGACACAGCTTAAAATGTGCCAATGGCTATGCCAGTCCCCAAACTGAACAATAGGCATGTTCTATCTTGTGTGTCTAATAGATATGTCAAACTCAATAAAGCCAAATGAAAACCTCTTTTTCCCCCACTTAATCCCACATGTTCCTCCTCCCCCCCCCAAAAAAAAACACCCTGTTTCCTTCCCAGGCTTAGTAAACCATACCACCTGTCCAGTTACTCATGCCAAAAATCTTAGGACTTACCTTGTATTCTCTCTTCCTCATTCAGCAAATTCTGTCAACGCTACCTTTGAAACACACCCCAAATGCATTTGCATCTCTCCATCTCTACTACATCCTCTACAGTCCAAGCTTTTGCCATCTCTCCCATGGAATGTGCAACAGCCTCCAACAATCTATTCCCCAAGCTGCAGTCAGAGGTACATTTTTTATAACGTCACTCCCCTGCTTAAAACCCATCAATGGCTTCCCATTGCTAGTAGAATGAAAGTCAATTGTCTCATGGTGGCTTTCAGAGCCGTGTCTTATCTCTTCCATCCTCATCTTATATCTGGCTTGCCATGTGCCAACCACACTGGTCCTCTTTTGAACATATCAAACTCACTTTTGCATTAGGACATTTCCACTAGCTTTTCTCTCTGCCTGAAATGCTCTTCCTCTGATTTCCCCTTTCAACCTTCAAGTCTCAACTCAATTGTTACCTCCTCAGGAAGGCTTTCCCTATATAAAATAGCCAGTCAGTTGTTCTCCAAAAGAGCTCTTTATTTTAATTCTTTGCACCGAATGTATCCTTATCTGATATTTTTTCCTATTCGTTTATTGTTTCCTTCCAATGGAATATAAAAATTTATGATGAGAGACCTTATCTGCCCAGTTCTTTGAAAATTGCCTGGTACCTGGTAGATGTTCAGTAAATACCTGTTATGAGTGAAATTTTTATCCAGGACCCTTTACTACAGCTAGGAACTGCTCTCCTGTAGTCATTACTGCAAGTTGTCTTTACTCTCACTATTCTTAACAAATAGCACTATATCTGATTTCCTTGTTTATTTTTCCTTCTCCTTCAGTGGATGCCAAGTCCTTAAAAATAGTGATTATGAGATTAGAACACTCCAGGAAGTCAATCACCATGTTTGAACAAATGAATGAATGAATGAATGAATAAAAGAGAACTGTATGCCCAGATGCTGTCTCACCACACATGAAGATACAAGTCAAATTAACTAGCAGCAAATTCAGACGATAAGAAGCTTAGTTAAATCTGCATTTTGCAAAGGTGATGCTTGGGTTTTTTTCTCCCACAGGAATTAATTTGGATTTATGTATCTGGAATACTGGAGAGAGAATTCTGGAGGCAGATTGCTTACAGGTCTTTCATTTTCCAACCCAGTCAGTCATTAGAATATTGGTTCCATTTTGAGGTAATATCTTCCTTTACTAGACATCTATCAAATAATATTTAAAATCCCCTGCTTAGAAATACTATGAAGAATATACAAGGATTTGGGGGACAAATTCCAAAATCCTCATTTTGTAATGAGAATGAGATACAGTTCACTAAATATACTAATGTACTGAATATATATAGTATACCATACATTAATATATTAATATAGAGTAGACTTTGATACCAATCTCCTTTCATTAAAGAACTACTAATAAGATAATTGCATTAGCATTTGTACAGCTAACATTTAGGGAGAATTTACTAGATTCCAGAAACTTTGCTAAGAGCATTACACAAGGAGTGTTAACATTATTCTCATTTCACAGACAACATAACTGAGTCTAAGAAACTCGCCTGAAGTCTCGCTGCTATTACGTGGCAGATCCAGGATAATAAACCCAGTGATCTGAGTCCAGAGCCCACAGGCTGAACCACTGCACAAGCCTTAACTAACTGGCAGGGCCAGGGGGCTGGCCAGACTTTCTCAAATGGTTCTTTCTGGATTTTCTTCTGAACAGCTTCATGCATACAGCTCCCTTCCCACCTGCTCTGCTCTCTGCTGAGATGTCTGGATGTCTTGTGTTAATTTCAGGATTCTTATTACAAAGCTTTGAGTCTCTGCTTAAGTACTTATTCAAAGGACAAACTGAATCAGACCCTAAATGCTTACCGCCATCAGATTCCGGATACTTGCTTGATGTCCGCTGCTTGATGCTGGAGCAAGCTGACTTTCCAAACTGGGTGCTCTGCCGCTTGGTTCTCTCTGCCCCAATTTGCTCTCTGCTCTGTAGTGTCCCTTTGACCTGAAAAACATATATCTGCTTGAAGTGAAAAGTTCAAATGTTTTCTGCCTTGGACAGAAACATGTTGGGAATATTTCCTATGAAGCGCCATTTACAACACCACACAAGATATTTAATTACTTCACAGTCAATTCTGTATAGGTTTTCTAGAATGTTGTAATTGAGAGCATGACTTTTCAATCACATTTTGTGGATTCCAAATTGAAAAGATTTTAATAAGCTAAATCACCTGGTACTTTAGTTTTCTTAAGCATTTCAAACTTGCAGCTCACAAGGGTTTTATTGGTATCCTCCTCCCTCAGTTAATAGCCCCTGACACTTGGGTCATATCGCAACATATCCATCTTGCTGTTTTTGCTTTGACATTTGGCCATTTACAACAAAAGAAGTGAGAACATCACGGATAAAAGACTGGAACATGCAATTCTACTACCTTTTTTTCCCCGCTAATAAAAGACCAGAAGGCCTGGTCTTTACGTTTTATTTCTTTGCTTTGGATACACACTATTGGGATATTCAGAAAAGGCAGGGGGAGTTCTGGCCAAACTGGAAAAAGGAAAAGGCACCAAGGTAGTCATAGTTAGCAGTCATATTTTCAGGTAGATAACAGCATATTTTTAAATGCCTGAATAAGGAGTATTTTAGCAAACTGGGGGGAAAAATTATCTCCATTCTCACCTCTTACACCTCCAGGTTCCCTAAATGCCGTAGGTAACCTTACAGATGGAAGCCACGTGGCTTAAGAAAATTAAGGCCCCAGACATATTAGAAATACAGCCAATCACAATTTCCAAAAATAATTCATGTCTGTGCGGCTCAGTGCACAACACAGCTCTATTATCCAAAAAGAAACATTAGGCCTTCACTGCATGGCAACTCCTCACAGCCGCCAGAAGCCAGTTTCTTTATCAATCTAGCAGGAGAGCAATTAAAGACAATAGCTGGAGCAGCTGTATTGAAAAACAAGTCATTTGTCTTCCCGTTCCCCCACCCCTTTTGCTCACATAGTCAATCTGAACCTAGCATTTCTTCCATAGCTTTCTCTCTTTCTCTCTGTATTCATCCAGTATAAAAAGGACTCCCAGTGATAGGATTAAGGCCCATTCTGACTGAGGTCACACCTTAACTGAAGTAGTCTCCTCGAAAGATTCTACTTACAGTGAGTTCACACCCACAGGAATATATTAAATTTAAGAACACAGATAAATCTCAAAAACCTTATGCTGAGCAAAAGAAGCCAAACACATTATATAAGATTCTACGAAGGTTCCATCCAATAGGGTAACTTTTCAGAAATCTACAGTCTCCAGATGGGTCCCTGGACAAGGTAAGTCCTGAAACGCAAAGAGGGCCAGCCTCTCTAGAACATCAACTAGTTCCATCTCCCTATCCCATATGATCAACAGCCCCTACAACATGAAAAAGTTAGAAGGGGCATAACCCAAATACCCCTAAAGAGTGGGAGAAAGATCAAAGGTGATGATGGAGTTATACAGAAGGTAGGGTTTAATAAATGAGTAGGATTGCTGAATCATTATATTGCTATTTCTTTTCGTCTACTGTATCTTAGCACAACTAGATGTAAAAACCCAAAATTGTAACCCATACCAAACTCTAAAATCTGTTCTACAACTAACTGTTGCAATGCGCTTTGAAATTTATTGCTTTTTTGTATATGTTATTTTTCATTAAAAAGAAAAGTGGATTATGATAATAAATCCACAGCTATATGATGAACCTCTGATTGTACACTTTGGATGATAACATGGTATGTGAATATAAAATATATATTAATAAAAAAAAATTACAAAAAGATCAAAGGAAAAGGTGGAGTTATAAATGAGAAGATATGCTTTAACAAATGAGTCTGACTCCTGAATCATTATATATATATATTTCTTTTAGTCTCCAGTGTCTTAGAGCAGCTAGAAGGAAAAACCTAAAATTCTGGAACTGTAACCCATAACGAACTCTGAAATCTGTTCTATAACTAATTGTTGTGGGTGCTTTGAAATTTATTGTTTTTTGTATGTTATTTTTCACACAAAAAAAAAAATTTTAAAGAAGCCAGGCATTGAAAAGTTCGTACTGTATGATTCAATTTATGCATAAGTTTAGAAAAGGAAAATCTAATCTATACCGATACAAAGCAGATCTGTGATTGCCTAGAGCCAGAGGTGAGGGTGTTGGCTTGACTTAGCAAAGGGGCACAAAGGAATCCTCTGGAGTGGTAGAAATGTTCTATTTATTGACTGTGGTGTCCATTACATGAATATAGAAAAAAGGCAAAATATTAAAGTTATAGACTAAGCAAATACAGCAGTAGAATTTAATACAAAGTTTAGAAATAGGTCAAAATAAACAAAGGGATTCAGTATCTAATAAAGGTTAGAAATCACTGGGAAGTATTGGAAAGAACTATTTATAAATTGTATTGGGCAATTAGATAACCATCTAAGAAAAAATTAAATTAAATTGACACCTTACATCCTATACTGGGATAACTCCTGAGAGTTAAAAGATTTAACTATAAAAAATATATGACCATAAAATACTGTAAAGAAATGGGAAAAACACTTATAATCTCAGAATAGGGAAAGTATTTCTAAGACAAAATCCGTAAGTTTTAAGAGGTAAATTTTTTTACTACATCTAATATTTGCACGACAAATGTTATCTCAAACAAAACCCAAATACAAACTAAAAGCTGAGAAAAAAATTGCCACTCAAATCATCATTTGATATTGATAATTTCCCATAGATATAAAAAGTTCATACAAATCAGTAAGATAAAGATCAATAACCCAATAGAAATATGAGCAAGAGATATGAACAGCCAACTCAAAGAAAAGAACATTCAAATACTGAGAAGACATTCTCACCTTACTCCAATAAGAGAAACACAAACAGCTATACAGAGATACTATTTTCACACATCAGATTGGCAAAGCTCAAAATACGTTAGAACATATATACGGTTTTGGGGATGCAAGCACTTTCAAACAGGGTAGTTCTGATCAGACATGACCCCTGCCAGGGGTAGGAGGTGGTGTGCAAGAAAGTGTGGATCTGAGGGAACACACTGTCCCTCTGCTCCAGACTGCCCCAGCTGTGAGCTGGAGAAACCTCCCCACATGGCTCTAAAACGAACAACACCTGTGGGGAGCCCAGAGGCATAGCTACCCATGCATCATGAAAAAAGGCATCTCCAGTGTCATGGTCAGGTTCATGTGTCAACTTGGACTGGTAGTGGTGCCCAGTTGTCTGACTGGGCAAGCACTGCCCTGTCTGTTGCTATGAGGACATTTCATGGACTCAAATCATGATTACGTTTGCTGCATCCACAGATGATTACATTTGCAATCAGCTAAGGGGAGTGTCTTCTGCAATGAGTGGTGCTTAATCTAATTACCAGAAGGCTTTTAAGGAGGATTCAGAAGAGACATTTGCTCTTTTCTGCTTCAGCCAGCCAGCCTCTCCTGAGAGTTCATTGAAGACCTTCATTGGAGCTGCAAGCTTGTGGCGTATCCTAAGACTTTGGACTCTACATCCCCATGGTTACATGAGACACTTTCATAAATTTTATATTTACAGATATCTCCTGCTGATTCTGTTTCTCTAGAGAACCCTCACTAATACAGCTCGGTACCAGGAGTGTTTCATAAGAAACAGAATTGTTCTCGTTTGCTAACTGCCAGAACGCAACACACCAGAGATGGACTGGCTTCTTTTTTTTTTTTTTTTATTAATTAAAAAAAAAATTAACTAACACAACATTTAGAAATCATTCCATTCTACATATGCAATCAGTAATTCTTAATATCATCACATAGATGTATGATCATCATTTCTTAGTACATTTGCATGGATTTAGGAAAAGAACTAGCAAAACAACAGAAAAAGATATAGAATGATAATATAGAGAAAATAATAATAATAATAATAAAAATAAAAAATAAAATATATATATAAAAAAGAAAAAACAAAAAACAAAAACACAAACAAACAAACAAACCAACAAACAAAACAAAACAAAAAAACTATAGCTCAGATGCAGCTTCATTCAGTGTTTTAACATAATTACATTACAATTAGGTAGTATTGTGCTGTCCATTTTTGAGTTTTTGTATCTAGTCCTGTTGCACAGTCTGTATCCCTTCAGCTCCAATTACCCATTATCTTACCCTGTTTCTAACTCCTGCTGGTCTCTGTTACCAATGACATATTCCAAGTTTATTCTTGAATGTCGGTTCACATCAGTGGGACCATACAGTATTTGTCTTTTAGTTTTTGGCTAGACTCACTCAGCATAATGTTCTCTAGGTCCATCCATGTTATTACATGCTTCATAAGTTTATCCTGTCTTAAAGCTGCATAATATTCCATCGTATGTATATAGCACAGCTTGTTTAGCCACTCGTCTGTTGATGGACATTTTGACTGTTTCCATCTCTTTGCAATTGTAAATAATGCTGCTATAAACATTGGTGTGCAAATGTCCGTTTGTGTCTTTGCCCTTAAGTCCTTTGAGTAGATACCTAGCAATGGTATTGCTGGTTCATATGGCAATTCTATATTCAGCTTTTTGAGGAACCGCCAAACTGCCTTCCACAGTGGTTGCACCATTTGACATTCCCACCAACAGTGGATAAGTGTGCCCCTTTCTCCACATCCTCTCCAGCACTTGTCATTTTCTGTTTTGTTGATAATGGCCATTCTGGTGGGTGTGAGATGATATCTCATTGTGGTTTTGATTTGCATTTCTCTAATGGCCAGGGTCATTGAGCATCTCTTCATGTGCCTTTTGGCCATTTGTATTTCCTCTTCTGAGAGGTGTCTGTTCAAGTCCTTTTCCCATTTTGTAATTGGATTGGCTGTCTTTTTGTTGTTGAGTTGAACAATCTCTTTATAAAATCTGGATACTAGACCTTTATCTGATATGTCATTTCCAAATATTGTCTCCCATTGTGTAGGCTGTCTTTCTACTTTCTTGATGAAGTTCTTTGATGCACAAAAGTGTTTAATTTTGAGGAGCTCCCATTTATTTATTTCTTTCTTCAGTGCTCTTGCTTTAGGTTTAAGGTCCATAAAACTTCCTCCAATTGTAAGTTTCATAAGATATCTCCCTACATTTTCCTCTAACTGTTTTATGGTCTTAGACCTAATGTTTAGATCTTTGATCTATTTTGAGTTAACTTTTGTATAGGGTGTGTCTATTTTGCTTTTCAGTGATTGCAGTGTATTCCTCATGTATTTTGGGGCATTCTGGTTTGGTGCATAAATATTTATGATTGTTATGTCTTCTTGTTTAATTGTTCCTTTTATTAGTAAATAGTGTCCTTCTTTGTCTCTTTTAACTGTTTTACATTTGAAGTCTAATTTGTTGGATATTAGTATAGCCACTCCTGCTCTTTTCTGGTTGTTATTTGCATGAAATATCTTTTCCCAACCTTTCACTTTCAACCTAGGTTTATCTTTGGGTCTAAGATGTGTTTCCTATAGACAGCATATAGAAGGATCCTGTTTTTTAATCCATTCTGCCAGTCTATGTCTTTTGATTGGGGAATTCAGTCCATTAACATTTAGTGTTATTACTGTTTGGATAATATTTTCCTCTACCATTTTGCCTTTTGTATTATATATATCATGTCTGACTTTCCTTCTTTCTACACTCTTCTCCATACCTCTCTCTTCTGTCTTTTCGTATCTGACTCTAGTGCTCCCTTTAGTATTTCTTGCAGAGCTGGTCTCTTGGTCACAAATTCTCTCAGTGACTTTTTGTCTGAAAATGTTTTAATTTCTCCCTCATTTTTGAAGGACAATTTTGTTGGATATAGAAGTCTTGGTTGGCAGTTTTTCTCTTTTAGTAATTTAAATATATCATCCCACTGTCTTCTAGCTTCCATGGTTTCTGCTGAGAAATCTACACATAGTCTTATTGGGTTTCCCTTGTATGTGATGGATTTTTTTTCTCTTGCTGCTTTCAAGATCCTCTCTTTCTCTTTGACCTCTGACATTCTAACTAGTAAGTGTCTTGGAGAACGCCTATTTGGGTCTATTCTCTTTGGGGTGTGCTGCATTTCTTGGATCTGTAATTTTAGGTCTTTCATAAGAGTTGGGAAATTTTCAGTGATAATTTCTTCCATTAGTTTTTCTCCTCCTTTTCCCTTCTCTTCTCCTTCTGGGACACCCACAACATGTATATTTGTGCGCTTCATATTATCATTCAGTTCCCTGATCAACTGCTCAAATTTTTTCATTCTTTTCCCAATAGTTTCTGTTTCTTTTTGGAATTCAGATGTTCCATCCTCCAGTTCACTAATTCTAGCTTCTGTCTCTTTAAATCTACCATTGTAGGTATCCATTGTTTTTTCCATCTTTTCTACTTTGTCCTTCAATCCCATAAGTTCTGTGATTTATTTTTTCAGACTTTCTATTTCTTCTTTTTGTTCAGCCAATGTCTTCTTCATGTCCTCCCTCAATTTATTGATTTGGTTTTTGAAGAGGTTTTCCATTTCTGTTCGTATATTCAGAATTAGTTGTCTCAGCTCCTGTATCTCATTTGAATTGTTGGTTTGTTCCTTTGACTGGGCCATATCTTCAATTTTCCTGGCGTGATCTGTTATTTTTTGCTGGCGTCTGCGCATTTAATCAGATTTCCCTGGGTGTGGGACCCAGCAGGTTGAAAGATTTTTCTGTGAATCTCTGGGCTCTGTTTTTCTTATCCTGCCCAGTATGTGGTGCTCATCTGTCTGCAGGTCCCACCAGTAAAAGATGCTGTGGCTCCTTTAGCTTTGGAAGACTCTCGCTGTGGGGGAGGGTCGCCAGCCGAAGCGGCTTGGGGGAGTGCTGATCCAAATCTTCCAGCTGGCCGGGAAGCCAAGCGTGGCAGGGGGCGCCGGCCGCCATGACTTGGGGGAGTGCCGATCCAAAGTCCCAGCCAGACCGGGAAGCCACGTGTGTGGAAGGGACCCCGGTCGCCGGCCTCCATGGCTTGGGGGACCTCCGCTCCAAATCTCCCAGCAGGCCCGGGAGGCCACGTGGGGGGGGGGGGCGCCGGCCGCCACGGCTTGAGGGGACCGCCTGTCCAAATCTCCCAGCCGGCCTGGGAAGGAGGGAGGGAGGGGCTCCGGTCGCCAACTGCCACGGCCCGGAGAAGCGCGCGCCCCTCGGGGATCTCACCGCAGCGGATTCTCCCAGCCGGTTCAGCCGTTCCAGAATGGGGTACGCTGTCTTTTTGGTCTCTGTCGTGGCTCCGGGAGCTGTTCTGTACCGTTTCTGTTTCTTTAGTAGCTGTTCTGGAGGAGGAACTAAGACCCGCGCATCTTACTAAGCCGCCATCTTCTCCGGAAGTCTGGACTGGCTTTTAATAAAAGGGGATTTATTTTGTTAGTTCTTCAGAGGAAAGGCAGCTAACTTTTCACTGAGGTTCTTTCTTACATGGGAAGGCACAGGGTGATCTCTGCTGGCCTTCTCTCCAGGCCTCTAGGTTCCAACAACCTTCCTCGGGGTGATTTCTTTCTGCATCTCCAAAGGCCTGGCCTGGGCTGAGCTGCGAGTGCTGAGATGAGGTATGCTGAGCTGCTTGGGCTGTGCTACATTGACCTCTCTCATTTAAGCACCAGCCAATTAAATCAAAGATCATTCATTACAGCAGGCACACCTCTCAGCTGACAGCAGATGTAATGAGCAACAGATGAGGTTCACATATCATTGGCTCATGTTCACAGCAATAGAACTAGGTACCTTCACCCAGCCAAGTTGACAACTGAATCTAACTACCAAAAGAATCTTAAAAATGAGTTGTTGTTGGTGTTGTTTTTTATTATTAAACATAACAACATACAAACACAAACATTCTTACCATATCATTCCATTCTTGATATATAATCAATATATCACATAGTTGTATATTTATCATCATGATCATCTCTTAGAACATTTGCATCAATTCAGAAAAAGAAATAAAAAGAAAACAGAAAAAAACTCATACATACCATTATCCCTCCCTTTCATTGATCACTAGCATTTCAAGCTACTAAATTTATTTTAACATTTGTTCCCCCTATTATTTACTCATCTGTCCATACCATAGATAAAAGGAGCATTAGACACAAGGTTTACACAATCACACAGTCACATTGCGAAAGATATATTATACAATCATCTTCAAGAAACATGGCTACTGGAACACAGCTCTACATTTTCAGGCAGTTCCCTCCAGCCTCTCCATTACACCTTAACTAAAAAGGTGATACCTGTATATGCATAAGATTAACCTCCAGGATAACTTCTCGACTCTGTTTGGAATCTCTCAGCCATTGACACTCTGTTTTGTCTCATTTCGTTCCTCCCCCTTTTGTCTAAGAAGTCTTTCTCAATCCCTTGATCCTGAGTCCCAGCTCATTCTAGGATTTCTGTTCCACATTGCCAGGAAGGTCCACACCCGTGAGAGTCATGTCCCATGTAGACAGGGGGAGGGTAATCAGTTTGCTTGTCATGTTGGCTGAGAAAGAGAGGCCACATCTGAGCCACAAAAGAGGTTCTCTGGGGGTGACTCTCAGGCCTAATTTTTTTAATAGGCTTAGCCTATTCTTTGTGGCGTTAAGTTTCATAAGAACAAACCCCAAGATTGAGGGCTTGGCCTATTGCTTTGGTTGTTCCTATTGCTTGTGAGAATACCAAGAATTCTCCACTTGGGGAAGTTGAATTTTCCCCCTTTCTTGCCATTCCCCCAAGGTGACTTTGCAAATACTTTTTTATTCACTGTTCAAATCACTCTGGAATTTATCGGGGCATCACTCTGGACAAACCTACAAAATCTCATGCCCTACTTAAGGTTCCATGTACCTATGGTGTTCAATTAAGGTGTCCACATAAATATTAGGAAATGCACTAATCAAAATACAAATTTTGTACCAAATAAACATTTTTTGCTTTAGTCTCACACATAAGTTAAAGTTTTGAAATATTAATTACCATCTAAAAAGTGAGTTTTTACAATTGGTTTTGTACTCTGATTACATTCAAAGACACTAATGACTGTTTCCAATAATCAGAATGACACTATCAATCCATGGGGTGAACTGACAAAAGAGATAGTCTAAATATCACCATTTGATTCTGCTAATTGTTCGCTTACACAAAGCCAGGCTCTGGGTGATAATGTTTTTGACATCTTTACGGAGTTTTGTAGAATTAAGTGGTATAGAGATGTTCACTGGTTGTTGTTAGATACACTGTATACACTGATAAGAGGAAGGGATGAGCTGAAGGTTTCAAATGAGAAGCTTATGCATGATATGACAGATGTAAAGTTTCTAAGAATGCCCTTAAGGAACATCTTATTTCCTTAGCCACAGATTGGAGATCTCTGAAAATCAGACTCAGAGTTTCATTGTTAGAGTAGTAACTTTACAACATAAACTGAAATCTCAACCTTGCATACCTGCCATTATAGTGAGGGCATTGATTGGAAAGGAGTAGAACCCTGAAAAATAGGATGGCAGCATAATGTTGAAACCCTAGATCCTACTGAATCTTTTCTAGATAACCCTATAAAAGTTTGCCCTGAGGACATAGCTGCCCCACCTCCAGCCTGACCTAAGGATTTGGCCACCCAGTCTCCACCTGAAGGGATTAACCTTCAGTACCTGGTGAAACCCGTACTTACCCTCCATGGGGAAACAGCCCTTGCTCCTCTGCCTGGAGTGATTAAACCTGTTTCACCAGATGAAACTGCAAATGAATGCCCTGAAGAAACTGGCTTGGAAGATACTTCTAATTCTTTTCATGATCCACCCCCACCAACCCTTATTCTTCCAGACTAAAGTCCCAACAGACCCCTAAAGGTGAGGTACAAAGCGTCACCTATGAGGAGGTACACTATACTCCAAAAGAACTGCATCACTTTTCAAATTTATATAGACAAAAGTCAGGGGAATATGTGTGGGAATGGATATTAAGGGTGTGGGATAATGGTGGGAGGAATATAAAGCTGGATCAGGCTGAATGTATTGATATGGGCCCACTAAGCAGAGATTCTGCATTCAATGTTACAGCTCTGGGTGTTAGAAAATCCTTAACAGTTTGTTTGGATGGCTGGCTGAAACATGGATCAAAAGGTGGCCAACATTACCTAAGGTCAAAATGCCAGAACTGCTCTGGTATCACGTAGGTGAGGGGATCCAATGGCTTAGAGAGATTGGAATGTTAGAGTGGATTTATTATGAAAAGCCTGCTCATACACCCCAGGAATGTCTGGAGGATGCACCTTTTACCAGAACTGTGAGAAATAAATTTGCGAGACTAGCACCATCATCCCTGAAGAGCTCTGTAGTCACCCTTCTCTGTTGGTCAGATATTACTACAGGAACTGCTGTCACTGAGCTGGAATCCTAAAACACAATGGAGATGATCAGATCCCTAGTTGGCAGAAGCCAGGTGGCAGCACTTACTTGCCAAAGACAAGGTAGATGTGGCTATCATAATGGACAGCAGACTCAAAGCAGGAGTCAAAATAATCTGACTTGGTGGGCGATGGTGGCTCAGCAGGCAGAGTCCTCGTCTACCACGCCAGAGACCTGGGTTCATTTCCCAGTGCCTGCCCATGCAATAATAATAATAATAACAATAATAATAATAACCTGACTCACAGAGACCTGTGGCATTGGCTAGTAGATCATGGGGTACTTAGAAGTACAATTAATGGGAAGTCTACTAAATTCTTGTTTGAGTTGTATAAGCAAGAGAGTTCTAGGCCTAGTGAACAGAAGTCTAACTTGAATTACAAAAACGGAGAGTCATGGCCCCTTAATCAATTTCCAGACTTGGGACAGTTTATAGACCCAGAGCCCCTTGAATAAGGGGGGAGGCCAGGTCTCTTTGTGGAAGGACCCTGTAGCACTGCCACAAATTTATACTGTTAATCTTCCTCCAAGCCTTCCCCAAGGAGACCAACAGCCTTTTACCAGGGTGTTCTAGTTTGCTAGCTCCCAGAATGCAATATAACAGAAATGGAATGGATTTTAAATGGGGGAATTTAATAAGTTGCTAGTTTACAGTTCTAAGGCCAAGAAAATGTCCCAATTAAAACAAGTCTATAGGAATGTCCAATCAAAGGTATACAGGGAAAGACATCTTGGTTCAAAAAGGCTGATGAAGTTTAGGATTTCTCTCTCAAGTGTAAGGGCACATGTTAAACACAGTCAGAGTTTCTCTCTCATCTGGAAAGGTACATGGTGAACACAGTCAGGGTTCCCCTCTCATCTGGAAGGGCACATGGTGAACAGAGCGTCATCTGCTAGCTTCTTCTCCTGGCTTCCTGTTTCGTGAAGCTCCCCAGGAGGCATTTTCCTTCTTCATCTCCCAAGGTCACTGGCTGGTGGACTCTGCTTCTCATGGCTATGTCATTCTGCTCTGCTCTCTCTGAATCTCTTTCATTCTCCAAAATGTTTCCTCTTTTATAGGACTCCAGAAACTTATCAAGTTTCCACCAAATGGGTGGAGACATGTCATCATCTAATCCATCTTAACAACCACTCGTGATTAAATCATATCTCCAGGGATCTGATTACAGTTTCAAAGATGCAGTATTGAATAGGGATTATTCTGCCTTTATGAAATGGGATTTAGATTAAAACATGGCTTTTCTAGGGGACATGCATCCTTTCAAACCAGCACATGGGCGACCATGCATTGGGGAAAAGGAAGTGAGCAGATATTTCAGGGATTATTAGACACTGGTTCAGAAGTGACATTAATTCCAGGGGGCCCAAAATGTCACTCTGGTCCAATCAGAGTGGGGGCTTATGGAGATCAGGTGATCAATGGAGTTTTACTTCAGGTCCGTCTCACAGTGGGTCAAGTGGGTTCCCAGACTCATTCTGTAGTTATTTCCCCAGTTCCAGAATGCATAATTGGAATAGACATACTGAGCAACTGGCAGAATCCCCACATTGGCTCTCTAACTTGTGGAGTGAGGATATTATGGTAGAAAAGGCGAAGTGGAAACCACTAAAACTGCCCCTACCTAGCAAAATAATAAAGCAAAAGCAATACTAGATTCCTGGAGGGATTGCAGGGATTATTGCCACTCTTAAGGACTTGAAGTATGCAGGGGCAGTGATTCCCACCATTCAATTCTTCTATCTGGCCTGTGCAGAAAACAGATGAGTCTTGGAGGATGACAATGGATTATCATAAACTCAACCAAGTGGTAACTCCAATTGCAGCTGCTATTCCAGATGTGGTTTCATTGCTTGAGCAAATCAATACATCTCCTGGTACATGGTATGCAGCTATTGATCTGGCAAATGTTTTTTTCTCAATAGCTATTAGTAAGGACCACCAGAAACAGTTTGCTTTCAGCTGGCAAGGTCAGCAATATATTTTCACTGTCCTACCTCAGGGGTATATCAACTCTCCAGCCCTATATCATAATCTTGTCTGCAGGAACCTTGATAGTTTCTCCCTCCCACAAGACATCACATTGGTCCATTATATTGATGATATCATGTTGATTGGACCTAGTGAGCAAGAAGTAGCAACTACTCTAGACTTAGGCATTTGCATGTCAGACGATGAAAGATAACTCCAGCAAAAATACAGGGACCTTCCACCTCAGTGAAATTTCTAAATGTGCAGTGGTGTGGGGCATATTCAGATATCCCTTCTAAGTTGAAGGATAAGTTGCTGCATCTGGCCCTTCCTATGACCAAAAAAAGAGGCACAATGCCTAGTTGGTTTCTTTGGATTTTGGTGACAACATATTCATCGCTGGGTGTGCTACTCCTGTCCATTTATTGAGTGACCAGAAAAGCAGCTATTTTGAGTAGGGACCTGAACAAGAGGAGGCTCTGCAACTAGTCCAGGCTGCTGTACAAGCTGCTATGCCACTTGGACCATGTGATCCAGCAGATCCAATGGTGCTGGAAGTGTCAATGGCAAGTAGAGATGCTGTCTGGAGCCTTTGGCAGACCCCTATAGAAGAATTACAATGCTGAGCCTTAGAATTTTGGAGCCAAGCCTTACCATCTGCTGCAGATAACTACTCTCCTTTTGAGAAACAGCTTTTGGCCTGCTACTGGGCCTCAGCATAGACTGAGCACTTAACTATGGACCACCAAGTTACCATGAGACCTAAGTTGCCTATCATGAGCTGTAGATTATCTGACCCGCCAAGTCATAAAGTCAGGCATGCACAGTAGCACCCCATCACAAAATGGAAAAGGTATATATGAGATAGGGCCAAAACAGGTCCTGAAGGCACAAGTAAGTTACATAAGGAAGTTGACAAAATACCCATGGTCTGCACTCTTGCCACAATACCTTCTTTTCCCCAAACCAGAGCAATGGCCTCTTGGTGAGTTCCTTACAGTGAATTGACTGAGGAAGAGAAAACTCAGGCCTAGTTTATATATGGTTCTGCATGACATGTAGGTATGGTGGACAGTGGACAGTGGACAGTTACAGCACTACAACCCCTTTCTGAGATGTCTCTGAAGGACAGTGGGCTCATGAACAAAATGGTCATGGTGGTAGGGATGGAGGTTATGCATGGGCTTAGCCACACGGACTTCCACTCACCAAGACTGACTTGGTGTTGAGTGGCCACTGTTCAGTGCCCAATCTGCCAGCAGCAGAGACCCACACTCAGCCCCTGATATGGCACCATTCCCCAAGGTGATCAGCTGGCTGTATGGTGGCAGGTTAACTGCATTGGACCACTTCCATTGTGTAAGCAGCAGCTATTTGTTCTAACTAGAATAGACACTTACTCTGGGTAAGTGCTTTCGCTGCACACAATGCTTCTGCCAAAATTACCATCCATGGACTTACAGAATGTCTTATTCATCATCATGGTATTCCACACAGCATTGCTTTGGATCAAGGAACCTGTTGCACAGCAAATGAGGTGTGGGAATAAGTACATTCTCGTGGAATTCTCTGGTCTTACCATGTCCCCCATCATTCAGAGGCAGATGGATTGACTGAACAGTGGAATAGCCTTTTGAAAACTCAGTTACGGTGCTAACTAGGTGGCAATATCTTGAAGGGCTGAGGTGATGTTCTGCAGGAGGCTGTGTATGCTCTGAATCAGTGTCCATGTATGGTGCTATTTCTTCCATAGCCAGGATCCATGGGTCTAGGAATCAAGGGGTGGAAATGGGAGTAGCACCATTCACTATTACCTCTAGTGATTCACTAGGAAAATTTTTGCTTCCTGTCCCTGCAAACCTCGAGCTCTGCTAGTCAGCAGGCTTTAGTTCCAAAAGGGGGAATGCTTCCACCAGGAGAAACAACAATGATTCCATTGAACTGGAATCTAAGACTACCACCTAGTCAGTTGGGGCTACTCAGGCCCCAGATCAACAGACCAAGAAGGGGATTACTTTACTGGCTGGTGTGATTGAACCCATCAGGGGGAAATAGGACTGTAACTATATAATGGATGTAAAGAAGAGTTTTTCTGGAATATAAGAGACAAAGAGAAGAAAAGAGTAAGGTGGGGTTAGTTGAAGACATATTCAGGGAAAACTTCCTAACCCTTATAAAAGACATAAGTTTACAAATCAAAGATGCCCAATGAACCCCAAATAGATTAAATACAAATAGGCCTACTCCTAGGCACATACTAATAAAATGTCAAATGTTGAAGAGAAGCAGAAAGTCCTGAAAGCAGCATAAGAAAAGCAATCTACTATATACAAGGGAAAACATATAAGACTGAGTTCAGACTACTCAATAGGCACCAGAGAGGCAAGAAGGCAGTGGTATGATACATATAAGGTCCTGAATGAGAAAGGCTTCTAGCCAAGAATTCTTTATCCAGCCAAGCTGTCCTTCAAAACTGAGGGACAGATTAAAATCTTCAAAGACAAAGACTGAGAGAACTAGTCAACAAGAGACATGCCCTACAAGAAATATTAAAAGAAGTCCTATTAGCTGAAAAAGAAGACAGGAGAAGGAGGTTTTAGAGGAGGGCGCAGCATTGAAGAGGACCAGTAAGGGTAATTTAAAGGGAAAAAAGAAAGAGAGGGAAAAGAATATGAAGATCTGACAAATAAAAACTAAAGAATAAGATGGTAGAATCAAGAACTGCTTTTACAGTAATAACTTTGAACACTAATAGACTAAACTCATCAATTAAAAGATATAGATTGGCAGAATGGATTTAAAAATATAACACATACAAAAAAATAAAAATATAACACATCCATATGCTGTTTACAAGAGACACATCTTAGGCCCAAGGACACAAATAGATTGAAAGTGAACAGATGGAATAAGATATTCTATGCAAGCTGTAAACAAAAGGGAGCAGGAGTGAGAGGGAGGGGTAAGGGGTATGGGATGTATGAGTTTTTTCTTTTTATTTTGTGTACAACTACCTAACTTATTTCATAAAGCTATCATCACTCTAATACCAAAACTGGATAAAGACACTACAAGAAAGGAAAACTATAGACAAAGCTCCCTAATGAACACAGATGCAAAAATTTTCAAGAAAATACCAGCAAATTAAATCTAATGACACAAAATAATTTTACATCATGACCAAGTGGCATTTATATCAGGAATGCAAGGGTGGTTCAACACAAGAAAATCAATCAACATAATATAGCACATTAACAAATCAAAAGGGAACAATCACATGAATCACACTGATTGATGCTGAAAAAGCATTCAATAAAAATCAGTATCCTTTCCTGATAAAAACACTTGAAAAGGTAGGAATCAATATTATAAAAGGCATATATGAAAAACCTATAGCTGGCATCATACGTAACGATGAGAGATTGAAAGCATTCCCTCTAAGATAGGGAATGAGACAAGAATGCCCATTGCAACAATTATTCAATATTATACTAGAAGTTCAAGCTGGAGCAATTAGACAGGAGAAAGAAATGAAAGGCAGCCAATTAGGAAAGGAAGAAGTAAAACTTTCTTTATTTGCAGATGACATCATCCTAAACTTGGAAAACTCTAAGAAATCTATGACAAAGATACTTAAGCTAAAAAACAAATAAGCAGAGTGGCAGGATACAAGATTAATGTACAAAAATCAGTAATGTTTCTATACACAAATAATGTCCTATCAGGGGACAATTAAGGAAAAAATTCCATTCAAAATAGCAAATAAAACAATCAAATATCTAGGAATAAGCCCAATGGATGGAGGGAGCTGAGGGGAACAGTGACTGGGAAGCAGAATGGCCAACAGTGATAAATTTCTACGATGGACTATGGCGCAGCTACAAAAAGGAAGGATGAGGGGCACACAATGAACTGAATAAACCTTGGGAACAAGGTGTTGTGCAAAATAAGCCAGAAACAAAATGCTAAGGTCTTTTTCAGAAGATACTTACAAGAAAACTGGAGCCTAGATTGTAAGTCCTTATATTAAACACATTTGGTCTGAAATTACAAGCGTATTTCTAAATGCTGATACACTGAGCTATATGTGTATCAGCTGGCATTTCCCTGGGACTTGGAATAGCTCTATGATACTTAAGACCCAGAAATGGAGAGCTGCAGTCCTGATAATTAGCATAGCTACATATAGCAATAGTTAAAGTAACTATAAAGAGATCAGCCCTCAATTAGAAATAAAAACAAAGCCAATCTGGCTGGGACTAAGGTAAATCCGAATATAAGGTAAAAGATTCTAGTTTATGTACTCTAGACCTCCACCTACTGTATGAAACCAAAGACAGAGGGGTTTATTGTGTGTAGAACCTAAATTTTCTGTAACATACGATCTAAATCAACCTGTCTAAATAACTCAGTTAAAGAAACCAAATACCTGGAGTCCAGAACATGAACAAGGCCTTGTAATTTTGTATAGCTTAATGTAAAACATGGATACACCACGTACTATGGTGGGCTGATAATTAAAAAGTATTGGTAGAGTCCCTTTAGTGCCTGAAGAGAAAAAAATACATGGAACTATTGAACTTTTCCATCTGGGAAACCCTGGGTACACTCTCAACCACTGGGAACTCACAAGAAAATAGGCAAGCTCTTAATAATTTTTTACTCTGATGTGGACTCTCTCTCTCTCTAAGCCCAGCTCTGTAAGGAAAATCATTACCCTGCCCCCTACATGGGCCATGACATTCAAGGGTTAAAGTCTCCTAACAATATGGGACATAATTCCCAGAGATGAGTCTGGTCCTGGCACTGTGGGACTGACAACATCTTCCTGGCCAAAAGGGGGGAAAGAAGTGTAATAAAATAAGGCTTCAGTGGCTAAGAGAGATCAAATAGGGTCAAGAGACTTTTTCTGAGAGTGTGAGATCTTGTTGGTTTGTACAGGTTAGTGTGATGCTCCAATATATTCCAGAATAATTTGGGCAGAGAATAAAAACAAGTACTTTCAAAGTCCCCTTGGGAATCGGGAAAAAGAAGGAAATTTCCCATTTAGGGAATCCCTGATATTCTCACAAGCAGTGGGGACAACCAATTCAATAGGCTGAGCCTTTGATCTTGGAGTTCATCCCTATGAAACTTATTCCTGCAAAGGAGAAGCTAAGCCTACTTATAATTATGCCTAAGAGTCATCCCCAGAGAACTTCTTTTGTGGCTCAGATGTGGCCTCTCTAAGTCAACTCAGCATTGAACTTACAGCCCTCCCCCCTATGTGGGACAAGACTCCCGGGGTGTAAATCTCCCTAGCAACCTGGGACAGCACTCCCGGGATGAGCCAGTACCCAGCATCATGGGATTGAGAAAGACTTCTTGACTAAAAGGGGGTAGAGAGAAATGAGACTAAATAAAAGTTTCATTAGCTGAGAGTTTCAAATTGTCAAAAGGTTATCCTGGAGGTTATCCTTATGCATTATATAGATATCCCTTCTTAATTTGTGGTTTATGGGAGTGGCTGGAGGGGAGTACCTGAAACTGTTGAACTGTGTTCCAGTAGCCCTGTATAAAACCTCATAGCTTTTACAATGTGAGCATGTGATTGTGAAAACCTTATGTCTGATGCTCCTTTTATACAGATGAGTAAAAAGATGAGAATAAAAAATAAGTAATGGGGGGTAAAGAGTAAATAACTGGGTAGACTGAAATACAAGTGGTCAATGAGAGGGAGGGGTAAGGGGTATGGGATGCATGAGTTTTTTCTTTTTCTTTTTATTTCTTTTCTGGAGTGATACAAATGTTCGAAAAATGATCATAGTGATGAATATACAACTACGTGATGATAGAGTGAGCCATTGATTGTATACTATGTACAGACTGTGTATGAAGATTTCTTGATAAAAAAAAAAATATATATATATATATATATTTTATTATCCTGGAGGCTACACTTATGCAAGCCTCAGTTAGTTGTTGCTAATTGCCATGGTTTGGTAACCCCCAACTAACATCACTCCTGCTTACTCTTAAGAATACCTAGGGGGTTGAGGCCAACCCAATCCCCAAATGGTAGCCATTTCTGTCCGGGCATCTACGTCAGCTTGGAAGACCCAGCCAATTCTTCTCTTTCTTTCTGAGGAGAAACCATGGCAAAAGAGGTAAGTCCATGAAGGGGAAGGAAGGAAAGGCTGAGGAATGTAGTAGTCTCAGTGGGCTGCTATAGAGAGGGCACCCTTGGCCTCTAAGCAGCAGGTTTCCACCTGGATACCTGTCATGTGACCCTGTGATGACGTGACCCTGGCCAGGCTCTGGCCTACTTTCCATCACTTTTTTGACTCCCTCTTTTTCTTACTTGAGGGCCTGCACATAGCCTTTCTTGCCTCAGGAGACTGCTATATACAGACTCTGAGAAATCCAACAACATCTGTGGAAAATTATCCATTGGTTTCATGGGAACCCATTCAAAGCCATAGTTCCTGTCTCTTTTAACTACTATGGGCCCCACTGCTTCCAAAGTATGCAACGTTAACAGAAGGTGAAGCAAAGAAGTCCATCGAAGCTCAAAAATTACAGCTGGAATTTTTAAACATTTAAAGGAAAATCATATCTAAAAACATGTTACACCTGCAGAAAAGGGAAGAGGTTTAGAGGCATGGATCATAGAAACTTATCCATTGTCAGGCTGAAACTCAAGAACCAACAGTTGCTTGAAAATTGAACTAAAACAAGCTTCTGGATTAATTGCTGCACTGGCATATGAAACAGCCAATTTCTGTCAAAAAGCTGACTAAATCCAAACCAGAAGTAAAACCTGCGAAAGAACCAGATATCAAAACTCAGAAGGACACTGGATGCTGCCTCCTAAAACACATTGATAAAATGTGCCCTTTGAATTTCTGTACTACCAGATAAGATAAACCATGGGACTTCAGATTTCTTAAAATGATTTCTTTGAAGACTATAAAATAATTTATTACATTCAGAGGGAATTCATTTTCAGTTTATCTGGTTTTGATTTTTAATATAGTAGATGTGTCATGCTCTGTTTCCAGGCCTCCTTTTTTGATCAGGACAGTATTCTAAAGATTTTATTATGCCTCTAAAGAGGCTTTATTTGGGGGATGGGTCTTTTTGAACTCTGGGTAGTTTTAGGTAAATATATTAAATTAGAGGTCAGAATCATGTGGATTCAGATATGTCTTTCTATCTTCACAAAAAAGGTTTATTTTCCTTCCACTTCTTTTATACCAGAAGAACGACAGGAATCATTTTTTACCAGAGAGAGTTATTTTCCCTCATCACTATATTAACTGTAGCACAGACTTGCTATGTTTTGAGTCATTTATCTTTTCTGTTGGAAAAAAGTCATATGTGATTAAAGGTCAGAAAATCACACCTACGAAATCACTTACATAAAATGGAACGTATAATTTACGGGGAAAATCCATATTATATATATCCATATTTTGAGACCCGCTACAGACTTATCCCTATTCTCACAGCTCTGTATTTCATTTTAGTCTCAATAAACCTGTGATGATTTTTACAAGTACCTTTTCTTCATTGGGGTTTTTACTTAGAGGACAGAACTTTGCAACAGATTAAGTGTTTCTAAATGAGAGAAGATAGGATAAAAATGTGTTTTGAAGACATCAGAAACTGCGTGATAGAAAGACAAACTTTAAACTTAAATGAATTATGTTGTCCTGAAGTACACTGACAGCTCTCTACTTTCCTTTTTTGTTTACTGACATACATGGTGTACAATCAGTGGCCCAGAGCATTATCACATAGTTGTGTATTCATCACCATGATCATTTTTAGAATATTTTCATCACCCAGGAAAAAGAAATAAAAAGAAAAAATTCATACATCCCATACCCCTTACCCCTACCTTTCATTGACCACTAGTGTTTCAATCTACCCAATTTATTTTGCCCCTTATCCCCCCTATTATTTGTTTATTTTTAGCCATATTTTCTTACTCATCTGTCCATACCATGGATAAAGGGAGCATCAGACACAAGGTTTTCAGTCACAGAAGTTAAAGTGCTTTTCTTACCTAATTTCAGCAT
The DNA here is from genome assembly GCF_023851605.1 of Tamandua tetradactyla. Classification (NCBI taxonomy): domain Eukaryota; kingdom Metazoa; phylum Chordata; class Mammalia; order Pilosa; family Myrmecophagidae; genus Tamandua; species Tamandua tetradactyla. The sequence goes on along the minus strand of NC_135328.1, from coordinate 17,948,100 downwards.
ACATTGTTTTTATATGGTTTTCTAATATATATATCCTGTCAGGATTATATTGCTTTAGGCCAAAGAGTGGAGCAAATACTTAAGGTACAAACACAGAAAGAGTATCATATTTAAAATAGATCGTAATGTTTAAAGCAGAATTAATTTAG